>NC_142166.1:26295424-26964815 GCF_029865625.1 Vigna umbellata
GGCTTATAATGTGGCTGGGCTAATCAAGAAAATTGGTTTTTCTGGATCACAAAATCCTTGAGTTAAGAGAACCATAACAACACAATTATTCTTATTTTTCCCAACCTCCTTTACATTAAGCTTTGCTTTTTCTTTTCACATTCTTATTCTTAACTTTTAGCTCAATGTTTTTCCTTTTTCTTTTTCATGCTTTCCCAACAACCCCAAACTTGAACATTTAACAATACCACAAAAGATTTTCTACTTAACTCAAGGTAAAGCTTTTCAACAAGGGTTTTCAATTTATGTTCAAGGCTAAGGGTTCAAAGGATAGAACACAAAGTGTTCTCTTTTAGTGGGCTAACTTCATGAATTTGGCCAATAAAAAGGGTTCCAACAAACGGCCTTGATCATATAATGCAAAACAAGCAATTGATTCCATCATAGAAAACCTGGGCAAAATCATTCATGCTTTCAAAGTAATAGCATTCAATCAATAAAAAACTCTGGAGCTCAAAACCTCACAAATAGGCTCATTCAAATTTGACATACACATCCTGCTTAATCTCACAATCACAATCATAATATCCTGCATTTGTTCACAAAGCTTGTGAATCACCTGTATAAGCATTTAATGTGCACATCTATCTCAACATCAATCAATCAATTATCATCATCAAGCATTACTTATCACACAATCACAGTCAATTAGCAAACCATCATAACAAACCATGTTTCTAATAGAGTACATCAACCCTAGTCTAAAAATAAAATAAATACGTACAGAACATTGGGTTGCCTCCCAGTAAGCGCTTGTTTAACGTCACGAGCTTGACCCAAACTTTCAAGGATCGACCAACAGCATTATTGTGGAATATTGTTACACCTCTCCCCCTAGATAGGGCTTGAGACGTTGACCATTCACCACCCAACTTTTCTGTGGATCATCAGCAGCTGGATTAAATATTTCAATTGCTCCATGCGGATGCACTTCTTTTATCACAAATGGTCCTGACCATTTTGATTTCAGCTTCCCAGGAAATATCTTCAATCTTGAATTGAACAATAGTACCTGTTGTCCTGGATTGAAAACTCTATTCACCAACTTCGTATCATGATAAAATTTGATCTTGTCTTTGTAAGCCTTGGATGAATCATATGCATGTAATCGCATTTCTTCAAGCTCCAAAATTTGCCTTCTGCGTGTGCATTGAGTTTCATAAGGATCAAAATTCAAGAATTTCAAAGCCCATAACGCTCTATGCTCCAATTCTACTGGCAAATGACATGCTTTCCCATAGACTAATTGAAATGGTGATAATCTCATAGACGTCTTCATTGCCGTCCTATAAGCCCAAAGAGCATCATCCAATTTGAGAGACCAATCCTTTCTTGATGAAGTCACTGTTTTTTCCAGGATCCTTTTTATCTCCCTATTAGACACCTCAACTTGTCTGTTGGTTTGTGGATGATAAGGTGCAGCTACCTTATGTTTCACTCCATAGTGTTTGAGTACTTTTTCTAGCTGATAATTGCAAAAATGAGATCCTCCATCACTAATCAACACTCTTGGAGTGCCAAAACGTGAGAATATCTGCATCTTCAAGAATTTAATTACCGTGCTAGCATCATTTTTAGGACAAGCTAATGCTTCCACCCATTTACTCACATAATCCACTGCTACCAGAATGTATTCATTGTTGAAAGATGGAGGAAAGGGTCCAACAAAGTCAATACCCCAGCAATCAAAAACCTCAACCTCTAAAATGCCTTGCAATGGCATCTCATGACGTTTAGTGATCGTCCCTGCTCTTTGACATTTATCACAATTTCTGGCATGATTATGGGCATCTTTAAATAAAGTTGGCCAATAAAATCCTGATTGAAGGACTTTTGCTGCTGTTCTTTCTCCATTAAAATGTCCTCCATAAGGTGAATCATGACAATGCCAGAGAATTCCTTCTGCTTCTTCATTTGTCACACATCTCCTCAGAAGATTATCTGCTCGAATCTTGAACAAATAAGGATCATCCCAAACAAACTGCTTGGCATCATGCAAAAAAATTTTTCTTTGTTGCCAAGTTAAGTCTTCTGGAATGACCCTTGCAGCTTTGAAATTAGCCATATCAGCAAACCAGGGCCTCTGCTGAATATACATGAGTGTTTCATCTGAAAAAGATTCCCAGATTTCGGATTCCTTGCTAGTGACCTCATTGTTAACTAACCGTGACAAATGATCAGCAATCAAGTTCTCACTTCCTTTCTTATCACGAATTTCTACATCAAATTCTTGCAACAATAGTACCCATCTAATGAAACGTGGCTTAGAATCTGGCTTTGTCAACAAATATTTGATAGTTGCATGATCTGTATAGACAGTCACCTTAGATCCAATAAGATAAGGTCGAAATTTCTCTAAAGCATACACAATAGCCAGGAATTCTTTTTCTGTGGTAGCATAATTCAGTTGAGCATCATTCAGAACCTTGCTAGCATAATAAATTGGATGAAACTTTTGTTCTTTTCGCTGGCCAAGAACAACTCCTATTGCATAATCACTTGCATCACACATTAATTCAAAATTGTGATTCCAATCTGGCACTACAATTACTGGAGCTGACACTAATTTATTCTTCAATGTGTCAAAAGCTTTCAAACAGTCTTCATTCATCACAAAAGGAGCATCCTTCATCAAAAGATTACTCAATGGTTTAGCAATTTTTGAGAAATCTTTGATGAATCTTCTATAAAACCCAGCATGACCGAGAAAACTCCTAATCCCCCTTACATTTGTTGGTGGAGGCAGTTTCTCAATAACTTCTACTTTAGCTTTATCTACCTCAATTCCTTTAGCAGAGATTTTATGCCCCAGCACAATTTCTTCGGTTACCATGAAATGACATTTCTCCCAATTAAGAACAAGATTTGTCTGAACACATCTTTTGAGAACAGTGTTCAAATTAGCCAAACATCTTTGGAAAGAATTTCCAAAAACTGAGAAATCATCCATGAACACTTCAATAATTTTTCTAAGAGATCTGCAAAAATTGCCTGCATACACCTTTGAAATGTGGCTGGAGCATTACATAATCCAAATGGCATCTTTCTATATGCAAAGATACCAAAAGGACAAGTAAAGGCCGTCTTCTCTTGGTCTTTTGGATCTACCACAATTTGATTGTATCCAGAATAGCCATCTAGAAAACAATAGAAAGCTTGACCTGATAATCTTTCTAACATCTGGTCCATGAAAGGAAGAGGAAAATGATCCTTTCTAGTAGCTTTACTCAGCTTCCTGTAATCAATACACATACGCCAGCCAGTAACTGTACGAGTAGGAATGAGTTCATTTTCATCATTATGAATTACTGTCATCCCACCTTTCTTTGGAACCACCTGTACTGGACTCACCCATTCACTATCAGAGATTGGATAAATGATACCAGCTTCTAACAGTTTCAACACTTCTTTTCTAACCACTTCCTTCATAACAGGATTTAACCTTCTCTGTGGTTGAGCACTTGGTTTATAATCTTCTTCCATAAAAATCTTGTGCATGGAATAAGTTGGGCTAATACCTTTAAGATCTGATATTGACCACCCAATTGCTTCTTTGTTGGCTTTCAAAATTTCTATCAACTGCTCTTCTTCTTGTAGAGATAAAGAGTTATTGATGATGACTGGCTTTGTTCCATCTTCTTCTAGATAAACATATTTCAAATGTGATGGCAATCTTTTTAATTTTGGCGTCTTTACTTTGACTTCTTCTTCCTTATCAATTATTTCAAAGATTGGATCTTCCACTGGACTCTTTTTCAATGTTTCCAAGTCCATAAGACATTCATCAATTAATTTCTCTTCTTCTTCATCTAAATCTTCACAAGCATCAATGAGAGTTTTCTCTAATGGAGAAATATTTCGCACCATCCTTTCTTGCACCATACAAACTTCATCAAGTTCATCAAATTTAAAACATGCTTTGTCATCATTTGGATATGTCATGGCCTTGGATACGTCAAAAGTGACTTCTTCATCATCAACTCTCAATTTAAGCTTACCATTTTCTACATCAATTAAAACTCTAGCAGTCTTCATAAAAGGTCTCCCAAGAATAAGAGGAACATCACTATTTCCTTCCATCTCCATCACAATAAAATCCACTGGGAATATAAATTTATCAACCTTCACTAGAACATCTTCAACCACTCCATATGGATATTTAAGAGACATGTCCCCTAGTTGAAGAGCCATTCTGGTCGGTTTGATTTCCAAACCCTGAATTGTTCTGCACATGGATAGCGGCATTAAATTAATGCTAGCTCCTAAATCAATCAATGCTCTTCCAACTTTCAAATCTCCTATGGTGCATGGAATAGTGAAGCTTCCTGGATCTTTAAGTTTAGGAGGTAGTTTCTGTATGATTGCACTACAGTTACCCTGCACATTGATAGTTTCCTTTTCAATGTACTTGTTTTTCTTTGTAAGAAGTTCCTTCAAAAACTTTGCATATGCTGGCATCTGTTGCAATGCTTCAAAGAATGGTATAGTGATCTCGAGCTTCTTAAACAACTCCATGAATCTTTCCAACTGCTTTTCTTTCTCCTTCCTTGAATAACTCTTTGGATAAGGAAGTGGCTTTTCACCCTCTTTTTCTTTTTGTCTCTCCTCTCTCTCTTCTCTCTCTTTTTTTCTCTCCTCTCATCTTCTTCTTTTTTCTTTTTCTCTCTCTCAACCCTTTCTTTCCACTCACATGTTTCTTTTTCACTCTCACTCTCATTTTCTTTTTTTCTCTCCTCTAACACTTTACCACTTCTGGTCACAACAGTTTTACACTCCTTTCTGAGATTATCATGTTTCATTTTGTCAACTATTCGCTCAACATAGATCTCCATATTTTTAAATGCAGCATCCACATTCTGACAATAAGATGCATTCGTCTTCAAGAATCTTTGGAAAGTCTCGTCAAGTTTTGTTGTCTTCTCAGATGGAGTAGATTGCATTTGCCATTTCTGCTGTTGCCCTTGAACCATTGAGACTTGTTGTATTTCTTGTGGTATTTGAGAAAGCTTCATAATTACTTCTTCCAACTGTTGAGAGATAATTCTATTTTGAATAAGCAAAGCATCATTTGATTGTAACAACTCCTTCTGACTAAGATATCCTCTTTCAATATTAAGTTCGTTGTCACTAGTAGCCATATTTTCAATAATTTCTGTTGCTTCCTCTGGAATTTTCCATTTAATGTTTCCTCCTGCTGAGGCATCAAGCATCATCTTGGTTTGTGAACCAAGACCTCCAAGGAAGGTAAGGACTACTTCCACTTCATCGAATCCATGCGTGGGTGTTTTTCGTAGCAAGCTTTTGTATCTATCCCATGCATGACCCAGTGATTCTTCCATGCCCTGCCTAAATGAAGAAATCTCTTGCTTGTCTTTATTCACCTTTGATTGTGGGAAGTATTTATTTAGAAACTTGGTTACCACTGCTTCCCACTCTATGAAACTTCCCTCTGGAAAAGAATTTAACCAAAGCTTAGCATTGCCTCCTAATGAGAAAGGAAACAAGCTAAGTTTGATCGCTTCATCTGGCACCCCATTGATTTTCACTGTGTTGCAGATCTCATTAAATGTAGTGAGGTGCTCATATGGGCTTTCATGAGATAACCCATTGAATTGATTGCTCTTCACCAGTTGGATCAATGCTGGTTTGACCTCCATGTTAGCTGCATTGACTCTAAGTCTAGCTATACTGTTAAAGTGCTGAGGTCCAGCTGTATTGGTGTAATCAGCAAGAGTTCTTCTGATATTATTGTTCTCCATATTTTCTGTGCTATGGTCAGAACCTTGTGGTGATGATTGCAACAGAGTTTCCGGAGGAGGGAAAAGTTCTCTAGATGTTTGGATTCTTCTCCTCCGTCTACTCTCGTCTAAACCTTCAAGAAGAGGTTCTGCAGTTATCTTGCTCCTAGTTCGAATTGTCTCCTGCATACACAAGAACACAAAACCCTAGAATATTTGGTTAGCACAAAAAGATATAGGAGAAGATATAAGATTCAGAGAATAAAATAAAATAAAATGAAATAAAATAAAATAAAATAAAATAAAAACAGAAAAAATAAAAACAGAAAAATAAAAACAGAAATTCAAAATTAAAGTCAAAGATAATCAATAATCACAAAAATTAACCAGTTAAACCACGAGTACCCGGCAACGACGCCAAAAACTTGATGACAAATTTATGAACACCGAAATACGGCGACACAAACTTGTTGAACAATCGGCAAGTGTGACCGAATCGTTTCAAGTAATAAACAAGGTAAGACCAAGTATCGTTCTCCCAAAGGACTCACAGCCTAGTTTAGTTATGTGATTCGTTGATTATTTAAGACTTAAGAACGAATTAAGTGGATTTTAATATGCAAAACAGAAAATAAACATGTATGCATGAATTTGATCAATGGCTAAAACAAAATACAAACACTTCAATGGAATATATGGATGAGTATGTTGTTCGGGTTATCAATTTCATCTTATCCACTCTCATATATTTTAGGAATTCAACATTCTTTTCATCATTGTTAATGCCACTCTCTAAATTACCTTTCAAGAAGGCCTATCCCCAATTACGAGTTCATACGATTCCTAGCATTCCTAATAATTAGTTCTTTTGGTGCAGGAGCTTAACGGCAACCAATATACTATTGGGAGAAATATCCCGGATCTAGACTTCCCCGTACGTTCCCGTATCGACAAAATCAATAATCATGCATTGAATGAGTTAAACAAAGCAAGCATTGAGCAAAGAGGAAAAACCCTAACTAATGATCAAAGAAAGCATGTATCTCAAATAAGATGTTTAAACACAAATTCCATATATGAGAGTTTCACAAGACTACATTGATTCCCCAACAACAATACAAGGTTTAGTTCACCATATTCATGGTGAAACTAGATGAATAATAATGAAAGAATGAAAGATAAAACCCTAGAAAGGTGAAGAGGTAGCCTAAGCATCCAAGATCCTCCTTCAAAGGGGTGGAAGAGAGAGTGTTTGCTTCGTTTCTGCCAAGGATACAAACCCTAGGACGTCCTAAAGCTTATATACTATTCTAAAATTAGAGAAAATTTAGGCCCAAGCCCATAAGTGTGCCGCTCAGCGGTAAAGTACCGCTCAGCGGTACGTGCGTGAGTTGGTTTCTTCCCCTCAGCGGCCATTTTGCCCCTCAGCGGATCCCCCGTGAGCTTCTGAGTGCCGCTCAACGGTAAACTGCCGCTGAGCGGCAATTGCGGCTTCTCCTTTTGCACTTTTTGATGTCTTTTCTGATTTCGTCTCTCTCCTTCTTCGCTTCTTTCACCAAATTCACCTTAAAACCTGCACAAAAACACTGAAATCAAGCATAAACCTGTCCAGCTCTCTTATTACTGAAAATATGAATAAAAGCATGATTTCAAGCTAGTTTCTAAGTATTAAAAGTTGCTTTTACTATCAATTTCAAGCATGAAAATAACAGTTTTTCAACTGTTATCAGCCCCCCTGCCTGAGGGCGTTGGAGCGGCCATGGTGCTGATCCCTTGAAGTGCTTTTCCCAAATCTGATTGGTTGACTATGGCTCTTGCTTTTATTGTATCCTACAAAACAAAACAAACATATAGTATTAAGGATATAAGTAGACCTTTTATTAGGACACTCAGAAACATAGTGCCCTTTGTAACCACATCTAAAACACATGGTCTCTTTTACCCTATCATTTTTAGAAGATTCTTTAGAGGAATATTTTTCCTTTTCCTTTTCCCTAGGTCCCTCTTCTTTTGATTTGGAGGGTTCACCCTCCCTCTTGGACTCTTTCCTAGGGTAGGAAGAATCAGAGTAGTCTCATTTAGAGGAAGTTTTCCTCTTCAATTATTGCTCTACTCTAACACAAAGTTGAACTAACTCATTGAGATCATTATAAGGTAAAAGTTCTACCTTATCTCTTATGTCATAGTTGAGTCCACTTTGGAACCTAGCAATTGTTATCCTTGGTTCCTCTCTTATCCCAACTCTTAACATGAGTAACTCCATCTTTTGCCTATATTCCTCAACACTCATGTTTCTTTGTTGGAGTTTATGAAGCTTGTCCATTAACTCCCTATCATAGTAAGCTGACACATGCCTTCTTCTTAAGGCAGACCTCAACTCATTCCAATACCTAATGGAAGGTAGGTTTCTCAATCTCAGATCTTTGACCAAGGTTGTCCACCAATATAAGGCATACCTTGAAAGCTTAAAGAGGCCATAGTTACCATCCTCTCATCATCTATTTGGTGGCACTCAAACAATTGCTCAACTTTCATCTCCCATTCTAAGTATTCTTCCACATCATCCTTTCCATGGAAAGTGGGAAGATCAATCTTGGGCTCCCTCGGGTGATGCTCTCTCACTCTATGATTTCTCCTAGGAGGTATTTGATAGTGGTCATCATTGTGATGACTACTATAATGCTTAGGTTCACTAGGTGGAGAGGATGTATCTCCAAGGTATTCTCTTTTTCTATTTGTAGACCCTTCTTTCCTTTTACCCTTGTCTTGATTGATCAAAAGTTGACCAATCATATCCTTGAGCTCACTAATCTCTTTGTCCCTTTGTTGAAACTTTTGCTCAAATTCCTCTCTTAGTTGTAAGCTCTCACTTTTAGGTCTCACACTTCCTTGGACACTATATTGACTCATCCTTGTCAAGTATGTAAAAATGGTTTTCACAAGGTTTTCAAAAACTTGCACAAGTAATGAGTGAAAAGGTTTTCACAATCTTTCTTTGTTTTTGGTGAAGGATTTCTAAACAGATTCTAGAGGTAAAAAATGTTTCCAAGTAGCTCCCAAGAAGAAGAGGTGAGTCAAATTTGGACAAGCTTAGAAACCAAGTTTTTCCTAGCCAGAGTTTCCTTAGAGTTATCTTTTAGCTTACTTTCTTAGTAGAAATTCTTCAAAATATTTTCAAATGTTAATGAAATGCTCCTAAAATCCAAAAGAAGGTTTATCTAGATGTTATGCAATCCTATATACCACGGAGACTTAAAACAAAAAACAAAAAAAAATCAAACAAGCAATTTAAAGAAAGCAATAAAGATGCAAAATGTAAATGCTAGACGGCCCTAAGTGAAAGTGCAAGTGACACTTGGAGCCCCTTGACACTTTCACACTAAGAAAACGAAATTACACTATTACAATGCTCAAATGTGATCTTGGAATTGCTTCAAGAGCATTTTCCCAAGTCACATAGCCAAAAATCAAAAAGAAATTTAAACTACAAAGGTTCCGTGATATGAAGGTTCAAACAAGCTCAAAATAATGCCTAAAACAAGTGTATGCTTCAATCTTTGGTTGCTGCAATGTGCCACTCAAAAACAGTGTGTGAGTGGAGCTTTTTCTGGTTAGAAATGTTGCTGGAACAACAAACTGCAGCTGCTGGACAGAGGAAAATTTGCTGCTGTAAAGTCCTCCTTCTTGATCCAATTTCAATCCCCTAACCACTTCCTAAAAGGTTACCATAGTAGGTGTAGGTTTCTGCCTCTGGATGCCTCAATCAGAAGTCACAACTACTCCAAAATTCAACAGAAAACACACCAAACAATTTTAAAATTCTGCACCAGTTTTCAGAACACTGCACCAGATTTTTGGCAAACCAAATGGCTGGAATGGACAGTTTTGAGGCCAAAAATAGGGAAACCAATTGAAACAACACACAAAAGGAACCTAACAAAGGCACTAGAATAGATTAAGAAAGCAAGAAAAATTCATTACAGGTGCAAACTGTTTGATAAATTCAAAAGTGTTTGATGAAATGCCCCAATGAACTCCAAATTTTTGTGTTTTTGACTCTCAGGGCTTGTAAACTGGATTGCATGGTTCTTTAAGCTTTTTAACACTTGATATTACTTCTTTTGATCATTTATTTTCATTTTTTCAAACACTGAACTAGCTTTTTCCACAATCCAGAAATGAATTTGAACAAGAAATACTAAAACAATGGCTGAAAAGTGTATTCTACACCAGAAAAAGTGGACTGAAATGGTGGTTTTAAACCCAATTTTGATTGGAAGTGATTCAGCAGTTAAATTGATGCATCAAACAACTTTATATCATAATTTTAAAGATGTTTAAACATTGAAACAGCTGGAAAACAAATTGCAATGTGAATTCACTGGTTCACTTCCAAATTAACCCAAAAAGTGATGGTTTAAAGTGCAAATCTGCATATATGCCTAGTTTTGACCAAATGAATAGTGCTACAACTTTAAATCATCAATTTAAACTTGCTCAAACTCTTAAACAGCACAGAAACAGCAGATTTCAAAACATCACCTCTGTTGTACCAAATTATGCAGTAAAATGCACTAAATTTCCACCAAAGTCAGTTTTAAAAGAAACAAAAGGCTTAAGCAACAATAAAATTGACTCAAAGAAGTATGAATGCACTGATCTAAGCTAGAATTGAAAAGCTTAGCATGACCAAACTGGAATTAGACCAAACAAAGAATTTTAGCACGGTGAAAGCTAGAAATGAAAACTAAAACAGTGAGATGCTAAGGATTTTGAGCAACCAAGCTATGCATATTGCATTTCATTCCTTATTATGGTCTGGCACACCTTTAGCATCCTTCAATAGCATCAAACAAAATTGTACAAAGCTTGAGAATCAAAGAAACCGAACTGAAAACAGATCCATGAATTGAAACAGAAATAAATTTTCCTATAGCAGAGTTCATGTGGTATTGAAATCAGAATTGATTTCTAGTGCTTCAACTTGTATCACCAAGGCTAGAACAAGTTCTCATTTCCTTTATTGGTAGATATATAGCTTGTCTAGCACTTGAACTCAAGCAAAAACAAATTAAACCAGCAGAAAAGAATACCAAAACAGTGACAAAAATTAAAATTGCAATATTCACTTGCAGATGACCAAGACAACACAAATTTGAAGAAATTAAGCTGGAAATGACTCAAACAAACAACATTCACCATTTAAAATGAAGGATAAACATCAACACACAATGGAAACAAGAAATCATAGAGTGGAAATACAAATTAAACACAAAACATAAATAAAATGACTGAAACAGTGAACTGGTAAAGGATGACAGCAGAACAACACATGTGGAATGAGAATGGAGTAGAAAATGAAAGGAACAACTTAGCTATGGATGCGTGGACGACCACAGCTGATGATACCACTTGATGGAAGCTTGTCAGGCCTGGAACTTTCAAGTTGCAACTCCAAACAACAAGCCATGAAAGTGCAGCGGAATGGAAGTAGATGAATGGTGTTTTGGTGTGTTTTTAATGGAAGGAGTGTGTGTAGAGACCTCTCAGCTCAGAAGGCCTTCCTACTATGGAAGGAAGCTAGAGAAAAGGGTAGAGAAAGTGAAGAGAAGGAGTGACTCAAGAGTAATAGGGCTGGAAAACAATTTCTGTAGCATTTCACTAAGTTCAAAAGTGAGAAAATACAAAGGGGAGACCCTCTTATTTATAGGTGAAGAAGGACCTCAATTCTGAGCTAAATTCTCTCCAAAATTCAAAATAAAAGACGAGCTTGGAGGCTAAGTTAGCTAGTTCACGTGAAACATGTTGGGTCACATGTACAAAATGCTGCAAAAACGTGCTTCAGGCTGCTTCGCTGGTGCTGGGGCCCCCCTTGTCTAAGGGCGCTGGAGCGCACGTGAGCCAGGAAGTCCATTTGGTGCATTTGAGCTGGAGCCCCCCCTGCCTGAGGGCGCTGGAGTGGCTCTAGTGTTGATACCTTGAAGTGCTTTTCCCAAATCTGATTGGTTGACCATGGCTCTTGCTTTTATTGTATCCTACAAAACAAAACAAACATATAGTATTAAAAGAGGAATCCTTCTAAGACATAGAGAAAGAAAATTAAAAAAGAGCCTTTAAAAGTTCTTCTTCAACTTCCCTTTCCTAGACTTAGCATGAGTTAGTACTGCTTTGAATGGTTTGCCTAATTAGGTTTCCATCACAAGCAAAGTTCTAAGTTTGGGGTTGTGATAACAGTTGAAAAACTATTATTTTTATACTTAAATTTGACCTTAAAGACAACCTTTATGACTTAGAAACTAGCTTGGAATCATGTTTTTGTTGAAGTTTTGGGAATAAGAGAGTTGGAGGTTTTATGCTTGATTTCCTTGTTTTTGCAGGTTTTTGAGATGAATTGAGTGAAAGAAGTGAAGGAGCTAAGAGTTGGATTCAGAAAAGGAACAAAAAGTGCAAAAAAGAAGGAAGCTGCAAGTATCGCTCAACGTCATTTACCGCTGAGCGGCACTTTGAAGACCCGCAATCACCGCAGAATAGAAGTCACGCACTTACCGCTGAGCAGTATTTACCCCTGAGCGGCATTCTGATGGGCTTGGGCTCACTTTTCTGTAATTTTTAGAATACTATATAAGGTTTTAGTTAACCTAGGTCAGTCATCTTTGGTAGAGTACAAAGCAGAAACACACTCTTTCACCCCTTGGAGGAGGATTTTGGATTCTAAGGCTCCTTTCTCGCTTTCTAGGGTTCTATCTTTTCACTCTTTCATTGTAATTCATATAGTTTCACCATGAATATGGTGAACTAAACATTTATTGTTGTTGAGGAATCAATGTAATCCTTTTGAAACTCTAATGTATGGAATTTGTTCTTCAAAATCTTCTTTAAGATACATGCTTTCTTTCATTAATTGTTAGGGTTTTTCCTCTTTGCTCAAAGCATGCATTGTTTAACTCATTCGATGTCATGATCATTGATTTTGTCGATATGGACACATACAGGGAAATCTAGATCTGGGGAATCTCTCCCAATAGTAGTATAAACCTAGACATAGGAGTATGATGGTTGGTTGCCTTTAAGCTTCTGTTCACTATAATGCATGATTAATTGCTAGGGAGACAAGAAATTGTAAACTAGTGATTATGATTAGGTTTTCTTCGCCGAGACATCGGGTTTAAGGTAGTTTAGAAAATGGCATTAACAATTAATGAAGAAAGATGAATTCCTGAATACATGAGAGTAGATAGGATGAAATTGATAAACCCGAACAACATAATCATCCATATATTTCAATTCACGTGTTTTGTTTCTTCTTACCATTGATCAATCCATGCATTCATATTTACTTTTGAGTATTTGCATTTAAATCTTAATCAATCGGTTTTACAAGTCTTAGCTAATCAACAAACCATACAACTGTCTAGGTCGTGAGTCCTTTAGGAGAACGATACTTGGTCTTACCAGGTTTATTACTTGATACGATTCGGTTACACTTGTCGAGGGTTAAACACTTCTTCTTTTCTCTCTTTTTCTGTTCTCTCTTCTTCTTTTCTTTTCTCTTCTTCTCTTTCTTTCTTTCTTTTCTTCTTCTCTCGTCTCTTCTTCTTTTCTCCTTTCTTCTTCTCTTCTTCTCTTCTTCTCTCTTCTTCTCTTCTTAATTCCTCTCTTCTTCTCTTTTCTCCTTTTCTTCTCTTTCTCTCTTCTCTTCTTCTTTCCTTTCTTCCTCTTCTTTTCTCTCCATCTCTCTTTCTCTTTTCTTATCCTTGATCTCTTTAAGTCTTGCCCCAAATTCTAGTTCTCTACGAAGAAACCCATGATCATTTAAACCCTCAAGAAATAATTTTCCATCTTCAATGCAATCTCTAATTAATTCAAGGTTTCTTTTAATGTTTGAAGGCACAAAATTTCTTCTCATGCAAGCTTTTAATTCATACCAATCACAAATGGAGGACTTTCTACCTTTCCTAACATGATATTGTCTTTCATCCCACCACTCACTTGCATGCTTTTCTAACTTAGAGAGATATTGCTAAGAACATAAGATTCATTCTCTCTACAAAACCAAGGATTTATTTTATAAATTTCTTTTTCCCAAGCTAGGTATGTTAATGCACCTATGTCTTTACCAAAGAATGGAAGATTCCTAGCTTGATTAAACATTTCATCACAATTTTCTATCCAAGATGACCTAGACAACCTACAACAAGAAATATTTGTTTTTAAAAGTTTTCTTAATCTAAAGGGTTAAAAGCTTCCACTTAGACAAGTCCCAAGTAAGAGAGGTGAGCTAAAGAGCTGCTTAAGTACCAAGTCTTGCCTTGCTAGAAATGTCTTAGGCTACTAACTAATTACCCCTTAAACTAAAATCACCTTTAAAATCAAAGGACACCAATCAAAAACAAACACAATCAAAGACAATAAAAGGACTAGCGGACTCTAATGACACCTAAATGTGAAACACAAATCACACAATCAATAGAAAATTCTACTTCTATGGTGAGGCTTGTAGCTTTAGCTAACAAGACACACTCACCTGTCTAGCTATGCTAAAATTAAAGCAAATAAAGTTGCCAAGATTTTGAAAGAGCACCAAGGACTCTTCCAAAGAACTTGGACTTTATAAAAGGCCTTTTACAAAACATAAGCTAAAGCTAACACAAAAGCCTATTGCACATCAAAATGAAGAAAACAATTACAAAAGATTCAAATAGCTGCCACGGTCTGATCCAAACAGTTCATTGCTGCATGTTTTTCTTCAAAGCCTTTATACGCACTTAGACTTATTACACAACTTTGGGGTCTCCTAGCTCTTGGGTTCAACTCTACAATCACAAATGTACAAAGCTGGATCAGAGAACTGTTAACTAAACATATTGGAAAAGGGAATTTACACTTATATGAGTCTTCCCTTTCTTGGGCTTGTACACTTGATGCAGAGAAAAGTTCCTATTGATTGCCCATTACAATTTGTTGCACAGAGAAAACCTGCACAGATATTAAGACCAATTCAGCAGATCATGCAATCCAACAATGAACAATTTAAATCCAAAACAGTTTAAACAGTCAGAAGCAATTAAACTAGATAACTCCCTTTAGTCTCTGGCCTTCACCATGTGCAAGCGTTGTGTTGCTTCTAAATGCCTTTCAGGAAAGAACTCTTATCCCACTTAATGCTGCAGTTTATCTATACACCAAGATCCCAAAGAAAACAAAAGAATCGGTATTTATAACAGAACAATTCAGATTGGATTATTATCAACACAGAAAACAAATCCCAGCCCTAATCTAAACTTTCTCCCTGCATTGGTGTTTCTGAACCCTTAAAGGATCATGTCAGCTTTCAATAAACAAGTACAACATCCAATTTATTAGTCTAAATTGACATAAAGAAACAGTTTGCGCATGTTAAATCTCCTAAGCCAACAATAACACTAGACCAACACTATTACTTAATATATGGATGTCCAAACTTGCTAAATCAAATTCAATTTTCAAGAAAAGTGAAACCATATGATATCCAAGCATAATATTCAAGCAAATATGGTTTACTATTTCTAATCATGCACAAATCTAACACGAAACTACACAATAGAATGAAGAGACTCCCTATTTAGCTTGGTGTAGTTTATGCAGGTAGCAAAGCTCCTTTTGCTCCACTTTAGGTACTCTTGTGTTAGACTTCCCACACTTACAAACTACTTTTGAACAACTTTACTCCCTGTAAATGTTAATCAGAACAAAAACTGCACAACTAAATGGTCAGCACATTTTAAGTTCAAAACTTATTTCAACACTTAAACAAGAACACACTCTCAACAAGAAATTTGGCTCTTAGATGCAGCCACACAAAGCTCACAAACTCAGGTTTCTTTTTGAAAGCTTAAAGCACTCAAAATGGAAAGGTTTGGAAGGGAGATTCTCCCTTGGCAGTACAAAGCTGGAGAATCTTTCAGACCACCACCACCTAAGATGGTACCAAGCACACAAACCTTCTTTCAAAATCTAGAAACCAAAGTATAAATGCTTCTCAAATAGGCAAAGGCTAAAGCAAAGTCAAAGATCAGAACATATCAGGACAGCCACAACAACATAAGCACCAAATGACAGCACAACAGATCTATTTCTTAAGACAACTCTAGATCAGATGAATAAAGCAATTAAAGCTCAAATTAAGAACAGCAAAATAGAATGCACATATGAATTAGACAAAACTAAGACAGCAAATCAGGACAAGCAAGAAACAAGGCAATGGATAATGCGAGCACTCAAATAGAACCTAAGGAATATAACTAGAACAGATTTTAAAAGCAATAAAAACCCAAACAAGTTGCATTTGAACCAAATTCAAACTCAGTTCATAATTGGTTGAAACTGTCCCATAAAATGCCTAAGAGAAAAGGTAGTTTTTCTAATGCATCAGCTTTCATAAAAGTCAATTGCACTGGACTTTCAGCGTTTTAGAACTATATAAATGTTTCTTTTGAATTGTTTTACATGAAAACAGAATGACCAAGCTTTTGTTGCAATGACAACTCAATTTCAAATGCACCAATTCCAAAATTCAGAACACAGAAACAACAACTTGTTAAAGAAAACAATGGTAAAAAATTTGGTGCTTCAAGTAGTGAAAACACACAGGTCAGCTAAAACATTCATTTTCTTTGCTTCAACACGTTATAAATGCTAAAACAAACTTGTTTGTATTGCATATGGAAGCAGAAATGTGCATTTATGAAATCTAATTGAGCTAACCTTGATATTTTCCTATTTCAAGCAACTTTACCACCCAAATTTTAACTCAAAGATTCAAATAGCTTTTTATCAGCTACCTAAACTCAGAAACACCAATTAAAATTCAAACAAGACACTAGGAAGTTAATGCAAGATGTCCAACAAGGAGCTAATGCTAAACCAGATTTAAAATAGAAAAACTAGACTCAAGCAAAGTAATGTAGATTGACCAACTACAAATGAGACTCTACTAGAGTTTTCTCAGTGCAACCAAGCTTTGCCAAAGCAATTCATTGCTTATATTGTATGCACATGATACTGGCTCAATCAATCAGATGCATCTCAATGCCAAATTCTCAGTTAACTGCACAAAATAAACAGAAACAGATTAAGCACCAAATTAGTGTTGTGAACCAATGCAAAGCTGCATCTCATGTCAAACACCAAGCACCCGAGTTCTTAATGAATTTTTCAATGCTCACATGGTGTGCTGATGTTGATCAAACAGCCACAATGCAACAACAAAAAAACTTAAAAACAGATTACAATTGAATGAGAGGACAAAATAAGCAAATTAACATGACTATGACAAAACAGTTTATGATTTCTCAAATAAATGACTCAAACAAAAATTTGCACAGAATTAAAATGATGAAAACAGTGACTCAAGGCACAAAATCACAATTGGAACAGGATACAACATAAGACAGTAAAGGAAAATGATGAACAACTCATAAATGGAAAGAAACAACACAAAATACTCAGAATCAAAATCAAACCGGGACAAAACAAGATGAATGAACACAAGAAAAGTTGAAACAATGCAAGAACAAAAGAAAACTCGAAACAGAGACACGACTCGGAATCAAATGAACAAAACAGAAACGCGATACTTACCTTTGAAGCGTGAATGCAACCTGAGCTCTGGTGCCAACTGATGGACGAGCTCCAAGGAGATGACGAATGTGCGTGTCGCGAGCTCCTTCGAAGCTTCCTATAGAGATGAACACAGTGGAAAATGACAAAAACTCAAAGAAGAACAAGAAATAGAGGGTTAAACTCAATAGAAACCCTATAAATGGAATGAAACCCAATATGAACCGATTAATCAGTTCAAAATGAAGATTGAACGGTGGAAAAGGGTTTGATCGAAGCAAAAGAGGGTTTAATCGGTGGAAATCGAAGGAAAAGTGAAAATGAAGGAGAAACCCTAAGTTTGGATGAAGGTGTTTGGTGAAAGTGGAAGAAGATATGAATCTGTGATGGACAATGTGACTTACAGTGAGGAGCTCGAGAGAGAGAATGAAAGATGTGGTTTCTGAGATGTGGAGAATGAGGATGATGCACTCAAGAAGAAAACCCTAGCTGATGAGGTTTCTTCGAAGTGGAAAATGAGAGAAATGTAGTGAAGTTCTACGGGAGAGGAGTGAAACTGAAGCGTGAAAGATGTCACGCATGGCTGAATGAAGAGGTGGAGGAAAGGAACGTTGACGCGTGCACGGTGGTAGATGATGTGCGCCAGAGAAAGGAGGACGTGTGGCCAAGAGGTGTTGACGCCACTATGCTGAAGCGGATTGGAGTAATGGTGATGGTGTGTGATGAGAGAGAAGCACGGTGGAATGGAAAATGAAAGTGAGAGAGGTGCTTGGAAGGTGGCTAGTGGGAGTTTTTTGGACTCTCTAGCCTGTGACTTTCAAGAGAGAATAGTTTCTTATTTTAGAAAACTCAATTCTCATTAATCTCAAAAGTCCATTACAAAGAGAGGTGTTGGGTATTTATAGTAACCCATGCTCCTTGCAAGCTAATACACGTATACAATAAAATGTAAAAATACTAAAAGAGAACACTAAGAGAGGTACATCAGGCAGGATTCCATCACTTCCTCTAGAGTCTTGCACTTGATATTACCTCTAGTTGAGGCATCTAACATCAATTTAGTTTGTGAGCTTAGACCTCCAAGGAATAGATTGACTACTATAGGTTCATCAAAACCATGATTGGGCGTCTTTCTCAACAAGCCTTTAAATCGGTCCCATGCTTGTCCTAAAGTTTCATCCATGCCCTTCCTAAAAGAAGAAATTTCCTACTTACCTTTATTCACCTTTGATTGTGGGAAGTATTTGTTCACAACTTTTGCAACCACGGCTTCCCACTCAGTGAAAATGTTCTCTAGAAAAGAGTTCAACCACATATTAGTATTGCCTCCCAAAGAGAAAGGAAATAAGAGTAATCTAATAGCTTCATCTGGCACGACATTGATCTTCACAATATTGCATATCTTATTGAATGTGGTCAGATGCTCATATGAATTTTCATGTGATAATCCATTGAATTGGTTGCTCTTCACCAATTGAATCAAAGAAGGCTTCATCTCCATGTTTGCAGCATTAACCCTCGGCCTTGCAATGCTATTAAAATGATGATGACCAATGACTGTTGCATAATTTACCAGGGTACGTCTACCATTATGCTCTTCAGCCATATTTTTTGTTTACTAGTCAGATCTTTGAGGTAAAGGCTGTAAAAGAGTCTTAGGAGAAGGTGATGGACAAATTTATGAACACCAAAATATGATGTCACAAACTTGTTTTTCAATCGGCAAGTATGACCGAATCGTTCAAGTAATAAACTTGGTAAGACCAAGTATCGTTCTTCCCAAAGGACTCACGGCCTAGTTTAGTTGTGTGGTTTATTGATTAGCTAAGACTTAAAGACGAAATATTTGGATTTTATATGCAGAAGACGAAAATTAAATATGTATGCATGAAGTTTTGATCAATGGCAAAAGCAAAAGATAAACACTTTCAATGAAATATATGTATGAATATGTTGTTGGGGTTCAATTTCATCTTATCCACTCTCATATATTTTAGGAATTCAACATTCAAATCATCAATGTTAATGCCACTCTCTAAAGTACCTTTCAAGAAGGCTTCTCCCTAATCACGAGTTCATACAATTCCTAGCATTCCTAATGATTAGTTCATAAGTGCAGGAGCTTAACGACAACCAATATGATATTGGGAGAAATTCCCCGGATCTAGACTTCCCCGTACGCGCCCGTATCGACAAAACCAATAATCATGCATCGAATGAGTTAAACAATGCAAGCATTACGCAAAGAGGAAAAACCCTAACTAATGATGAAAGAAAGCATTGATCTTAAATAAAAGATGTAAAAACAAATTCCATATATGAGAGCTTCAAAAGATTACATTGATTCCCCAACAAACATACAGAGTTTAGTTCACCATATTCATGGTGAACCTAGATGAATAACAATGAAAGAATGAAAGATAAAACCCTAAAAAGGTGAAGAGGAAGCCTCAGCATCCAAGATCCTCCTTCAAAGGGGTGGAAGAGAGAGTGTTTGCTTCGTTCAGCCAAAGATACCTAACCCTAGGAAACCCTAAAGCTTATATATTATTCGTAAATTACAGAAAATTAGGTCCAAGCCCATAAAAGTGCCGCTCAGCGGTAAAGTACCGCTCAGCGGTAAGTGCGTGAGTCGTTTCTTCCCCTCAGTGGCCATTTTGCCCCTCAGCGGACCTCCCGTAAGCTCCTGAGTGCCGCTCAACGGTAAACTGCCGTTGAGCGGTGACTTCGGCTTCTCCTTTTGCTCTTTTTGATGTCTTTTCTGATTTCATCTCTCTCCTTCTTCACTTCTTTCACTAAATTCACCTTAAAACCTGCACAAAAACACTGAAATCAAGCATAAACCTGTCCAGCTCTCTTATTTATGAAAATATGAAGAAAAGCATGATTTCAAGCTAGTTTCTAAGTGTAAAGGTTGCTTTTAGTGTCAATTTTAAGCATGAAAATAACAGTTTTTCAACTGTTATCACAACCCCAAACTTAGAACTTTGCTTGTCCTCAAGCAAACAAGATGTAACTCAATCTTCAACCAATTCATATGATGGTTCACTCATTCAAAAATCTTCTTTTTAGATAAGTAAAAACTTCAATCAAACTTATGACCAAGAGTTCAATCAAGATGTGCACATGCTTTAGTGTTTCACAAAGTCAGTTAATACCCAACAAATGCTCTTTTTCATGAATGACCAATCAATTAAGCATGGATGTTCATGTGCTAATGGAATATTTCCTCACTAGATAAAGTATTTCACTCAACACACAAGTGTATAAAAGGTGATCACTCATTCACTCTACTATCACAATGTCACATGAATCAACTTTGCCTTTCATTTTACCACAATCAAAAACATTCACAAGCATGCATCATCACAAGGACTTTTCAATGGCTTATAATGTGGCTGGGCTAACAAGAAAATTGGTTTTTCTGGATCGCAAAATCCTTGAATTAAGAGAATCATAACACACAATTATTCTTATTTTTCCCAACTTGCCTTTGCATTTGCATTGAGCTTTACTTCTTTTTCTTTTCTTTTCTTTTTCTTTGCCTATACTTCCTTTTTGGCTCTTAGCTCAATGCTTTTCCTTTTTCATGTTTTCCCAACAACCCCAAACTTGAACATTTAACAATACCACACAAGATCTTCTACTTAACTCAAGGTAAAGATTTTCAATCAAGGGTTTCAGTGTATGTTTAAGGCTAAGGGTTCAAAGGATAGAACAATAAGTGTTCTCTTTTAGTGGGCTAACTTTATGAATTTGGCCAATAAAAAGGGTTCCAACAAACGGCCTTGATCATATGATGCAAAACAAGCAATTGATTCAATCAAACCCTAATCTAAAAACAAAAACAAATAAGTTCAGAAAACTTAAACCACAAAAGCATAATCATATGATAGCATTTATCAGTAAATGCTATCTCAGCTCCTCATTAGTCTGAGCTGTCCTCTGTATCTTCTTCTTCTTCCTCATCTTCATCATCTTCAAATGCATCATCATCATCAGCTTCATCTTCTTCCATCTCTCCAGCTGAAGCTTCAGCTGCTCCAGCTCCTCCTCCATGCACTGGTTCCTCTGGCCAAGCTACCACATTGTGGAATTCATCCATAGTCCACCTGTGGGCTGGAGGTGTATCATACATCCCCACAATCATCTCAACAGTGGCCACCTGCCCTCTGTGAATGGACTGCAACTGAGCACCTATAAGAGACATATACATGTCCCTCATCTGGAATGGTTCTGCTTCATGTGTCTCAGCAGATGTCTGTGATGAGAGGGTCGCACCTCCCAACAAAAGTTATGCATAAAAGAATGCAGTATAGACTAGGAAGTGACTCCTAGGTCGTCTCACAAGGACCAATATTGCGGTTCAGTCTCAGATCAACACACGTAGTGGGGGGTTTTAATGGTGTTTTTGTGCGGATAAAATTAAACATGACTGGAAATTAAATAAAACCGTAACCAGAATTGAAAGCATTAAAGTACATGAAACATTCAACTAAACACTGCAACATATAAATATCTAAACACAATTCGAACGCGACACTTAAACTAGAACCTCAATTGCACATAATGCAGCAGTAAAATGAGCAAGCACCTAAGTTGGAAAGCGTCAATACATTTCACATAGCAGAGGGAATAAAATTTTAAATGCACGGGAGTTCAATTAAAAGCATCCACATTTGCGAAAAAAAATGAAATGTACGGTTGGGATTGAAGCAAAGAAAACAATGCCGACGGCAAATTAATATACATAATATGAAATGCATTTTTCCAAGCTCAAGTTCCCGTGAAAACAGTGTTCAAAGCCGAAATCCAAGAAGAAACAAAATTTACTCTAAGGTGGCGCTGGAACCTTGTGTGCTTCCAATAAATCAATTTACTCTCACTACCTACTCCCACCTAATCTACTTCTTCATTTCACAAAGAAAAGAAATCTCCAAAGCATTAAATCATCAAAGGAAAGTGATAACGGCTGCCAGCACGCACACTTCTTCACAGCAAATAACACTGTAATCTCATAGAATTTAAAAATAGAAATTTGGTTCAAACATGAAAATAAAAACAAGACCACATGCTCTTTAAAATTCTTCTCGGTTCCAACACAGGAAAGAAATATAAAGTCTTCTACACTACTGCAGCATCACCGTGTCTACCACTCATCTCTCAATATCCATGGCGGTTGGGGCACACCTCGACCATTCTCCGCATCTGCTCTCTAAGGTTGGCGGCTACCCACCTCCAGGTCTCCTCTTTTTCTTTCTCTACCTTACATCACTCTCCATGTCTCCGTGTCTTTTTTTTTTTTCTCAGTGAAGATGATGATCCCCCCCCAAGGTGGCGGCTGGGTCTTAACTTCCCAAAAATGAAAGATGACTTGTGCCCTTTTCTCGCCCATTCCTCTGGACCAACTTTCATTTGGCTTCTTCGTGCACCTCCCTCTTTTCAACGCAACATCTGCTGCTGTGTGCTTCTTCTTTCTTCACGCACCACCTAAGAAAGCTGCCATGGACGCTCACGTTTCTGGATCAGTGCTGGATGCACCCCCAAAACTGCTTCCCAGGCCTTGGGCCGTGGTGGGCCTCACTGGACAGTGCACCCCTACATTGTTGGATGCGTGTGGAGTGTGCTGGACGTGCGTTGTCTTCCACTCTGCTAGACGCTCGTTCTGGAAGTGTGCGGACGTGCTGGACGTGCGTGCTATCCGCGAGAAGCCAAATCAGGACGCTCGTTCTGGATGTGTGCGGACGCTCGTCCTGGATGTGTGCGGACGCTCGTCCTGTGTGCTGAAGCTGCTGGAATCAAGGTGCTGGACTTGCTTCTGTTGGGTGCAGGCCGTGAGCCTCTTTTTCTTCCAGCACCACTTCCTAGCTTCTCCAATCAAGCCAATCTCCATGTGCACTCCCATAATTTAAATCCACACCTCCTCACTCATTTTAGTTTAAAATAAAATTGATGTGGCATTTTCTTTTGACCTCCAAATGTCCCAAATAATATCCAACAATTTCCCTACAATTAATAATGCAAATAATTAGTCCAAATAATTCAAATTAATTAAAATAAGAATTTTTGGTCAAATTAAGCACAATTAGCAAAAACGGGAAAATACCGGACAATTAAGCACAATTCCCCGATTAAATTCGGTACAATAAACTAAGTGAAGTGAATAAAATATTGACTCATCAAATTAGACCACACTTAGTCTTTTGCACTCCTGGGCAAAATCAAGACGCAGATCAAGGAATAGTTCAAAGGACTTTTAGGAAGGTGACACAGACGCAGCATACAGAAAACAAAGACTAACAAGGACAGAAACAAAATTTACACAGTCCTCAAGAAATCTGGACAAAGAAAAGAAGTAGACAATTCCAACACATAATGAATCAGAGAAAGCAGATACTCATGAAATCATCCAAGCAATTCAAGACATGGCAAAATGATTAATCAGCTCAAGAGGTGAATCAAAAGTAACCAAAACCTCACAGATGCACTAACAGTGTTTCTTTCAAGTGTCTAGGGTAAAGAATGTCACTCAATGCACTCAAGAAAGCAATCACAAATAGACTTGGCAAGCCTCTAATATCAACACTCAAAACATATCCATGTTCAAATCAAAAGGTCTTTTATGGGTGAAATGGGGCCAAGGACAAGGTAGGATAAATATGGATGAGAAGCTACAAACCAAAAGAAATAGAGGCGCAATGGAGAACAAGTGTAAACACAATCAAACACACCCACAACCTCTAATTCCATCCTCTTCTTGACTCCATTATTCAAAAATTTTTTTTTTTTTCATTTTTCTCATCATTTTTTTTTCATCCTGTCTCTTTTTTTTTCTTTTCTCACTCTTTAGGACACAACTGGAAGAGACAAGATACACAACATATTTACCAAAACAAAACAAGAAGAGGAACCAACTAGCCAACTCATCAGAAACCCCCAAGAGACCACACTTGTTCCCAAAACACTTCTAAAGCTCCAAAATTCCCTAAGGTTAAGGTAATCATGGTTTTTCTCTTAGGGCTAGTGTATGAGCATTCAAAACAAAGAAATGAGGGAAAGTATAGGCTCAAAAAGGGTTTTCAAAGGATTAGAACAAGGTAAGCTTATTTGGCTAGAGAGGCTCAAGAACAAAACTGCCTTTATCAGTTCCAAACATGCATATCAATCAAGAACTATCAACAAGAGTCAAGCCAAGGCATATGCGCAAGCAATCAAGAGACATATCACACACAAGAAAGAACATAAAGTGGCTCAAATCTCACACAGGGTAATTCTGTGACAATCAATTCAACCTCTCAAACATCATAATCATCTTCCCAAGCGGAGAAAAGCAGGGAATTCAAACAAATCAGAGTATCAATGAAGTGAAAGACACATCTACAACCTAATCAAAGTCCAGAAATCAAGAGAATCATGCAAAACTGTATACAAGACACGAAAAAAAATAACCTAGAAAAGAAAAAATTTAACCAAGAAAACAAAAACTAACAGAAAAATCAGAATCTCCCCCAATAGACCACACTTAAACTACACAGTGTCCTCAATGTGTCATAAGCATAAGATCAGAAATCATAACAGTCAACAGATCATGGACAAGTGCAATAAAAGTAGGGAAAGGAGGAGAAAAGAGAAAGAAAACTCCCCTGATCATGGTGGCAGTTGCCAATTTTGGACTTTCAGGGAGATGTCTTCCACCACAGTATCCAGCAAGAAGGTTTTGAGGACGAACTGCTTCATCCTCCAGATTTGATCTAGCAGGGAGATATCATCCACAGCTGGATCTAAGAAGAAGTGATTGTTGATGAGCGGGTTCAGCTGGTGCCTATTGATGTTGAAACTAGTGTGTATGTAAGCACCTTTTCCTTCCATTGTGGGTGCATGTTGGTCAAATTCATGTGTACCTCCTGCAACATGGTTAGTGCAATGTGGCTCCAAAGAAATGACATGCAGAGGTATAACACCCAATCCTAGTGTAACAGGCTGAACAACAGATAAACTCTCAGAACATGAATCAATTTCAAATTCAGAAACAATATCAACCACAGATTCAGATTCATGTTCAGTGCATGGAGAATAAACATACGAATTTGATATCAAAAATCGATTCTCATCATGCAGAGAGGAAGAATTAAAAACAGACTGATCAACAATACAATCACCAACATACCTATCAACAGCATAATCATCGACAGCATAGTCAAAATTAGGTATGTTTTCCTCCACTTCCCTAAAGATTGGAAAAGTGGTGGAAGATGAAAATTGTCTACCTGATTCAAAATTGCTGCTTATACCTGCCTGGTCCTCAAGATCTTCAGCAGTCTCCTCAGGTGCAAGAGTGGGGCCATAGGGCGATGGGAAAGTAGGTGGCGCAACAATAAGCTCATGACTCTTCTCCCCATCTTCTATGTTGATGCCACTATCATCATCAGGAATCTGAACAGTCTGAAATGGTAACTCTGAATCTTGAGACTGTTCCTCAGTGAGTTGAGTGGCTATCTGCCCTATCTGATCAGTCATACTCTGAATGGCAGCTCCTATTTCTTGCTGGAACTGCATGTTCTCTTGCTGAAACTGAAGGTTCTGCATGGTCATCTGCTCCAACAACTCCTGCAATGTAGGCTCAGAAGTAGAAAGCTGAGGAGCTATTTGGGCAGGAGCATCATATTGCTGACTTTGGTATTGCTGGACTGGTGGAGGCATACAAGTACTCTGGAATGGTGGTTCTTGATAATGATGTTGTGGAGCATTATACCATTCCAAGGTGGGGTCATTCCATCCAAGACCGTTACTGTAAACATATTGCACAAGGGAAAATTTGCTCAGAAACTGATGCTCAAGATATCCCCAATCGGTAACGGATCTGAGAGGAAGAGAGTCTTTCCAATCCTTAGCTGCTCCTTGTAATGAATGCGGAAATGCGCTCAAGAAAATGTAATCAAGAGGGACATCTGGAGGCTTCATTGAAGAGCACATGATGTGGAGCTCCTCCAAATGTCTGTGTGGGCATTCTCCTGCAAAACCATGAAACTTAGGCAACAAATGTATCAGTCCAAGGGTGAGATCGCAATGAAGATCATCCTCCTTAAGTGAAACCGGCTCACAAAGAGCACTCTCAGAAATTAGAGGATGAGTCATATTGTTCTCAACATATAAATCAGCAGAATATGAATTACAATCAGAGTAACATGCAGAAGGAGAATCATAATCAGAGGCACTAGCAAAACAAGCAGTATTCACGAAATCAGAATAGGTAGACATGGAAAAAGAAAAATACTACAAATTACGAAACAAATATGACTCACAACACATTTATACATGCAACACGCACACACAAAACAGAACATCAGATCACATCACAACACAAGACAAAACACAACACACACAAACACAACAAAAAGACCTAAGACTGAACCGTTGGTCCCCGGCAACGGCGCCATTTTGATGAGAGGGTCGCACCTCCCAACAAAAGTTATGCATAAAAGAATGCAGTATAGACTAGGAAGTGACTCCTAGGTCGTCTCACAAGGACCAATATTGCGGTTCAGTCTCAGATCAACACACGTAGTGGGGGGTTTTAATGGTGTTTTTGTGCGGATAAAATTAAACATGACTGGAAATTAAATAAAACCGTAACCAGAATTGAAAGCATTAAAGTACATGAAACATTCAACTAAACACTGCAACATATAAATATCTAAACACAATTCGAACGCGACACTTAAACTAGAACCTCAATTGCACATAATGCAGCAGTAAAATGAGCAAGCACCTAAGTTGGAAAGCGTCAATACATTTCACATAGCAGAGGGAATAAAATTTTAAATGCACGGGAGTTCAATTAAAAGCATCCACATTTGCGAAAAAAAATGAAATGTACGGTTGGGATTGAAGCAAAGAAAACAATGCCGACGGCAAATTAATATACATAATATGAAATGCATTTTTCCAAGCTCAAGTTCCCGTGAAAACAGTGTTCAAAGCCGAAATCCAAGAAGAAACAAAATTTACTCTAAGGTGGCGCTGGAACCTTGTGTGCTTCCAATAAATCAATTTACTCTCACTACCTACTCCCACCTAATCTACTTCTTCATTTCACAAAGAAAAGAAATCTCCAAAGCATTAAATCATCAAAGGAAAGTGATAACGGCTGCCAGCACGCACACTTCTTCACAGCAAATAACACTGTAATCTCATAGAATTTAAAAATAGAAATCTGGTTCAAACATGAAAATAAAAACAAGACCACATGCTCTTTAAAATTCTTCTCGGTTCCAACACAGGAAAGAAATATAAAGTCTTCTACACTACTGCAGCATCACCGTGTCTACCACTCATCTCTCAATATCCATGGCGGCTGGGGCACACCTCGACCATTCTCCGCATCTGCTCTCTAAGGTTGGCGGCTACCCACCTCCAGGTCTCCTCTTTTTCTTTCTCTACCTTACATCACTCTTCATGTCTCCGTGTCTTTTTTTTTTTCTCAGTGAAGATGATGATCCCCCCCCAAGGTGGCGGCTGGGTCTTAACTTCCCAAAAATGAAAGATGACTTGTGCCCTTTTCTCGCCCATTCCTCTGGACCAACTTTCATTTGGCTTCTTCGTGCACCTCCCTCTTTTCAACGCAACATCTGCTGTTGTGTGCTTCTTCTTTCTTCACGCACCACCTAAGAAAGCTGCCATGGACGCTCACGTTTCTGGATCAGTGCTGGATGCACCCCCAAAACTGCTTCCCAGGCCTTGGGCCGTGGTGGGCCTCACTGGACAGTGCACCCCTACATTGTTGGATGCGTGTGGAGTGTGCTGGACGTGCGTTGTCTTCCACTCTGCTAGACGCTCGTTCTGGAAGTGTGCGGACGTGTTGGACGTGCGTGCTATCCGCGAGAAGCCAAATCAGGACGCTCGTTCTGGATGTGTGCGGACGCTCGTCCTGGATGTGTACGGACACTCGTCCTGTGTGCTGAAGCTGCTGGAATCAAGGTGCTGGACTTGCTTCTGTTGGGTGCAGGCCGTGAGCCTCTTTTTCTTCCAGCACCACTTCCTAGCTTCTCCAATCAAGCCAATCTCCATGTGCACTCCCATAATTTAAATCCACACCTCCTCACTCATTTTAGTTTAAAATAAAATTGATGTGGCATTTTCTTTTGACCTCCAAATGTCCCAAATAATATCCAACAATTTCCCTACAATTAATAATGCAAATAATTAGTCCAAATAATTCAAATTAATTAAAATAAGAATTTTTGGTCAAATTAAGCACAATTAGCAAAAACGGGAAAATACCGGACAATTAAGCACAATTTCCCGATTAAATTCGGTACAATAAACTAAGTGAAGTGAATAAAATATTGACTCATCAGTCTGGCTCTGTGCTGGCCCTCTCTCTCTACGAGCACGGCGTAGTGGAACTGGCTGAGCTGCTTCCTCACCTCCACAGTACTGCCTGTAATAAGCCTCATCAATGGCTTTTCTTGGCCTCTCAAATGGTGGAGCAGAAGTGTCCACCCCAGCTATCTTGCAAAGGTGCGTGATCAAAGAGGGATCACCCCAGCTATCTTGCAGAAGTGTCCACCCCAGCTATCACCTGCCCAATATTAACATTCAAGTTTCTGATAGCACAGTAAATGAATAGTGCCCTGCTGAGAGTAATATCTGACACATGTGAACATGGCTGAATGTTGGCATGAGAAAACGCCATCCAATACTTTGCAAGAGGAGTCAAATCCGTCCTCCTAATGTTAACCACTGAGCCAGATCGATTCCTTTGGAAGTGTCCTCCAGGTATACACAGTACTCTCTCCACATCCTCATAATCAGCACCTTCCTCCACGCAAAGAGCAAACTGGCACTGCTCACCAGCCCATACAGTGTCCAGGAAGTTATTAATAGAATCAGGATCATACCTGATGCATGGCCTCTCACATAGCCCAAATAATTCTCAGCTGGATAATCACCAATCTTCTTAGCATTGGTGTAAAATTCCTTTACCACAGCTATGTTGGCAGGTGCAGGATAAGTGGCTAGCTTTCCCCAATCATTCCCTAACACTTGCTCTCCAAATTGAGGAGCAAAGTAAGGTATCATTCCAACCTTTCTCTCCATCAGAAGTCTCCTGTCCTAAACCACCCTAAAGTGCTTCTCATGTTTTCTAGAGAGGAACCTGCTAGAGTGGGGTTGCTCTGGTTCCTTTTCCTTTCTCTTGGTTGCCATGGTTTTCAATCTTTTTCCTGAAGAGGATGTCATTCCTACATTCAAACACAAATACAAAACCACAGAACATGATGTTAATCATTAGTAAAACACAGAACACAACTCCTTTCGAAGCTAAACCACCGCTGAGGGCCAGAATTTCCCCTCAGCGCCACCAGTGCCACATTCCAACACGCAAAAATTCAGAAAAACCAAATCTGGCAGAGTGCCGCTCAGCGGCAGTTTACCCCTCAGCGGTAACTATGCAGATTTTTGAAAATCTTGTTTTAAAGCTGTCCTAACTCCACCCAAATGCAATTTTCAGTTTTCCAGTTCATAATCATGCAGTTTAATTGGTTCAAATATCAAATATATCATCAAATCATGCATAGAAATCAAAACTCCTAAATATTCATGCTTTGACAATCACATTCAAAATAAAAAACCCTAGAATGAACAAAATGCATTTTACTTACTTAGGTGGAGATACTAGATGCAATGAGAATGTTTACAATCTAAGATACTCTCTTCCAACCCCAAACTTGAATGGAACACTAGTGAAAAAGTGAGTGGAAGAGAAATTTTCTTAAGAGGAAAGAGTGAAAAGATGTGGAAAACCTTGGAGAAGGTATATGGAAGTGTTTGTGCAGAGAAAAGCCTGAAAGTATGAGAACTTGCGCAGCTTAGGGTTTAAAAATACCCTAATGGGCTCGGGTCCCGCTAAGGGGAACTAAAGCCCATTCTGCGAGAGTACCGCTCAGCGGTAAATTACCGCTCAGCGGCACTTTCGTGATGTGCTCTTCTCCTTCTTTTCTTAACCTACGTGCCTCCCATACATGCCCCTCACTAGTTCCCTGCAATTCAATGTTTAAAATGCTTATGCAAACCCTAACTAAAATAAACAAACAGAAATATTCAATCAACTAGGTTGCCTCCCAGGTAGCGCTTGTTTAACGTCACGAGCCTGACCCAAAATCCACCAACACCCATCAGTAGGTGCAAAATTTTCTTACCAACACCCATCAGTAAGTGTTACAAACATAGTATCCTTCAGTAGATACTTAACCACCTAGCATCCTTCAGTAGATGCTATCACCAACAAAATAATTACAAAAATAATGTTCACAAATTAAAAATTACAAAACCAAATCAAAAGTCTTTAAATCCACTGGGTTGCCTCCCAGCAAGCGCTCTTTTAACGTCATTAGCTTGACCCAATAAAGTTCAAGTTCCATCTTCTTTATAGTTGATGTTGTCATTCCACCAACTCCTCAGTTGTTTCCTCTGAACTGTCTTGGTCCTTCTAGAATATGGAGACTCTATCTCTATCATCTCCTTCTCTTTAAAGCCCTTCACAACCCACAACTTGTTCTTGATTCTTACAGGTGAGCCAAGTTGGAGTTTTCTTTTCTCCCAGTCACTAGGAATTTCTCCTCCTCTTCCAATATTTTCTTCCTTGGGTACCTGAAACAACAAACAATGGTTACCTGAAACCTTGAGATTTTCATCTTTACGGCTAGTCATGGGTGCATCTTGAAATGCAGCTTTATAACTAGCTTCTTCCTCCCTTGCTTGCGTCTAATCTTTGAATACGTCTACCATCACTCTCTCCTCTCTGTCCTGGAGCACCACTATACCTTCATTTACATCAATAATAGCTCTGGCCGTTTTCATAAACGGTCTTCCAAGTATGATAGGTATCTTCTCTGTCTCCATCTTCATCACCACAAAGTCTGCCAAGAACTGAAGTTTGCCAACACAAACTATAATGTCCTCTACAATCCCACATGGCTCCTTTGAAGATCCATCGGCCATTACTATTTTAACCTTTGCAGGTTTCACTTTAACATTACCGATTTGCTCCAGTAAAGAATAAGGTATCAAGTTAACACTTGAACCTAAATCAAGGAGAGCTTTCTTTACCTTTTTCTTCCCTATGGTACAAGGTATAGAAAAACTGCCTGGATCTGATGCTTTAGGAGGGAATGACTCTTTTTTAACAGTTATACACTCTTTTGCCTCATCATCTCTACGTCTCTTCTTTGTAGAGATTTCTTCATCAGATTTTGTGTAAACTGCGATTTGCTGTAGAATCTGTTCCCAAGGTGCTTCATTATCCACCATTCTGAATAATTCTGTAAAGTCCAGTTGTTTCCCTTGATGGATTGGAAAAGGAAAAGTACTTTTGCTCTCTAAGTCTCTTCTCTCTTCTGTATCTAACTCAACTTTATCATCATCAACACTCTTTACCACCTTGCACTCTTCTCTGGGGTTAACCTCAGTATTAGCCCCAAAATTTCTGTTTGGCCTTTCTTCCAATTGCTTGGTAATCTGACCCATTTGAATCTCCAAGTTCTTTATAGCAGCTTCAGTGCTCTTTTGAGAAGATTCAGTTTTCTGTATGAATTGCTGAAGAGTTTCTTCCAACCTTGTTGATCTTTCATTAAGCATAGATAACTGTTGCCAAAAGGTGGGTTGCTGCTGCTGCTTATTATATTGACTAGCTTGCCCAGTTTGTCCTTGACCAATGCTTGGGTGTGGTTTCCACCCTTGATTGTAATTCCCTTGACGGTATGGAAATTGATTGGCCATGAAATTAACGTCCTCTACAGCTTCAACTGGAAAGGCACATTGACCATTGATATGGTCACCTCCACATAATTCGCACAACTGGGTTTGTACCTGTGCAGCAGTTTTCAACTCTTTGGGTAATTGTGCAAGAGTTTTAGTCAGAGTTTCCAGCTGTTGAGTTAGAATTTTATTTTGAGCTAGCAAGGCATCATGTGTCTGTAATTGGAGAACCCCTTTTTGTTGCATAGGAGCTCCTCTCTCACTATGCAGCTCATTATCACTAGTAGCCATGTTTTCTATAATTTCTGTGGCTTCCTCTGGAGTTTTCCATTTAATATTGCCTCCTGCTGAGGCGTCCAGCATCATCTTGGTTTGTGAACCAAGCCCTCAAAGGAAAGTTAAGACTACTTCCTGTTCTTCAAAGCCATGCGTGGGTGTTTTTCTTAGCAGACTTTTGTATCTATCCCATGCATGCCCCAGTGATTCTTCCATGCCCTGCTTAAATGAAGATATCTCTTGCTTGCCTTTTGTCACCTTTGATTGTGGAAAGTACTTGTTTAAAAACTTTGTTACCACTGCTTCCCAATCTGTGAAACTTCCTTCTGGGAAAGAATTTAACCAAAGTTTAGCATTGCCTCCCAATGAGAAAGGAAACAAACTAAGTTTGATCGCTTCATCTGGCACTCCATTAATTTTGACTGTGTTGCAAATCTCAATGAAGGTAGTAAGGTGCTCATATGGCTTTCATGAGATAACCCATTGAATTGGTTGCTTTTTACCAGTTGGATCAGTGCTGGTTTGACCTCCATGTTAGCTGCATTTACTCTAGGTCTAGCTATACTGTTAAAGTGCTGAGGTCCAGCTATATTGGTGTAGTCAGCAAGAGTTCTTCTGATATTATTGTTCTCCATATTTTCTGTGCTATGAACAGAACCTTGTGGTGATGGTTGCAACAGAGTTTCCGGAGGAGGGAAAAGTTCTCTAGATGTTCGGATTCTTCTCCTCCTTCTACTCTCGTCTAGACCTTCAAGAAGAGGTTCTGTTGTTTTCTTGCTCCTAGTTCGAATTGCCTCCTGCATACACAAGAACACAAAACCCTAGAATATTTGGTTAGCACAAAAAAATATAGGAGAAGATAAAAACAGAAAACAGAAAATAAAATAAAATAAAATAAAATAAAATAAAAACCGAAAAAATAAAAACAGAAATTCAAAATTAAAGTCAAAGATAATCAATAATCACACAAATTAACCAGTTAAACCACGAGTCCCCGGCAACGGCGCCAAAAACTTGATGGAAAAATTTATGAACACCAAAATATGATGTCACAAACTTGTTTTTCAATCGGCAAGTATGACCGAATCGTTCAAGTAATAAACTTGGTAAGACCAAGTATCGTTCTTCCCAAAGGACTCACGGCCTAGTTTAGTTGTGTGGTTTATTGATTAGCTAAGACTTAAAGACGAAATATTTGGATTTTATATGCAGAAGACGAAAATTAAATATGTATGCATGAAGTTTTGATCAATGGCAAAAGCAAAAGATAAACACTTCCAATGAAATATATGTATGAATATGTTGTTGGGGTTCAATTTCATCTTATCCACTCTCATATATTTTAGGAATTCAACATTCAAATCATCAATGTTAATGCCACTCTCTAAAGTACCTTTCAAGAAGGCTTCTCCCTAATCACGAGTTCATACAATTCCTAGCATTCCTAATGATTAGTTCATAAGTGCAGGAGCTTAACGACAACCAATATGATATTGGGAGAAATTCCCCGGATCTAGACTTCCCCGTATGCGCCCGTATCGACAAAACCAATAATCATGCATCGAATGAGTTAAACAATGCAAGCATTACGCAAAGAGGAAAAACCCTAACTAATGATGAAAGAAAGCATTGATCTTAAATAAAAGATGTAAAAACAAATTCCATATATGAGAGCTTCAAAAGATTACATTGATTCCCCAACAAACATACAGAGTTTAGTTCACCATATTCATGGTGAACCTAGATGAATAACAATGAAAGAATGAAAGATAAAACCCTAAAAAGGTGAAGAGGAAGCCTCAGCATCCAAGATCCTCCTTCAAAGGGGTGGAAGAGAGAGTGTTTGCTTCGTTCAGCCAAAGATACCTAACCCTAGGAAACCCTAAAGCTTATATATTATTCGTAAGTTACTGAAAATTAGGTCCAAGCCCATAAAAGTGCCGCTCAGCGGTAAAGTACCGCTCAGCGGTAAGTGTGTGAGTCGTTTCTTCCCCTCAGCGGCCATTTTGCCCCTCAGCGGACCTCCCGTAAGCTCCTGAGTGCCGCTCAGCGGTAAACTGCCGCTGAGCGGTGACTTCGGCTTCTCCTTTTGCACTTTTTGATGTCTTTTCTGATTTCATCTCTCTCCTTCTTCACTTCTTTCACTAAATTCACCTTAAAACCTGCACAAATACACTGAAATCAAGCATAAACCTGTCCAGCTCTCTTATTTATGAAAATATGAAGAAAAGCATGATTTCAAGCTAGTTTCTAAGTGTAAAGGTTGCTTTTAGTGTCAATTTTAAGCATGAAAATAACAGTTTTTCAACTGTTATCAGAAGGGAAAAGTTCTCTAGACGTTCTGTTCCTCCTTTTTCTTCTACTAACGTCCAAACCTGAAAGAAGAGGTTTAGAGACTTTTGTGCTTCTAGTCCGAATTGTACCCTGCATACACTAGAGAACAAAAAAATAGAGCACCCAATTAGCATTAATAGATAAAAAAGATAAAATAAAAATTGAAGATAAAAAAGATAAAAATAAAAGGTTTAATACGTATTTTGGTACCTCTTTTCGTAGGGTCTGTTTAAAGTAGTCCTCCTTTTTTTCAAAAGTTCACTAACATCCTACTTCTCGCAAAAACGATGCAAGTTAGTCCTTTTTGGTTACGGCATTAAAAAGACTAACGACACAGCTACCCAACTGGCACAAAACTGATGAGTTGTACAGTTATGATTGAGGTGGCACTGTGAATTGCTAATTCATCTTGAAATACAATAATTTAAAATGATTTAAAATAATTTACAATGATTTAAAATATTTTCAAATGATTTAAATTAATTTAAAAGATAGGGTTACAAATAATTTTAGGATTGATTACATTTGGGGTAAAATCTCCTGGCGATTTCGGGGCGATTTAGGGTTCAACAATCACCTTTCGAAGAGTGCAGATTTTGATTTTTTGTGAAATCAAGTTCGTGGTTCGTCCAAGAGCGTCATTCGTTCGTCAGTGCTAGTGAGGTTAGTGATAACAGTTGAAAAACTGTTATTTTCATGCTTAAAATTGACACAAAAAGCAACCTTTACACTTAGAAACTAGCTTGAAATCATGCTTTTATCCATATTTTCATAAATAAGAGAGCTGGACAGGTTTATGCTTGATTTCAGTGTTTTTGTGCAGGTTTTAAGGTGAATTTAGTGAAAGAAGTTAAGAAGGAGAGAGATGGAATCAGAAAAGTCAACCAGAAACCAGAAAAGTCAACCAGTCAACCAGAAAAGTCAACCAGTCAACCAAAAAGTCAACCAATCAACCAGAATACGGAAAAAGTCAACCATACGGGTTTTGAGCCAGTTTTCTGCGATTTTTATGATCTGTTTCGGCTTGGACCCGTTTTCTATTATTTTTATGTACTATTTAAAGACCTAGATGTCTTAGGGTTTGGTATCTTTGGCTGGAACGAAGCAAACACTCTCTCTTCCACCCCTTTGAAGGAGGATCTTGGATGCTCAGGCTTCCTCTTCACCTTTCTAGGGTTTTATCTTTCATTCTTTCATTGTTATTCATCTAGGTTCACCATGAATATGGTGAACTAAACTCTGTATGTTTGTTGGGGAATCAATGTAATCTTTTGAAGCTCTCATATATGGAATTTGTTTTTACATCTTTTATTTAAGACCTATGCTTTCTTTCATCATTAGTTAGGGTTTTTCCTCTTTGCTTAATGCTTGCGTTGTTTAACTCATTCGATGCATGATTATTGGTTTTGTCGATACGGGCACGTACGGGGAAGTCTAGATCCGGGGAATTTCTCCCAATATTATATTGGTTGTCGTTAAGCTCCTGCACTTATGAACTAATTATTAGGAATGCTAGGAATTGTATGAACTCGTAATTAGGGAGAAGCCTTCTTGAAAGGTACTTTAGAGAGTGGCATTAACAATGATGATTTGAATGTTGAATTCCTAAAATATATGAGAGTGGATAAGATGAAATTGACCCCCAACAACATATTCATACATATATTTCATTGAAAGTGTTTATCTTTTGCTTTTGCCATTGATCAAAACTTCATGCATACATATTTAATTTTCGTCTTTTGCATATAAAAATCCAAATATTTCGTCTTTAAGTCTTAGCTAATCAATAAACCACACAACTAAACTAGGCCGTGAGTCCTTTGGGAAGAACGATACTTGGTCTTACCAAGTTTATTACTTGAACGATTCGGTCATACTTGCCGATTGAAAAACAAGTTTGTGACATCATATTTTGGTGTTCATAAATTTGTCCATCAGTTAGCGATCGCATTACTGTTTTTATGTTGTTCTATATTTGTCAGTGCAGATTTGTATTTAATGGGTGGATTCTGTATTTATTGTGTTTAAAATATGATTATATTTGTGGCGTGGTGGGGGGTTTATGGAAAAAGTACTGGCGTTGGGTGTTGAAATTGGTCCCATGGTGTGTTAATTTAAGTTAATGAGTGGTCCCCCTTTTCCATTTGTATTGTAGGGATGTCTAACGATAGGTTTGAGGTAGTGGTCCACCACGGTGGGACCTTGATAAAGGAAGTGCCCTTTAATTATATAGGTGGGGAAATATGTTATTGGGACATTGACCCCGATACATGGAGCTATTTTGGAGTAGTAGGTTCACTTAAAGATTTGGGTTACATTGAAGTACATGAGTTATATTACGATATTGAACATGTTTTATATAAGCTATATGACGATAAAGGAGCTTTGAACATGATGAATGTGGGAAAATTATTGGGGAAAGTCAACTTGTATGTTGTACATAAAGTGAGCGAAGCAGTGGTTGTAGAAAATGAGGATGAAATTCTTTACCTTTGCCAAGGGCCTGTAGAAAGTGGTGAGGGTAGTGGTGTTGAGGTTGGTGTAGAAGATCCTGTTGAAGTGTAAGAGGAGGTTGGGGAAGGTCCTCTTCACTGTGGTGGTGACTTGGAGAGAGATGATGGAGTGCAGGTTGACACAGAGGAACTGGGTGGAGTGGAGGAAGAAGTAGAAGTGCATAGTGAGGAAGAAGTAGAAGTGCACAGTGAGGAAGATGTACAAGTGCAGAGTGAGGAAGAAGTACAACTGCACACTGAGAAAGAAGTGGAAGTGGACAGTGAGGAAGAAGTGGAAGTGGACAGTGAGGAAGAAGTGGAAGTGGATACTGAGGAAGAAGCACATTTTACTGTTGAAGAGAACTTGGAGGAGGTAGGTGATTTGGGTATTGCTTTGGACAATAGTGATTCAGAATACAGGATGGAAGACAGTGAAAACGAAGCACAAGGACATGGTAGGGGGTTGTCAGATGATGAATGGGAGTCAGATTTGCTGTTAACTCCAGATAATAGTGGAAGTGAGGAGGATGAAACTGAGGACAGACCAAGTAGAGGTCCCTTTCCTACATTTGGGAAAAAGAAGTCAATGTCAGATTACAAATGGGAACTTGGTACTATATTTACCGATAAGGATGAGTTTAAGGAAGCCATTAGAAGTTATGCTATTCATGCTGGGAGGGCTCTTAAGTTTGTAAAAAATGATAACCGTAGGGTAAGGGTGAGATGCATGGGTGGGCAAAAAAAGTGTCCATGGGTAGCTTACTGTGGGTATTTGCCATCACGCAAGATTTGGCAGTTAAGGAAGATTGTTGATGTTCATTCTTGCAGCAGGCAACTGAACATTAAAATGATGAATAGTAAGTGGTTGAGCCATGAAATAGATAAGTCTTTACATGAAAATCCTAGTATAAAGGTCCAAGACATACGTACCAAAGCATTAAGGAAATGGAACACCAATGTATCAATTTCTAAAGCAAGAAGGGCGAAGTTAATGGCATCAAGTCAACGTGAAGGGGATTTTAAAGAACAATTTCGAAGGATTTATGACTATGCACATGAGGTATTGAGAAGAAACCCAGGGTCAACGGTTAAGGTTAAAGTGAACAGTGATAATGGTCAGTCCATATTCGAGAGATGTTATGTTTGTCTTAAAGCATGTAAGGACAATTTTATTAGTTGTAGGCCCATCATCTGTTTAGATGGGTGTTTTTTGAAAGGTCTTTATAAGGGAGAGCTGCTTACTGCTGTTGGGAGGGATCCAAATGAGCAAATGCTACCCCTTGCATATGCAGTAGTTGAAGTCGAAAATAAAGATAGTTGGTCCTGGTTTTTGCAATTATTGGTTGAAGACCTTGGGGGCAATGAAGTTTGTGGGGCGTACACGTGGATGTCTGACCAGCAAAAGGTAAATGAATACTTAAATTATTTTATTATGCATACTTTATTAATCATGTGTGTTTGATTAAAAAATTGATGTTGGCAAGGGTTGGTGTCAGCTATCAAAGAGCTTTTGCCTAGGGCAGAACAAAGATTATGCATCAGGCACCTTTATGCTAACTTTAGGAAAAGATTTTCTGGTCAGATATTGAAGAATTTGATGTGGAGGGCTGCCACAAGCACATACCCCCAGCTTGGGAGAGAGAGATGTTGAATATCAGAGCAGTGAATGAAGAAGCATATAAATACCTCATAGCCATTCCCCCAAGGTACATTCTTTCCATTACATGCACAAAGATTCTGCATTACTGATGTTTGGTAACCCATTTTCTTCATTCTCATGCAATAGGTATTGGTCAAGAAGTAGGTTCAGAACTCAAGCAATGTGTGATACTTTGGATAACAACATCAGTGAAGGATTCAACAGTGTTCTTGTTAATTCCAGAGGAAAACCCATTATAACCATGCTGGAGGATATTAGACTGTATTTGATGAAAAGATGGGCCACGAACAGAACCAAGGTGGCATCTATGGATTTCAATGTCAGTCCAAAGATCAAAAAGAGACTTATGAAGGAATGTAATTTGTCAAGATATTGGATCCCAAGGTAATATTGTTCTTGTGCCTTATTTATGTTCATATGCAGTTGTTCTTGTGCCTTATTCATGTTCATATCCAATTGTTGATATTCCTTATTTATGTTCATTTATTCAGCTGGTCTGCAAGAAGGATTTTTGAGGTTAGGCATGTTTCAGTCATTGGGAACAAGTTCATAGTGGACCTGGACAATGAAGAATGTAGCTGCAGGAAGTGAATGATTAGTGGCATCCCATGTTGTCATGCAGTTGCATCAATGAACTATTCAAATGTAGATCCAGAAACTTTTATTCCAATTTGGTTCAGGAAATCCACATATGAAGAGGCATATGCGTCCATCATCTATCCTGTGAATGGCCACCTCCTATGGGAAAAAACTAGTTGCCCTGATGTACTGCCACCACTTAAGAGGAACATGCCTGGGAGACCAAAGAAAAAAAGAAGAATGGAGCCATGGGAGCTAACGAAAGATGGGACCCAAATGAGTGTTGGTGGGCAGCGAAAGAAATATAGCATCTGTCGTGAACTAGGGCACAACAAAAAACTATGCCCTTTACGTCCAGCCATCATCGAACCAACAGAACCAGCACAGGCACAAAGTTCACAACCCCTTGCACCTTCACAGCCATCAAGTCCCCAATCTCCTCACCCACCACAACCAAGTCAAGATTCCATCCGAGATTTAAGTCAGCCACAACGAAGGAAAAAGTTAAATATTAGAAGAAAAGATCCATAGATTTAAATGAAAATTTGGATGTATTTTGTACTCTTATTAAGTACTTTAATTGTGTATGTTGAATTCTTATTAAGCACTTTAATTGTGTATGTTGAATTCTTATTAAGCACTTTAATTAAATATGTTATTATAGTTGTATTGATATTATGTTGTGATATTTGGAAGTAGTGATATTATGTAATTATATCTGTTTTTTGCCAGGTATCCTTAATATGTATTACAGTCATATACGTAAGGGACCACCTTGAACAATTTTTAAAGGAAAGAGGGACCACCGTGAACAATTTTTAAAGCAAAGCGGGACCACATTTAACATTTTTAAAGCAAAGGGGGGACTAAAACGAACTTTATTGCACGAACTCAGATTGTTCACTCATATTACAACAACTCATATTACATCAACAAAACATGATGCTAAACACCAAAGCCATTACATGAACAAAACATAAATTGCACATTGCACACCTAAGATCAAGCTAAACACAGCCACAATGTCATGATGTTCAACACAATAACAGCAAACACAACTCCAAGTAAGAACTTTATCCTTCTCTGCAACTCTTTCACATTATTTTCCAGATCAAATATCCTGTTGCTTTGTCTCACAATTGTACCATCTCTATCATCAGCGTTGTCCTCAGAACACCACTTGAAAAAATTACATGACATCCCAGTTGAAAATCCACCCTATTATTCACCAAGAACACAAAAATGTTAAAACACATAAAATCCAATACACATAAAAGTCACTACGGTATTCAAAACACCTTGTAATGACGACATACCTAACATTTCCTCCCAGCATTCCTTGAAGTTCTGGCAACTTTCATTACAGCAATATCACCACAGTGGCAAATAGGGATTATCCCAACTCCCCTCGAAACAACACCGTGTGAGGATTGCAAAAATCCTTTGGATGTTGCCTTCGAACAAGAAGAACAACTTTGTGATGAAGTCATCCCTAACCCTAACCCTTTGCTTTTAAATTTCAGAACAACAGTAGCACGAATCTCCAACAACCCTAACCTTTGCTTTTAGATTTGAGAACAAATGTAGCACGAATCACCAACAACCCTAACATTGCTTTTTAATTTGGGAAAAACAACCATGAATCTCTTTGCTTTCAAGATGAATCAGCAATTCACAATGCCACCTCAACCATAACTGTACAACTCATTAGTTTTGTGCCAGCTGGGCAGCTGTGTCGTTAGTCTTTTTAATGTCGTAACCAAAAAGGACTAACGTGCATCGTTTTTGCTAGAAGTAGGATGTTAGTGAACTTTTGAAAAAATGGAGGACTACTTTAAACAGACCCTACGAAAAGAGGGACCAAAATACGTATTAAACCAAATTAATAATAAAATCTAATCGATTAAGAATCACACAAAAGTATAGTTTAAGCCACGAGTCCCCAGCAACGGTGCCAAAAACTTGTTAAGATGTTGGCAAGTGTACCGAATCGTATCAAGTAATAATAATTGGTAAGACCAAGTATCGTTTCCCAAGAGACTCACGGCACTAAACAATAATGTAATTGATTAACTAATTAAGACTTTCAACAACAATTTATAGTTTTGAATGCAAAAACGAGAAAGTAAATATGAATGCATTTTTTATCAATTGAAGAAAAACACAAAGGTGAGTGAATGATATTGTAATTATGAGATGAGTATGTTGTTGGGGTTTAGATTTCACCTAGTTTACTCTCATGCATATAAGAATTCATCTTCTTCATTTAATTGTTAACGTCACTTTCTAAAGTACTTAAAACCCGATCCCTCGGCGAAGAAAGCCTATCCTTAATTACTAGACCACAACTCCTTGCATCCCTAATAATTAATTATGCATTACGATTAGAAGCTTAAAACGATCAAACCTCCTATCCCCATCCCTGCGCAATATTGCTTTTAGGAGCAATTCTCCAGATCTAGGTTTCCCCATATGTGTCCATATCACGAAAACCAATAATCATGTCATGAATGAGTTAAACATAACAAGCATAAAGCAAAGAAGAATAACCCTAACAATTCATGAAAGAAGCATAAATAAATTGGAATAAATTCAAATACATGAGAGTTCACAAGGTTACATCATCCCCAACAACAAATTGAATTTAGTTCCCCTTTGTCATGGGGAAACTAAATGAAAAATGGATGAGAATGAAAGATAAACCCTAAAAACCGAAGATGAGAGCTTTCGCATCCACTTCTGCCTCCAAAGAGTTGGAAAAAATCTGAATTTATGTCAATTATGTCAAAAGATACTCCCTCTAGGACGTCCAAGTCCTTATATACAACTGAATTGGATCATGGGCCAACGTTGACACCGCTCAGCGCCCCAACTTAGGGCGCCCAAGCGAGCTTGCGAGAGGAGTGGTGCTCAGCGCCCCAGGAAGGGCGCCCAGGCGTGAAACATTACTTGAAGACTGGCGCTCAGCGTCTGATGAGTCAATATTTTGTTCACTTCACTTAGTTTATTGTACCGAATTTAATTAGGAAATTGTGCTTAAATGTCCGGTATTTTCCCATTTTTCCTAATTGTGTTTAATTTGATCTTAAATTGTTATTTTAATTAATTTGGATTATTTGAGCTTATTATTCTCATTTTGGATTGTAGGAAAATTTTGAAAATACAATTTGGGATATTTGGAGGTCAAAAGAAAATGCCACATCAAATATACTTTAAACTAAGATGAGAGAGGAGGTGTGGATTTATTTTTTTGGGGGTGCACATGGAGATGGGCCAGAATTAAGAGCACATGCGGGAATTTATTTTGGAGCTGCACGGTGATTGAATTTCTTTAGAGAAAGGGGCGCTCATTCCTTTTAGCTGGAAGAAATAAAAATAAAAGCAAAAGCGTTGATTCATTTTTAGTGGTCATGACATGGGCCAACAAGGAGGAGAGCTCCAAGTTTGCTTGATTCACTTGGGCTGAAGATGCTATCACGGTTCAGCAGCTGGAGGTGGCACACATTAAAGGAAGCGCGGATTAGCTTGCACGTGAAAGTGGGGGAAATGCTTGAAGCATGGTTACGGCCCAAAGCACATAGACATCAGGAATTTGCTGTGTCACGGCCCATGACAATTACACTTTGAAGGTCCAGCAATGTTGGAAAAGAGGTGCAACCGATGGGCTTCATTTAGTGAAAAGAAAAGCACAAGCAGCGGCCTTGAGCAAACACACGGGTTGCATCCACACGCGGACAGCAGTTTAGGAGGTGTGCTTGGGGAAATAGAAGCCTTGGTCCATAAAAGCAAGTCCAGCAGCCGACCCATAAGCAAGCTTGAGAGGAGCGTCCAACAGCTTGGGAGTGGTGTGTGCATGGAGAGAATTGGTGTGCACGTTCACGGGAGGCACCACACATCCATCTTTTGAGCAGCAGCAAGCCCAGCAGAGAGCAAATCCAGAGAAGCAACATCCAGCATCGGTCCATCCTGCAGCACACGTGACCAACACCCAACAAGTCACACCGGTCCAGCAGCAACACCTGTCAAAGTGCACACGGCCCAACAGTACAGCAGCGTCCAGGAGCTTCCTCTCGGTCCAGTAGCAGCTGCACGCGCATGGAGGGCCTGCTTTCACGCAATTAATGGGAAGCACTTTGGAGGTGGCATGGAGAAAAAAATGAAAGCACAGGGGCTTCACGCAAAGAATGGGAAGCGGTCCAGCAGCAACAAAGCCTTCACGCACTTGAAGAAGAAGACGCCCAACAACAAAGGAAGCTCACGGGTTTTGTCCAATTCTTTAGCAGCATGCGGTGGAGGAAGAAGAAGCTAGTCAAAACCACGTTACGCACACGGAACGGTCCAGCTTGGAAGCAAAACCCAGCAGAGAGAAATCCAGGGGTGTATCCAGCGGAGCATGAAAGAAGGGTGCACACAGTAACTCTCGGTCCAGCAGAGCCAGCATGGAAGTGGTGTGACGGTGAGAAAAACGGGAGCCCAGCAGGGAGAAATCTAGGGTCTCGGCCTGCACAGAAAAGAGAGGAGCCGCCACTTGTTTTAGGGGGGTTACAGGGCGCAAGGGAGAGTGGTGTCTCGGCTTGGGGGGACACACGTCCAGCCGCCACCGAGAGAGAGTAGTTTCCGGAGTGTAGGAGTAGAGAGTAAAGGGTAGTAGAGGGCAGTGAGGTGAGACTACAGAGAGCTGGACAGTGGACCGTGAGGTGGTGCAAGAACAGTAGAAGCTTGTGACTGAGAATGGAGGGCTACGGTTGAAGGCTCACTTCCAGCAAGCATTGGTTGAAGCGGTGCAGCACAACGATTTGGTTTCTTTTTCTTCTTTCACGCATGAAAACTTGTTTCTTATATTATATATATTAGAAAACATTTAGATTGAAGTAGTTTTATTAATCACAGTGTTTTACTGTTCGTGCAAATTTTCTTGTGTTGTTTCCGTGATAAGCTTCTTTTAAATGATTATAATATGCCTTTTATTATCTCACTTTGAGCTCATACGTTGCAAGCTTTTAAAATTGGATACATTGTCTTTTTATTTATCGCCTTCAAGTTGTTCATGATGGTTTATTTTTGGAGCTGGACGATGATGTTATTATGGATATTCATTTTGCTTTCTCTACAAACAGTGACGTTTTCAATTTTAGGACATAGTGTTACGTTTTTATTTATGAAGTGTTAATTTATTTTAGAGGTTAGTTTGAATTTTAATCGAGAAATAGGAAGAGCACACTTAGGGTATTTAAAAAGGATTACGTGTTTATTTTATTTTGATGTCTTTTACCGTCAGTTTTTACTGTTTCGAAATTTACTTCAAACGTTTTTAATTTTGTTTTATTTAATTTCCAGTCCAATTTAATTTTCCGCATCAAAAAAAAATCACAAACCCCCCCCTTTTCCGTGTGTGAACTGAGACTGAACCGCAATATTGGTCCTTGTGAGACGACCTAGGAGTCACTTCCTAGCACTATACTGCATTCTTTTATGCACAACTTTTGTGGGAGGTGCGACCCTCTCATCAAACTTTTGTGAGAATTGTGCAACTGTGTTCCTGTTTTGGAGTCTTTGTTGTCTGTCTGTCGAGTCTGTGTCACCTTCCTCATGTTTGAGTAGTTCCCTGGTTTTCGTCTTGGTTTTGCCCAAGAGTGCAAAAGACTAAGTGTGGTCTATTTTGATGAGTCGTTATTTCTTGAATTATATTTAGTTTATTGCACTTAAATAAACCAAGGAATTATGTTTAATTGTCTATTATTTCCCCGTTTTCTGAATTCTGCTTAATTTGGTCGGAAATTCGTAATTGTGCTAATTTGGGTTTTCTGAGCTGATTAAGTGCATTTCTGGTTGCAGGAAAGTTGTGGAAACATCATCTGGAGCATTGGGATATGGCGTGATACACTCAAAGGCTCAACATTTAGTCATTTAGATTCTAATTAAAATTGTAATTTCGTTTTCTAGAAGCCCTTAATTAGAATTAGGTGTTTTGGACCCTTTTAGGGGCAATTTTGTAAAAAGACCCATTTGTAGGACATGTGCCTTTTTTATTAGGGTTTTTAATTGATTGTGGACCCCATTTGGAGGAGAAACTCTCGGCATTTTAGAGAGCCTTAGCCAACCACACAAAAAGACTCTTACACACTTGATTTTTTTGACGTTTTTGAGTTTTTCTCTCTTAGGGTTTCTTGTATGAACACTCTTATGGAGAGCTTGACTTGGGTGTCTCGTTTTTGGCCATTTCAATGAGCAAGATGCAGATTTTCTTCTTCTCTTAATTTACTCTTGGTTGTCTTAGCTTATTGGTGGTGAAAAACTATTCATTTCCACTTCCATTTGCTTGTTCTTGATGCTTGAAGTTTGAGTTTTGGAGCTTGTCTTTGCATTTCCATGGTGGATGTTGGGTTTGAGTAACTTTATATTTCGTTTTCCTCTCCCTTTGTTGCTGTTCCTCTCGGTTTTTATCTCATTCTATATGGTTGGATGATAAAAATGAAGTTCTATGTAGTTTTAGGTTGAAGAGAGCTTAAGATGATGTGTGGGTGTTGTGGGTTTAACTCTTTTCTTGCATTTTTCGGTTTTGATGCTTGAGACAAGGTTGGGATCAGATCTTGGTGATGTTATGGAGGCTGGACAGAACTGGAATTAATGGTCTAAGTATTATTTTCGTTTTTGCAAAGAAACTTGAAGAAATAGTAGTGTTAAAGATGGGTTGATGAGTAGAAGTTTGGGTTTATTGTTCTTGTGTTCATTTGAAACTTTAACTTTGGTTTCTTGAAGTTGTTCTCTGTATGGAAGAGTGGAAGAAAGCTTTTGGATGCATAATTCTTGAAGAAAAACCGTTTGGAGTTTGTAGGAGAGAGGAAATTGCTTCATTTAATTTTTACCACTTTTGGACCAACACAAAAGATGCTTGTTTTGACCCAAGGAATGTTTCCACTTTGAGATTTGGCCTTTGCTTGTTCCAGCCGTGAATTGCAATGAGAAATGGAGGTTTTTAGAGTTTGTTTTCATTTGATTTAGCTTACTTGGCACATTGGTAGGAGCACCCATGGTATCTTCCATTTGCACATTGGTCTTTGAAGCATTCTTTGGCATTTCCACTTGGTGGTTCACGTAAATTGTGTGCTTTGGTGTATAAAATCATTTCTTTGCTGCATGGAAGGAGAGAGGGGACGGTCTTGGAGAGTGTGGAAGGCACATGCTTAATTTCTTGAAAAATGGTGCACATGGGAGAAGAAGTCAACACATTTTGTGGCTTATTTAAGGTGAAATTGAAGTTTGACTTGGGTGCATGATGACTCACGGCCATGTGTTCTTTCTTTGGCCAATTGGACTTTTAAATTCATTTGTTAATTGCCATTATGACAAGTAATTTGCTAGGATTAAATTAGGCTTGTTGATTTCTTTGGTTTTTAATTAATTTAATTAATAGGTTGAGTTTATGTGTTTGAGTTAGTGTTGCATTTAATTATTTTTAACTGTGTTTGTTAATCAGTTTGTAACAGTGTTTGATGTTTGAATGTTATCTAAGGCTTTTAATAGTCCTAGTTTAATAACCATGCTAGCTTAAATTAGTTTGTTTGCATCTGTGTCTTTATTAAGTTCTTTAATTTTTGGAAAACCTTTTCAAACCCCCCCTAATGTGTTCGACCTATTACCTGAACCACAATTGGTCCTTGAGAGACGACCTAGGAGTCACTGCCTAGTCTATACTGCATTCTTTTATGCACAATTTTTGTGGGAGGTGCGACCCTCTTATCAGCGTCCCTAAAAGGGCGCTCAAGCGTGAATGCGAGACTCCTGCACTAAGGGCCCTAGAGGAGGGCGCCCAAGCGTCCTGCAACCTTTAGCAATCTTCTCTTCTGGTGCTCCTTCTCCTTTCTGAGTTCCAACTTCTTGACTTTTAACTCCTCTTCCAATTCATCCCAGTTTCCTACAAAATCAAGGGAATTTAGTGATAAAATTTTCAAGGATAACCTCAACTCTCTTATTCACCAAAATAAGCTAAAAACAAGAGAACAAGCAAGTTTCAAAGTCAAAAAGGGTTCATTTGTTATCAAAATTTACTCTCAAATAACGGTGAAATCAACCGTTATCACACGTTAACATTATAGTTTAATTTTGTTTTGAATTCGTTTATAATGTAATTGTGTCAAACTTTATGACTTTGGACCCATTTTTGGTCAACAATTATGAGAAGCCCATGTAATTGAGTCAAACTTTATTGACAGTTATGACTTTTCAAGAAAAAAGTTTTCACATAAAACAAATTTTAACAGATTAGGAAAATAGTGTAATCAGTTAAGTTCTATACTTAACCAATTTTGAAAACTTTTTCCATTAGAACACCTCAATGCACTCAATAAACATGTACTGCCATAACAACGTGTTTTAATCAATTATACAATTAATGTAATCGGTTAAAACATTGTTGTTTTGCCTCTGTTAAGCATATATTGATATCTGATGAAATTTAACAGATTATACATACAGTTAATCAATTATTCCATGCATATATGCAATGTGCAAAGTATTTCAATCTATGATTCATTTTCAATCAATGAACACACATATCAAATAGTTCAAGTACAAGCACAAGCACAAATACAAATCAAGCAATTGTTTTGCCATTTTGTTGTGCAAGAAACTATAAAACATTTCCTTTGTCATCATCAAAAACACATATGTGAGATATGTTTTCAGTTGTACATAATTCTTCCTATCAACAATGTGATTGTAAAGTTTAGAGCTTGCTTATAAAAATCGTGTTCATTAGTTATTCTTTAGGGATAAAACTGTTAGAGATTTTATATTAACTATGAATTCAAATCTTTGCAAAATAATTTTGTAAGATTAAATTAAATTTAAAGTTTATTTTTTAAAATAATATTAAAATTATTTAAAAAGTTTATTTTTTTTAAATAGATTATTTGTTAGATTTATCATGTCACTTATTATAAACTATTAAATGTATGTGTTAAAATGAATATAATATTGAAAAATGTTACATCAAAATAAAATAAATTTATATCATATAAATAAATATAAATTTTATATTACAAATCAATTTCATAAAATTAATTAAGGTAAATGTGAAATTAAAGAATAAAATAAATAAAGGATGAAATTAATGCTAAAAAGCCATAAAAGAAAAAGAAATATATATCTCAATCAACTACCAGGTGTTTCGTAGTTTACCCACTGCAATCAAACGTGTAGTAATTTAAAGTTGAAGTTAAAAATTGATTAAAATGTAAAATAAATTAAGCATGCATTAAATAAACTAATACACATTGTTGGAAAACCAGAGTCTGCTATAGCTGCATTTGGCTGTAACAGTGTGGTGTCCGATGAGATGAGTGACACTATGTGGACCTCAGCCTGTATTAGTTAATCAATTATTAAGAATGGTAGGTGCAAGGTGTGTTGTTGGTTAGGGTTAGGATGGGAGTGGGAAGTGGTGGTCTTTGTAAGTACACAAATCAGGCTTTTCTGCTTTGCACAGAGTGAGAGAGAAAAAGGTTTAGGCCAACTGTAACAAACTGACGAGGGTTCTGTACTTTTCTGCATCACTGTTTCACGTTGCCAAGGAATACATACTACTGCTTATTATTATTATTATAAAACAAAACAATACTTAAATAATTTTCTTCTGTTGTGTTCTGGTAACTTTAGTATCATTGTTTGCCATTAATGATTTTACTGTACATTGACGTCCTTTGTTGTCTGTTTCCTTAATGAGTCTTCCTGCTTTGTAAAAAGCTAAATACATCAGTGAGATTTTCTGTGATTTCTGTAACACCCTAACAGTAACCCAATCACTCCTTCGTGAATTCAATGCTAACCAAACAGACCAACGCCATCTTTCTCTATTCAATTCACTTCCTCACTCCATGTATAACACTTTTTCCATCTCGCACTTTATCATGTACACTTCCCTCTATTTTCAATGCTTAATGGCAAAATGGGTTTAAGTTCAGTACAATATTAGTTTGTCAAAAATAGATTGGATGAAATTGATCTTTCAATTAAAAACAGGTAAATTCTACAATTTGACCCGTTTCGTTGTCGGATTTACGGGTTAGCTAATATGTTTTTTTTTTCTATAATTGAAAGTTTAATATTACATAAAAATTGGATAAATTTTTTTTATATGAAAACAAGTTCTACGAGTCGATTTCGAACTGAAAAAGTCTAAAACAGATTACTGTCCGAATTATAAAATAAGTTATTGTACGAATTATTTCAAATCTTAGTCAAGCTGATTCAAATTTTTACTGGCCTATATCTTATCATAATCAGATTATTAGACTCTGTTAATATGAAATGTCCTATTACATATTTAATTTTTTTTTAATAAAATTAGACTGTTTGAATGACTGGACTAACTTACGAAACTGATGTTCCATACGAATAAACTTGTCAAACCAGACCAATGGGACTCCTGAATTAAAAAGTTGTCACAATCTATTTTTTTACCAAACTGACCCGAAGCTTACCTTTTTTTACCATCCCTGCCTCATACCTTTATTTAAATCGGATATAAAACTATTCCTTTTTTCGTATTTGAACCATTATTCGTGTTGCTGCTGCATCGTAATTTCCATGATCCATTTGCCTGATTCTTCATGATTCAACAATTATAGCCTTTACTGTGTAACTTTCTGTACGTGCTTAGTTGTCTTTTTTGGTGTGTCCAAACTTATTTTCATTTCATTAAATTATTATAATTAGAAAATTGAACACGACTTTATTATATTCTAAAACATATAATTTAAAATATTTTCTTACATGATATTAGAACTTATAAATTGTTTCATAAATACTTTATTCTATTATTTAAGAATGAAATGAATTAAAAGTACATTTTTACCCTTTCGATACAAAATTATATTATATTTATTTGAACAGGTAATTAAATAAAGTTTTAACTTTGATATAAGTTATCAATATTTTAAATGAGATTTACCAAAAACACAACACCAACTAAACAAGAATGAATCCACACATAAAAAGCTAAAACTACTTTAAATTTAAAATCTAGACAATAAATTATTAACTTTCTTCTATATCTTATTTAATAACTTGTTTAGCCTATAGTAGAACTTATACTCGGACTTAAATTTCAAAAAACATCAAATTAATATATAAAAAAAAAATTATATCAAAGTCAACTAACTTATAATTTGATTGAAACACATTATACGAAAGAAATGCAGCTTCTTGTTGATTAGTGTATGCTTAGTTGATATTACATGGGCAATGCAGCTTCTTGTTGATTAGTGTATACTTAGTTGATATTACATGATGGGCAAGGGGTAAAATAGAGAAAACGAAGGTTTCTCTCTTTTTTTCTTCCGAGTCTCGTTCGTTGACTCAATGTTACATTTCTAGCTGGCGGCAATCTTATAAAGTTTTCTTTGTCCTGCTCTATATTATTTTTATTTTGTTTATATCTTTTCACACCGTCTATCTATTTGCATTTTCACACCGTCAATGTTACACTTCTTTTCTCTTAATATTGTTACCTTTCAACCTTATGAAAAATAGTTATGCATCTTATTTGATGTTTAATAAAAAATTTATTATAATTTGTTTATATTATAATCAATAAATAAACAAAATTTAATTTAGTAAACTTTTAATCATTGAATTAAATTTTGTTTGTACTCACTAAATAATCAAAATAATACAAATTATTATTCAATTAAAATAGTTTTCGTACTATATGTTAATTTTCAAAACATTTTGTATACTCACAATATGTCACAGTATATAGTATTATTTTATTTATTTAAATGTATGTGTATATATACATATATTTTATCGTTAAAGTTTCACGTTATTTTTCGTGATTATACTTAGAATAAATTATGTCCTTTATTAGTATTTTTTTTATATTTTGTGAAACTTATTTTAATATTCATAAAAGTTAAGTAAACGAGTTTCCAACATTTTTTTTCGGTATCATAAAATCACAACAAAAATTCACCAAATATATGAACATTATATTATTAGACATAATAACCATCAAAATCATAATAAGATAATAAATAAAGTGTAAGTCAATCAATTTGTCTATAGTAGATGTGTTTATACTTATGCAAAATAATATCAGTAACGCTATTAATTCTAATAAAAAAATTGTTACGCATTGATACACAATTCAGTCGAATAATTCATAAAAAGAATGTGTTTTAGCATGATATAACGCGAGTTAAAGAAAAAATCAAGACTAAAATTGTGTAACAATCGAGTATATAATAACAAACAAATCATATATAGTTAAGAAACAAGAGAACAATTTCAATAATAAGAAAATTTATAAACCTGATATTTACATCTGTACTGTAGGACCACTTCAATCCCACCGAAACAACATGTTTTTCTTTGAATTGTTAGTGTAAAAAATACTAAAATCTTTTAGGAGTACCAACGCTTGAGGAGGTCGCTCATTTTCTTCCAGAAACAATAATCATTTGAACTGACAAACCACCCCACATAGATCTCAATGTCAAATAAGTCACAAATCAGGATTTCCAACCTCAATATCAAGTTCATAACTCTCAAGTTTCATCTTCCCATACAAATATTTATGATCAATTGTCTATGTCATCAACTATGAATGATCCTTTGTGGTATCCCAATAGTGGGGCATCTCACCACATCACAAATGGTGCCTACAAATTTCTCCTCAAAACACCTACACTATTATTGAAAATATCAAACTTGGAAATGGATCAGATCTACATTATTTTTTTTTTAATCATAGGTCTTATGCAAATTCAATTTTATAATGTTGTATTAATTGTTTCTGTTTAAAAGTATTTTGGTATGGAGTTAGCAGTATATGATTTTGACTATTCTTGTAAAATACGATTCTTTTTCTAACAGTACCATTTTGTTTTAATATTTTTGGAGTAGAAAATTTATAGTTAATACTATAGTTTTGAATTAGGTTTCAAAAATTTTTATTTTCAAATTTTTCACCATGATAATTTTTAACGAAAATAATTGATAAACCTTTTAAAAACTAGCACATTGTGGTATTTATGTGAATAATTAGTGTTTTTTCCTTAGAATTTATGAGGTTGGGGTAACTTTTTACATTAAGGTAAGGGGGATCTGGGTATGACAGAAAATTAGTGGTTGGTTAGAAGGCCTTAGCCGTACTGGGCCTTACGGACTTCGATAGTTAAGGTGCCGCCCTAGGTTACGCCTCCTACATCATACATACGTACATACGTATACATACGTGTATATCAACTACTAATGTGTGAATCTGCATCAGACAAGTTCATCTTCTGCATCAGACAAGGTCATCTTAGTTTTCAGCTTTTTCATACATATTTTCGATGCTGATAACATTTCCACCAGATAAACTCAATTCATAAGAAGAAGAAAAGGTGAGAAATACGTATACATACGTGTATATCAACTACAACAAGTTCATCTTAGTTTTCAGTTTTTTCATACATATTTTCGATGCTGATAACATTTCCACCAGTAAACTCAATACAGAAGAAGAAAAGGAGAGAAAGCAAATGATAAAAAGAGAAAATAAATGAACGATGATAAAACAAATAATCTTATTGTAATTGTACTATACATGGGTAGCCGACCGTCCTAGGAGAGGACCATCTACACCAACCGGTAATTCAATGATTGTGAGTCACATGGATGTCGTTAATGACCGATTAATACACTTGTTGATCATATTAGTGGAAAATATAAGGTATTTATGGGCAAATAGCAGTATGTTATTAAATATTAATGGTTTGATTGTCGTATCAAATATGAATATACGACATTATTGTCATATCCAATATGAATTAATAAGTTTGATTGTCAGAAGCCCTATAAATATAAGGTTAATGTCCAGGTAAAGACATCTTAATCTATTACAATAAAATATAGACCTCTTTATGAAACATATCTGAAGCGTCGGAGTGTCTTCTACAGATCAACAACTCATCAAAGTGGATCACTACTGGAAAAACGCAATTTACAGACGGCATGTTACCGAAGGCTTTGAAGCCCTCGGTATTGAGATGATTAGCGAAGGCTTGTAAGCCCTCGGTAACATTCTCTCTGATTTAAGTCTCAGATTGGAATTTTCGTTCCCCAGTTTCATTTTCTTCACGCTTCGTCGTTTTCTCCAAATTTTCCAATTTCCCTCCCCTTTGTTCTCTTCTCTGAAGCTTCCCTCTTCCCTTCCCTATTCTGCTCGTGCCCTCCAATGTGCCCTCCAATATTGAGCGATTCTGGGACAAGTGAGGGTTGGTTGGTTGACACTGGTTTGGGGATCCTTTGGCTGGGATTGAAGATGACGGTTTGGGGTTCTAAGCCTAGGTTCGCTGAGGCCGGTTTGGTGGTTTTGCGGTTGGGTTGGTTGACGCCGATTTGGGGATTTTGCGGCTGGGTTCGTTGACGCAGGTTTCGGGGTTCATGGGAGATGTCCGGAACGCGGCGGCAACGACAGTCTCACTGAAGGTTGGTAGATCTGGAGCAAATAGCATTGCGATTGTGATGGAGGTAGCAAGACGCGCTACGGCTGTTTTTGTGGTGGCTCTGCCGGTCTGCGAAGGGGACAAGAGTGTGTGGTTGTGAAACTGTAGGTTTGTTATAATTAATTATGAAATAAAAATGAAATTGACTTTGCATATGTATGAGTTAAAAGTAAAAATTTGGAATTGGAGTCTGAGATTGAGATTGAGATTGAGTTTGAGTTTGCACTTGAAAGAATGGGAGTTCAGCAAAAGCTCATTTCTTTCTTCTTTCATTCTTCTCTTGTATTCATCATGATTCCTTCAAAATCTTCAAGTATCTATATTATATGATTGATTGAATATAATACTGTATGATGTAGTGATTCATTACATGGAGAAAATATTGAACGAATAAATGGTGCTCTTTAAGTGATTTTGTCTTGAAGCATGGTTAGAAAATGTTATTGTATTTTGTACTTTAAAATGAATAGAAACTGGGACTTGTGTGAAATTTACATACTGGTCAATATTTGATGAGTATACTGTGTGCTTTTTTAATCCATATCACACCCTTTTGAAGTTCCAAATGTAAGACCAGTAAGTAATCTTATTTACGAGATCCTAGAGTCTGTGTTTGGAATACATTTAGATAAAATTATGTGCTTCTGAATATTTTGGATGCCTTTATAAGGCTTTCTGTTGAGCTGTGAGACTTAAGCATGTTTTCATGATAAAATTTGAATAACTGTAGATATTATGATCATCGTTTGGCATTTCCTTTGCTTTTAAAACTTCATATCACGCAGGCTTGATTTTTTCAGTTTCTAGTGTATCGGGTTAGGATTTGTAGTCTTGCTTTTCTATGATGGGTCTTGGTCTTGGTTGTTTATTTATAATATCATAGCTTATGACACATTCCTTGTATCTTCATAGATTGTTAATAAGGGATGTTAGTTTCTCAGTTTCCTGTTTTATATTTAAATTCTTCACAAAACTGCTGCTTTAAACGGGTTGTTGTTAATTTCAATGGACATTTGCTTCTGTTATTAACATAATTTTATTTATTATATTTCAGACCATGGCCAAATCTTTTGAGGTTACTAAGTTACCAGGTACATGAAGTTATGAATTTTATTTAATCCATTTTGTTTTGTATAACTAGCTCTTGATGCATTTTCTAAAAACCACTAGAGCTCTTATGCAACATGATTTTGCAGTTAGATCAGCCAAGTTTATTGCACGCAGACAATGGGTTGTTGCCGGAGCTGATGATATGTTTATTCGTGTATATAATTATAACACGATGGATAAGGTCAAAGTATTTGAAGCACATACTGATTACAACTATTTTCTTCTTTTTCAGATTTGGAATCTTGGCTCACCTGACCCTAATTTTACATTGGATGCGCATCAGAAAGGAGTAAATTGTGTTGATTATTTTACAGGTGGTGACAAACCATATCTAATCACTGGTTCTGATGATCACACTGCCAAGGTTTTGTTTTAATATTTGTTTTTGTTTGTTTGCTTCTTTGATTTATCTGTTTATGCAATTATATACATACATATATGCATATAACATATGAAGAGGAATAACAGTTGAAACTTACGAAACAGGTATGGGATTATCAGACCAAAGGTTGTGTCCAGACCCTAGATGGTCACACACACAATGTATCTGCTGTATGCTTCCATCCTGAACTTCCTATAATCATTACTGGTTCTGAAGATGGTACAGTACGCATATGGCACTCCACAACTTATAGGTAAAGTGGAATGCACAGATTACTGAGTTATGAGGTTTAATATTATGCTTATTGCATTTGTCACTTTCCTCTAGATTTTTTTTCTTCAATAGTCATCACTTGTGTTGGAAATTGGATTATTTGTTTATGGTTGACTTTTGACCTTAGAGAATAAAACTTATATGGGTCTGCCCTTTTTGTTTATTCTGTTTGTATAAGTACATAAAAAGAGTGGAAAGGTTTATTTTGGTGACTATAATGTCTAGATGTGATTTAAAATTAAGATAGCACATATTGAGATTGATAGGACATATTTAGGTGTCTGGTTTTAAGTTGTTGCTATATTTATTCGAAGTATATTTTCAAAATTTGTTTTATGGTTTGATCTGCTTGCAGGCTGGAAAACACATTAAATTTTTTTGCAATTTCTTAATAAATTTTTTTATGCCCTTGAACAGTGTGAGTGGGAGATTGCTGTGGCAAATTGAGCCTGTATTATGAAGTTTCCTTGCCTTTACTCTTTTTTCATAACCAAAATTATTGGGTGCGTTCAAACAGAGTTGTGCTTGGCTATGATGAAGGAACAATTATGGTCAAACTTGGTCGAGAGGTACCTGTGGCTAGCATGGACAATAGCGGAAAAATTATTTGGGCTAAGCATAATGAAATTCAGACTGTCAATATAAAAGGTGTAGGAGCAGATGTTGAGGTGTGAACTCTATAATAAAATTTTGGCTGATTAATTTGCTAGCATGAACTGTCAAGTTCTCTTTATTTTTAGTGACATGTGCAAGTACTATGCTTCTTAGATTGCTGACGGAGAAAGGTTACCTTTAGCTGTTAAGGAGTTGGGCACATGTGATCTCTATCCCCAAGTGAGTTAATATGCTTTTTATATTTTGTTTCATTTTGTTGCCTGGTTTTTCTATTTTTAATTATTTTTACTCTAATGCAAAATTTGACAAATTCAGAAAGTAGCATTTGTACATGATTTAGCAAATTAGACATTTTGGTACATTTACATTGACCTCATCATCGCCATTTTTCTCATGTTTCATGAATCATGAATCATGAAACATCATGTTACATAAAGATTGAGTAACATATAAGATTAAATTCCATCCCCGTTTAGAACTTGTTTATATACCAATATGTAATGGCAGGCGTTGAGATGCAAAATTTAGGGTGTTTAGTTGAGTGCTTACATAATTGATTTAGTCACAGGTAAGCTTAAACTGAAGTATTATATGTTTTAAACTTAAATTTGAGATAAAGTGGGACATAATTTTCTCAACTCAATACAAAAGCTACATTTTTGGTTCTTTTGCTGTTTTACTTTGTAGAGCTTTAGTTTAGATATATATGCATCACATTCTGCAGTAGCCCAACGTCCTGTTTTTTTTTTCGCCCTTTGGAAATTACCGAAGGCTTTTGGCCCTCGGTAATTACCGAAGGCTTTTGGCCCTCGGTAATTACCGAAGGCTTTTGACCCTCGGTAATTACCGAAGGCTTTCGGCCCTCGGTAATTACCGAAGGGCGAAAGCCCTCGGTAAATGTTAGCGACAAGGGATTTACCGAGGGCTCTTGGGCCGTCGATAAGCCTTCGGTAATTACCTTTTACCGACGGTTTTCGGCTGTTTCCGAGGGCTTCTGGCCTTCGGTAATGCCCTTCGGTAATGCCCTTCTTTTTTGTAGTGGATTGCATTCTCGGAGAGCATTGAAGATCAAAAGAGAGCAAGGCAAGGAAGGACGACCAACCCCCGGACCAATTCAACCGAAACATTTTAGCGCCCACCGTGGGGCCGAGCGACATCTCCATGAAACCACAAGGAACCAGAGGTGTAGACATGCGCTCGGCCTCGGCATTGCTACTTCGAATCAATACCAGGTTTTGCAACAAGAGCACAAAATTCCATAATAATTTCTAAAGACATGTCAAAATTATAATATATTTGTTATTTTTGTGAGTAAAAATATTCTGCACAGGAGGTTCAGTCCTACTTTCAACCTTGACAGGATCCACTTTTCATTATAATTTATAAATTATAATATACTTGTTTAACTCATATTTTTGTAAGTAAAAATATTTTTCACATAAAGGTTCAGTCCTACGTTCAACCTTGACATGTTCCACTTTTGATTATAATTTATAAATTATAATATATTTGTTTAACTCATTATTTGTGAGTAAAAATATCGTGAATAGGAAGGTTTAGTTCTACTTTCAACCTTGACAGGTTCCACCTTTGATTATAATTTATAAATTATAATATATTTGTTTAACTCATTTTTTGTGAGTAAAAATACCCTGCACAGGAAGGTTCAGTTCTACGTTCAACCTTCATAGGTTCCACTTTTCATTATAATTTATAAATTATAATATATTTGTCTAACTCGTATTTTTGTAAGTAAAAATATTCTACACAGGAAGGAAGGTTCATCCCTATATTCAACCTTGACATGTTCCATTTTTCATTATAATTTATAAATTATAATATATTTTCTTAACTCAAATTTTTGTGAGTAAAAATATCGAAGGTTCAGTCCTACGTTCAACCTTGACTGGTTCCACTTTTCATTATCATTTATAAATTATAATATATTTGTTTAACTCATAATTTTGTGAGTAAAAATATTCTGGACAGGAAGGTTGAGTTTCAACCTTGACAGGTTCCACTTTTCATTATGATTTATAAATTATAATATATTTGTTCAACTCACTTTTGTTCAACTGACTTTTGTGAGTAAAAATATCCGGAATAGGAAGGTTCAGTCCCACGTTGTTCAACCTTGACAGGTTCCACTTTTCATTATAATTTATAAATTATAATATATTTATTTAACTCACTTTTGTGAGTAAAAATATCCTGCACTGCACACGAAGGTTGAGTCCCACGTTCAACCTTGACAGGTTCCACTTTTCATTATAATTTATAAATTATAATATATTTGTTTAAGTCATTATTTTGTGAGTAAAAATATCCTACACACGTTCAACCTTGACAAGTTCCACCTTTGATTATAATTTATCAATTATAATATATTTGTTTAACTCATATTTTTGTGAGTAAAAATATGATGCAGAGGAAGGTTCAGTTCTACGTTCAACCTTAATAGGTTCCACTTTTCATTATAATTTATAAATTATAATATATTTATCTAACTCATATTTTTGTGAGTAAAAATATTCTGCACACGAAGGAAGGTTCAGTCCTAGGTTCAACCTATAATATATTTTTTTACCTCATATTTTTGTGTGTAAAAATATTCTGCACAGGAGGTTCAGTCCTACGTTCTACCTTAACATGTTTCACTTTTAATTATAATTTATAATGTATTTGTTTAACTCATATTTTTGTGAGTAGAAATATCTTGCAGAGGAAGGTTCAGTCCTACGTTGAACTTTGACAAGTTCCACTTTTGATTATAATTTATAAATTATAATATATTTGTTGAACTCATATTTTAGTAAAAATATCCAGGAAGGTTCTTCAACAGGTTTCACTTTTCATTATAATTTATAAATTATAATATATTTGTTTAACTCATATTTTTTTCATTATAATTTATAAATTATAATATATTTGTTTAACTCATATTTTGGTGAGTAAAAATATTCTGCACATGAAGGTTGAGTCCTACGTTCACCTGATTACACTTTTGATTATAATTTATAAATTATAATATATTTGTTTAACTCATATTTTTGTGAGTACAAATATCCTGCGCCGGAAGGTTCAGTCTTACTTTCAACCCACTCATATTTTTATGAGTAAAAATATTCTGCACAGGAAGGTTCAGTCCTACGTTCAACCTTGAGAGGTTCAGCTTTTGATTATAATTTATAAATTATAATATATTTTTTTAACTCATATTTTTATGAGTAAAAATATTCTGCACAGGAAGGTTCAGTCCTACGTTCAACCTTGAGAGGTTCAACTTTTGATTATAATTTATAAATTATAATATATTTGTTTAACTCATATTTTTGTGAGTAGAAATATCCTGCACAGGAAGGTTCAGTCCTATGTTCAACTTTGACAGGTTCTACTTTTCATTATAATTTATAAATTATAATATATTTGTTTAACTCATATTTTTGTGAGTAAAAATATCTACGTTCAACCTTCACAGGTTCCACTTTTCATTATAATTTATAAATTATAATATATTTGTTTAACTCATACTTTTGTGAGTAAAAATATTCTGCATAGGACGTTCAGTCCTACATTCAACCTTGACATGTTCCACTTTTCATTATAATTTATAATATATTTGTTTAACTCATATTTTTGTGTGTAAAAATATCATGTTCAGGAACTTCAGTCCTACGTTCAACCTTGACAAGTTCCACTTTTAATTATAATTTATAAATTATAATATATTTGTTTAACTCATATTTTTGTGACTAAAAATATCCTGCAGAAGAAGGTTTAGGCTTACGTCCACTTTTCATTATAATTTATAATATATTTGTTTAACTCATATTTCTGTTAGTAAATATATTCTGCAGAGAAAGGTTCAGTCCTACGTTCAACTTTGATAGGTTCCACTTTTCATTATAATTTATAAATTATAATATATTTGTTTAACTCATATTTTTGTGAGTAAAAATATCCTACATAGGAAGATTCAGTCCTACGTTCAACGTTATCCGGTTCTAGTGACTTTTTATAGTATATTGTAGTGTTTACTTAACACATATTTTTGTGAGTAAAAATATCATGTGCAGGAAGGTCCATACTTACGTTCAACCATGGTCTTGTGTGACCAGCTCACTAGAAATCCTAAGCGACCAAGTGACCAACTCACTTGTGTCTTCTAGTGATCTACTCACTAGCAATCCCGGGCGGCCATACGAAGACATTCAAACATGGTCTTCCAGTGACCAGCTCACTTGCAATCCTGGGCGACCAAGTGATCAGCTCACTTGTGTCTTCTAGTCATCTAATCACTAGCAATCCCGGCCGGCCATACGAAGACGTTCAACTATGGTCTTCTAGTGACCAGCTCATTAGCAATCCTGGACGGCCAAGTGATCAGCTCACTTGTGTCTTCTAGTGATTTACTCACTAGCAATCTCGGGCGGTCATACGAAGACATTCAACTATGGTCTTCTAGTGACCAGCTCAAACCGCTCCTATCACGACTCAACTACAAAAAATTAAACCCCTTCGCACCTGAACACAGCTGCTCGGGGCTTGGGGGGCTTAATGTACTATACATGGGTAGTCGACCATCCTAGGAGAGGACTATCTACACCAACCGGTAATTCAATGATTGTGAGCCAAGTAAGATGAATGTCATTAATGACCAATTAATACACTTGTTGACCATATCACTGGAAAATATATGGTATTTATGGGCAGTTAGCAAGTATATTATTAAATATTAATGGTTTTATTGTCGTATCAAATATGAATATACGACATTATTGTCATATCCAATATGAATTAATGAGCTTGATTGTCATAAGCCCTATAAGTATAGGGTTAATGTCGAGGTAAAAACATCTTAATCTATTACAATAAAATATAGATCTCTTTATGAAACATATGACTTGAGCGTCAGAGTGTTTTCTACATGTCAACAATTCATCAAAGTGAATTGTATTCTCGAAAAGGATTCAAGATCAAAAGAGAGAGAGAAATGAAGGACAACCGACCCTCGGACCAATTTAACAAAAAAATTTAATAGTTTAAGAACAAATATTTGTAAATCAAATTTCTCCACAGATCACATGCAGTTGATAAACTGAACTATCGGCTCTGCTGCATCCAATTAATGCAGATTAATAAATTGTTTTGTTATGCTTTCTGAAATAATTTTGCAGCTACAAAATTCTGTGTAGTTGTTGCAATCACAAAAGAATTTATTTATTTATTTTTTATTTTTTTTATAAATGGAAGGAAATGGTGCCCTACAAAATTGCAGTATATTAATTTACATCTTAATTTTCTAGACATACAGGAATTTTTAACTTATGAGATAATGCCAACTTGATAATGACAAAAAATGAGATGATACTCCCGAATTTCGATCCTATGCAGTTTCTAGAGAAATGCATGACCCCTTTATTTTATTTACGTGACAAATTAATCTTTAGAATACAATTTCATTTTAACTTTATTAGATTCAGAGTGTAGTTCACTTTTGAATTTTATGCCCAGGGAGTGATGGAAAAACAAAGAGTACAAAAAGAGTGAAGAGAATTAGAACAGGGAATGGCAACTTTTCAGATTAGTCTGAAATTACTGAAAATAAGTAGAAAGTAAAACAATTTTATTTAGTATTAATAGTTTATTTATTGTTTTTAATATTATTTTAACAATTTTTACTATTACAATTGTTATTATAACAAAAGGCATCCTTAATTAATTATAGATTATATATAATTTTTTGTGTATGTAATACATCGAAATATATATATTATTTTAGTAATATCCCGGACTTTCTTCTTCCTTCTTTTACCAAAATGAAAGATGATTTAGAGGAAGAATTCACTGAACTTTCTTACCAAATCAGTCGATTCTCAATTCACACCATCATCACAAATCCATGTTTTACCTTTGGAAATTTCCAAATTAAAGGAAATAAAATAAATGAGAGATGATTGAAATTCACTAAACAATTTTCAATGAATTTTATTTTTTAATAATGTTTTTATAAAATAAAAATATTTTTTTAATATGAGTCTCCTGTCAATAAGTTTTTTAATTATGAATAAATTTACTTATAAATTAAAAATATTGGTTTATATAAGAAATGGTTAAATATGTTTTTAATTCCTACACTATCATGTCATTTTAGGTTTAATCTCTCTTTCAAAATTTGGTACACTTTGATCTTTGTCTTTAAGCAAATTGTAATTTTTTTTCCTCCAAAACCAACGCCATTAAAATTAGGTTGCGGTAGCTAATGTTTGGCCATGCTGTAAACTTAGAAACTCTCCCTCTCTCTATAACCATCACCACCTCCGCTTCTTTTTATCCTCCGTCCACTAGTGCAGTAAGGGAAAATAGCACCGGTTAATTTTGCTTATAGGCACCGGTTCTGCAACCGAGACATATACGGACGAGGTAAAAAGGGGGTGGTTTTATGCCTCGGTTCTGAACCGGGTTAAAACGATATCAAATTATCCCTCAGTTCTTAGATAACCGAGGCAATAACGTGTTATTTTTTTGGTTTTGCACAGTCCACTTCTCGCTCTTTGTTGCACAGTCCACTTCTCCCTCTTCGTTGCACAGTCCACGGTTCAAGTTCAAGCAAAACAATAAACAATCCACAGTTCAAGCAAAACAGTCCACAGTCCAAGCAAGTTATTGAATTTTCCTTCCCTTTCACTGAACCAAATCTCAAAAGATACAGAACCAAATCTCAGAAGCAAGCACTCCAACAACAACTACACAAAAATCGCTCCCAAAATAACAGAAAAAAAAGTATGGGATTTGATGCAATGAGCACTGCGGAGGTTGTCATCACCAACTCTGAGAACGATTTGGGGAAGAAGAGAGGCTCCTGCAAGGCCAAACCAGAACAGAGAGAAGAAAAGATGAAGGTTGATTCCTCCCCTTCTCGCTGAAACGCCACCGTTGCAGGACGCCCTTGCCGCCACCTCGCCTCGACCTCGCTGCCACCTCGCTGCGTCCTCGCCGCCACCTCGCTGCGGTCTTGCCGCGGTCTCGGTGTGACCTAGCCGCCACCTCGCCTAAACAAAAAACATCGCGATTCTTTCAACTCTTAGATCGACGAACCTCCCACAAAACGCCTTAGATGGCGAGCCTCCCATCATCGCCGCCGCGGTACTCGTCTCCACCATCGCGCCTCCCCTCCGCTTTCGACGTCGGCCACCATCGCGCCTCTCCTCCGCTTTCGACGCTGGCCACCATCGCGCCTTCCTTCCGGAGCGCAAGCTGCTGCAATGGAGGAAAGAACCTCCTCACGCCGTGGCTGCCAAGTGGGAGAAGAGAGATTTGGTTTGTGCTTCTGCTGCAAGAGGAAAGAAAAGTGTTTTTGCTTCTGCTGTGAGAGTAGGTAATGTGCGAGACGTAATAGGCCTCAGTTCCCCGTTGACCGAGTCAATAGAGGTAATAGCCGAGTCAATACGCCAAAACACAGACCTCGGTTTCACTTTTAACCGAGTTATTAGACTGTAATATGTGTTATATGCTTCGGTTCTCACTGAACCGAGGCATATAAATTCATCAAAACTACAAAATTCCCACCGCTTTCTGATAGGCCTCGGTTTTTCTTAGACCGAAGTCTATTAGGCGAGTTAAAAAGCATATTTTTTACTAGTGGTCAGCAACGACGCCAGGAAGATCAGTTCTTTTCTTCCTCCCTCCGCCACCAAACCTCCTCTCTCCTCCTCCCACCGAAAAAAGTGTCGCTACAACGGCGTCTCACAAAAAACAGAGTCCCTACCTAACCCACAGACTCGCAGACCCACAAACTCAAGGTTCTGCAATTGTTGCAACATGTTCTTCCTCATTCTCCTTCTTCCTTGCAAACCCTTGGCTCTGCCATCTCTTCCCCTTTCTCTAAGCCCCAAACCCTAGTTTGCAGCTTCGTGCACTGCTCCAACCTCTTCCCTTCATCTACGCACTAAAAAAAACAATGGCCTTAAAAAACAAGAACAGCCCAAGACAGAATGACTATATAAATGTATGCAATAGCTCAATCAACAATGGTCATAAATCTTGAAGATTTGGGTGTGATAATGATATAGGAGGTTTGATGTCCACCAGGATGACTATCCCCTCCCCTGCTCAAATTAAATCATAACGTAAATAGCATAATCCTGAAATCAAAGTTGTTTGAGCGTGAGAAGGAATCTTGCCTCTGAAATTTGAGGGGTTCAGTGTCAATTGGTGAATTCCAGCCTCCATTATCTCAAAAATTAATAACCTGTGTAATCATTTCATGAAGGAACAGGTAAAGCCCCACCAATTTTGACTATAGTAGAGAGTTTCTAAACTAACTCCATCAATTTCTAATAAATTTTTATAATGAGTATCGTAATGTATATATTCTGTTCGAGAAGTTATAGTTATGATATTTATTTCTCTATTGCTGATCTGATTGGAATTTGCATTCCATGTTTAGTTATTATTCTATGTATGGACATGTTGAGAAGCTAGCCAGGGAGATAGAAAAAGGTGTTGCTTTAGTGGAGGTTGTTGAAGCAAAACTGTGGCAAGTTTGTAAACCTTTTTCACTAGAGTGGATAACGTAGTTGCTTTCATTATTTTAGGTCTCAAAATTATAGGTCAAAATGTATCATTAGTGTCATTAAATTATTTTTTCTGCAAAATAGAAAAGGATGACAAAATCTCAAGGAAAGTCGTAAACTGATGGAAACTTTCAAAACAAGTAGGTAAAATCAGATAATTAAAGTTGTTAGAAGATCAATTTACTTCCACCAAATTGTTGATCACAAGTTTGGATATTTGTATGAAGTAATTAAAGTGTGAACCTATTGATGGATTTAGGATGGAAAAGCAGGACCTAAAGTTAAGAAGCTGCCAAGCAAAAACCATTAGGACTGTGGTCTCATTTGCAGGGGCATTAATAATGACTTTGTACAAATGTTTTGTTTTGACAAGTAATGTCATGCCAACCAATTTATTTCTCTCATCTCACTTGCTATACAGGTAAATAGGTTTTAATATAAATATTACAAGTTTCCAGTATACATTTTATTTCTGAAATATTGTGCAAAGATTTAATAAGTTTAGTTGTTTTCATCTTTAAAATTCTTTTTGTAGTGTCACTTTGTCCTCTCACACATAACAAAAATGAGTCTTTTGATACAGACATGGAGAATTAACGATTACCCAGAGGAGCTAATTCTAATAAACATTGCTACCAGTTTCTTTGTAAACTGACTGGATACACGTTTGGCGCTGGCATGTTTGAGTTGGAGAAGTTGAAAGGTGGGTCTGATGAGTGCATATTTATGTCCATATTTATACTTTAAAAAATCAAATTTTTGATGGGATAATTGTGCTTAAATGGTTGATTTTAAGTGAATTTGTGATGATTGGAATTATTGGGTTTGGGAAATAAAGAAACGTAAAAAGTTAATTTTAGCGCATAAATTATTCTTGGATGTTCTAATGTTTATTTGTGCAGCTGAGAATATAACTTTTATTGGTCCAAATAGCAATTCAAGGCCCAAAATCAGATTTTATTTGGAAAATTCAGAAGGGGCTAAAGTGTAGATAGAAGAAATTTCAAGGCATTTGTGCAATTTTGGAAAGTCATATAAGCTAAAAGATAAAATTCAGTTGTTGAATTAATGTAATTTGGGAATATCAACAGAAAATATCTTCTAAATAATGTTATAATTATCTAAATCTTTTAGTTATTTGGAAGATATAAGATAAAAGATTTTGTCAACTAAATATTCAGAGTCCAAGCCCAATCAAGCCCTATATAAAGAGACGCAGTTGGGACTTCACTTCATTCATTCATTCTCTCATAATCCTCTCACTTTTCTTTCATCTTGTATTGAACTCCATTCATGGAGAGCTAAGCATCTAGGGCTATTCTGCTGTAAATCCATTATGGATTCTGAGGTTAGATTGAGTTAATGCAATTGCTTACTTTGATTATTGATTTAAGTTGTTCTCTCTATGTCTTTCATCTCTCTATCTTGTTAAAAGTAAAGATTGTTGCATCATAATGTGTTTGAATCTACATGCATATTGATTATATGAGTTCTAGGGTTTCTAGGTTTAATTGATAATTTACTTTGATTTTATTTAGGAACTTTCATATGATTAAATGGTTTTTACTATCAATTGAGAATGTACTTTGGTTGGTAGTAATAATTTCAACTATAATTAATTGAGAATTTACTTTGATTGATTAACTTTTAACTTGGTTAGGAGATTTAAGAATAGACATGATTAAACACAATAGAATTTGATTGAGAATGTACTTTGGTTGAATTTATTGTGAATAATCTAGAAAGGTTTTGCATTTGATTGAGAATTTACTTTGGTTAAATGCATGATCGCCCTCGAATTAATTAAGAATGAACTTTAATTAATTTGAAACTTAAAGAATAATCAATTAAACAATTATTCGTGAATAACCGATGATGAATCTATCTTGGAAAAGCAATGGAATTAGCCTATTTAATCATAACTGTTTTTAAGTTTCTTATTTATTCTTTAAACATTCTTCAACCATTACTTTTATTCATAAGCATTGCATAATATTCATAAGAGTCAGATATTCGAAAGCAATTTCGTGCTCGTTGGGAGACGACTCAGGGTTACTTTAACCCTATCTACTTTCTTGAATACTACTCACTAGTACAAAATGTGCTTTTAAACTTGCACATTAGACCTCTGTTTACACCAAACCGCTGCCTATCCTGACGCGGTGGCAGTTTCGCAATTAAGGAGACCTTATAGGCCTCGGTTCAAAGAAGACCGGTGTAGAACAGCTCTACCACTTCGGTTTCAAAGGCAATCGGTGCCTAAACATATACTAACTTTCCAGGCTTTTCGTTTGAAATGGTCAGAAAACGTGATACTGCTTCGGTTGCACGCAGAACCGAAGCATAAAGACCTGAAACACGCCTGCAACACGTCAAGTCAGTCAAGTCAATATTAATAGGCACCGGTTAGGTTGAAGAACCGAAACAGAAACATAGTAATATTACCTTTGTTATATTTTGAACCGAGGCCGTATAGGCCCAGATCCTTTCTCTATGATATTACCAAGTGGGCCTAGTGACCTAATTAAGGGTGAAGCTTCTTTCCCTTGAACGCGCACCGCACCAGATCCTCCTCTTTCCCTTGAAGGCGCACCAGATCCCTTTCGGAGCAAGCCCAGATCCTCCTCTTTCCCTTGAACGCGCACCAGCAGCCACGCTATTTCACTGAAGCTTCTTCCCTTTCTCTTCTTCCCTTGAACGCGGACGAGTAGCGAGAGTGTTGTGATGGAGGTGAGTGGCCAGCGAAGACGTGGAGAGATGCGGCGAGGCGCGGCGAGGTCGCGTCTGATAGCGACGAGGCGCGGCGAGGTCGCGTCTGATAGCGGCAGCGCTTCCGCGAAGGTTCCAACTCCGACTTCTTCGATGGAGACGATTGCACGAGGACGGCGGTGGCGCGTTGCGAGGAAGGCGACAACGGAGTGAATCGTTTTTCGATTTGAAATTTTAGGGTTTCTGAAATTGAGAATTGGAGAATTAGGTTTTTCATTTTCAGATTTGGGGTTTTTGTTCTTGTTTTTGCAACTTAGGGTTTCAGTTATTCATCTAATTTTGGGGTTCCAGTTGTGTTATCTGAGTTTGTTGAGTTTGTGAAACAGCGTGGTTATCTCCTCGGATTATTCTCTCCAAGCGCGGGTCTTGTTTATTTTTAACGTTTTTCAGTTTGGGGTTTGAAATTAGAATCAGAAATCAGAACCGTAGCACGCTAAAGAAAAAAAAAGATCCTACTACCTCGGTTTAGGTTCTAACCGAGGCCGTAGAGACAGACAAAATAACTCGGTTTGAAACCAAGGCAAAGAGTTTACCACTTTTTACCTCACCTGAATATGCTTCGGTTCAAGAACCGTTGCCTATGAGTGAAATTAACCGGTGTCGTTTCCTCTTCCTGCACTAGTGACTTGGCAATACTGAAGTTGCCTTGAAAAGTAGTATTAATTTGATAGCTTCAACGACAGCGTATCAGGATCCCCATATGGTGTAGGAACTTATGTTGGGGATGGCTCAAGGTAGCCTAGTGAGCTAGAATTGGCTCAAGCTTTCCATAAGGGAAAGTACTTTGCAGGCATTGCAAAGAAGCTCAAGGGATCTCAATGACTCTTCAACCATTATCGTTTTCTCAAATAAAATAATATCTTCAAATACAAGTGTGAGAATAAATCAATATTTCATGTTCATGTTCAATATAGTTGTTTCCACTTTTCATATTGTATCTTGTATCCCGTATTGTGCTTATATGAGTATTTTTCTCAGTTGATCCAATGACAGATAAAAACTACCAAGAAACTTCATTCCTCATGGTGTTTCACTCAAGTATTATAGATTTTGGCCAATGGCGACAAACTCTCATAGGATGACTCAATAAATAGAGGATATTGGCGGCGAGAGAGTGGTAGATGGAGAGAAGGTCCTTTGCTTGTTTGAGCGATGAGGTTTTAGGATTTTGAAATAGCAAGGAATGGATGAAGAAGGTTTATGTAATGTTGGGAACAACGAGGAAGAAGAAGAAGAAAGGATTGATATTCGAATTGGGCAAAAACTTGGTGGACTGAATCTAAATCACAATCACTCATTGATTGCAACAATGAGGAATAACATTGCGATCACCATCGTGGCTCCACCACCTGTAACCACCGTCGTGGAGGTTCAAGACCAAAGGGGTCACACTCATACCATTGATTCCTCTACCATCAAGACCTTCCCTGTTTCCAACGGGAAGAATAGAAACATGACACACAACTAAAATAAAACCTGACATCAAATGTGGCCAGACGTTAACGAAAATTTATAGTTTCCTTAAGGATAAGGATCAAAGAGTATCAAAGTTTGAAAGAGACTAAAATCACTTGATAATTGAGGGACTAAAAACATATTTAACCTTTTAAGAACTTTTGTAATTTGTTTTTAATTTTAATCTATCAATCTCACTTCAATGAGAAAGTTCACAGATGAAATTTGTAAGCTAGATATTGATGTTGAAATGAAATTTGAAGTTTTAAATTTGAAGTCATTGATATTTCTATAAATATATTATAGTAAAATTATCTTTTAAGGATTATCAGTATTAAAAAGTTGTATATATATCGTAGTAACATTTGCATAAATTCAATAAAACAAAGTTCTTGAGAACCATCTTATATTTATCCAGAATTAACATTTTATTTAATTTTTTTCTAAATTTAACTCACTATTATGAAATGATTATACGAGTATAAGAAAGTAAAAGTGGTTGTGATGGATTACTAGCAGTAGATGAGTTAAAAGTTATCTTTTGCGATGAGAATGACATTAAAAGAAGATATATTTGAGTTGGAAAGTGTTGGAGAAGTATTTCACGGGAATGTATAGCAGATAAATTTGATTACAGACGAGACAACGCGAGAGAATAAGAGTCGCTAGGATCAATAAATTCCTGTGGGATTGAGACATGGACAAAGTAAACGCCTTCCCAAGACAAACAAACAACATTATTTGACGTACTAAATTGACTTCATAATCCTAACACCAGCCTTCTCCAAAAACAACCACAATTAGGTACAAACTTAACCTACGCAATTTTCATGCATGTCTTTGCCTTTCCGAACATTCAATTCACAGCTAACCCGAAATGGCCACTCTAACTCTTGCTTAAGCAAAACTGTACCACTGTGAGGACCACCCTGATTAAGTACACACCAACACATATATGAGCAAACAGAATTGACAAACCCAAAAAAATCAGTCAAATCACAAGTCAAACCTCATCTCCTGAATGAACGAGAAATTACTACGACACCAAACCATGGATGATGAGAGATTAATTTTATCACGTAAAGGTTGACAAGAGAGTGTGAAATTTTTTGTTGAACGAAGCTTTGGAGAGTTCAGTTTGAGAGTAACTAAAAGGGAACCAAGGGTCAAGAGTTTCAAGAAAGATCTCACTGAGACGCAAAAAGGGGGTGAGAGCAAGAAACCACAACCAGGAACCAGTCTCGGGAAAAACACCCCAGAATCAAATCAGAATCATGGAAAAGGGTAGTTTGGAGAATTAACCCCTCTCTTTCTCTCTGCACAGGAAATTAACCCCTCTCTCTTTCGCCACCTTTATGCTTTCGCCTTTATCTCCACCCAAACAGTACCACACACGCACCTTCCACTCCTCACTTTCCAAACCATGGATCCGGACGCATTCACAGCCAGCCTATTCAAGTGGGACCCACGCACCGTCCTCCCCGCCGCACCGCCCTCCCGGCCCCCGCCGCCGCTCCTAGACTATGCTGTCGCCCCTCCCTCAGTCGCCCCGTCTTACCACCCCGCGAGGGCGGTGCCCCGCGAGCTCGGCGGCCTCGAGGAGCTTTTCCAGGCCTACGGCATCCGCTACTACACGGCTGCCAAGATCGCCGAGCTCGGGTTCACGGTGAGCACGCTGGTGGACATGAAAGACGAGGAGCTCGACGACATGATGAACAGCCTCTCCCAGATTTTCCGCTGGGATCTCCTCGTCGGTGAACGCTACGGCATCAAAGCCGCCGTCAGAGCCGAACGACGTCGCATCGACGACGAGGACATCAAACGCCGCACTGGCAACCTCCTCTCCACCGACACCACCACCACCACCACCAACGCCCTCGATGCCCTCTCTCAAGAAGGTACACCATACCGAATGCTCGTTCTATACCTAATTAGCCCTTGTTGTATGTGAAGTAACTGTGTCATCGTTTATAGTTAGTAGTATTATGACAGTGATAATTATTACGCGGTACTACGTTGGGCAGCTCTATCGTTTGGCTAGTTAAATTTGAAACAAAAGTCTCACTAGCTAATTTATTCTACTGTTATATTAAACTACTGTTCTATGTTACAACATAAAAGTCAGCAGGTACTAGCAGTGCTACAGCTAAAAGGCTGAATAATTTGCCATTCCATGAGCGTACATGGTGGAGTAGAAAAACATGCGTTAAGAATGAATCTAAATAGAGAAGAAACATGTGTACATGTGTGTGGGTGTGTGTGTGATATAAGGAATGATGAAGAAGGGCATTGAGATTGATATTATTGTAGGTTTGTCGGAGGAGCCAGTGGTGCAACGAGAGAAGGAGGCGGTGGGGAGCGGGGGAGGGAGCACGTGGGAGGTGGTTGCGTTGGAGGAGAGGAGGAAGCAGCAGAGGAGGCGGAGAACGAAGATGAAGGAGCAGGAGGAGAAGGAGGAGGTAGAAGATGAGGAGGGAGAAGAGAACGAGGAGGGTAACAACAATGGTGGAGGTTGTGAGAGGCAGAGGGAGCACCCGTTCATCGTGACGGAGCCTGGGGAGGTTGCACGTGGGAAGAAGAATGGGTTGGACTATCTGTTTCACCTCTACGAGCAGTGCCGCGAGTTCTTGATGCAGGTCCAGGCCATCGCGAAGGACCGCGGTGAAAAATGCCCCACCAAGGTATTCTTGTCATGAGTCCTGCATCACTCACTCACTCAGCCGTGCCTTTGTTCTGATCACTCTGACTCTGCCACTCACTTGCGTTGTTGTGTAGTTCCGTTTGAATAATGTTGTGTTGCCGTGACGTTGGCGCGGAACACGTGACAAGTCAGGGAGTCTCGTGAGGGGTCCATCTTCCTTTAAAACTGGAATTTTGTCTCCGTACAAGCCAAGTGAATTATCCAGTTACAACTCCTATACTTGCTTCCCTACCACACCACAAGCACCCGCAAGTCAAAGTCTTGCATGTGCCCCCAATTTCCCCTTTCACCCACTGGATCCTCGCACGCCCTCATAACAATCCCTATCCCCCCGTATCTATCATTTCTCATTCTGTTCATTAATTTCATTCATCTCCTCGCCCACCCCAATCATTATTATATTAATATCATTACACCTTCAACCCTACTTTTCTACTTACACTAATTTTCATTACACAACATAATTTACCATATACGTATACTAAGTAGAACTATACATGGGAATGCAGGTGACAAATCAGGTGTTTAGGTACGCGAAGAAAGCTGGAGCGAGCTACATCAACAAGCCAAAGATGCGACACTACGTCCACTGCTATGCCTTGCACTGTCTGGACGAGGAGGTGTCGAACGAGCTTCGTAGGGCGTTCAAGGAGAGAGGAGAGAACGTTGGAGCGTGGAGACAAGCATGTTACAAGCCCCTTGTGGCCATCGCAGCGCGTCAAGGTTGGGATATTGATGCCATATTCAACGCCCACCCTCGTCTTTCCATTTGGTACGTTCCCACCAAGCTCCGTCAGCTTTGTCACGCCGAGAGAAACACAGCCGCCGCTTCCAGCTCTGTCTCTGTCGGCAGTGCTCACCTTCCCTTCTAGATATGCATGTATTGCTGCTTCAGTAACTGCCATAGTTAGTAATAGATATATTTAGTTACTATTATTATTATTATTATATGAGTAGAACCTCCCAGCCACGTTATGAAATGAACAACATATGTATAGCAACGGAGGACTTTTTTTAGCAACCAAAAAATGCGTATCTCGATTACCTATCTTTCATAAATCATTTACTTCCTTTGTAATCTAGTACTTCTTCATCGTTTGTATGTTTGTGGTCTTTTTTTCCCTTTCTTTATGCTGGTATTACATTGTTCCATTTGAGAATTTAGAGTTAATTTACTTTGATCAAATCGTGGTTTTACGATTTTTTCTCGTATTGGGTTCATAAAAATTTGGCCCCAGTTTTGTTCTTCAATTATATAGTTAACTAATCCAAATATTTGTGTCAATTGATGGATGAAATTTTATATATAAAAATCACGGATAATGTTAGATAATTCAAGTAATCTGTTTTGTGTAGTTTGTTTGTTTGTTATACAGTTTACCCTATAAATAGTCTATGAGATGTAAATATGTTAGACCACACTGTAAATAAAGAGAATAAAACTTTCTGTGTAATTTCTCTTTGAGTTTCTTCTACCAGTCCACTCTTTTTCAACCAATGGTATCTTGAGCTTTCTATTTAATTTGTTAACAAATGGTAGAGCTTTTTATTTGCTTTCCTTATATTGCTTGAATGATTTTTAAGTTTTAAGTCTTCGTGGTATATAGGTAAGCATTGCATTTAGATAAACCTTCTTTTGGTTCCCAGGAACATATCATCTTGCATTTGAAAATCTTTTGAAAGATTTCTACCTAGAAACTAAGGAAAGGACTTCCAAAAAAACTCTGGTTAAGAAGGACTTGGTTCTTAAGCTTGTCCATTTATGACTCACCTCTTCTCTCTCGGAGTTTTTTGGATTCATTTCGCCTTTAGATTCTCCTTAGAAATCCTTCTATAAAAATAACAAAGTTTGTGAAAATTTTTAGACTCTTTACTTGTGACAATTTTTCAAAATCTTGTGAAAACTCTTTCCTTTTCACTTCACAAAAGTATAAGTCACTCTATTGTTCAAGGGAGTATCAAACATGGTTCTGATACTATGCATTTAAGCGAAGAGCTTCAAAGAAACAAAGTTGAGCTTCACCAAGCACGACAAGAAATCAATGAGCTTAGACAATTAATTACTGAAATCAAAGTTAACTAGAAAGACAAAGAGAAAGTTGAGTCCTTACATAGGAAAAACAAAGATCTTGGTGATTATTGCTCACCTCCTAGTGAACCAGAAGTTTATAGTAATCATCATAATATTGACCTATCAACAATCTCCTAGGAGACATCAAAGACATAGAGAACATTATAGGGAACCCAAGATTGACATTCCTCCTTTCTATGGAAAAGATGATATAAAGGAATATTTTGAATGGGAAATGAAGGTTGAACAATTTTTTGAGTGCCACAATATACATGAGGAAAAAAAAGTAACCTTGGCCACTTTGAGTTTTCAAGGTCAAGCTTTATATTGGTGGCCAACTTTAATAAGAGATAAAAGGTTGCGAAATGAACCTGTAATCAAGTATTACAATGAACTTAGAGAAACCTTAAGGAGAAGACATGTCCCAACGTATTATGATAGGGAGATAATGGATAAGCTCCATAAACTCCAACTTTCTTGTGAATGTGTTTGAAGTGTTTAAATGAAAGACAAAGTTGATTCATGTGACATTGTGATGGTAGAGTGTGATAACAGTTGAAAAACTGTTATTTTTATACTTAAAATTGACCTTAAAGACAACCTTTATGACTTAGAAACTAGCTTGGAATCATGCTTTTGTTTATGTTTTTGAAATAAGAGAGTTGGATGGGTTTTATGCTTGGTTTTCCTTGTTTTTGCAGGTTTTAAGATGAATTAGATGAAAGAAGTGAAGTAGCAAGAAGTTGGAATCAGAAAAGGAAGTGAAAAGTGCACAAAAAGAGAAGACACGAGTACCGCTCAGCGAAAATTACCGCTGAGCGGTGTTCTTGAGGTCCCGTAGTCACCGCGGAGGGGCAGAAATGCAGTTGAGCGTCAAACAGAAGACCGCGCGCTTACCGCTGAGCGCCATTTTTATGGGCCTTGGGCCACTTTTCTGTAATATTTAGAATACTATATAAGGTTTTAGTCGACCTAGGTCAGTTATCTTTGGTTGGAACGAAGCAGAATACACTTTCTTCACCCCTTGGAGGAGGATTTTGGATGCTCAAGCTCCACTCTTCAAATTCTAGGGTTCTATCCTTCATTCTTTCATTGTTTTTCATCTAGTTTCACCATGATTATGGTGAACTAAACCTTCATTGTTGTTGGGGAACAATTGTAATCCTTTGAAGCTCTCATGTATTGAATTGATACTTTATAATATATGCTTTGTTTAACTCATTCAATTGCATGATCATTGATTTTGTTGATATGGACACATACGGGGAAATCTAGAACTGGGGAAATTCTCCCAATAGTAGTATAAACCTAGACATAGGAATATGATGGTTAGTTGCCTTTAAGCTTTTGTGCGAATAATGCATGAATAATTGCTAGGCAGACAAGACATTGTAAACTAGTGATTAGGAGTAGACTTTCTTCACCAAGACATTGGGTTTAAGGTAATTTAGAAAGTGGCATTAACATTAATGAAGAAAGATGAATTCTTGAATACATGAGAGTGGATAGGATGAATTGGTAAACCCCAACAACATAATCATTCATATTATTCATCAACCGTTTTTGCATTGTTCAAGTCCATTGATCAAAACCTTGCATTCATGTTTATTTTTCATAGTTCAACAAGTTTTTGGCACCGTTGCCGGGGACTCGTGGTTTAACTATTCTATTTGTGTGATTATTGATTAGCTTTGACTTGATTTTTTTTATCTATCTATCTTTTTGTTTTTTTATATATTTATCTTTTTATCTTTTTAGTTTTTATTATTTCTATCTTCTTATCTTTTCAATTCTATCTTTTTATCTTTATAATCCATCTTTTCTATCTTTTTGTGCTAACAATTGTTTCTAGGAACTTGTTTTCTTGTGTATGCATGATACAATTCGAACTAGGAGCAAAATCACTTCGGAACCTCTTCTTGAAGGCTTGGATGAAAGTAGAAGGAGGAGGAGAGTTCGAACTTCAAGAGAATTATTTCCTCCTCCGGAGATACTTTTACAACCTTCACCACAAGGGTTAAATCAAAGCATTGAAGATATGGCCGAGGAGAATAATGGTAGACGCACTCTTGCAAATTACACCACTGTGGTTGGCCCTCAACATTTTAACAGTATAGCAAGGCTGAGGGTCAATGCTACAAACATGGAGGTGAAGAGCAATCAATTTAATGGGCTATCACATGAAAGTCCATATGAACATCTCACCACATTCAATGAGATTTGCAACACTGTGAAGATTAATGGGGTGCCGGATGAAGCAATAAAGCTTAGTTTGTTTCCTTTCTTATTGGGAGACAATGCTAAGTTATGGTTAAACTCTTTTCCATAAGGTAGTTTTACTAAGTGGGAAGTCGTGGTTTCAAAGTTTCTAAACAAATACTTCCCACAATCTAAAGTCAACAAAGGGAAGCAAGAGATATCTTCTTTCAGACAAGGCATGGAGGAGACATTAGGTCAAGCATGGGATCAATATAAAAGCTTGTTGAGAAAGACTCCCACACATGGCTTTGATGAAGCAGCAATAATCCTTCTTTTCCTTGGAGGTCTTGGTTCATAAATCAAGTTGATGTTAGATGCCTCAGTTGGAGGTAATATCAAATGGAAGACTCCAGAGGAAGCAACCGAGTTGATAGAGAATATGGCTACTAATGATAACGAATTGCATAGTGAGACAGGAGCTCCAATTCAACAGATGGGAGTTCTACAATTGCAATCTCAAGACGCCTTTCTTGCACAAAATAAGATCATCTCTCAACAGTTGGAAGAAGTGACAAAGAAGCTATCTTTGTTACCTCAAGAGATATATGATATTTCAATGGTTCAAAAGCAGTAGAAACAGTGGAAGCCACAAATTACTCCATCTGAGAAAACCACAAAGTTAGAAGATACTTTCCAGCAATTCATGAAAATGAGCATCTCTTGTTGTAAGAATGTAGAGGCTGCATTTAACAGTATGAAGATGACATTGGGCAAATGTTCAACAAGATGGAGGGTTGTGAGAAGGGTGCAAAGAGTAATTTGAGTGAAGAGTGTAAAACCATTGTTATTAGAAGTGGTAAAGTGTTAGAGGAAAGAAAAATAGAGAGAAAAGAGAGAGAAAATGAGAGTGGGAAAGAAATACTTGAGTGGAAAGATAAGATTGAGAGAGAAAAAAGAGAGAAGAGGAAGATGAGAGAAAAAAGGAAAAAGAAAGGGAGAGGGGAGAAAGAGAAAAAGAAAAAATAGTTGAAAAACCCCTTCCTTATCCAAAGACTTATTCAAGGAAGGAGAAGGAAAAACGGTTGGAGAGGTTCATGTAGATGTTTAAAAAACTGGAGATTACCATTCCTTTCTTTGAAGCATTGCAACAGATGCCATCCTATGCAAAATTTTTGAAGGAACTCCTTACAAAGAAAAGAAAATACATTGAAAAGGAGACCATTGAAGTGCAAGGTAACTACAGTGCAATCATACAACAATTACCTCCCAAGTTTAAAGATCTAGGGAGCTTCATTATTCCATGCACCATAGGAGAGTTGGAAGTTGGAAGGGGGTTGATTGATTTGGGAGCTAGCATTAATTTAATGTCGCTTTCTATGTTCAAAAGAATTGAGGGATTGAACTCAAACCCACTGATGACAAATTTATGAACACCGAAAAATAGCGCCACAAACTTGTTTAACAATCGGCAAGTGTGACCGAATCGTATCAAGTAATAAAACTCGGTAAGACCAAGTATCGTTCTCCCAAAGGACTGATGGACAAATTTATGATCATCAAAATATGATGTCACAAACCTGTTTTACAATCGGCAAGTATGACCGAATTGTTCAAGTAATAAACTTGGTAAGACCAAGTATCGTTCTTTCCAAAGGACTCACGGCCTAGTTTAGTTGTGTGGTTTGTTGATTAGCTAAGACTTAAAGACGAAATATGATGGAATCATACTTGACGTAGTCCTCCTTTTGTATTTTTACTTTTTATAGTTTAGCTCTTAAGGAACATGGGTTACTATAAATACCCAGCTCCTCTATTGTATTGTCACTTTTGAGCTTAATGAGAATTTGATTTTCTGAACTTCAGAAATAATTCTCTCTTGAAAGTCACATGCTAGAGAGTGCAAAGACTCCCTCTAGCCACCTTCCTTGCACACACCTCCATGTCTCATTTTCCATTAGCTTTTCACTGTGCTTCCATTAATTGCTTTCCTCCAGGCCGCTCTCCTTCATTATTTTTACTTCATATGCGTGGCGACACTTCATCAGCCACGTCTTGGTCTCAAATCCGCATCATCAACATCCACATTCTCTCGAGGCATCATTTCTCTCTAGCCTCTTCTCGCTTCTCCACATCCAAATTTCGTCTGTGGTCTTCCCTAGGTTTTCCTTCATCTTTCTTCATTTTCTTTGAGTTTTGACCGATTAAACACCTCTCCAACCTTCGTTCTTTCCTTTCCACCGTTTAAAACATCATTTCCACCGATTAATCGGTCAGTTTAGTGATTCCTCACCGTTCTAGGGTTTCCTTTGTGTTTATAATGTTTTCCACCGATTAAACCTCGGTCTAGGGTTTTGTTGTGTTCGCTCTCCGTTTTCCTTAGATTTCATTCGAGTCATTCCTCGATCTAGTGTTCGTCTACATTCCGCTGCGTATTTCTTCGTCGGAGAAGCTTCGAGTAGGTCCGGTTCATGTTCGTACAGCTTCTATCGTCATCTCCTCGGGCGTTCGTCCATCAAGTGGTATTTAGAGCAAGGTTCGAGCACGCGTCAACAGATAAGTTGTTCTATCTGTTCTGAATTTTTTTTTCTCATTTGCTTCGAGTTTGTTTTTTTTTGTTTGGTTTGTTCTTGTTTGTGATTCATTTTTTTCTGATTCACGTAATGTTGATTCAAGTCTTCTGTTGAATCTGTGCCTGTGATGTCTTGGTGATTCATCTTATTTTTTTCTCGGGTTGATTTTGATTCTTTGCGTTTTGTTTCGTCAATTTTTTGAGTTGTTCATCATTTTCCTTTAATGTCGTGATTTGTTTTTCTGATCTCAGTTGTTGCGAATCCTTTTTGTGTTTCGTGTTTTGAATCTCTTCATGCGTTTAGGTTTCCAAGTTGCGTGTCCTGTGTTTGAGTCATTATATTGAGTCTTAGTTCATTTTAATTCGGTGAATCTTCTTTGTTTGAGTCTTTTAATTTCTAAATCCATTTCTGTTTTGTCTATGTCATGTTACTTTGTTTTAATTGTCAATTAAATCTGAGTTTAACTGTGATTCAATTGAGTTTTTTTGCTTTGAGTAAGATCTGTCCATCATCATAAGCAGTGACATTCAATTCAATGAGCTTGATGCAAACTTCAACAGCAGTTTTAATGTCATTTCATTTATCTGAAGCTGTCTTGAGTTTTTGATGCTGACCATTACATGTAATTGTATTGCACTTTTGAAATTCTGTGAGCTGAAAGTTGAATCTGCTTGTGGATAGCAAATGCACACCAATTAAGCTATGAAATGTTGCATTGAGCTTGGGTGCAAGATGCTTACAGCAGCATCAGTCTTTCATTTGGCCAGCTACACCGAACTGGTTTTTCTTTGAAGTCTGTGTTAATGTTTTGAGTGTGTGTTTGTTCTACTTAGTATTAGATCATTACTAAGTTCTAACATCAGTACATCCTAGAGTCATTGTGTCTGAGTGCTTTAATTTCTTTTCTGCAGAATTAAATTTGATTTTACTTGTGTTACTGCACCTTTGTGTCAAAGTTGTTCTGGCTTAAAATTTGTAAGTGGTTGATGATTAAGTCCACAAAAATCTGCATCACATCAGCAGTACTTGTAATCTTGTACAAAACAACCACTAAATCTGTGATTTGGAATTTGAACCTAGCAGTAACACTTGTAATTGGAGTTGATTCTACTGATTTCATTGTAAAACAGTGCATAAGGCTGAAATTAACAATGTTAGATGCTGCACTACAATTCTGAAATAAAGTGAATCAGTTTGAACATTTGTTTACAAAAAAATTCTGCAATTTGTTCTTGATCTTTTTATTGGTTTTGAAATCTACTCTAGAACTGATCTTAGGATCGTGTTTGAGTGCTCACATTATTCAAAGCTTTGTTTCTTGCTTGTCTTGGTTGATAACTCTGATTTTGTCTATCACATGTGAACTCTGATCTGCTGTTCCTAATTGAAGTTTTTGTTTGCTTTTGTAATCTGGTCTAGAGTTGATCTTGAGTCAGTTTCTCTGTTGTGCTGTCAATTCCTTTGCTTTAGTGGTTGTCCTGTTCTGTTCTACCTGTCTGTCCATTACTTTGATCTTAGCCTAGCCATTCTTGATTGAGAAGCTGTTATACTTTCGTTTCTGAAATTTGAATGAAGGTTTGTGTGCTTGGTAGCATCTTAGGTGGTGGTGGTCTGGAATACTCTCCAGCTTTGTACTGACAAGGGAGAATCTCCCTTCCAAACCTTTCCATTTTTTTTTGTGCTTTGAGCTTCCAGAGAGACCTGTTTTTTTTTGTGAGCTTTGTGTGGCTACATCTAAAGCCAAATATCCTTGTTGAGAGTGTGTTCTTACTTCAGTTCTGAATCTGAATTGTGCTTACCAATTAGATTTGTGCAGTTTTTGTTTCGATTGCCATTTATAGGTGGTGTTTGAATTACAAAAAGCTGCAACAGTACAAAAGTTGAACAAGGAGTCTCATGACACGTGAACTGAATGGGCTTTGGAAGTGCAGACCAGAATCTTTACTGATACAGTTGTAGAAGTTCAACAGAGTATAGCTTGAGCAACCAGTAGCAGCCATATGAACTAAAGGGAGTTTCTTTCACCTTAAATTGCTTTTGTTTTGGTTGAACTATTCTTGCTATAATGTTGAATCTGGTATGACAGTTTTTGTACACTAGGATTAGCCAATCTGAATTCTGAATTGGAATTGTTCTGCATTGCATTGGATTAATCTGATTTTGATTAATTTGGAATGATTGTTTAATCAGTTTGGTTTCAGCCTTGAATTACACTCATTTGCATCTTGTTTAATATCCATTTCCCATTGGTACCTTGCTGAAATTTGGTGTGAAATTTTAGTGTGCAGAGCTGATCTGTTTGGGAGTTTAGTTGGAATTACATAGCTAAAAGCAGTCTTGTAAATAGGGAAGTTGATTAGCTTACCTAATTCTAGTTTGGTTAGCTATTTCTAAATTTCATTTGACATTGATTTGCATTGTGTACTCTGCTGAACTAGTTGTGAATTTTCTGTGTAGTTTGGGAAAAGCCATACTGCTTGTACTGTAGCAGATTGTAAATTGTGAGCTAAATCCGTGAGACAAGTAGCATTTGCATCTTGATGTGCAGTTTTGAAGGGAGTTTCTTCTACCTTCACTTACTTTTGTTGTGATTGAACTGCTCTTGTTATGGGTTGTAGTTGCTTGCAATTTGTGATCTATTGATTTTGGAATGAATTGTCTGTGCAGATTTCAGTTGAAGAGAAATATATATAGCTAGTGCAGCGTCTTGCAATTTGAGAGCAAAAGCAATTCTATTAGCTGCCAGGATCAACAAGTGCACACGTGAAGACCAGAGAATAAAAGGGAAGTTCTTACTGTTATGTGTTTTCATTGTGCAATTTGTTCTAGCTAAGGAAATTTTGATTGCATGATGGAAGAGAGATCCAGCTGATTCTGGTGCAAGATGGAATCAACAGAACTTCTCCTAGGAACTTCTGGAATCTGAACTGGAAAGGAGGATGAACATCATTTTGTTGCAGCGGAAGAAGATGAATTAAGATGATTATGACCGGAGGAAGCATAAACTCTGGAACCCACTCTTCAAACAGTGTTCAGTGACTGGATGGAAGGAGAGTGGATGATTCAGTGATGAAGATAAGGTTGAGGCAAAGGAGGATTGAATCAAACAGTGATGCAGTGAAGAAAATAGATGAATCAGTGATGGAGAAAAATGGAATGAGGGAAGTGGTTTAGGTGCTGAAATGTGATGCGGATGGTGGAGATGTGCTAGTAATGGAGCCTAGCTAGGGAGAGAGGCTAGAGGAAACTCTCAAGCTCTCTCTCTGTGACCTTCAATAAGAAGAAAATTCTAGACAGCATCAACAGAAAACTATTCTTCATTCAAATCAAAGGTGGGTTACAAGCAATGGAGCAAGGTATTTAAAGGAGAAACAAAGCTCCTGGTTCACGCCTACACTTAGCTACGTTAGCTATGATGCAAGGAAGCAAGTGCTAGTTGTGCAAGGGTGAATAAACGTGAAGCTCCACGTGGACAATAAGCAATCAACTCGGTGAAGAAACGTGAATGGCTACGTGGGCAACAAGCTAGCAGCACGTGGCAAACAAGTTTGGTGCAGTTTCAGCCACTTGAGCACAACTCCATTCCACTGGCGCTAGACTTCTTTCTTCTTCAACAAAGCTGCTAGAATATGGCTCACATTGGGCTTCCTAGAATAGCTTGCTAGACAATTGTATAATGCATCCAAGTGAAGATTTAATCTTGATTCTCCATTCTTGATGTTTCCTTGCTTCTTGATTTGTCAAGCTTCTTGGCTAGTTGATTCATGATCTCCTAGCTTTATTAGATCCTACAAAACACATATAAACATATTAAAGAAAATCCTACTAAGACTTAGAGAAAGAAAATTAAGAAAGAGTCTTTAACAATCCTTCTTCACTTCCCTTTCTTAGCCTTAGCTTAAGTTGATACTCCTTTGAATGGAATGCCCTAAATGGGTTTCCATCATTGCAGCTCTGTGCATTTACTTTTGTAGGATTGAACTGGCCTGGAAAATTCAAGACAATTGATTCCAGAAGCAACAAAGTTGAGCAACAAAGCTGAATGAAGTGGACCAGGACCAGGACCGTAGCAGCCTAGCATAGTTGTTTTCTTTTGTAATTGTTTTCCTTCAATTTTTTTTGTAATAGGCTTGTGTTAGCCTACTGTTAGCCTTAGCTTTTGTTGTGTAAAAGGGCCTTTTATAAAGTCCAAGTTCTTTGGAAGAGTCCTTGGTGCTCTTTCAAACTCTTGGCAACTTTTCTTGATTGCTTTGATGTTTTTTTAGCATAGCTAGACAGGTGAATGTGTCTTGTTAGCCAAAGCTACAAGCTTCACCATAGGAGTAGACTTTAATATTGACTTGATTTGTGTATCTCGTAGGGGTCATTAGAGTCCGCTGGTTTCTTTAGTGTTTTTGTTTCTTTGATTTTGTGTTCACGTTTAGGGTTGATTAGGCTAAAAGGGATTAAACTCTAAGCCTTTTCACATTAGAGTCCGAGAGTCTAGTCTTTTATTTGTGCTTAATTGTTTGAGTTTTGTACTTTGTTTCTAAAGGTGATTTTAGTTTAAGGGGTAATTAGTTAGTAGCCTAAGACACTTCTGGCAAGGCAAGACTTGGTACTTAAGCAGCTCTTTAGCTCACCTCTCTTACCTGGGACTTGTCTAAGTGAAAGTTTTGAACCCTTTAGATTAAGAAAACTTTTAAAAACAAAGATGTCTTCTTATGGTTCATATAGGTCTTCTAGGTTAGATAAAGTTGATGAAATGTTTAAACAAGCTAGGAATCTTCCATCATTTGGTAAAGACATAGGTGCATTAACATACCTAGCTTGGGAGAAAGAAATTGATAAAATAAATCCTTGGTTTTATGAAGAGAGTGAATATTATGTTCTTAGTATATATCTCTCTAAGTTAGAAGAGCATGCAAGAGAGTGGTGGAATGAAAGACAATATCATGTTAGGAAAGGTAGAAAGTCTTCCATATGTGATTGGCATGATTTAAAAGCTTGCATGAGAAGAAAGTTTGTGCCTTCAAGCATTAAAAGAAACCTAGAAATAATTAGGGATTGCATTAATGATGGAAAATTATTTCTTGAGAGTTTAAATGATCATGGGTTTCTTCGTAGAGAATTAGAATTTGGAGCAAGACTTAAGGAGATCAAGGATAAGAAAAGAGAAAGAGAGATTGAGAGAAAAGAAAAAGGAAGAAAGGAAAGAAGAAGAGAAGAGAGAGAGAGAACAAATAGAGAAAAGAGAAGAGAGAAGAAGAGAGGAATTAAGAAGAGAAGAAGAGAGAAAAGAAGAAAAGAGATAAAGGCAAGAAAGAGAGAAGAAAGAAAAGGAGAAATTGTTACTGATGACAAATCCTATTCTTTCAAAGACTGTGGAACCTAAAAGGGAAGGTTTCCAAATCTTTACTTCTTTTCCAATAATTGATTACTTTTCAATTTTTGACTTCTCTTTCAAATCAATTGTCATGAAAACATTTTCAAAATATGACAATTCAAATCTTGAGTTATTCTTATTTTTAAGAAAACAATTAACTCAAGATAAAATTGAATTTGGACTTCTAAAATTTTCAAAGATTACTAATCAAAGTATTAGAAGTTCTTATTCTTTTGTTTTTAAAGAAAAATTCTTTCTTGGATTGATATTAACCGAAGATATATTTGATGTGTATTGCAGATTCATGTTTGATCCAGGAGGAAGAAAACTAGATCTAAAAGAATAAGGCCACTCCAAGATGGCCATGCTCCCAAAGATTGTGTGGAGCTTCTTCATAAGGCGATTGCCAGATTTGAGGACAAATCTTTTTTTTAAGAGGGAGGGTATGATGGAATCGTACTTGACGTAGTCCTCCTTTTGTATTTTTACTTTTTATAGTTTAGATCTTAAGGAGCATGGGTTACTATAAATACCCAGCTCCTCTATTGTATTGTCACTTTTGAGCTTAATGAGAATTTGATTTTCTTAACTTAAGAAATAATTCTCTCTTGAAAGTCACATGCTAGAGAGTGCAAAGACTCCCTCTAGCCACCTTCCTTGCACACACCTCCATGTCTCATTTTCCATTAGCTTTTCACTGTGCTTCCATTAAATGATCATTGGTCTCAAATCCGCATCATCAACATCCACATTCTCTCGAGGCATCATTTCTCTCTAGCCTCTTCTCGCTTCTCCACATCCAAATTTCGTCTATGGTCTTCCCTAGGTTTTCCTTCATCTTTCTTCATTTTCTTTGAGTTTTGACCGATTAAACACCTCTCCAACCTTCGTTCTTTCCTTTCCACCGTTTAAAACATCATTTCCACCGATTAATCGGTCAGTTTAGTGATTCCTCACCGTTCTAGGGTTTCCTTTGTGTTTATAATGTTTTCCACCGATTAAACCTCGGTCTAGGGTTTTGTTGTGTTCGCTCTCCGTTTTCCTTAGATTTCATTCTAGTCATTCCTCGATCTAGTGTTCTTCTACATTCCGCTGCGTATTTCTTCGTCAGAGAAGCTTCGAGTAGGTCCGGTTCGTGTTCGTACAGCTTCTATCGTCATCTCCTCGGGCGTTCGTCCATCAAAATATTTGGATTATACTATGCAAAAGACGAAAATAAACATGTATGCATGAGGTTTTGATCAATGGCAAAAGCAAAAGATAAGCACTTTCAATGAAATATATGTATGAATATGTTGTTGGGGGTCAATTTCATCTTATCCACTCTCATATATTTTAGGAATTCAACATTCAAATCATCATTGTTAATGCCACTCTCTAAAGTACCTTTCAAGAAGGCTTCTCCCTAATTACGAGTTCATACAATTCCTAGCATTCTTAATAATTAGTTCATCAAGTGCAGGAGCTTAACGACAACCAATATAATATTGGGAGAGATTCCCCGGATCTAGACTTCCCCGTACGTGCCCGTATCGACAAAACCAATAATCATGCATCGAATGAGTTAAACAACGCAAGCATTAAGCAAAGAGGAAAAAGCCTAACTAATGATGAAAGAAAGCATAGGTCTTAAATAAAAGATGTAAAAACAAATTCCATATATGAGAGCTTCAAAAGATTACATTGATTCCCCAACAAACATACAAAGTTTAGTTCACCATATTCATGGTGAACCTAGATGAATAACAATGAAAGAACGAAAGATAAAACCCTAGAAAGGTGAAGAGGAAGCCTGAGCATCCAAGATCCTCCTTCAAAGGGGTGGAAGAGAGAGTGTTTGCTTCGTTTCTGCCAAAGATACCTAACCCTAGGAAACCCTAAAGCTTATATATTATTCGTAAATTACAGAAAATTAGGTCCAAGCCCATAAAAGTGCCACTCAGCGGTAAAGTACCGCTCAGCGGTAAGTGCGTGAGTCGTTTCTTCCCCTCAGCGGCCATTTTGCCCCTCAGCGGACCTCCCGTGACTTCCTGAGTGCCGCTCAGCGGTAAACTGCCGCTGAGCGGTGACTTCGACTTCTCCTTTTGCACTTTTTGATGTCTTTTCTGATTCCATCTCTCTCCTTCTTCACTTCTTTCACTAAATTCACCTTAAAACCTGCACAAAAACACTGAAATCAAGCATAAACCTGTCCAGCTCTCTTATTTTTGAAAATATGAAGAAAAGCATGATTTCAAGCTAGTTTCTAAGTATAAAGGTTGCTTTTAGTATCAATTTTAAGCATGAAAATAACAGGTTTTCAACTGTTATCACAACCCCAAACTTAGAACTTTGCTTGTCCTCAAGCAAACAAGATATAACTCAATCTTCAACCAATTCATATGATGGTTCACTCATTCAAAAATCCTCTTTTTAGATAAGTAAAAACTTCAATCAAACTTATGACCAAGAGTTCAATCAAGATGTGCACATGCTTTAGTGTTTCACAAAGTCAGTTAATACCCAACAAATGCTCTTTTTCATGAATGACCAATCAATTAAGCATGGATGTTCATGTGCTAATGGAATATTTCCTCACTAGGTAAAGTGTTTCACTCAACACACGAGTGTATAAAAGGTAATCATTCATTCACTCTACTATCACAATGTCACATGAATCAACTTTGCCTTTCATTTTACTATAATCAAAATCATTCACAAACATGCATCATCACAAGGACTTTTCAATGGCTTATACTGTGGCTGGGCTAACAAGAAAATTGGTTTTTCTGGATCACAAAATCCTTGAGTTAAGAAAATCATAACAACACAATTATTCTTATTCATTCCAACTTGCCTTTGCATTTGCATTGAGCTTTGCTTCTTTTTCTTTTCTTTTCTTTTTTCTTTGCATATTCTTACTTTTTAGCTCTTAGCTCAATGCTTTTCCTTTTTCATGTTTTCCTAACAACCCCAAACTTGAACATTTATCAATACCACACAATATTTTCTACTTAACTCAAGGTAAAGATTTTCAATCAAGGGTTTTAGTGTATGTTCAAGGCTAATGGTTCAAAGGATAGAACACAAAGTGTTCTCTTTTAGTGGGCTAACTTTATGAATTTGGCCAATAAAAAGGGTTCCAACAAACAGCCTTGATCATATGATGCAAAACAAGCAATTGATTCAATCATAGAAAACCTGGGCAAAGTCATTCATGTTTCCAAAGTAATAACATTCAATCATACCAAAAACTCTGGAGCTCAAAACCTCACATATAAGCTCATCCACATTTGACATACACATCCTGCTTAATCTCACAATCACAATCATAATATCATGCATTTGTTTACAAAGCTTGTGAATCACCTGTATAAGCATTTTAATGTGCACATCATCTCAACATCAATCAATCAATAAGCATCATTCAGCATTACTTATCACACAATCACAGTTAATAGCAAACCATCATAACAAACCAGGTGTTCAATAGAGTACATCAAACTCTAATCTAAAAACATAAAATACTTACAGAATACTGGGTTGCCTCCCAGTAAGCGCTTGTTTAACGTCACGAGCCTGACCCAAACTTTCAAGGATCAACCAACAACATCATTGTGGAAAATTGTTGCACCTCTCCCCCTAGATAGGGTTTGAGACGTTGACCATTCACCACCCAACTTCTCTGTGGATCATTAGCAGCTGGATTAAATATTTCAATTGCTCCATGCGGATGCACTTCTTTTATCACAAATGGTCCTGACCATTTTGACTTCAGCTTCCCAGGAAATATCTTCAATCTTGAATTGAACAATAGTACCTGTTGTCCTGGATTGAAAACTCTATTCACCAACTTCCTGTCATGATAAAATTTAATTTTGTCTTTGTAAGCCTTGGATGAATCATATGCATGTAATCGCATTTCTTCAAGCTCCAAAATCTGCCGTCTGCGTGTGCATTGAGTTTCATAAGGATCAAAATTCAAGAATTTCAAAGCCCATAATGCTCTATGCTCCAATTCTACTGGCAAATGGCATGCTTTCCCATAGACTAATTGAAATGGTGATAATCCCATAGACGTCTTCATTGCTGTTCTATAAGCCCAAAGAGCATCATCCAATTTGAGAGACCAATCCTTTCTTGATGAAGTCACTGTTTTTTCCAGGATCCTTTTTATCTCCCTATTAGACACCTCAGCTTGTCCATTGGTTTGTGGATGATAAGGTGCAGCTACCTTATGTTTTACTCCATAGTGTTTGAGTACTTTCTCTAGCTGATAATTACAAAAATGAGATCCTCCATCACTGATCAACACTCTTGGAGTGCCGAAACGTGAGAATATCTGCCTCTTCAAGAATTTAATTACCGTGCTAGCATCATTTTTAGGACAAGCTAATGCTTCCACCCATTTACTCACATAATCTACTGCTACCAGAATATATTCATTGTTGAAAGATGGAGGGAAGGGTCCAACAAAATCAATACCCCAACAATCAAAAACCTCACAATCAAAAACCTCAACCTCTAAAATACCTTGTAAAGGCATCTCATGACGTTTAGTGATTGTCCCTGCTCTTTGACATTTATCACAATTTCTAGCATGATTATGGGCATCTTTAAACAAAGTTGGCCAATAAAATCCTGATTGAAGGACTTTTGCTGCTGTTCTTTCTCCATTAAAATGTCCTCCATAAGGTGAATCATGACAATGCCAGAGAATTCCTTCTGCTTCTTCATTTGTAACACATCTCCTCAGAAGATTATTTGCTCCAATTTTGAACAAATAAGGATCATCCCAAACAAACTGCTTGGCATCATGCAAAAATTTCTTTCTTTGTTGCCAAGTTAAGTCTTCCGGCATGACCCTTGCAGCTTTGAAATTAGCCATATCAGCAAACCAGGGTCTCTGCTGAATATACATGAGTGATTCATCTGAAAAAGATTCCCAGATTTCAGACTCCTTGCTAGTGACCTCGTTGTTGACTAACCGTGACAAATGATCAGCAATTAAGTTCTCACTTCCTTTCTTATCACGGATGTCTACATCAAATTCTTGTAATAGTAATACCCATCTAATCAAATATTTGATAGCTGCATGATCTGTATAGACAGTTACCTTGGACCCAATAAGATAAGGTCTAAATTTCTCTAGAGCATACACAATAGCAAGAAATTCTTTCTCGGTTGTAACATAATTCAATTGAGCATCATTCAGAACCTTGCTAGCATAATAAATTGGATGAAACTTTTGTTCTTTCCGCTGGCCAAGGACAACTCCTATTGCATAATCACTTGCATCACACATTAATTCAAAATTTTGATTCCAATCTGGCGCTACAATTACTGGAGCTGACACTAACTTCTTCTTCGATGTGTCAAAAGCTTTCAGACAGTCTTCATTCATCACAAAAGGCGCATCCTTCATCAAAAGATTACTCAATGGTTTAGCAATTTTTGAGAAATCTTTGATGAATCTTCTATAAAACCCAGCATGACCAAGAAAACTTCTAATCCCCTTTACATTTGTTGGTGGAGGTAGTTTCTCAATGACTTCTACTTTAGCTTTGTCTACCTCAATTCCTTTAGCAGAAATTTTATGCCCCAATACAATTCCTTCAGTTACCATGAAATGACATTTCTCCCAATTAAGAACAAGATTTGTCTGAACACATCTTTTGAGGACAGTGTTCAAATTAGCCAAACATCTTTGGAAAGAATTTCCAAAAACTGAGAAATCATCCATGAATACTTCAATGCATTTTTCTAAGAGATCTGCAAAAATTGCCTGCATACACCTCTGAAACGTAGCTGGAGCATTACATAATCCAAAAGGCATCTTTCTATATGCAAAGATACCAAAAGGACAAGTAAAAGCCGTCTTCTCCTAGTCTTTTGGATCTACCACAATTTGATTGTATCCCGAATATCCATCTAGAAAACAATAGAAAGCCTGCCCTGATAACCTTTCTAACATCTGATCCATGAAAGGAAGAGGAAAATGATCTTTCCTAGTAGCTTTATTTAGCTTGCTGTAATCAATGCACATACGCCAGCCAGTAACTGTCCGAGTAGGAATAAGTTCATTCTTATCATTATAAATTACTGTCATCCCACCTTTCTTTGGAACCACCTGTACTGGACTCACCCATTCGCTGTCAGAGATTGGATAGATGATACCCGCTTCTAGTAGTTTTAACACTTCTTTTCTGACCACCTCCTTCATAACAGGATTTAACCTTCTCTGTGGTTGAGCACTTGATTTATAATCTTCTTCCATAAAAATTTTGTGCATGCAATAAGTTCTGCTAATACCTTTGAGATCTGATATTGACCACCCAATTGCTTCTTTGTTGGCTTTCAGAATTTCTATCAACTGCTCTTCTTCTTGTAGAGATAAAGAGTTATTGATGATGACTGGCTTTGTTCCATCTTCTTCTAGAAAAACATATTTCAGATGTGCTGGCAATCTTTTTAATTCTGGTGTCTGTGCTTTGACTGCTTCTTCCTTATCAATTATTTCGAATATTGGATCTTCCTCCGGACTCTTTTTCAATGTTTCCAAGTCCATCAGACATTCATCAATCAATTTCTCTTCTTCTTCATCTAAATCTTCACATGCATCAATGAGAGTTTTTTCTAATGGAGAAATATTTCGCACCATCCTTTCTTGCACCATACAAACTTCATCAAGTTCATCAAATTGAAAACATGCTTTGTCATCATTTGGATATGTCATGGCCTTGGATACGTCAAAAGTGACTTCTTCATCATCAACTCTCAATTTAAGCTTACCATTCTCTACATCAATCAAAACTCTAGCAGTCTTCATAAAAGGTCTCCCAAGAATAAGAGGAACATCACTATTCCCTTCCATCTCCATCACAATAAAATCCACTGGGAATACAAATTTGTCAACCTTCACTAGAACATCTTCAACAACTCCATATGGATATTTAAGAGACCTGTCCGCCAATTGAAGAGCCATTCTGGTTGGTTTAATTTCCAACCCCTGAATTGTTCTGCACATGGATAGCGGCATTAGATTAATGCTAGCTCCCAAATCAATCAATGCTCTTCCAACTTTCACATCTCCTATGGTGCATGGAATAGTGAAGCTTCTTGGATCTTTAAGTTTAGGAGGTAGTTTCTGTATGATTGCACTGCAATTACCCTGTACATTGATAATTTCCTTTTCAATGTACTTGTGTTTCTTTGTGAGGAGTTCCTTCAAAAACTTTGCATATGCTGGCATCTGTTGCAATGCTTCAGAGAATGGTATAGTGATCTCCAGCTTCTTAAACAACTCCATGAATCTTTCCAACTGCTTTTCTTTCTCCTTCCTTGAATAACTCTTTGGATAAGGAAGTGGCTTTTCATACTCTTTTTCTTTTTGTCTCTCCTCTCTCTCTTCTTCTTTTTTCTTTTTCTCTCTCTCAACTCTTTCTTTCCACTCACATGTTTCTTTTTCACTCTCACTCTCATTTTCTTTCTCTTTTCTTTCTTGTTTTCTCTCTTCTAACACTCTACCACTTCTGGTCACAACAGTTTTACACTCCTTTCTGAGATTATCATGTTTCATCTTGTCAACTATTCTCTTAACATAAACCTCCATATTTTTAAATGCAGCATCCACATTCTGACAATAAGACGCATTTGTCTTCAAGAATCTTTGGAAAGTCTCTTCAAGTTTTGTTGTTTTGTCAATTGGAGTAGATTGCATTTGCCATTTTTGTTGTTGCACTTGAACCATTGAGACCTGTTGTATTTCCTGTGTTATTTGAGAAAGCTTCATAATTACCTCTTCAAGCTGTTGAGATATAATTCTATTTTGAATAAGCAAAGCATCATTTGATTGTAACAACTCCTTCTAACTATGATATCCTCTTTCAATGTTGAATTCGTTGCCACTAGTAGCCATATTTTCAATAATTTCAGTTGCTTCCTCTGGAGTTTTCCATTTAATGTTTCCTCCTGCTGAGGCACGAAGCATCATCTTAGTTTGTGAACCAAGACCTCCAAGGAAAGTTAGGACTACTTCTTCTTCTTTGAAACCATGCATGGGCGTTTTTTGTAACAGGCTTTTATATCTGTCCCATGCATGCCCCAGTGATTCTTCCATGCCCTGCTTAAATGAAGAAATTTCTTGCTTGCCTTTTATCCTCTTAGATTGTGGAAAGTACTTGTTTAAAAACTTTGTCACCACTGCTTCCCACTTTGTGAAACTTCCTTCTGGGAAATAATTCAACCAAAGTTTAGCATTGCCTCCCAATGAGAAAGGAAACAAACTAAGTTTGATCGCTTCATCTGGCACCCCATTAATTTTGACTGTGTTGCAAATCTCATTGAAGGTAGTGAGGTGCTCATATGGGCTTTCATGAGATAACCCATGAATTGGTTGCTTTTTACCAGTTGGATCAGTGCTGGTTTGACCTCCATGTTAGCTGCATTGACTCTAGGTCTAGCTATACTGTTAAAGTGCTGAGGTCCAGCTATATTGGTGTAGTCAGCAAGAGTTCTTCTGATATTATTGTTCTCCATATTTTCTATGCTATGAACAGAACCTTGTGGTGATGGTTGTAACAGAGTTTCCGGAGGAGGGAAAAGTTCTCTAGATGTTCGAATTCTTCTCCTCCGTCTACTCTCGTCTAAACCTTCAAGCAGAGGTTCTGTTGTTTTCTTGCTCCTAGTTCGAATTGCCTCCTGCATACACAAGAACACAAAACCCTAGAATATTTGGTTAGCACAAAAAGATATAGGAGAAGATAAAAACAGAAAACAGAAAAATACAAAAATAAAATAAAATAAAATAAAATAAAATCTAATCTAATCAAATAAAATAAAATAAAATCAAATAAAAACCGAAAAATAAAAAAACAGAAAATAAAAACAGAAATTCAAAATTAAAGTCAAAGATAATCAATAATCACACAAATTAACCAGTTAAACCACGAGTCCCCGGCAACGGCGCCAAAAACTTGATGGACAAATTTATGATCATCAAAATATGATGTCACAAACCTGTTTTACAATCGGCAAGTATGACCGAATCGTTCAAGTAATAAACTTGGTAAGACCAAGTATCGTTCATTCCAAAGGACTCACGGCCTAGTTTAGTTGTGTGGTTTGTTGATTAGCTAAGACTTAAAGACGAAATATTTGGATTATACTATGCAAAAGATGAAAATAAACATGTATGCATGAGGTTTTGATCAATGGCAAAAGCAAAAGATAAACACTTTCAATGAAATATATGTATGCATATGTTGTTGGGGTCAATTTCATCTTATCCACTCTCATATATTTTAGGAATTCAACATTCAAATCATCATTGTTAACCCTAGGAAACCCTAAAGCTTATATATTATTCGTAAATTACAGAAAATTAGGTCCAAGCCCATAAAAGTGCCGCTCAGTGGTAAGTGCGTGAGTCGTTTCTTCCCCTCAGCGGCCATTTTGCCCCTCAGCGGACCTCCCGTGACTTCCTGAGTGTCGCTGAGCGGTAAACTGCCGTTGAGCGGTGACTTCGGCTTCTCCTTTTGCACTTTTTGATGTCTTTTCTGATTCCATCTCTCTCCTTCTTCACTTCTTTCACTAAATTCACCTTAAAACCTGCACAAAAACACTGAAATCAAGCATCAACCTGTCCAACTCTCTTATTTCTGAAAATATGAAGAAAAGCATGATTTCAAGCTAGTTTCTAAGTATAAAGGTTGCTTTGAGTATCAATTTTAAGCATGAAAATAATAGTTTTTCAACTGTTATCAAGGATTCACGGCCTAGTTAGTTATATGATTTGTTGATTATTTAAGACTTAAGAACAAATTGATTGTAGGTTTTAATGTAAGAGACAATAATTAAATATGTATGCATGAATTTGATCAATGGAGAAAAACATAAGACAAACACTTCAATGAATTAGATGGATGAGTATGTTGTTGGGGTTATCATTTTCATCTTATCCACTCTCATATATTTTTAGGAATTCATCATTCTTATCATCAATGCTAATGCCACTCTCTAAATCACCTTGCAAGAAGGCCTATCCTTAATTACGAGTTCATACAATTCCTAGCATTCCTAGTAATTAGTTCTGAAGTGCAGGAGCTTAAAGGCAACCAATATGCTATTGGGAGAAATTCCCCGGATCTAGACTTCCCCGTACGTTCCCGTGTCGACAAAATCAATAATCATGGCAATGAATGAGTTAAACAAAGCAAGTAATAAGCAAAGAGGAAAAACCCTAACTAAAGATGAAAGAAAGCATATATCTTAATATAAGACATTAAAACAAATTCCATATATGAGAGTTTCACAAGACTACATTGATTCCCCAACAACAATACAAGGTTTAGTTCACCATATTCATGGTGAAACTAGATGAACAATAATGAAAGAATGGAAGATAGAACCCTAGAAAGCGGAGGAGGTAGCCTGAGCATCCAAGATCTTCCTTCAAGGGGTGGAAAAGATAGTGTTTGCTTCGTCTCTGCCAAAGATACAAACCCTAGGATGTCCTAAAGCTTATATACTATTCTAAAATTACAGAAAATTAGGCCCAAGCCCAAAATAGTGTCGCTCAGCGGTAAACTACCGCTCAGCGGTAAGTGCGTGAGTTGTTTTTCTCCCCTCAGCGGCCTTTTCACCCCTCAGCGGAGCCAACGTGACTGCCTGAGTGCCGCTCAGCGGTAAACTGCCGCTGAGTGGTACTTGCGGCTTCTTTTGCACTTTTTGATGTCTTTTCTGATTCCATCTTTATCCTTCTTCACTTCTTTCACCAAATTCACCTTAAAACCTGCATAAAAACACTGAAATCAAGCATAAACCTGTCCAGCTCTCTTATTTATAAAAATATCACCAAAAGCATGATTTCAAGCTAGTTTCTAAGTGTTAAAGGTTGCTTTTAGTATCAATTTTAAGTATAAAAATAATAGTTTTTCAACTGTTATCACCCACGCGAATGACACTCCAATTGGCGGACAAGTTTCTTAAATATCCTTATGGGTAGTTGAAGATGTGCTGGTAAAGGTTGACAAATTTGTATTTCTAGTGGATTTTGTTATAATTGAGATGGAGGAAAATGGAGATGTGCCTCTGATTCTTAGGAGACCATTTATGAAGACTACTAGAGTTCTAATTGATGTGGAGAACGGTAGGCTTAAAGTGAGAGTTCAAGATGAAGAAGTGAATTTTGATGTATTTAAAGCCATGACACATCCTAAAGATGATAAAGCATGTTTTCAACTTTATATACTTGATGAAGTTTGTATGGTGCAAGAAAGGATGGTACGTTATTCTTCTCCACTAGAGAAAACTCTTATTGATGCTTGTGAAGACTTAAATGAAGATGAAGAGAAACTAGTTGATGAATTTATGACGAATTTGGAGACATTGAAGGAGATTCCAGTGGAGGATGTTCAGTTTGAGACAATTAATATCAAAGAAGAAGTCAAAGCAAATAAGTTAGAATTAAAAATGTTACCATCACATTTGAAGTACGTTTTTTTAGAAGAAGATGGAAAAAAGCTTATGAGTCAATATTTTATTGATTTCACTTAGTTTCTTGTACTAGAATTAATCGGGGATTTGTGCTTAAATGTCCGGTATTTTTCTGTTTTCGCTAATTGTGCTTAATTTGACCAGAAACTCTAATTTTAATTAATTTGGATTATCTGAGCAAATTATTTGATTATTAATTGCAGGGAAAATTTTGGAACATTTCGAACATTTCGAACATTTGGAGGACAATAAAAATAAATAAAGTGTTGATTTTATTTCAACATGCAAAGGAGGTGCATATTTCATTTTAGGAGGTGCACATGGAGATGGACTTTCTAAAAAGAAAGCACACGCGGACAGTAGGATTCAATTGGGCTTGGAGAGGGTGTGCTGGATGGAATGAAGGGGATGACGTCCAACAAAGAAGAGAGCTCAAGTCCAGAAGCCTTCAGGTCCAACCGCTTGAAGGCATTGAAGATTCTTTCTCACTCAGGAAGCATAGGATATTGTGGGACGGGATTCAAGAAAGAGCTGGAGAAAGAAGGCACCGCGACCCATGGCAGCAAGGCGTCCAACTTGGGAGGTGTCACGGCCTGCCATTGGCACGTCCAAGACGTCACGACCTGCACAATTCAAGCTGCACACGGCCTAGGGCCCATGGAGAATTCATTTTGGCAAAGCATTCTGCAAACCACATATTTTGGAATCAAAGTGGGGGCCACCACCTAAGATTGGAAAATTTTTCTTTGACTTTGAAAGAGTAAGTCGCGAAGCTGGATGGAATAAGTGGGCCACACTTGTTGAAAGATCACAGTTTCTTTGAGAGGCATAACAGCACGCACGTCCAACAGCTTGGTTGCAGGTTCAGCACGTCTAGGAGAGAAGCGGTCCAGCAGGGGGTGACGAACAACAAAGCAGGTCCAACAGCTTGGAAGTGGTGTGAGTATTGGAGCATAGGGTGACGGGCAGCAAGCATGGGAGGAAGTGGCACGTCCACGTCCTTGGGTTTTTTTTTTGGCTTGAATGAAAGTTTGGAATTAATGAAGAGAGAGGTGTGAAGTGTTCAGCCACCATCAGCACACGTATTCGGCCCATACCGAGAGAACCACGCGTCCGAGAGGTGTGATGGAAGGCCTGCTTTCACGCGGAGAATGGGAAGCACTTTGGAGGTGGCATCCAGCAAAATGAAAGCATGTGGAGCTGGAAGGGAGTCCAGCAATTGCACGCAGGAAGCAACACGCGGAAGGAACTCCAAAAGGAAAATGCATCCAGCTGACACACGTCCAGAGCAGCTTTGAATTGCAGCAAGCCCAGTAGAGAGAAGACTTCACGCTTCCAGGAGCTGATCCACGGTCCAGCAATTGAAAGAAGAGAGTCCAACATTCCACACTGGAAGCATCCAGCAATTGACAGCACGTGGAAGAGAAGTGTTGAGGTGGCAAAAGAAGGAAGTCCAACTGATAACAGTTGAAAAACTATTATTTTCATGCTTGAAATTGATACTAAAAGCAACCTTTAACACTTAGAAACTAGCTTGAAATCATGCTTTTATTCATATTTTCAGAAATAAGAGAGCTGGACAGGTTTATGCTTGATTTCAGTGTTTTTGTGTAGGTTTTAAGGTGAATTTGGTGAAAGAAGTGAAGAAGGAGAGAGATGGAATCAGAAAAGACAAGAAAAAGTGCAAAAGGAGAAGCCGCAACTGCCGCTCAGCGGCAGTTTACCGCTGAGCGGCACTCAGAAGCTCACGGGGGATCCGCTGAGGGGCAAAATGGTCGCTAAGGGGAAGAAACCAACTCACGCACTTACCGCTGAGCGGTACTTTACTGCTGAGCAGCACACTTATGGGCTTGGGCCTAAATTTTCTGTAATTTTAGAATAGTATATAAGCTTTAGGACGTCCTAGGGTTTGTATCTTTGGCAGAAACGAAGCAAACACTCTCTCTTCCACCCCTTTGAAGGAGGATCTTGGATGCTCAGGCTACTTCTTCACCTTTCTAGGGTTTTATCTTTCATTCTTTCATTATTGTTCATCTAGTTTCACGATGAATATGGTGAACTAAACCTTGTATTGTTGTTGGGGAATCAATGTAGTCTTGTGAAACTCTCATATATGGAATTTGTGTTTAAACATCTTATTTGAGATACATGCTTTCTTTCATCATTAGTTAGGGTTTTTCCTCTTTGCTCAATGCTTGCTTTGTTTAACTCATTCAATGCATGATTATTGATTTTGTCGATACGGGAACGTACAGGGAAGTCTAGATCCGGGGAATTTCTCCCAATAGTATATTGGTTGTTGTTAAGCTCCTGCGCTAAAAGAACTAATTATTAGGAATGCTAGGAATCGTATGAACTCGTAATTAGGGATAGGCCTTCTTGCAAGGTAATTTAGAGAGTGGCATTAAATATGATGAAAAGAATGTTGAATTCCTAAAGTATATGAGAGTGGATAAGATGAAATTGATAAACCCCGACAACATACTCATCCATATATTCCATTGAAGTGTTTGTATTTTGTTTTAGCCATTGATCAAATTCATGCATACATGTTTATCTTCTGTTTTGCATATTAAACTCCACTTATTTCGTTCTTAAGTCTTAAATAATCAACGAATCACATAACTAAACTAGGCCGTGAGTCCTTTGGGAGAACGATACTTGGTCTTACCGAGTTTATTACTTGAAACGATTCGGTCATACTTGCCGATTGTTCAACAAGTTTGTGGCGTCGTTTTTCGGTGTTCATAAATTTGTCATCAAGTTTTTTTGGCGCCGTTGTCGTGGACTCGTGGTTTAACTGGTTAATTTGTGTGATTATTGATTATCTTTGACTTTAATTTTGAATTTCTGTTTTTATTTTTCTGTTTTTATTTTTTTTGTTTTTATTTTATTTTATTTTATTTTATTTTATTCTCTGAATCTTATATCTTCTCCTATATCTTTTTGTGCTAACCAAATATTCTAGGGTTTTGTGTTCTTGTGTATGCAGGAGACAATTCGAACTAGGAGCAAGATAACTGCAGAACCTCTTCTTGAAGGTTTAGACGAGAGTAGACGGAGGAGAAGAATCCGAACATCTAGAGAACTTTTCCCTCCTCCGGAAACTCTGTTGCAACCATCACCACAAGGTTCTGACCATAGCACAAAAAATATGGAGAACAATAATATCAGAAGAACTCTTGCTGATTACACCAATACAGCTGGACCTCAGCACTTTAACAGTATAGCTAGACCTAGAGTCAATGCAGCTAACATGGAGGTCAAACCAGCATTGATCCAACTGGTGAAGAGCAATCAATTCAATGGGTTATCTCATGAAAGCCCATATGAGCACCTCACTACATTTAATGAGATCTGCAACACAGTGAAAATCAATGGGGTGCCAGATGAAGCGATCAAACTTAGCTTGTTTCCTTTCTCATTAGGAGGCAATGCTAAGCTTTGGTTAAATTCTTTTCCAGAGGGAAGTTTCACAGAGTGGGAAGTAGTGGTAACCAAGTTTCTAAGTAAATACTTCCCACAATCAAAGGTGAACAAAGGCAAGCAAGAGATTTCTTCATTCAGGCAGGGCATGGAAGAATCACTGGGTCATGCATGGGATAGATACAAAAGCTTGCTACGAAAAACACCCACGCATGGATTCAATGAAGTGGAAGTAGTCCTTACCTTCCTTGGAGGTCTTGGTTCACAAACCAAGATGATGCTTGATGCCTCAGCAGGAGGAAACATTAAATGGAAAACTCCAGAGGAAGCAACAGAAATTATTGAAAATATGGCTACTAGTGATAATGAGCTCAATAGTGAAAGAGGAGCTCCTATGCAACAGAAAGGAGTTCTACAATTACAGACACATGATGCCTTGCTAGCACAAAATAAAATTCTAACTCAACAGTTGGAGACTCTTACTAAAACACTTGCACAATTGCCTAAAGAGTTGAAAACTGCTGCACAGGTACAATCTCAGTTGTGTGAATTATGTGGAGGCGACCATATCAATGGTCAATGTGCCTTTCCAGCAGAAGCCATGGAGGATGTGAATTACATGACCAATCAATACCGTCAAGGGAACTACAATCAAGGGTGGAAACCACACCCAAGCATTGGTCAAGGGTAAATTGGGCAAGCTGGTCAATTTAATAAGCAACAGCAGCAACCCACCTTATGGCAGCAGATTTCTATGCTTAATGAAAGGTCCATGAGGATGGAAGACACTCTTAATAATTTCATACAGAAAAGTGAGTCTACCCAAAAGAGCACTGAAGCTGCTATCAAGAATTTGGAGATTCAGATGGGGCAGATCACCAAGCAGGTGGAAGAAAGGCCAAATAGAAATTTTGGGGCTAATACCGAGGTTAACCCCAGAGAAGAATGCAAGGTGGTAGAGAGTGCTAAAAATGAGATAGTTGAGTTAGACAAAGGAGAAACAGAAGAGAAAAGAGAAATAGAGAGCAAAAATACTTCTTCTTTTCCAATACATCAAGGGAAACAACTGGATTTCACAGAATTATTCAAGATGGTGGACAATGATGCACCTTGGGAGCAGATTCTACAACAAATTACGGTTTACACTAAATCTGATGGAGACGTCTCTACAAAGAAAAGACGTAGAGATGATGAGGCAAAGAAGTGTAAAACTGTTAAAAAGGAGCCATTCCCTCCAAAAGCAACAGATCCAGGATATCCCTTGTACCATAGGGAAGAAAAGGATTAAAAAAGCTCTTCTTGATTTAGGTTCAAGTGTTAACTTGATACCTTACTCTTTACTGGAGCAAATCGGCGATGTTAATATTAAACCTGTAAAGGTTAATTTAGTAATGGCCGATGGATCTTCAAAGGAATCATGTGGGATTGCAGAGGACATCATAGTTTGTGTTGGCAAACTCTAGTTCTTGGCAGACTTTGTGGTGATGAAGATGGAGATAGAAAAGATACCTATCATTCTTGGAAGACCGTTTATGAAAACGGCCAAAGCTATCATTGATGTAAACGAAGGTATAGTGGTGCTCCAGGACCGAGAGGAGAGAGTTGTTGTAGATGTCTTTAAAGATGAGACGCAAACACAGGAGGAAGAAGCTAGTTATAAAGCTGCATTTCAAGATGCACATGACTAGCCATAAAGATGAAACGCCCAACGTTACAGGTAACCATTGTTTGTTGTTTCAGGTGCATAAAGGAGAACAGATTGGAAGAGGAGGAAAAGTTCCTGATGACTGGAATAAAGGAAGACCCCAACTTGGTACACCTGTGACAATCAAAAACAAGTTGTGGGTTGTGAAAGGCTATAAAGAGAAGGAGATGATAGAGATAGAGTCTCCACATTCTAGAAAAATCAAAGCAGTACATAGGAAACAACTGATGAGTTGGTGGGACAAGAACATCAACTATGAAGAAGGAATTTGAACTTTACTGGGTCAAGCTAATGACGTTAAAAGAGCACTTGCTGGGAGGCAACCCAGTGATTTAAAAACTTTTTATTTTGTTTTGGAACTTTTAATCTGTGGACATTATTTGTGTAAATACTTTGTTGGATATAACATCTACTGAAGGATGCTAGGTGGTTAAGTATCTACTGAAGGATACTAAGTTTGTAACACCTACTGATGGGTGTTGGTGAGAAAATTTTGCACCTACTGAAGGGTGTTGGTAAGATTGTAACACCTACTGATGGGTGTTGGTGGATTTTAGGTCAGGCTCGTGACGTTAAACAAGCGCTACCTGGGAGGCAACCCAGTTGATTAAATGTTTTTGTTTGTTCATTTTTAGTTGCATAATAGGTTTTGCATAAGTATTCAGAAGATTGAATTGCAGGGAACCAGTGAGGGGCATGTTTGGGAGGCACGTAGGTTAAGAAAAGAAGGAGAAGAGCACTTCACGAAAGTGCCGCTGAGCGGTACTATCGCAAAGTGGGCTTTAGTTTCCCCTTAGCGGGACCCGAGCCCATTAGGGTATTTTTATACCCTAAGCTGCGCAAATGCTCTCACTTTCAGGCTCTTCTCTGCACAAACACCCCCACATACCTTTTCCAAGGTTCTCCACATCTTTTACCTCTTCTCTTTTGAAAAATTTTTCTTCCACTCACTTTCTCACTAGTGTTTCATCTAAGTTTGGGGTTGGAAGAGAGCATCTTAGCTTGGAAGCATTCTCATTGCATCTAGTATCTCCACCCAAGTAAGTAAAAGTATTTTGTTCATTCTAGGGTTCTTGATTTTGAATGTGATTGTCAAAGCATGAATATTTAGGGGTTTTGATTTCTATGCATGATTTGATGATATAATTGATGTTTGAACCGATTAAACTGCATGATTTTGATCTGGAAAACTGAAAATTGCATTTGGGTGGAGTTAGGACAGTTTAAAAAGAGGTTTTTCAAAACTCTGCAGAGTTACCGCTCAGGGGTAAATTGCCGCTGAGCGACACTCTGCCAGACCTGATTTTTTTGAGAATTTGTGTTCTAGAATGTGGCACTTATGGCGCTGAGGGGTAATTCTGACCCTCAGTGGTGGTTTAGCTTCGAAAGGAGTTGTATTCTGTGTTTTACTAATGATTAACATCATGTTCTGTGGTTTCGCATCTGTGTTTGATTGCAGGAATGGCATCCTCTTCAGGAAAAAGATTGAAAACCATGGCAACCAAGAGAAAGGAAAAGGAACCAGAACAACCCCATTCTAGTAGGTTCCTCTCTCGGAAACATGAGAAGCACTTCAAGGTGGTGCAAGACAGGAGACTCTTGATGGAGAGAAAAGTTGGAATGATACCTAATTTTGCTCCTCAATTTGGAGAGCAATTGTTAGGAAATGACTGGGGAAAGCTAGCCACATATCCTGCACCTGCCAACATAGCTGTGGTAAAAGAATTCTACACCAATGCAAAGAAGATTGGTGATTATCCAGCTGAAAATTATCTGGGCTATGTCAGAGGCCATGCTATCAGGTATGATCCTGATTCTATTAATAACTTCCTGGATACTGTGTGGGCTGGTGAGCAGTGCCAGTTTGCTCTTTGCATGGAGGAAGGGGCTGATTTTGAGGATGTAGAGAGAGTACTGTGTATACCTGGAGGACACTTCCAAAGGAATAGATCTGGTTCAATGGTAAACATTAGGAGGACTGATCTGACTCCTCTTGCAAAGTATTGGATGGCATTTTCTCATGCCAACATTCAGCCATGTTCACATGTGTCAGATATTACTCTCAGCAGGGCATTCTTCATCTACTGTGCTATCAGGAACTTAAATGTTAATATTGGACAGGTGATAGCTGATGAGATTAGTGCGTGTGCCAATACCTCAAATAACAAAGCACCGCTAGGACATCCCTCCTTAATCACTCACCTTTGCAAGATAGCTGGGGTGGACACTTCTACTCCACCATTTGAAAGGCCAAGAAAAGCCATTGATGAGGCCTATTACAGACAGTACTGTGGAGGTGAGGAGGCAGCTCAGCCAGTTCCACCACGCCGTGCTCGCAGAGAGAGAGGGCAAGCACAGAGCCAGACATCTGCTGAGACACATGAAGCAGAACCGTTCTAGATGAGGGACATGTATATGTCTCTTATAGGTGCTCAGTTACAGTCCATTCATAGAGGGCAGGTGGCTACTGCCGAGATGATTGTGGGGATGTATGATACACCTCCAGCTCACAGGTGGACTATGGAGGAATTCCATAATGTGGTAGCTTGGCCAGAGGAGCCGGTGCAAGGAGGAGGAGCTCAAGCAGCTGAAGCTTCAGTTAGGGAGATGGAAGAAGATGAAGCTGATGATGATGATGCATTTGAAGATGATGAAGATGAGGAAGAAGAGGAAGATACAGAGGACAACTCAGATTGATGAGGAGCTGAGATAGCATTTACTGATGAATGCTATCATGAACTTATGCTTTTGTTGGTTTAAGTGTTCTGAACTTATTTGTTTTTGTTTTAGACTAGGGTTGATGTACTCTATTAGAAACCTGGTTTGTTATGATGGTTTGCTATTGACTGTGATTGTGTGATAAGTAATGCTTAATGATGATTATTGATTGATTGATGTTGAGATAGATGTGCACATTAAATGCTTATACAGGTGATTCACAAGCTTTGTGAACAAATGCAGGATATTATGATTGTGATTGTGAGATTAAGCAGGATGTGTATGTCAAATGTGAATGAGCCTATTTGTGAGGTTTTGAGCTCCAGAGTTTTTATTGATTGAATGCTATTACTTTGAAAGCATGAATGATTTTGCCCAGGTTTTCTATGATTGAATCAATTGCTTGTTTTGCATTATATGATCAAGGCCGTTTGTTGGAACCCTTTTTTATTGGCCAAATTCATGAAGTTAGCCCACTAAAAGAGAACACTTTGTGTTCTATCCTTTGAATCCTTAGCCTTGAACATAAATTGAAAACCCTTGTTGAAAAGCTTTACCTTGAGTTAAGTAGAAAATCTTTTGTGGTATTGTTAAATGTTCAAGTTTGGGGTTGTTGGGAAAGCATGAAAAAGAAAAAGGAAAAGCATTGAGCTAAAAGTTAAGAATAAGAATGTGAAAAGAAAAGAAAAAGAGAAAGAAAAGAAAAGAAAAAGCAAAGCTCAATGTAAAGACAAGTTGGGAAAAATAAGAATAATTGTGTTGTTATGATTCTCTTAACTCAAGGATTTTGTGATCCAGAAAAACCAATTTTCTTGATTATCCCAGCCACGTTATAAGCCATTGAAAAGTCCTTGTGATGATGCATGCTTGTAAATGTTTTGATTGTGGTTAAATGAAAGGCAAAGTTGATTCATGTGACATTGTGATAGTGGAGTGAATGAGTGATTACCTCTTATACACTTGTGTGTGAGTGAAACACTTTACCTGGTGAGGAAGTATTCCATGAGCACATGAACATCCATGCTTAATTGATTGATCATTCATGAAAAATAGCATTTGTTTGATATTAACTAACTTTGTGAACAATAAAGCATGTGCACATCTTGATCGAAATCTTGGTCAAACGTTTGATTGAAGTCTTTGCTTATCTTGAAAAGAAATTTTTGAATGAGTGAACCATCATATGAATTGGTAGAAGATTGAGTTACATCTTGTTTGCTTGAGGACAAGCAAAGTTCTAAGTTTGGGGTTGTGATACAGTTGAAAAACTGTTATTTTCATGCTTGAAATTGATACTAAAAGCAACCTTTAACACTTAGAAACTAGCTTGAAATCATGCTTTTATTCATATTTTCAGAAATAAGAGAGCTGGACAGGTTTATGCTTGATTTCAGTGTTTTTGTGCAGGTTTTAAGGTGAATTTGGTGAAAGAAGTGAAGAAGGAGAGAGATGAAATCAGAAAAGACAAGAAAAAGTGCAAAAGGAGAAGCCGCAACTGCCGCTCAACGGCAGTTTACCGCTGAGCGGCACTCAGAAGCTCACGGGGGATCCGCTGAGGGGCAAAATGGCCGCTGAGGGGAAGAAACCAACTCACGCACTTACCGCTGAGCGGCACACTTATGGGGCCATTTTGCACTTCTCCTTTTGCACTTTTTCTTGTCTTTTCTGATTTCATCTCTCTCCTTCTTCGCTTCTTTCACCAAATTCACCTTAAAACTTGCACAAAAACACTAAAATCAAGCATAAACCTGTCCAGCTCTCTTATTTTTGAAAATATGAATAAAAGCATGATTTCAAGCTAGTTTCTAAGTGTTAAAGGTTGCTTTTAGTATCAATTTTAAGCATGAAAATAAAATTTTTTCAACTGTATCACAACCCCAAACTTAGAACTTTGCTTGTCCTCAAGCAAACAAGATGTAACTCAGTCTTCTACCAATTCATATGATGGTTCACTCATTCAAAAATTTCTTTTCAAGATAAGCAAAGACTTCAATCAAACTTTTGACCAAGATTTCGATCAAGATGTGCACATGCTTTAGTGTTTCACAAAGTCAGTTAATACCCAACAAATGCTCTTTTTCATGAATGACCAATCAATTAGGCATGGATGTTCATGTGCTAATGGAATATTTCCTCACTAGGTAAAGTGTTTCACTCAACACACAAGTGTATAAAAGGTAATCACTCATTCACTCTACTATCACAATGTCACATGAATCAACTTTGCCTTTCATTTTACCATAATCAAAATCATTCACAAACATGCATCATCACAAGGACTTTTCAATGGCTTATACTGTGGCTGGGCTAACAAGAAAATTGGTTCTCTAGATCACAAAATCCTTGAGTTAAGAAAATCATAACAACACAATTATTCTTATTCATTCCAACTTGCCTTTGTATTTGCATTGAGCTTTGCTTCTTTTTCTTTTCTTTTCTTTTTTTCTTTGCATATTCTTACTTTTTGGCTCTTAGCTCAATGCTTTTCCTTTTTCATGTTTTCCCAACAACCCCAAACTTGAACATTTAACAATACCACACAAGATCTTCTACTTAACTCAAGGTAAAGATTTTCAATCAAGGGTTTCAGTGTATGTTCAAGGCTAAGGGTTCAAAGGATAGAACAATAAGTGTTCTCTTTTAGTGGGCTAACTTTATGAATTTGGCCAATAAAAAGGGTTCCAACAAACGGCCTTGATCATATGATGCAAAACAAGCAATTGATTCAATCATAGAAAACCTGGGCAAAGTCATTCATGCTTTCAAAGTAATAGCATTCAAACATAACAACTCTGGAGCTCAAAACCTCACATATAAGCTCATTCACATTTGACATACACATCCTGCTTAATCTCACAATCACAATCATAATATAATGCATTTGTTTACAAAGCTTGTGAATCACCTGTATAAGCATTTTAATGTGCACATCATCTCAACATCAATCAATCAATAAGCATCATTCAGCATTACTTATCACACAATCACAGTTAATAGCAAACCATCATAACAAACCAGGTGTTCAATAGAGTACATCAAACCCTAATCTAAAAACAAAAACAAATAAGTTCAGAAAACTTAAACCACAAAAGCATAATCATATGATAGCATTTATCAGTAAATGCTATCTCAGCTCCTCATCAGTCTGAGCTTTCCTCTGTATCTTCTTCTTCTTCCTCATCTTCATCATCTTCAAATGCATCATCATCATCAGCTTCATCTTCTTCCATCTCTCTAGCTGAAGCTTCAGCTGCTCCAGCTCCTCCTCCATGCACTGGCTCCTCTGGCCAAGCTACCACATTATGGAATTCATCCATAGTCCACCTGTGGGCTGGAGGTGTATCATACATCCCCACAATCATCTCAGCAGTGGCCACCTGCCCTCTGTGAATGGACTGCAACTGAGCACCTATAAGAGACATATACATGTCCCTCATCATGAATGGTTCTGCTTCATGTGTCTCAGCAGATGTCTGGCTATGTGCTGGCCCTCTCTCTCTACGAGCACGGCGTGGTGGCACTGGCTGAGCTGCTTCCTCACCTCCACAGTACTGCCTGTAATAAGCCTCATCAATAGCTTTTCTTGGCCTCTCAAATGGTGGGGCAGAAGTGTCCACACCAGCTATCTTGCAAAGGTGCGTGATCAAAGAGGGATGTCTTAGTGGTGCTTTGTTGTTTGAGGTATTGGCACACATACTAATCTCATCAGCTATCACCTACCCAATATTAACATTCAAGTTTCTGATAGCACAGTAAATGAATAGTGCCCTGCTGAGAGTAATATCTGACACATGTGAACATGGCTGAATGTTGGCATGAGAAAACGCCATCCAATACTTTGCAAGAGGAGTCAAATCCGTCCTCCTAATGTTAACCACTGAGCCAGATCGATTCCTTTGGAAGTGTCCTCCAGGTATACACAGTACTCTCTCCACATCCTCATAATCAGCACCTTCCTCCATGCAAAGAGCAAACTGGCACTGCTCACCAGCCCATACAGTGTCCAGGAAGTTATTAATAGAATCAGGATCATACCTGATAGCATGGCCTCTGACATAGCCCAAATAATTCTCAGCTGGATAATCACCGATCTTCTTAGCATTGGTGTAAAACTCCTTTACCATAGCTATGTTGGCAGGTGCAGGATAAGTGGCTAGCTTTCCCCAGTCATTCCCTAACACTTGCTCTCCAAATTGAGGAGCAAAGTTAGGTATCATTCCAACCTTTCTCTCCATCAGAAGTCTCCTGTCCTGAACCACCCTAAAGTGCTTCTCATGTTTTCTAGAGAGGAACCTGCTAGAGTGGGGTTGCTCTGGTTCCTTTTCCTTTCTCTTGGTTGCCATGGTTTTCAATCTTTTTCCTGAAGAGGATGTCATTCCTACATTCAAACACAAATACAAAACCACAGAACATGATGTTAATCATTAGTAAAACATAGAACACAACTCCTTTCGAAGCTAAACCATCGCTGAGGGCCAGAATTTCCCCTCGGCGCCACCAGTGCCACATTCCAACACACAAAAATTCAAAAAAACCAAATCTGGCAGAGTGCCGCTCAGCGGCAGTTTACCCCTCAGCGGTAACTCTGCAGATTTTTGAAAATCTTGTTTTAAAGCTGTCCTAACTCCACCCAAATGCAATTTTCAATTTTCCAGTTCATAATCATGCAGTTTAATCGGTTCAAACATCAAATATATCATCAAATCATGCATAGAAATCAAAACCCCTAAATATTCATGCTTTGACAATCACATTCAAATTCAAGAACCCTAAAATGAACAAAATGCATTTTACTTACTTGGCTGGAGATACTAAATGCAATGAGAATGCCTCCAAGCTAAGATACTCTCTTCCAACCCCAAACTTGAATGGAACACTAGTGAAAAAGTGAGTGGAAGAGAAATTTTCTTAAGAGGAAAGAGTGAAAAGATGTGGAAAACCTTGGAGAAGGTATGAGGAAGTGTTTGTGCAGAGAAAAGCCTGAAAGTATGAGAACTTGCGCAGCTTAGGGTTTAAAAATACCCTAATGGGCTCGGGTCCCGCTAAGGGGAACTAAAGCCCATTCTGCGAGAGTACCGCTCAGCGGCACTTTCGTGATGTGCTCTTCTCCTTCTTTTCTTAACCTACGTGCCTCCCATACATGCCCCTCACTGGTTCCCTGCAATTCAATGTTTAAAATGCTTACGCAAACCCTAACTAAAATAAACAAACAGAAATATTCAATCAACTGGGTTGCCTCCCAAGTAGCGCTTGTTTAACGTCACGAGCCTGACCCAAAATCCACCAACACCCATCAGTAGGTGCAAAATTTTCTTACCAACACCCATCAGTAGGTGTTACAAACATAGTATCCTTCAGTAGATACTTAACCACCTAGCATCCTTCAGTAGATGCTATCTCCAACAAAATAATTACAAAAATAATGTTCACAAATTAAAAATTACAAAACCAAATCAAAAGTCTTTAAATCCACTAGGTTGCCTCCCAGTAAGCGCTCTTTTAACGTCATTAGCTTGACCCAATAAAGTTCGAGTTCCTTCTTCTTTTTCTTCTTTCTACTGAACTTCTTCAAAAATTTGATCAAACCAGGAACCTGTTGCAGTGTCTCAATCATAGGAACTTTAATCTCCAATTTCTTGAAGATTTCCATAAAGCACTTGAATTTCTTTTCCTTCCTATGATTCTTCTTTAGATGAGGATGTGATTTTTCATATGATTTCTTCTTCTTTCCTCTCATCTTCTTTTTCTTCCTTTTTCTCTCCCTAAATTTTCTCTTTTTCTTTTCTCTTATTTTTTTCTTCCCTTCTCTTTTTCTTCTCAACTTCTTTATTTTCACACAAATTTTCTTTCTCTCTTCTCTCTCAACCACTTCTTTTTCTTTTCCTTCATCTTTATCTTTCTCACTCAACTCTTCTTTCTCTTTTCTCTCTACCCTTTCCTCATCTCCCTCTAATTTTTCCTCATCAAGAATCTTGTCACTTTCAGTGATAATGACTTGCCCTTCCTCCTTAAGGTTAACTTCAGTATTAACATCATCATTCAATCTCTGATTGATGTAACGAAGTTGCATCTCCATTCTTTTACATGATTCTTCAATGTTTTTCTGAGTAGAGTCGGAATTTTTCAAAAATCGTTGAAGGGTGTCCTCCAACCTATCCAAACTTCCTGATAGAAAGGGTTGTTGCTGCCATTGTTGTTGTGGTTGGTTCTCAAATTGTCCATCAGCTTGCCAAAATTGGCTTTGATCCATGCTTGAGTGAGGTTCCCACCAGTGGTTGAGATTACTTTGGTAGAATTGAGTGCCCATATAGTTAAATTCTTGACCAAATTGCATTCTTCAGACATTAGGCACAAAACCCTAAAAACAATTGTTAGCACAAAAAGATAGAGAAAAAAAATCAAAGGATATAATTAAAAAGATAAGAAGATAGGAAATAAAAACAGAAAAATAAAATAAAATAAAATAAAATAAAAACAGAAAATAAAAACAGAAAATAAAATAAAATAAAATAAAATAAAATAATAACCAAAAAAAATAAAAACAGAAAATAAAAACAGAAAATAAAAACAGAAATTCAAAATTAAAGTCAAAGATAATCAATAATCACACAAATTAACCAGTTAAACCACGAGTCCCCGGCAACGACGCCAAAAACTTGATGGACAAATTTATGAACACCAAAATATGATGTCACAAACTTGTTTTTCAATCGGCAAGTATGACCGAATCGTTCAAGTAATAAACTTGGTAAGACCAAGTATCGTTCTTCCCAAAGGACTCACGGCCTAGTTTAGTTGTGTGGTTTATTGATTAGCTAAGACTTAAAGACGAAATATTTGGATTTTATAAGCAGAAGACGAAAATTAAATATGTATGCATGAAGTTTTGATCAATGGCAAAAGCAAAAGATAAACACTTTCAATGAAATATATGTATGAATATGTTGTTGGGGTTTGATGAGTCAATATTTTATTCACTTCACTTAGTTTAGTATGCTAGAATTAATCAGGGAATTGTGCTAAAACGTCCGGTATTTTTCCGTTTTTACTAATTGTGCTTAATTTGATCAGAAATTCTAATTTTAATTAATTTGAATTGTTTGAGCTAATTATTCGCATTATTAATTGCAGGGAAAATTTTGGAACATTTGAAACATTTGGAGGACAATAAAAAAATAAAGTGTTGATTTTATTGCAACATGCAAAGGAGGTGCAGATTTCATTTTAGGAGTTGCACATGGAGATGGACTTTCTAAAAAAAAGCAGCAGCAGGCTTGGAAGCTCTCGGTTTTTCCAGCTTGAGCAAGGAACTTCACGTGGCATCCAGCACGGGCTACGAACGTTGGGGTGACGTCTAGCAAGCAACAGGCCCAACTATCTTCATTCTGGAAGCAGCAACACGTCCACGTTCTTTTGGGCTGGAAACGCTTCGAAGAGAAGACACACGTCCACGACGACCTTCAATTGTAGCAGCACGCGTCCAAGGAGAGAGGCGTTCAGCACACCTGGCCCACACGCTGGCAGCAAAAAAAAAGGAGGAGCATGGAGGGTTATGGGTAGGAGATGAACGCTGGAAGCAGCCGCCACTCACTCATAGATTTTTCTTGGAGGCTTTTACTTTTGAACATTTTTTTTTGGGAGAAGCTTCGATGCTTATGCTGGAACAAGTTTACACTGTCACGGGGATGAGAAAATGAAAGCACATTTTTACTTCTCCATTTCTTATTTTGAAAATGCTATTACGATTGAATGAAAAGCATCTACTTTGATTTTATGTTATTGATTATACATGGCCCTTTTCATTTCTTTTGGTTTTAGCATTTTTTTTATTGGAGTTTTCATTCAAGAACAACAGTGTTCCATCACGGAGAGGTTTGATTTTTGCGTGGAGAATGTAGCCGTTCATTCACCTTAGATATAAGAAGAGGCACGGACATTGAAGCTGGAGGTGTCACGGCCTGGAAGGGCTCTCGGTTTCTCTCCAGCAGCACTAGGGGAATTAGTTTTTTTTTTTCTTTCTTTTAGATGCATGAACGGTGATTATTTTGGATTGCACAAGCACTTTGCAATTGCTCAGTTCGATTCTCGGTTTTCATCATTGGTCTTTTAGGTGCTCACGGTGATTGATTATTTCTTCCTTTCTTGGAGAAAAGTGGTGCACGGTGATATTTGTTTTGCAAGAGAAAAGCAATTAAAATTTCTTTTAAAAAAAGGTGTCAAGCGGATTTCTATCCTTGGAAGTGAAGCACGGTAATTTTGGAGAAAGGAGATATCTTGGGAGAATAGGGTCTAAGGTGATGGGACGTTGGCAGTAGAAACAATGCATTTCCTTTATTACTTTGAGAATGAAGAGGTGATTAGATGGGGTAGGTGTACTTGTTTGGTGATAATTTTTAGAGAAGAAATATTTGCTTTGGAGAAATGGATGCAGCGAGGAACATATGTATTGGAGGTGATGGTGATTGACTATTGAGGGCATTGGTGTCACGGCTGGTAGCAAAAGGAGAGCTCCAAATTTTGATGCAATGTTCAATTGAGTATTAGCTAAGCACACTTTTTTATTGCTATCTTTCTTCCAAAGTGCATTTTATATGTTAGTTCAATATTACAATTTAAGGTCTTGAATGAGTTTTCTTATTTAATTATTGCATTACAATTAGTTTAGGCACCTTAGTAATTGAATGTTTTATTTCAGTGTTTTCATTTACCTTAATACTGTTTATTGTGTTCAGTTGTGGTAATTTAACTGTGATGTTAGCTTAAGTGACCAACCACTTTAATTCTGTAATTGAAACCATTTTACATTTCTGTCTGGATTCGTGTCTTATTTAAGTTCATTCGCATTCACAAACTCTTCATCAACCCCCCCACTACGTGTTGATCTGAGATTGAACCACATTTGGTCCTTGAGAGACGACCTAGGAGTCACTTCCTAGTACTATACTGCATTCTTTAATGCACAACTTTTGTGGGAGGTGCGACCCTCTCATCAGGGTTCAATTTCATCTTATCCACTCTCATATATTTTAGGAATTCAACATTCAAATCATCATTGTTAATGCCACTCTCTAAAGTACCTTTCAAGAAGGCTTCTCCCTAATCACGAGTTCATACAATTCCTAGCATTCCTAATGATTAGTTCATAAGTGCAGGAGCTTAACGACAACCAATATGATATTGGGAGAAATTCCCCAGATCTAGACTTCCCCGTACGCGCCCGTATCGACAAAACCAATAATCATGCATCGAATGAGTTAAACAATGCAAGCATTAAGCAAAGAGGAAAAACCCTAACTAATGATGAAAGAAAGCATAGATCTTAAATAAAAGATGTAAAAACAAATTCCATATATGAGAGCTTCAAAAGATTACATTGATTCCCCAACAAACATACAGAGTTTAGTTCACCATATTCATGGTGAACCTAGATGAATAACAATGAAAAAATGAAAGATAAAACCCTAAAAAGGTGAAGAGGAAGCCTCAGCATCCAAGATCCTCCTTCAAAGGGGTGGAAGAGAGAGTGTTTGCTTCGTTCCAGCCAAAGATACCTAACCCTAGGAAACCCTAAAGCTTATATATTATTCGTAAATTACAGAAAATTAGGTCCAAGCCCATAAAAGTGCCGCTCAGCGGTAAGTGCGTGAGACGTTTCTTCCCCTCAGCGTCCATTTTGCCCCTCAGCGGATCTCCCGTAAGCTCCTGATTGCCGCTCAGCGGTAGACTGCCGCTGAGCGATGACTTCGGCTTCTCCTTTTGCACTTTTTGATGTCTTTTCTGATTTCATCTCTCTCCTTCTTCACTTCTTTCACCAAATTCACCTTAAAACCTGCACAAAAACACTGAAATCAAGCATAAACCTGTCCAGCTCTCTTATTTCTGAAAATATGAAGAAAAGCATGATTTCAAGCTAGTTTCTAAGTATAAAGGTTGCTTTTAGTATCAATTTTAAGCATGAAAATAACAGTTTTTCAACTGTTATCACACACGGGGGTTTAAAAACCCTTGGAGGAGAAAGGGGAGAAGGGTGTCTCGACCAGGAGGCTATAGCTGAGGCAGAGACTCTCGGTTGTTTTTCAGTAGCAAAGGATGTAGATTTTCTTTCTTTAGGGAAGCATGGTGATTGAGTCACTACAAGAATCGCGCTTATTACCGGCAGAACATTATCGAAGCATTTTCGGCCGTCGGTAAAACTGAATTACCGAAGGCCTTGGAAAGCATTACCGAAGGTGTGTGTTGATTTAATTTAGCGAGGGTGTGTGGCCGTCGATAAGTGGCCTGACTTAAGCATTTGGGCGTATTGGAGGAGTTTGTCTCCAATTTCGTGACACTCGAATCCGTATTGGTGCCCCAATTAGAAATTTCCCTCTCGTCCTTTGCTTCCATTCTCGCCCTCTCCCTTCGCGTTTATCTCCCTCTCCCTTGGCGTTTATCCGTACTGGCGGTCATTGGCATTGTGTGCCGATATCGTTGACAGCATAACCTTAGTGGGTGGTTGGGGTTGTTTCTTTGGTTAAGGTTCTTCGAAACGTTGTCGGTGTTGGGGTTGGGGTGGTGGTTCGTGGTGTGCGCTTCAGGCTGTTGTGGCAGTAGGGGTGCTGATTCGTGGTTGTTGGCGTGTGTAAGTCATTGCGGTGAAGCCAAGGTTGGTTGTTGCGTTGAGAGCTCGCAGTCTTCCTTCGATCATTCTAGAGTGCGAGGTAAGGTCTTTGTTTTAGAACGCGTCCTCAATAAATTGTTTGCCCAGTTCATGCCTATATGTGTGGAATGTGTTCTGTGTTTATGGATATTTTATAAATTGTTTGTGTTTCGTGTGGTTAAGCAGGTCTGATGTTCATTTCTTGATGAATGGGCATGTGTCTAGAGTTAAATAAGAATGATTGTATGGAGTGAAGTAAGTTAAATTGAATCTGTTTAGGCTGTAAATGAACATGATAACGTAGTTATTAAATTATTCTGACTATGTCCTTCACTGTGTTAACTAATGAACATGTGTATTTGAATCAGGATTAACAGGGTTTTCATTAAATGAAATGGGGCTGTTTTGGGAAGTACGATAAAACTGAATGAAGTCATATAATTGTTTCTTTACTGGTTGTCATAAACCAGTGGCTGCACTATCAACTCAACATTAAAAATGTTTCTCTTCATTTGAAACCTTCCCTTTCTCTAACTTTTTCATCTCCACCTTTGGTAGTGAATTCTGGTTTTGAATCCTATAATGCTGATGAGATAATTCTGCTGCCATCTGTGTTTCAGCCAATAATTTAGAAGCAACTTCTGCTACTTTTTTTTGTTAATTTCTTTTGCCCTCTTTGAAGCTGCTTTGTCAGCTCATTCTCCACTGGTCTGTTTGCTGCTTCAGCCATCTCAGCCCTTTTCAAGACTTCCTGTGTTTCATTTTTCATATCCTCAATTTCCTCTTGGGTTTCCTCTAACCTTTTTAGAACTTAATTTTCACTCACCTTTGTAGCTTCTACCTCTGCTTTGGCAGCATCCAATTTCATATCTGCTAATTTATCAGACTCCTCAACCTTATGAACTAAGGACTTAAAATCCTCCCCTGATATGTTGAACAGCACTTGCCTCAACTGTTTTTGCTACCTCTACTTCTTTCAATGCTGCTTTGAGCTTTATTTGGGCATCTTCTAAAACAAGTTCAGTGACTGCAACTTCCATCTTCAATTATGCAGCCTCATTCTTCCAGTCTTGTGTTTCTTCCCTTGCATTTTCAATTTCAGTGAACAACTGGTTCAATTTCCAAATCACTTCCTCTTATGCACCTCTAGCTTTTGATTCTTCTACAAATGTGGCTATACTTTGAACTTAACCATTTCAACAAGATTTAAATATCAAAACAAACTTGTTTGAGCTGCTAATGGACACTAATTCAAAATGTCACTTTTGCAACACTCAATTATGCAGAAAATTAACAGAACCTCATCACCAATTATGAGTTTTAGGAATTCAAATGACTGGTTAACAATAAAAAAGACTCAAAGAACTTTGAACTAACTGAACTAAGCTAGAAAAGGTGCAACTAAGTATGAAGAGAGCATAAATGAACTTACAAAGAAATTTAGCACAATGAAAAACTAATTATAAGACCAAAAGAAGCATGATTCAGATTTGAGAATTTAATTTCTTGGGAGAATTGAATGAGAATCTGCACATATCAAGTTTCTGAATAGTTTCTTCCAATCAATGTAAAAGTATTGCACAAAAAATGGTTATCTCTTAGTGTAGAATGACAACACCCATATTAGCCTTAGTTTCTGATGGACAAATTTATGATCACCAAAATATGATGTCACAAACTTGTTTAACAATCGGCAAGTATGACCGAATCGTTTCAAGTAATAAACTCGGTAAGACCAAGTATCGTTCTCCCAAAGGACTCACGACCTAGTTTAGTTATGTGATTTGTTGATTAGCTAAGACTTAAGAACAAAATAAGTGGAGTTTAATATGCAAAAGACGAAAATAAACATGTATGCATGAGGTTGATCAATGGCTAAAACAAAAGACAAGCACTTTCAATGAAATATATTGATGAATATGTTGTTGGGGGTCAACTTCATCTTATCCACTCTCATATATTTTAGGAATTCAACATTCAAGTCATCATTGTTAATGCCACTCTCTAAATTACCTTTCAAGAAGGCTTCTCCCTAATTACGAGTTCATACGATTCCTAGCATTCCTAATAATTAGTTTTTTTAGCACAGGAGCTTAACGACAACCAATATAATATTGGGAGTAATTCCCCGGATCTAGACTTCCCCGTATGTTCCCGTATCGACAAAATCAATAATCATGCATTGAATGAGTTAAACAAAGCAAGCATTAGGCAAAGAGGAAAAACCCTAACTAATGATGAAGGAAAGCATAAATCTTAGATTAAGATGCAAGCACAAATTCCATATATGAGAGCTTCAAAAGATTACATTGATTCCCCAACAAACATACAAGGTTTAGTTCACCATATTCATAGTGAACCTAGATGAACAATAATGAAAGAATGAAAGATAAAACCCTAGAAAGGTGAAGAGGTAGCCTGAGCATCCAAGATCCTCCTTCAAAGGGGTGGAAGAGAGAGTGTTTGCTTCGTTTCTGCCAAAGATACCAACCCTAAGACATCTAGGTCTTTAAATTGGACATAAAAATAATAGAAAACGGGTTCAGGCCCAAACAGATCATAAAATCGCATAAAACTGGCCCAAAACTCGTCTGGTTGACTGGTTGACTTTTCTGGTTTTTGGTTGACTTTTCTGATTCCATCTCTCTCCTTCTTCACTTCTTTCACTAAATTCACCTTAAAACCTGCACAAAAACACTGAAATCAAGCATAAACCTGTCCAGCTCTCTTATTTCTGAAAATATGGATAAAAGCATGATTTCAAGCTAGTTTCTAAGTGTAAATGTTGCTTTTTGTGTCAATTTTAAGCATGAAAATAACAGTTTTTCAACTGTTATCAGTTTCCTAAATAGCTATTTTCTTATGTAAGCTAATTTTATAATTTTAAAGTTGATTCCTAGGCTTTTGGCCTGCAATCAAAGTCTGTAACCACAAACAATTAGTCTCAAAGTGTTGTCTACTTAATTTTTGCCACAAAAATGACTCACAATTTGGTGGTTTAAGACACGAAATGTCACAGCAGTGACTGTAGGTCAAAACTAATCACTGCTGCAACTTGGATTAAAGTTTTGAAACTTGTTCACAGTTTGAATTGGCTCAAATCCAAACTGTTATTCAAAAACACCTTGCCACTTCCCAATTTTGACTGAAAGTTGAGGGTTTAGTATACTATTATGCACTTAGACCATTATACCACTAATTGAACTTTGCTAGCAAGTTTTAAACATCATTTTAGACTTGCTCAAACTGTCAGACCACATAGAAATGGTAGCATTCGAAATCTGACTTTGTTATGGCCAAAAATGCAGAAAAATCACTCCATCACGAAAGCAAAACTGAGTTTATAATATTCAATGGACTAGGAAATAAGTTTTGGTGATTTGTTTTGGTATAAGAGGAACTTTCAGTAGTTCCCTTATTATTATGCTTTAATCCAGTGCCTAGTTATTATGCTGTTGTTGTGAAGTGTTTAAAGTATACATGTGTTGCTATAAGGTTCGTAATCCAAATGCTTGGTGGTCATATTGTTCAGACCAGTGTTCCAGTTGCTGTAAGGACCATTTTCAGTTGCTTAGTTGCTAAGAACAAATGTCTTTTTGCTAATTGAGTTATTTCCAACGTGCCTTTATTGTATTAGGACCTAAGTTAACAATTTTAGTTGTTGTAAGGCCTTTGTACAATAGTTCAGTTCCTTTAATTGGAAGGGTGAGTTTAGGGATGAGGAAGTGAGGGAGAAAGGGATTAAAGGGTGGTAATTTGTAGAGGAAAAAAACTGAACAGAGAGGAAATACTTGAACAGTGAACTTGATGCATCAAGGAGGATGCATAGAAGCAGATCCGTGAGATTGGAGGAAGCAACCAGCTCTGCTGCACCCAAAGAATCAATGGAACAGTAACGGAAAGCATTGTTCAGTGCTGGAGAAATTGTAGCAGAGAAGGCTATCGGTTTTGGCTGGATTGTATGAGATGTTGGCAGCGGATTGAAGTGATTAGGGTGAGGTGAAGTGGAAGTTGGCTTGAGGGAATGGTAGGCTATCTCAGGCGGCTTCCACAATGGAAGAAGATAGCAATGGAAGAGCAAGCAAATAGAGAGGACTTTCGGATGAGAGGAAATTGCAAAGTGCAAGATTCATCTTCTATAAATTTCCAAAAGTGAAATACATGCTTATCCCAGGAGATTATATAGCTAAATCTCAAGTCAATGCAATGCAATGCATGTGAGGTAAGGAGATCCACAAAATACGGATCAAGTGCCACCTCACCCACATGTGCAAAGTGTGATGGCTTTCTAGAAGCCATATTATTCACGTGGCTTATTACATAGGCGCATAAGTGGAATTACAATAAGCTAATACTACCCCTTAGGCTACTATGCGCACACCCCCCCGCCATGTGCCAAAGTCCACTTTTACCCTTCTCCATGTTTTGGCATCTTAAAAGCATCTTCTAGGTCTCCAATCTTCCATCCAAAGATAGCAAAGAGGGTTTGGCCTTTGGGAGAGTACTCATCTTGTAGCTTCTTGATCATCCCTCTTGTGATAGGTCCAATGGTGCTAGGGCTTCTTGTATCATCCCCTTTCCCTTGGAAAGGATTTGTCCTCAAATCTGATGGTGCTTCTGAAGACTTATTTTTGGTGTTTCACAAGGGTTCCTCCTGGGTCAAATATCCATCTGCAATAAGCATCAAACATATCTCTAATTAGTTTTCTTTGACCCAATAATATATATAAAAGACTATGTGTAGAAGAAGGTTTCCTAATTTTGAAATTTTTAATGTTAATATAACAAAGAAACCTTTCTTCTTTTGAAATTTTATTTGTATCTTGAGTTATTGGTAACCATAAAGGTAACCATAACCCAAGTTGTGACTTTGCATGTGTTGAAAGTGATAACATTTTTAAGGATGGAGTGGCAAAGTCTTTGAAAGAAAAGTGAAATTTGGAAATTTCAAATATAAATGGAGAAAAGTGAAAGGATAGAAAACCTCCCCTTAAGAATCTAGCTTCTAGGGTAGGAGGAGATGTTGCCCTTAGTTGCTTTTTCTTTTCTTCCATTTCTATTCTTTCAACTTCTTCTTTTTCTCTTCTTTGTGCTTCTTTTCTCTCTTTCTTTCTTCTTTTTTCTTCTTCTCTTCTTTCTCTTTCTTCCTCGTCTCTACTCTTGTTTTCTTCCTCTTCTCTTCTCTCTTGCTCTCTTCTTTTCTCTCTTACTTCTTGCTTTTGTTTTTCTCTTTTTAATCTCTCAATTCTATATTTGCTTGTCTCTTCCCATAGCCTCTTAAGTTTTCCTAGAAACTCACTTTCCCTACGAGAGAACCCACTTATATTTTGAATGAATGACTCACCTTTTCTAATAAGCTCTCTCATAAGTTCTAAGTTTCTTTCAATTTCTCGAGGCACAAACTTTCTTCTCATACAAGCTTTCAATTCATTCCAATCATGAATGGGATATTTTCTACCTATCTTAACATGATATTGCCTATCATCCCACCACTCTCTTACATGCTTTTCAAAACTAGAAGTGTAGAGACTAAGAATATAAGATTCATTATCTCTAGAATAGAAGGATTCAGATTTACTTTTTCTAACCATCAATGAATGCATGTCATCAATTTCCTTTTCCCAAGCTAGGTATGTTAATGCACCAATATCATCACCAAAGAATGGAATATTTTCACTAGCTTGTTTATACAAATCATCTTCAATCCTATCAAATTCATAAGATGAACAAGACTTCCTTCTAGCTTTATCATGTTCTCTATTGTAGTAGGAGGGAATGTGTCTCCTCCTAAGGGCAGACTTGAGATCATTCCAATAGTGGATGGGAGGGGCTTGATGTCTAAGCCTCTCTTGGACCAAGGCAGTCCACCAATACATTGCATACCCTTGAAAGCTTAGGGTAGCTAGAGAGACCTTCCTCTCTTCACTCACTTGGTGGCATTCAAACAATTGTTCTACCTTCATCTCCCAATCAAGATAAGCCTCTACATTGTCCTTCCCATGGAAGTGAGGCAACACAACATTGACTTCTTTAGGGGGTGGGGGTGCATGAGAATTTCTCCTATGCCTCCTAGAAGTAGAAGGCTGATGAGGGTAATAATCACCCAGACTCAAAGACATCCCTCCCTCTTAAGAGTTTTCACTCTGACTTCCCCTAGACTTACTTTTCCTTATCAATCTCAACTCATCTTGAATAACAGCATTTTGAAGCTCTCTATTGGCTTTCTCTTCATGCATTTCTCTTCTTATTTCCTTGAATTCATTAACTAAAGTTTGAAGAAAAAAATGTTCTTTTTCACTATCACTAATCCTAGGAGAATGCCTTCTAGACATTATGATGGACTTAAATGTTATTCTTGAAGTAAAGACTAGAGATTTTCGCTTGAAAGCAATATTCCAGGTAAGGGAGGTGATTCACTAGGAATGCTTAAGTACCAAGCCTTATCCTTGCCAAATATGCTTCTGGCTACTTACTAGAGTCCTTAGATCAAAATCACTCTTAAATCCACTTAAGTCTTAAAGACAACAAAGAAAAACACAAAGCAAAGAAATGACACAACCTAAACTCTAAATTCGGACCCCTAAGAGAGCTTCCTATTCGCACAAGATATATGCTATCTAGGAGAGAATTGAAAAAGCAATTAAGGTGAGGTCTCCTAGGTGAGGCTTAGACTTTGGATCTAAGACACACTCACCGACTACTCAATTTTAGGTTGTGAGACTTCTTGGAGTCTAGTTACAAATGAGGGAAGAGCACTTGTGAACTCTAGCACCTCACTTGCTTGGATTTGGAACTTACAACCACTAGTGCAAAATTGATCTTTAACGTCACCTCATAGACGTCCGTCCACCAAAACCCCAACGTAAATAATTGACCGGTGGCATAAATGTAAATAATTGAGTTTGGAGACGTCCGTCCTAGACGGGGCCGGACGTCTATAATACAGTAGACGTCCGACCCCTCTAACGGACGTTCAAGGGGTTGACAGGTTCAACTACTCTGTCAGCCTCTTGAACGTCCGTCCTGGAGGGGGACGGACGTTTAATATATATAGACGTCCGTCCCCCTCCAGGACGGACGTTCAAGAGGCTGAAAGAGTAGTTGAACCAGTCAGCCCCTTGAACGTCCGTCCTGGAGGGGGACGGACGTCTATATATATTAAACGTCCGTCCCCCTCCAGGACGGACGTTCAAGAGGCTGACAGGTTCAACTACTCTGTCAGTCTCTTGAACGTCCGTTCTGGAGGGGGACGGACGTTTAATATATAGACGTCCGTCCCCCTCTAGGACGGACGTTCAAGAGGCTGACAGAGTAGTTGAACCAGTCAGCCCCTTGAACGTCCGTCCTGGAGGGGGACGGACGTCTATATATATTAAACGTCCGTCCCCCTCCAGGACGGACGTTCAAGAGGCTGACAGGTTCAACTACTCTGTCAGTCTCTTGAACGTCCGTCCTGGAGGGGGACGGACGTTTAATATATAGACGTCCGTCCCCCTCTAGGACGGACGTTCAAGAGGCTGACAGAGTAGTTGAACCAGTCAGCCCCTTGAACGTCCGTCCTGGAGGGGGACGGACGTCTATATATATTAAACGTCCGTCCCCCTCCAGGACGGACGTTCAAGAGGCTGACAGGTTCAACTACTCAGTCAGCCTCTTGAACGTCCGTCCTGGAGGGGGACGGACGTTTAATATATATAAACGTTCGTCCCCCTCCAGGACGGACGTTCAAGGGGCTGACTGGTTCAACTACTCTGTCAGCCTCTTGAACGTCCGACCCCTCTAACGGACGTTCAAGGGGTTGACAGGTTCAACTACTCTGTCAGCCTCTTGAACGTCCGTCCTGGAGGGGGACGGACGTTTAATATATATAGACGTCCGTCCCCCTCCAGGACGGACGTTCAAGAGACTGACTGAGTAGTTGAACCTGTCAGCCCCTTGAACGTCCGTCCTGGAGGGGGACGGACGTTTAATATATATAGACGTCCGTCCCCCTCCAGGACGGACGTTCAAGGGGCTGACTGGTTCAACTACTCTATCAGCCTCTTGAACGTCCGTCCTGGAGGGGGACGGACGTCTATATATATTAAACGTCCGTCCCCCTTCAGGACGGACGTTCAAAAGACGTTTAAAATAAGGACTTACTAACCAAAACGCGAACCCGCGAGGAGTTATGCGAACCCGTGAGACTTCCCTCTGCGCCTTGCATTTCCAGGTTGGTTTTTATCTGTTTTGGACCATTTAATCTTACTTTTATTCCGATTAAATTGTTCAGTGATGAAATATCTTTCATTTGAACCGATTAAAAGTCGTTTTCTGTGCATTTTTGTGCAGTTTGTAGTGTGTTCTTGGGCGGCGTTTTTGGCCTACGTTTTAGGTCGTTTACTCCTCCATCTCCCTCCATTTTCATTTCGAATCTGCTCTTCAGACGTGTTGTAGTGCACAAACAAACGTCCAAACCCTGTAATCCTAAATAACCCGTAAATAACCCTAAATAACCCGTCTAATAAAGCCCTTTCTGCAGTAGTGTATAGACGTCCGAGAGGTTCACAGCGGACGTCTATATAGACGTCTGCCTGACACAGCGGACGTCTATATAGACGTCCGGCCTGACACAACGGACGTCTATATAGACGTCCGGCCTGACACAACGGACGTCTACATAGACGTCACCCACATAGACGTCCGTTGGAGGTCGGACGTCAAAAGACCCACAGAACAGACGTCTATAGCCCGTTCTGCACTAGTGAACCAAAGAAACCAAAGGAAATTACAAAAGAAATTTGGTAAATTGTAAGGAAAAAAATGCGAATTGGCTAAGGGAAAGATGTGTGCAGCTTTGGCTTCTCAAAACAAAGAGTGAACTATGCTTAATTCACACCAATCCTCTCAGCTGCAAGTGATCACTCAAGGACGCAACTCTGCAGCAACAATTCTGCTGGTTGCTGTCTCGGCACTTGCTGCAGCACACTTTGGAAGTGCAGAATTGTCATGGGTTTCCCATCCAAAGTACCATCTTCTTGTCTTTGCTCCTCTTCATTGAACCTTCTTTGATGCTTCCAATTGTGATACACCTTCTGAGGTATAAACCACCTACCCAACAAGCCAATTAATCACTGAAAATATCACCTCAAGTGCTGTAATTTTTCACAACCAAAAGACAGCAACACCAGGAAAATTTTCAAACAGTTGGTGTGCAGAATGTAGAAAAAAATCGAAAATCAAGCAATGAAAGGGGTTTCAAACACGGTGGCACCTCAAATAGATCCTAAGAATGGTTCTAGATCAGATTTAAAACACAAGAAAAGACTTTAGATCAGAATCACACACGAATTGGCTATGCATTGAAAATTGACAAAACTGTTTTATGAAATGCCTGAATGAGTTGCACCAGATTTCTGCACCAGATTTTAACAGCAACAATACTATACACTTCAAACTTTCGAAACTGATGATGCAATGGTCCTAAGTGCCTTTTAACGTATGTAATATGTCTTTTGAATTGTTATCTTGATATTTTAAATGGACCATGGCTTTTACTGCATCTAAACGTGATGAATCAAGCAAAGTAATGCAGTGCAGAAATTGACAAAAACCAGCATAGTTTCTCGGCAGAGTCAATTTTCAATGCAGGAAAATATACCAAATGAATAGTACTGCACCTAGTTATTTTCCAATGATTCAAACATGTTTTGATGATGATTTATGACTTGTTGGAACTAATTGAATGCATCAAAACTATATAAAACAGAAAGTCACTACTGCAGTACCAGATTTCAGCTAAATTTAACAACTAGCATGGTCAAATTTTGATTCAAAAGCAATTCTGATTTGAAAACATCAAAGAGGAGTTAGAAATGGTATTTGAAAGTTGCACAAATGCAGAAATTCAGTGTTGAGGATGGTTAGCAATGATCTAATACTAACCACACACAATTAGGCAGAATTTACTGAAGGAAAACACATGCATCTCGACCAAATGCTTGGACACTCTTGCCACATGACAAACTATTTGGAATCAACTCATTTCATCTTCCAAATGGTTCAGACAATGGATCAATCAACTGCTGTTCAATAGAACAGTAAATGACCATAAGAACAGTGGCAATGCAGCAACAAAAAACAGAAACTGAAATTCTGTCAGATTTGAACAACCAACACAGATTTGAGTTTGAATGGTAGATCTAAACACCTGAGCTCATTTCTGAAGTATTCATTGCTCTTAATTGGTAGGCTATCTCAGGCGGCTTCCACAATGGAAGAAGATAGCAATGGAAGAGCAAGCAAATAGAGAGGACTTTCGGATGAGAGGAAATTGCAAAGTGCAAGATTCATCTTCTATAAATTTCCAAAAGTGAAATACATGCTTATCCCAGGAGATTATATAGCTAAATCTCAAGTCAATGCAATGCAATGCATGTGAGGTAAGGAGATCCACAAAATACGGATCAAGTGCCACCTCACCCACATGTGCAAAGTGTGATGGCTTTCTAGAAGCCATATTATTCACATGGCTTATTACATAGGCGCATAAGTGGAATTACAATAAGCTAATACTACCCCTTAGGCTACTATGCGCACACCCCCCCCCCCCCATGTGCCAAAGTCCACTTTTACCCTTCTCCATGTTTTGGCATCTTAAAAGCATCTTCTAGGTTTCCAATCTTCCATCCAAAGATAGCAAAGAGGGTTTGGCCTTTGGGAGAGTACTCATCTTGTAGCTTCTTGATCATCCCTCTTGTGATAGGTCCAATGGTGCTAGGCCTTCTTGTATCAGAACTGCTGCTTTTGGATTCAGAACCATGGCTTTGTTTGTGGTGATGGATTCACGCATAGGAGAGCCACTCCTAGAACTTGAAGCATCTAAGGTTTTTTTTCCACTCTGCAATACTAGTTGCTGATCAAGGATAGATGTAAATTCCCTTCTTTTCTCTCTGATTTCGTTGCTAACCCATGTTACAATGTGGGCACCCTCTGGAATACTGTTATCATTTGGTTCCATCCCCGTTAACATCTCAAGAAGTACAACACCCAAACTGTAAACATCATTGTATCTTCTTCTGCTTTAGTTTTCAAAAGGGTTTCTTTTAGCCTTGTTTTTTAACGCAACTGATATATGAAATATTCATAGTGTATATGTTCTTAGTCCTCATTATATATATGTTGAACTGTTTTTCTTAGTCATTGTAAGGGGAATGACTGTTTAAGCTTTATTTTGGGTAAGAACTGAGTGAGAGTAACTTTGTTCTTCTTGAACTTTAATTTCACATCCCCTTCAACCATTATACCATTTTGTTTAAGCAATTGATTGATCAATAACTCAATCAGATTAAGCACATTTGTTTCTGAAAATCTTCCACCTTTGTTGATAATTCACTCAAATGTTGATACCTAACCAAATCCAATCACTGATCATTAGCAAGCACAACACATACCATCCCTACAAGCCTATATACTTCGAAGCTGATTTCTGAGATTAATTTTACAGCTTTCTCCATCTTAGAATTCTTCCATCTCTCTAACAACCTCTTCTCTTGACTAATAGGGTCTTCGACTAGCACTATCTTAGATTTATCCTTCACCCCAAACATGTGAAGAAAGGGCTTTGAATCCCTTTCAAGCTATTGTTTGATTATTTTGTTTGCCCAAATTAAATTCTGGATTATTGAATTAATGGAATGAAATCTAATGAACAAAGCTAACCACAAAAACAATTTAGAACTCTAAATTTGGCTATAGGAGTTGCCAATTTGAACATTTTTTCTTGCTGGACAGCCTCTTTGAATTGACAAATTATGCTCCTTCTCCACTTCCTAAGATGCCACATTAGTTGGAAAAGGTTTGTAAAACTAGACTGCACCTCAAAGTCTTTAGAACACCACAATTTCACACATAAATTAGCACCAAAGTAGATCAAAAACTGCACCAGAAGTGGTCACTGGACAACACCAAAATCTGACTTGAATTGGTCAATTTTAACATGCCAACAAGCTTAAAACTAATAGAAATAGGTGTAAAATAGAAGTATGCACTCAAATGGATTCTAAGAAAGGTTCTTCAACAGATGAAGAAAGCAAGAAAAACTAAAACATGTTTTACTCCAACCAAAATGGAATTTTATACCAACTTCATCAAAACAACACTTTGATAATACTTTCAGCAACTTTATTTCATCAATTTAAAGTTGTTTGAACTCTAATTGGGTTCAAAACCAAACTGTATAGCAGATTAACCCTTTTAGTTCCCAATTTCACTAAAAAATGAAGTTTGAATATGCAAATTGAACATAGATGAATTTGGCTTCAATTTGAATGTTCTAACAAGTTTAAAACAACAATTACGACTTGTTTAAACTGCCAAATAGCACAAAATCACTGCTGCACGAAAATTGACACCCAATACAACTTTTTCTTCTTCAAAATGACTACTAAAAATGCACTATAATGGTTAAAATTTGCAAACTGCACTAAACTAGCCTAAGGAACTTATAAGAAGCTGTCCTAACAAGTTTAGAATGGTAAAACGTAGCTAATTAGAAACTCACACTATAAAAACAACCTAAATGTCAAAATTTGGCAACTTAAACCCAAAAAGTGTACTAAATAGGTGAGAAAATGGGAATTTTTCTAAAGTAACCTAAGAATGTGTATTCTACACATCCTAATAGGTTTAAAGTTGTTAAAGGAAGGTAAGAAACATGTCAAAATAGACGAAGTAGCTAAATCTCAAAGTTTGCCTAGTTGAAACCTAAAATAGTAGATGAAGTAGCTAGAAATCACTACTCAAACCTCAAAAAAGGTGTACTACAATTGCAAATTGCACTAAACTAGGAAAATAAACTAGAAAGAAACTATCCTAACAAGTTTAGAATGGTAAAACGTAGCAAATTAAGAACTCACACTACAAAAAACTACTAAAACTCAAAATATGACAACTTAGAACATAAAAGTAGTACCTAAAATACACAAAAAGTGCAAAGAATGCAAATTCTATTAAAGTACTAACATCCTAACATGTCTAGAGTAGTGAAATGGACCTAGGAAACTATTGAAAAGCAAAGAATTAGGTACAACTCAAAATTTGAGTAGTTTGAACCTAAAAAGTGTGCTTATAAGGGTCTGAATTTGCACCCAGACCTAATGTACACTTATTTTAACTAATGTGAACATCCTAACATGTCTACAGTAGTGAAATGGACATAGGAAACTATTGAAAAGCAAAGAATGAGGCAAAACTCAAAATTTGAGTAGTTGGAACCGAAAAAGTGTGCTTAAAAGGTGAGAATTTGCAACCAGACCTAATGTACACATATTTTAACTAATGTGAACATCGTAACATGTCTAGAGAAGTGAAATGGACCTAGTAAACTATTATAAAGCAAATAATTCCATAAACCTCAAATACATAATGTGTGGTTCATCAAAATTTTGCATAATTGAGTCATTAAATGTCATTTTTCGTTCTGCTGTGATTCTGTCATGTTTGGAAGTTGAAACAAGTCCAAATTGTTGTATTAAAGTTGTTAGAACCATTGATATGAAGTTAGAATGACATGTATGCAATTTAGTATGTCAAACCATCATATTTGAGCCATATTCGGAACTTCCAAAGTGAATGTGAGTGGCAGTTCTGTTTTGTGCCTAATTAGAGTTCAAACAAGTGTGTTTTGAGTCAATTTTGGGAAGTAGACAAGTTATTTTGCGTAGCAGTTTGGTTGGCTTAAATTTGAGTTTTAACATGTTTGTTTTCATCAAACAAATTTCCTGAAGTGTTTAGTTTTGACCTATACCTACTGTTGTGTGATTAGCGAATCTCAAACCACCAATTTTCTACTTATTGCACTGGTCCAATTTTCCCATTTCTGAATCTGTATGGCATTTGGTAAATGGATGAACATCTTGCAATTTTATTTCCTTGCAGAAATTTGTTATCAAACCTGCAGCCCACCAGGGATTGGTTTGCTGATTGTGATTGTGTAGCTGGTTCTTCACCAAATTTGGTTTGTCACTAGATACTTTTATAACTATTTGATTGCCTAAAGGATGTTAAAATGTATTATATATCCATGCTTTTATAGATATTTGATTGCCTAAATTATGTTGATGTCTATATTGTATGTTCATGTATATTGTCTTTCATTTATTAGGCTACAACTTGATTAAGTTAAGTAGTCTTTCAAAATCCTATGGTACTACACACATTCTCAAAGCAATGAGAAGGGTAAAAATACTATAAACACTTAGAACCTACAAAATATTTGGAAGTACTCTAGATAAGAGAACTTCAGTAGTAATAAGTTGTCTTCTCCAACTTTAATACACAGCCCCTTAGGATGTCTAAGGCATTTCAATACTGAGGACTTCTCTTTGCATGCCCTTATTGAATGCCTATGACAATAGTGTTCAAATTGCCTTCCATGTTCGACTTGAGTAGTAATAGGTTTATTACTTATGTCACATGGAGTGTTGTTGTTTTGGCTAAGTTTTTATTTGTTTGGCTTGTCACAGAACATGGCCCATTTTCCCAACCATCGTGGATGGATGTACGACCGTTGTTATAGTGGAAGGAGAGGTTTGAAGGAATCTTTTGTGATTGGAGTTGAAGAGTTTGTGGAGACGGCCAGACGATATCAATATTATGCCCTTGATGGAGGGATTCGATGTCCATGCATGAAGTGCGAATGTACAAGGATTTTGAAAGATCATGATGTCAAACTTCACCTTTACCAAAAAGGGTTCATGCCTAATTACACCGTTTGGACATTTCACGGTGAAGAAATTCCTTCGACCTCCACTCCAGCTGAAAAGCGGCTTGCATCAGGTTCGAATACTATTGTACATACCTCTGAGATAGATCAATTTTCCTATATGCAAGAGATGGTCGACAATGCTCTTCGTCACCATGCTGAACAAGAAGCAAACGATAGTCATGATGAAGAGCCTCCAAATGAAACCACTCAGATGTTTTACAATTTACTGATAGAGGCAAATCTACCTGTATTTGAAGGTTCATTTGAGTCAAAATTGTCAGTGTGCATTAGACTCATGGCTGGCAAATCTAATTGGAACGTTCCCATTCAAGCAGTGGACTTCTATACAAAATTGATGTTAGATTTGACACCACCACACAATTTTATGCCGAAGAATTATTACCAAGCCAAAAAATGTGTTTCAAAGTTGGGATTGGAAGTTAAGAAGATTGATTGTTGTGTTAATGGATGCATGTTATTCTATGACAATGACAGTGGCAAAAATGATGCGTTGTTGGTTGAATGCAAGTTTTGTGGCTCACCTCGATATCATACGATGCATGCTGGACGGAGGCAAAAAAACCCAATTCCCTTAAGGTCGATGTTCTACTTGCCTATAATTCCTAGATTACAAAGAATGTTTACTTCAATGCAAACATCAGAACACATGACATGGCATGATGGTAACAAAACTAAAGGATTTTTGCGTCATCCTTCTGATGGTGAAGCTTGGAAGCACTTAAATCGTAAACATCCATCCTTTGCTAGTGAACCGCGTAACGTCAGACTTGGTCTATGCTCTGATGGGTTTACCCCGTACATTCAGGCGTCTGCATCACCATATTCATGTTGGCCCGTGATAGTTACCCCATACAATCTACCACCTGAGATGTGTATGACAAAGCCTTACATGTTTTTATCGTGTATAATACTAGGTCCATGTAATCCCAAATCATTGATTGATGTTTATTTGGAGCCATTGGTTGATGATTTGAAGAAGTTGTGGAATGGTGTTTGGACGTATGACGTTTCAAGGAAGCAAAATTTCCTTATGAGGACAGCCTTGATGTGGACTATTAATGACTTCCCAGCTTACGACATGTTATCTGGTTGGAGCACGCATGGTCGATTAGCTTGTCCACATTGCATGGAACATACAAAGTCATTCCAATTGAGTTATGGCTGGAAAAGTAGTTGGTTTGACTGCCATCGACGGTTCTTGCCCATTGATCACCCCTTTAGAAGAAACAAAAAGGCATTTCGTAAAGGGCAAGTTGAAACGGATATGCCCCCGCCAAAGTTGACTGGATCACACGTTTGGAGAAGAGTGAAAGATTATCCAAAAGTCACTGAATCTGGTCAGAATAGGATAGAAGGGTTTGGAGAATGGCATAATTGGACTAAAAGAAGCATATTCTGGGAACTTCCCTATTGGAAAGACAACTTGCTAAGACACAACCTCGATGTCATGCATACAGAAAAAAACTTCTTTGACAATGTCTTCAACACAGTTATGAATGTTATAGGTAAGACAAAAGATAATGAGAAAGCAAGAAAAGATTTACCTTTGTATTGTGGACGAAAAGACTTAGAGTTGAAGGCGCAAGGTAACGGCCGAATATTTAAACCAAAAGCAAATTACACCATGTCAAAAGACGAGTCAAGAATAGTGTGTGGATGGATCAAGGAGCTTAGAATGCCAGATGGATATGCTTCTAACTTGTCTAGATGTGCCAATGTTCAGAACGGTACTATTCAAGGGTTGAAGAGTCATGATTGTCATGTATTCATGGAGACTTTCATCCCTCTTGCGTTCAGTTGTCTGCCAATGCACGTGTTAAATCCACTGATAGAAATCAGTAACTTCTTTAAAGATTTGTGTTGCACGACACTAAAGGAGAATTCCCTTAAAAAGATGGATGAAAATATCCCAATTATTCTCTACAAATTGGAAAGAATATTTCCTCCTGCATTCTTTGATTCAATGGAGCATATTCCAATTCATCTTGCATATGAAGCTTGGCTTGGGGGACCGGTGCAATACAGGTGGATGTATCCATTTGAAAGGTTTATGGGAGAATCCAAACGTTCAGTTAAAAATAAAGCTAGAGTAGAAGGCTCAATTTGTGCAACTTACTTGCACAGAGAGACAACGTATTTTTGTTCACATTATTTCAAAAACTTCATGTTATCCCTCACTCATGTCAGAAATGAAATGCAATGGAAAGTTGAACCACGTGAAGGTGCATTATCAGTTTTCCGACAATGTGGCCGTCACGCAGGGAAAGAATTCACACATTGGTTAACTGATGTTGAATTCAATTCTGCTCATGTCCATGTCTTAATCAATTGCAGTGAAGTTAAGCCGTACCTTGAGTATGTCATCATCCATCTCTTATCTTTCCAACGACACAATTGCTATACACTAATGAATTTCATTTGTACCAGCTCATTTCTTGTGGCTGAGCAAGTCGTAGAAGGAAATACTTCTGCTAGAATACACTCTGAGTTTCCCCAATGGTTTAGAAATTAGGTCTGTAGTTTTTCCTACGTTTAGAAATCGGTTAATTTGACTCTTGCTTTTATAATTTTCTTAATGTCTTTGTAGGTTTTTAATCAGGCATTAACTCCCACACTTCAAGAGTTAAGACATCTCTCGAATTGGCCAATGAGATGTGTCAAAGAATGGCACACTTACTTCACCAATGGTTACAAATTCCATACACATGAATGGTCTAAAGGAAAGAAAACATCAAATTGTGGTGTGTATGTGAAGGGCCTAACAGAGGTTGTTATGATGATTTCTACGACATCATTCATAAAATATATGCGCTAGAGTACAACAGCACTACTTCTCCAAACAGAGTAGTACTTTTTTATTGTGAATGGTTTGATCCTTCTAGAGCTGGTACTAGAGTTGATCCACGCTTTAATATTGTCGAACTCAACCAGAGATTAAGATATAAACCGTTTGATCCTTTCATTCTACCAACTAATGTCAGACAGGTTTATTATGTGCCATATCCACCATTCCGCAATATTGACAAGCGTGGTTGGGCCGTAGCAATACAAACCAAGCCTAGAGGTCGCATTGACTCAAATGAGGTTGAGGAAGATGTTGCATACCAACTTGACCAAATGTCACAACCACAAGAAATTATTGAAGTTGAACGTATAACCGCATTGGTCGACCCTGATGGTGATGGAGATGATTTAGAAGCAACAATACAAGGTGATGAAGAACAAGAAGAAGAGGAAGAACAAGAAGAAGAAGAAGAAGAAGAAGAAGAAGATGATGATGATGATGATGACGAAGAAGAAGAAGAAGATGATGATGATAATGACGATGATGAAGAAGAAGACGATGAAGATGAAGATCATGATGACGACGATTAAATGTTGGACATCTATTGTAGCAAATTGAACTATCATTTGAATAGAGTTATCTAAAATAACATCTTAAAAGTTGTATGCAATTATTTACATATTGACTTTAAAAACCATTGATCCTTCCTTATTCATTTCTTTTTTTCCCTTTATTTGTAACCATTTCAATGCAGTAATGACAGGACAAGGTTCAGAACGTCCTGATAAAGGAAAGGGGGTAACAAGGCCTAAAAAGAGGCAACGACAGGCACCAAAGTATGTACTTAGGGTGCCTGCTAGACTACCTACCATTGCCTCCTCCGGTACATCATCTGTGGGGCCTCCTCCTACCCCTACGATACAGCCTCTTACCCATGCAGTACACCCTTCTCCTACTCCTGCAGCACACCCTTCTACTACCCCTGCAGCAGACCCTCTTCCTCCTCCTGTGATTATAACCCCCACTCCTCCCCCTGTGGTTATTACCCCCACTCCTCTCCCTGACCCTACTTCTATACCTTCCTCATCTTCTATACCGCCTTCTGAGACTGTCACACCATCTGCTGATCCAGATTCAAGTGGTGATGGTGAAGGTCTTGACCCGCCCCTCCATGATCGACCGTGGATTGAGCCGTATGGTAAAGGGTAAGATTTTAATCTCTTCATATAATTTGATCTTTATGCATTATTGTAATTGAAATGACTTTTATTATGCAGGTTTATTCCATCTAGGGTTGCTTCCCAGGCCATCACACGTTCAATTAAGCAACAGTTTTTAAGTCCATGGCCTACTTGGGGAGCAATACCTGATGACGACAGAAAGCCATTCTGGGAGCGCTTTCAGGTGAATAATCCATTAAACTAATTGTTCCTCTTATTTTAGTATGTTCATTAATCCATGTTTGTTCTGTTTAATGTTACAGATGAAGGTGCAGTGGAAACCTGAACATGAGACACAGATACACAGAAATTTCCACATGAAAGCATCTCATCGGCTCTCAGAGATGTTCAGGGATGCCCGCAATGCAGGAGAGCGCCCTTACTGGCTGGGCGAACAAATTTGGAACTCTTTACTGGCTCATTGGAATACAGTAGAGTTTCACAATAAGTGTGCCAAGGCGCAGAGAAACAGAGCATCTGAAAAGGGTGGCACCTTGCATACTGGTGGGTCGATAACCATTCATGAGCATGCCATTCGTATGGTAAAATTTCATTACATACTTTTTCTTTCATATATAAGTTATGTATTTTATATTTCATATGTACACTTGTAATTGTAAATTATGTTACAGGCACAAGCTCTGGGACGGGCGGTCCATGTTGATGAGGTCTTTGCACAGACTCATGTAAGGAAGGGCACTAATCAATTCGTTGATGAAAGATCTCGGAAGACTCATGTAAGCAAATAACACTATTACTATTACTAAGTTTTCATTTATGTTATTCTATCATTCCCTAACATTGCTTTTAATGTTTGAACAAGAAGAATTTTCTACGAGACTTTCACAGGTTAGATCTGAACATGAGTCAGCTCTTACACCGGATGATGGCAATAATGCAGAAGACGACATACGTAGGACACAGTGCTGGGTCGAGATCGTTGGTGGCAAGAAAAAGGGTCGACTGTACGGTGCAGGACAACTTGCTGCAAATTATACAGCATCGAGAGGAGGTACTCTGAAGCACCAACCTTCTTCTTCCACCACTGCTCCTGACGAGGTTGTTCTCCGCCTCACGCAGGCATTGGAGCAACGTGACCAGGAAATCACTGATCTGAGAGCAGAGTTTACAAACTTTAAGGCCCTGGTCATGAGAGTGTTGCCTGAAACATCACAGGACGTACAAAATATCCCTCCGACCCAGCCACGACCCTCCTCGTCACCCGCTGCCCCAATGCAGCCCACATCAGTCCAACCTTCATCAGTCCAACCCTCATCTGTCCAACCCACACCAGTCCAGCCATCAATAGAGGAGCAGGATGATGAAGATCATTCTGATGATAACTATGTACATTATTAGTTTCATTTCCTTATTACTCGTTATACAAACATTTGGATATTAGAACATTTAGAGTTTAGATCATTTCGATGTTACATCAACTGGGTGACTTTTGATGTTAGAACATCATTTCGTACATTGTTTTATGTTTTAACTATAAATACATGTTCCATGTTATAATGGATGTTCTATGGATTAATGGATGTTCTATGGATATTGATCAATGATTGCATCTTCGAGATGCACATTATGCAGGTCTGTATGTGCTTGAAAACTGTTATACAGGTCTGTTTGTGCATCAAAACTGTTATGCAGGTCTGTATATGTTATTGGTTTCATAACAAATAGAATTTTCCCGCACATTTCCATCCAACTTACCGAAGGCTTTTGCCCGTCGGTAAATAACCACGTTAGGTTATTACCGAAGGCTTTTGCCCTTCGGAAATTACCGAAGGCTTATGGCCCTCGGTAATTACCGAAAGGCAAAAGCCCTCGGTAATTGTTAGCGACAAGGGATTTACCGAGGGCTCGTTGGCTGTCGATAAGTGATGGACAAATTTATGAACACCAAAATATGATGTCACAAACTTGTTTTTCAATCGGCAAGTATGACCGAATCGTTCAAGTAATAAACTTGGTAAGACCAAGTATCGTTCTTCCCAAAGGACTCACGGCCTAGTTTAGTTATGTGGTTTCTTGATTAGCTAAGACTTACAGACGAAATATTTGGAGTTTAATATGCAAGACAGAAAATAAACATGTATGCATGAAGTTTTGATCAATGGCAAAAAGCAAAAGATAAACACTTTCAATGATATTAATATATGAATATGTTGTTGGGGGTCAATTTCATCTTATCCACTCTCATATATTTTAGGAATTCAACATTCAAATCATCATTGTTAATGCCACTCTCTAAAGTACCTTTCTAGAAGGCTTCTCCCTAATCACGAGTTCATACAATTCCTAGCATTCCTAATGATCAGTTCATAAGTGCAGGAGCTTAACGACAACCAATATCATATTGGGAGAAATTCCCCGGATCTAGACTTCCCCGTAAGTGCCCGTATCGACAAAACCAATAATCATGCATCGAATGAGTTAAACAATGCAAGCATTAAGCAAAGAGGAAAAACCCTAACTAATGATGAAAAGAAAGCATAAGTCTTAATTAAAAGATGTAAAAACAGATTCCATATATGAGAGTTTCACAAGATTACATTGATTCCCCAACAAACATACAGAGTTTAGTTCACCATATTCATGGTGAACCTAGATGAATTACAATGAAAGAATGAAAGAATAAACCCTAAAAAGGTGAAGAGGAAGCCTCAGCATCCAAGATCCTCCTTCAAAGGGGTGGAAGAGAGAGTGTTTGCTTCGTTCCAGCCAAAGATGCCTAACCCTAGGAAACCCTAAAGCTTATATATCATTCGTAAATTACAAAAAGTCAAGTCCAAGCCCATTAAAGTGCCGCTCAGCGGTAAAATACCGCTCAACGGTGAGTGCGTGACTTGTTTTCTCCCCTCAGCGGCCATTTTGCCCCTCAGCGGACCTCACGTGACTTCCAGAGTGCCGCTCAGCGGTAAACTGCCGCTGAGCGGTGACTTCGACTTCTCCTTTTTGCACTTTTTGTTGTCTTTTCTGATTTCAACTCTCTCCTTCTTCACTTCTTTCACCAAATTCACCTTAAAACCTGCACAAAAACACTGAAATCAAGCATAAACCTGTCCAGCTTTCTTATTTCCAAAAATATAAAGAAAAGCATGATTTCAAGCTAGTTTCTAAGTGTAAAGGTTGCTTTTAGTTTCAATTTTAATCATAAAAATAACAGTTTTTCAACTGTTATCAATAAGCCGTCTGTAAATACTATTTTCCGAGGGCTTTTGGCATTTTCCGAGGGCTTTTGGCCTTCGGTAATTCCCTACTTTTTTGTAGTGAGTAGAAGTGGTGTCACGGTAGAGGATAGTAGCAAGGTGATTAGATAGGAGTATATGTGTACGGTGACGCTGTAACGTAGAGTTTTAGCGGGTTTTCATTTTATTTTTATATGCTGGAACCGAGAAGAATTTGTCATTTTCTTTAGAATAGACACCACTTTCTTTTGATTGAAGTTTATTCCAGAAGCACATTTTATTTTCTTATTAGAAGCACACGGTGATTGATGATTTCATTCGGAGTAGTTGGCCCATTTCATTTTTAACTTTACTGTTCATGCATTTATTTTTAAGTGTTATGTCCGTGAATGATATGCGTTGTTATGTCTTCAATCAGCAATTCATTTCTTTAGTTCAATAGTTGCATTTTAATAGATTAACCGCATTCGCTGAATTGTACTTCTGCTGCGTTGAATTCCATAATGTTAAATGCATTTTCTTCCAAGCTTGATTTATGCTTTAATTAGTTCACACACTTTAGGGCAGTTGAATTTAATATTTTCACTTACTTTAATGATTTTATGTTCGGTTGTGTTTAATTTTCGGTTTCATTTTTTAGTCAAATTGCATTCACAAACCTTTCACAAAACCCCCTTCTAATGTGTTTGACCTGACACTCGAACCACATTTGGTCCTTGAGAGACGATCTAGGAGTTACTTCCTAGCACTATGATAACAGTTGAAAAACTGTTATTTTCATGCTTGAAATTGATACTAAAAGCAACCTTTAACACTTAGAAACTAGCTTGAAATCACGTTTTTATTCATATTTTCAGTAATAAGAGAGCTGGACAGGTTTATGCTTGATTTCAGTGTTTTTGTGCAGGTTTTAAGGTGAATTTGGTGAAAGAAGTGAAGAAGGAGAGAGATGAAATCAGAAAAGACATCAAAAAGTGCAAAAGGAGAAGCCGCAACTGCCGCTGAGCGGCAGTTTACCGTTGAGCGGCACTCAGAAGCTCACTGGGGATCCGCTGAGGGGCAAAATGGCCGCTGAGGGGAAGAAACCAACTCACGCACTTACCGCTGAGCGATACTTTACCGCTGAGCGGTACTTTACCGCTGAGCGGTACTTTACTGCTGAGCGGCACACTTATGGGCTTGGGCCTAAATTTTCTGTAATTTTAGAATAGTATATAAGCTTTAGGACGTCCTAGGGTTTGTATCTTTGGTAGAAACGAAGCAAACACTCTCTCTTCCACCCCTTTGAAGGAGGATCTTGGATGCTCAGGCTACCTCTTCACCTTTCTAGGGTTTTTATCTTTGATGGAACAATCGGTACCGTTATAGAGTCGCGCAGCGGAATAAAATATTTGAAAAACGTGTTACTGTCACAAATCAAGTTTTGATAGTCCGTTTTAGAAAAACAATTTTCTTAGAGAAAATTTATCAAACAGTTGATATACGTAAAATAATATGAGTGTAGAGAGCAAGAAAATTCAACACAAAATTTTTATCCTGGTTCGATTCAAAAGAATCTACGTCCAGTTGTTAATCACTATAAAAAGTGATTAACGTTTTCACTAAAAACAGTTTTACAAATTACAATAAGAGTGAATAAAAACAAATAAAAAACCTTCCTTCGACGAACGAACCGGAAGAAGAACACTCTGCCAACTCGAAGAGAACCGCTCCAACTATCGTCAAACGAAACACGAGCTTCTCCTATTCACGAGACCAGGCAAAGCACCTTGCTAACTCGAAGAGAGCTTGCTCCGACTATCGACACACGACACGCGAGCCTCTCCTGTTCACGAGACCAAGCAAGGGAACTTGAACTATAGCTTCTGAGAACTTCCTCTGACAAACAGTATTCTGCAAGAGCTTCTGTTCAACAACGTTACTAGTGATCTTCCCAGAAACCCAATATATAGCTAGCTGTTCTGAATATGTAAGGTTAAGTCTCAACTGCCACGAATAATCGATTATTGTAAGTGATAATCGATTATTCAAGTCCGTTACAGGGTTTTCAAAATGTGATAATCGATTATATGATGTGATAATCGATTATTCCTGTATGACTCTGTGATAATCGATTATAGCCATTCCATAATCGATTATTGCAGTTAAAAATGCAAGTTTACAAGGTTTACAAGAATTTCCTACTACATTTAATTTCTACAAATTGCTTTTAACTAATTCTAATATCTTCTTCAACTAAAACTTCTTGTAGCATCATCAAAACAAATTTCTTCAAGATTTACCAATACTCCTTATTGGTAACAATCTCCCCCTTTTTGATGATGATCAAAAATTCAATTTTAAAAGCAAGTTTGGCTTACCTGCAAAACATACAAGCTAACCAACAACAACAAGGTTAGCAATACCTGTAATAATTTATACTTCTCCCCTTGTATTATTCTTCTCCCCCTTTTTGATCAGAAGCAAAAAGATCGGATGTTAAAGGCTCCCCCTAAATATGATCTCCCCCTCAATTAATCAAAGGATGCATATAATCAAGAGATCATTTTATTTATGAAAATAAAGATTACATTATAAGAAGACACATAACAGACAGAATTATAACATAGATGAAATGGCAAGTAAACAACAAAACAGTCTAACATAGAACCTATATCTAAAACTCAGGACTAGGAGATCTCTCGGGAGGTTGAATGTTGAGATGATTCTCGATGTTAGATAGACGAACATCAAGATCAAGAAATTGATCAACCATGTACTCATCAACCTATATCTAGATTTGATTTCAGCAGTATTTGGGTGCAAAGGAGTGTCTAATAATCGATTATGGGGGGCTATTTATAAGAAAAATGGACAAACTAGCCGTTTATGGTCGTTTATAGCCGTTATGGGATGCTCCAACGGCTCTATTTTTGAAACTGTCAGCGTGATAATCGATTATGGCTCGTGATAATCGATTATCAGTTCAATAATTACTGCCCAGAATTGCATGATAATCGATTATGCATAATGATAATCGATTATCTGCTCAAGATTTTCCAGAATTGAATTTGATGCATGAATAATTGATTATAACTTAGTGATAATCGATTATGAAGCGTTAAGTTTACGAAAAATGCAAAAATTTGCATAGATTTTGATTCTAAGATATGTCTAACACTCCTAACTCTCTTCTAAGTTCATAAAGTAAAGATACTCCCTTAAATATGCAATTCAAATTTAGTTTTTAGCATACTCAATTAACCCACGAAATCAACAACCACTTTTCAAACAATTAAGATATCAATGATTAAGCAACCAATTTATAAACTAAAATGAATGCAACAGTAACTTAAATGGAAATGATCACAACTGCTACAGGTTTGACATGAAAGCATTTCAGCTAGCACAATTAGTTAAAAAAAATTAACTTTGACAACACAATTTACAACTTTCAAAACAACAACTATGATTCATGCACTCTCATATCCCAATCTGTTCAACCCAATGAATTCAACTCTGCATATAAAACAACATATATAAAAATTAAAACAACAATATGCAGTAATCAGATTTAATTCAATAACATTGTTTATCTTGGTTCAATGGATTTTATCCATGAAATATTGGCAAACCAGAATTTAAAACTGAAAAATTGACTCAAACAAGGAAATGCAGTTCCGACAACTGCTTTTAAAGACTATTCTACAGTGATTTTCACAATTTGAAATCAAGCTTTATGCGGAGCAAATCATAGCTCATATGGCATGCATATAAATAGATCTCCACAGAAAACATCTGTGAAACGGAAATGCCAATTCAATCATCAAATAACTTAATTATCTAAAAATGCCAATGAAAATCTATCAACCAACTCATTTAAATGAATATAACAGTAATCACATAATGGAAAATTAGAAAGATAACCAGAACAAAGTGCAATAACACAGTTCAAACAACACTTAGCTCAATCACATGGAGTTCGAACCAAGGCTTTGAATGCCATTTGATGGATTCACTTCCTGCTCTTAGATCATTATTTCCGAAAGCATAATACCATGGATCTCTCCTCTCCTTTTGAGAACTTAACCTGCAAAACAAAACAATAGAGTTTTGGTCCCCATAATCTCATTTGGGTCCTTTGAGGTTAGAGACAATTTACTTTATAACAGGAATCCAAACATATTTTCCATTTGGAACATCAAAATGTTTAATTCTACATTTGTTAGAAGTATGTCCCTTTTTCATACAATAAAAACAACAAACATCATGCACCTTGTTTTTCACAAAAGTCCCTTTCTCAACCCAAACTCTACGAGTTCTCTTAACTTTAGACTTTTTATGAAGATGCATGTTTATATTTCTAAGATTGCTCTTCCTAAAAACATTTTGAACATGTGAGATAGGCTTGATTTCTTTAGAAAGTAAATTTTCCAATATGTCAATGTCAAACATGTGACTTTTACAAGATAAACACTCAACAGGTTTTTCATTTGAATTAGATTCAGACAATTTTGTTTCAAGATTACTAACTTTGTTTCTTAATATGACTTCCTCATCTAATGTATTATCATACTTAATTTGCAATTGTTTAAATTCCTTTTTCAAATTTTTATGAGCAACATTCAATTTTTCAGATTCATCAAGCAATTCAAGAAAAGCTTTTTGCAAATCAAATTCACTAGATTCAGAATTAGAACAACTTACTTGGCTTGCAGTGTCATCAACATTAGTTGTCAAACATAAGTTTGTTTCTTCAACAGAATCACTTGAACTACTTGAGTCATTATCAACCCAAGCAATGTGAACCTTCTTTTTCTTGTGAAGTTTCTTTTCTTTTCTTTCTTTACTTCTTTTGTTGCTTGCACAGTCAGCTTTCAGATGGCCTCTTTCACCACATCCATAACATTTGAAACTTGAAGAAGAACCTTGATAGTCCTTCTTTTTCTTCAAGATTTGGCTGTCAGATGATTTAACGTTGGCCATCAAGCATAGATTTTCTTGCTCATTTGAATCGCTTGAGCTTGAGGAGTTTGATGTAGACCATGAGTTCGAACAAGTCAACTTAGCCACATTCAATACTTCATCATGAGTGACTCTTAAAAATTTCCACATTTCCTGAGCACTTTTATAAACAGATACTTTGAAAAAATCATCAATGGTTAGTGCAGATAAAATTATATTCCGAGCCTTAATATCAAATTGGGCTCGTCTATTTTCCTCAACAGTCCAGTTAAAATAAGGTTTTTCAGTCTCTACACCATCAACAGTATTCATAGGAATATAAGGGCCATTTTGTACAGCTTCCCAAATACCTCTATCAACAGACCCCATAAAAATCTCCATTCTAACTTTCCAAAAAGCATAGTTATCACCAGTAAACAATGGAGGTCTGTTAATGGAAGCACCCTCAGCATATACATGGTTTTGATTGTGACCAGCCATTTTCGCAAATTTTGAAAAACTATCAAAGCAAGCTCTGATACCAATTGATGGAACAATCGGTACCGTTATAGAGTCGCGCAGCGGAATAAAATATTTGAAAAACGTGTTACTGTCACAAATCAAGTTTTGATAGTCCGTTTTAGAAAAACAATTTTCTTAGAGAAAATTTATCAAACAGTTGATATACGTAAAATAATATGAGTGTAGAGAGCAAGAAAATTCAACACAAAATTTTTATCCTGATTCGATTCAAAAGAATCTACGTCCAGTTGTTAATCACTACAAAAAGTGATTAACGTTTTCACTAAAAACAGTTTTACAAATTACAATAAGAGTGAATAAAAACAAATAAAAAACCTTCCTTCGACGAACGAACCGGAAGAAGAACACTCTGCCAACTCGAAGAGAACCGCTCCAACTATCGTCAAACGAAACACGAGCTTCTCCTATTCACGAGACCAGGCAGAGCACCTTGCTAACTCGAAGAGAGCTTGCTCCGACTATCGACACACGACACGCGAGCCTCTCCTGTTCACGAGACCAAGCAAGGGAACTTGAACTATAGCTTCTGAGAACTTCCTCTAACAAACAGTATTCTGCAAGAGCTTCTGTTCAACAACGTTACTAGTGATCTTCCCAGAAACCCAATATATAGCTAGTTGTTCTGAATATGTAAGGTTAAATCTCAACTGCCACGAATAATCGATTATTGTAAGTGATAATCGATTATTCAAGTCCGTTACAGGGTTTTCAAAATGTGATAATCGATTATATGATGTGATAATCGATTATTCCTGTATGACTCTGTGATAATCGATTATAGCCATTCCATAATCGATTATTGCAGTTAAAAATGCAAGTTTACAAGTTTTACAAGAATTTCCTACTACATTTAATTTCTACAAATTGCTTTTAACTAATTCTAATATCTTCTTCAACTAAAACTTCTTGTACCATCATCAAAACAAATTTCTTCAAGATTTACCAATACTCCTTATTGGTAACAATCTTTCATTCTTTCATTATTATTCATCTAGTTTCACCATGAATATGGTGAACTAAACCTTGTATTGTTCTTGGGGAATCAATGTAGTCTTGTGAAACTCTCATATATGGAATTTGTGTTTAAACATCTTATTTGAGATACATGCTTTCTTTGATCATTAGTTAGGGTTTTTCCTCTTTGCTCAATGGTTGCTTTGTTTAACTCATTCAATGCATGATTATTGATTTTGTCGATACGGGAACGTACGGGGAAGTCTAGATCCGGGGAATTTCTCCCAATAGTATATTGGTTGCCGTTAAGCTCCTGCGCTAAAAGAACTAATTATTAGGAATGCTAGGAATCGTATGAACTCGTAATTGGGGATAGGCCTTCTTGAAAGGTAATTTAGAGAGTGGCATTAACAATGATGAAAAGAATGTTGAATTCCTAAAGTATATGAGAGTGGATAAGATGAAATTGATAACCCCAACAACATACTCATCCATATATTCCATTGAAGTGTTTGTATTTTGTTTTAGCCATTGATCAAATTCATGCATACATGTTTATTTTCTGTTTTGCATATTAAAATCCACTTATTTCGTTCTTAAGTCTTAAATAATCAACGAATCACATAACTAAACTAGGCCGTGAGTCCTTTGGGAGAACGATACTTGGTCTTACCGAGTTTATTACTTGAAACGATTCGGTCACACTTGCCGATTGTTCAACAAGTTTGTGGCGCCGTATTTCGGTGTTCATAAATTTGTCATCAAGTTTTTGGCACCGTTGCCGGGGACTTGTGGTTTAATTGGTTAATTTGTGTGATTAGTGATTATCTTTGACTTTAATTTTGAATTTCTATTTTTATTTTTCTGTTTTTATTTTATTTATTTTATTTTATTTTATTTTATTTTATTTTATTTTATTTTATTTCATTTTATTTCATTTTATTTTATTTTATTCTCTGAATCTTATATCTTCTCCTATATCTTTTTGTGCTAACCAAATATTCTAGGGTTTTGTGTTCTTGTGTATGCAGGAGATAATTCGAACTAGGAGCAAGATAACTGCAGAACCTCTTCTTGAAGGTTTAGACGAGAGTAGACGGAGGAGAAGAATCCGAACATCTAGAGAACTTTTCCCTCCTCCGGAAACTCTGTTGCAACCATCACCACAAGGTTCTGACCATAGCACAGAAAATATGGAGAACAATAATATCAGAAGAACTCTTGCTGATTACACCAATACAGCTGGACCTCAGCACTTTAACAGTATAGCTAGACCTAGAGTCAATGCAGCTAACATGGAGGTCAAACCAGCATTGATCCAACTGGTGAAGAGCAATCAATTCAATGGGTTATCTCATGAAAGCCCATATGAGCACCTCACTACATTTAATGAGATCTGCAACACAGTGAAAATCAATGGGGTGCCAGATGAAGCGATCAAACTTAGCTTGTTTCCTTTCTCATTAGGAGGCAATGCTAAGCTTTGGTTAAATTCTTTTCCAGAGGGAAGTTTCACAGAGTGGGAAGCAATGGTAACCAAGTTTCTAAATAAATACTTCCCACAATCAAAGGTGAATAAAGGCAAGCAAGAGATTTCTTCATTCAGGCAGGGCATGGAAGAATCACTGGGTCATGCATGGGATAGATACAAAAGCTTGCTACGAAAAACACCCACACATGGATTCAAAGAAGAGGAAGTAGTCCTAACCTTCCTTGGAGGTCTTGGTTCACAAATCAAGATGATGCTTGATGCCTCAGCAGGAGGAAACATTCAATGGAAAACTCCAGAGGAAGCAACAGAAATTATTGAAAATATGGCTACTAGTGACAACAAACTTAATATTGAAAGAGGATATCTTAGTCAGAAGGAGTTGTTACAATTAAATGATGCTTTGCTTATTCAAAATAGAATTTCTCTCAACAGTTGGAAGAAGTAATTATGAAGCTTTCACAAATACCACAAGAAATACAACAGGTCTCAATGGTTCAAGGGCAACAGCAAAAATGGCAAATGCAATCTACTCCATCTGAGAAGACAACAAAACTTGACGATACTTTCCAAAGATTCTTGAAGACGAATGCATCTTATTGTCAGAATGTGGATGCTGCATTTAAAAATATGGAGATCTATGTTGAGCGAATAGTTGACAAAATGAAACATGATAATCTCAGAAAGGAGTGTAAACCTGTTGTGACCAGAAGTGGTAAAATGTTAGAGGAGAGAAAAAAAGGAAAAGAGGAGAAAGAAAATGAGAGTGAGAGTGAAAAAGAAACATGTGAGTGGAAAGAAAGGGTTGAGAGAGAGAAAAAGAAAAAAGAAGAAGATGAGAGGAGAGAAAAAACAGAGAGAGAAGAGAGAGAGAGGAGAGACAAAAAGAAAAAGAGGGTGAAAAGCCACTTCCTTATCCAAAGAGTTATTCAAGGAAGGAGAAAGAAAAGCAGTTGGAAAGATTCATGGAGTTGTTTAAGAAGCTGGAGATCACTATACCATTCTCTGAAGCATTGCAACAGATGCCAACATATGCAAAGTTTTTGAAGGAACTTCTTACAAAGAAAAACAAGTACATTGAAAAGGAAACTATCAATGTACAGGGTAACTGCAGTGCAATCATACAGAAACTACCTCCTAAACTTAAAGATCCAGGAAGCTTCACTATTCCATGCATCATAGGAGATTTGAAAGTTGGAAGAGCATTGATTGATTTAGGAGCTAGCATTAATTTAATGTCACTATCCATGTGCAGAACAATTCAGGGTTTGGAAATCAAACCGACCAGAATGGCTCTTCGACTGGCGGACAGGTCTCTTAAATATCCATATGGAGTGGTTGAAGATGTTCTAGTGAAGGTTGATAAATTTATATTCCTAATGGATTTTATTGTGATGGAGATGGAAGGAAATAATGATGTTCCTCTTATTCTTGGGAGACCTTTTATGAAGACTGCTAGAGTTTTAATTGATGTAGAAAATGGTAAGCTTAAATTGAGAGTTGATGATGAAGAAGTCACTTTTGACGTATCCAAGGCCATGACATATCCAAATGATGACAAAGCATGTTTTCAATTTGATGAACTTGATGAAATTTGTATGGTGCAAGAAAGGATGGTGCGAAATATTTCTCCATTAGAGAAAACTCTCATTGATGCTTGTGAAGATTTAGATGAAGAAGAAGAGAAATTAATTGATGAATGTCTTATGGACTTGGAAACATTGAAAAAGAGTCCAGTGGAAGATCCAATCTTTGAAATAATTGATAAGGAAGAAGAAGTCAAAGTAAAGACGCCAGAATTAAAAAGATTGCCATCACATTTGAAATATGTTTTTCTAGAAGAAGATGGAACCAAGCCAGTCATCATCAATAACTCTTTATCTCTACAAGAAGAAGAGCAGTTGATAGAAATTTTTAAAGCCAACAAAGAAGCAATTGGGTGGTCAATATCAGATCTTAAAGGTATTAGCCCAACTTATTGTATGCACAAGATTTTTATGGAAGAAGATTATAAACCAAGTGCTCAACCATAGAGAAGGTTAAATCCTGTTGTGAAGGAAGTGGTTAGAAAAGAAGTGTTGAAACTGCTAGAAGCTGGTATCATTTATCCAGTCTCTAATAGTGAATGGGTGAGTCCAGTACAGGTGGTTCCAAAGAAAGGTGGGATGACAGTAATTCATAATGATAAAAACGAACTCATTCCTACTCGTACAGTTACTGGCTAGCGTATGTGTATTGATTACAGGAAGCTGAATAAAGCTACTAGAAAGGATCATTTTCCTATTCCTTTCATGGACCAGATGTTAGAAAGATTATCAGGTCAAGCTTTCTATTGTTTTCTAGATGGGTATTCTGGATACAATCAAATTGTGGTAGATCCAAAAGACCAAGAGAAGACGGCCTTTACTTGTCCTTTTGGTATCTTTGCATATAGAAAGATGCCATTTGGATTATGTAATGCTCCAGCCACATTTCAAAGGTGTATGCAGGCAATTTTTGCATATCTCTTAGAAAAATGTATTGAAGTGTTCATGGATGATTTCTCAGTTTTTGGAAATTCTTTCCAAAGATGTTTGGCTAATTTGAACACTGTTCTCAAAAGATGTGTTCAGACAAATCTTGTTCTTAATTGGGAGAAATGTCATTTCATGGTAACTGAAGGAATTGTTCTGGGGCATAAAATCTCTGCTAAAGGAATTGAGGTAGATAAAGCTAAAGTAGAAGTCATTGAGAAACTGCCTCCACTAACAAATGTAAGGGGGATTAGGAGTTTTCTCGGTCATGCTGGGTTTTATAGAAGATTCATCAAAGATTTCTCAAAAATTGCTAAACCATTGAGTAATCTTTTGATGAAGGATGCTCCTTTTGTGATGAATGAAGACTGTTTGAAAGCTTTTGACACATTGAAGAATAAATTATTGTCAGCTCCAGTAATTGTAGCGCCAGATTGGAATCAAAATTTTGAATTAATGTGTGATGCAAGTGATTATGCAATAGGAGTTGTTCTTGGCCAGCGAAAAGAACAAAAGTTTCATCCAATTTATTATGCTAGCAAGGTTCTGAATGATGCTCAACTGAATTATGCTACCACAGAAAAAGAATTCCTGGCTATTGTGTATGCTTTAGAGAAATTTTGACCTTATCTTATTGGATCTAAGGTGACTGTCTATACAGATCATGCAGCTATCAAATATTTGTTGACAAAGCCAGATTCTAAGCCACGTCTGATTAGATGGGTACTATTGTTGAAAGAATTTGATGTAGAAATTCGTGATAAGAAAGTGATAAAAGTTGAAAAACTGTTATTTTCATGCTTAAAATTGACACAAAAAGCAACCTTTACACTTAGAAACTAGCTTGAAATCATGCTTTTATCCATATTTTAAGAAATAAGAGAGCTGGACAGGTTTATGCTTGATTTCAGTGTTTTTGTGCAGGTTTTAAGGTGAATTTAGTGAAAGAAGTGAAGAAGGAGAGAGATGGAATCAGAAAAGTCAACCAGAAACCAGAAAAGTCAACCAGTCAACCAGAAAAGTCAACCAGTCAACCAGTCAACCAGAATACGGAAAAAGTCAACCATACGAGTTTTGGGCCAGTTTTCTGCGATTTTATGATCTGTTTGGGCTTGGACCCGTTTTCTATTATTTTTATGTCCTATTTAAAGACCTAGATGTCTTAGGGTTTGGTATCTTTGGCAGAAACGAAGCAAACACTCTCTCTTCCACCCCTTGGGGTAGATTGGGAGATGGTGACAGCTCTCCTCTTCTCTTTCTCGGGTTTTTCTATCTCTTTCATTCTTTCATTATTGTTCATCTAGGTTCACCATGAATATGGTGAACTAAACCTTGTATGTTTGTTGGGGAATCAATGTAATCTTTTGAAGCTCTCATATATGGAATTTGTTTTTACATCTTTTATTTAAGATCTATGCTTTCTTTCATCATTAGTTAGGGTTTTTCCTCTTTGCGTAATGCTTGCATTGTTTAACTCATTTGATGCATGATTATTGGTTTTGTCGATACGGGCGCGTACGGGGAAGTCTAGATCCGGGGAATTTCTCCCAATATCACATTGGTTGTCGTTAAGCTCCTGCACTTATGAACTAATCATTAGGAATGCTAGGAATTGTATGAACTCGTGATTAGTGAGAAGCCTTCTTGAAAGGTACTTTAGAGAGTGGCATTAACAATGATGATTTGAATGTTGAATTCCTAAAATATATGAGAGTGGAAAAGATGAAATTGAACCCCAACAACATATTTATACATATATTTCATTGAAAGTGTTTATCTTTTGCTTTTTGCCATTGATCAAAACTTCATGCATACATATTTAATTTTCGTCTTCTGCATATAAAATCCAAATATTCCGTCTTTAAGTCTTAGCTAATCAATAAACCACACAACTAAACTAGGCCGTGAGTCCTTTGGGAAGAACGATACTTGGTCTTACCAAGTTTATTACTTGAACGATTCGGTCATACTTGCCGATTGAAAAACAAGTTTGTGACATCATATTTTGGTGTTCATAAATTTGTCCATCAGAAAGGAAGTGAGAACTTGATTGCTGATCATTTGTCACGGTTAGTTAACAATGAGGTCACTAGCAAGGAATCCGAAATCTGGGAATCTTTTTCAGATGAAACACTCATGTATATTCAACAGAGGCCCTGGTTTGCTGATATGGCTAATTTCAAAGCTGCAAGGGTCATGCCAGAAGACTTAACTTGGCAACAAAGAAAAAAATTTTTGCATGATGCCAAACAGTTTGTTTAGGATGATCCTTATTTGTTCAAGATTGGAGTAGATAATCTTCTGAGGAGATGTGTGACAAATGAAGAAGCAGAAGGAATTCTCTGGCATTGTCATGATTCACCTTATGGAGGACATTTTAATGGAGAAAGAACAGCAGCAAAAGTCCTTCAATCAGGAATTTATTGGCCAACTTTATTTAAAGATGCCCATAATCATGCCAGAAATTGTGATAAATGTCAAAGAGCAGGGACGATCACTAAACTTCATGAGATGCCATTACAAGGCATTTTAGAGGTTGAGGTTTTTGATTGCTGGGGTATTGACTTTGTTGGACCCTTTCCTCCATCTTTCAACAATGAATACATTCTGGTAGCAGTGGATTATGTGAGTAAATGGGTGGAAGCATTAGCTTGTCCTAAAAATGATGCTAGCATGGTAATTAAATTCTTGAAGAAGCAGATATTCTCACGTTTTGGCACTCCAAGAGTGTTGATTAGTGATGGAGGATCTCATTTTTGCAATTATCAACTAGAAAAAGTACTCAAACACTATGGAGTGAAACATAAGGTAGCTGCACCTTATCATCCACAAACCAACGGACAAGCTGAGGTGTCTAACAGGGAAATAAAAAGGATCCTGGAAAAAACAGTGACTTCATCAAGAAAGGATTAGTCTCTCAAATTGGATGATGCTCTTTGGGCTTATAGGACGGCAATGAAGACGTCTATGGGATTATCACCATTTCAATTAGTCTATGGGAAAGCATGTCATTTGCCAGTAGAATTGGAGCATAGAGCGTTATGGGCTTTGAAATTCTTGAATTTTGATCCTTATGAAACTCAATGCACACGCAGAAGGCAGATTTTGGAGCTTGAAGAAATGCGATTACATGCATATGATTCATCCAAGGCTTACAAAGACAAGATCAAATTTTATCATGATAGGAAGTTGGTGAATAGAGTTTTCAATCCAGGACAACAGGTACTATTGTTCAATTCAAGATTGAAGATATTTCCTGGGAAGCTGAAGTCAAAATGGTCAGGACCATTTGTGATAAAAGAAGTGCATCCGCATGGAGCAATTGAAATATTTAATCCAGCTGCTGATGATCCACATAAAAGTTGGGTGGTGAATGGTCAACGTCTCAAGCCCTATCTAGGGGGAGAGGTGCAACAATTGTCCACAATAATGCTGTTGGTCGATCCTTGAAAGTTTGGGTCAGGCTCGTGACGTTAAACAAGCGCTTACTGGGAGGCAACCCAGTGTTCTGTACGTATTTATTTTTGTTTTAGACTAGGGTTGATGTACTCTATTGGAAACCTGGTTTGTTATGATGGTTTGCTATTGACTGTGATTGTGTGATAAGTAATGCTTGCTGATGATAATTGATTGATTGATGTTGAGATAGATGTGCACATTAAATGCTTATACAGGTGATTCACAAGCTTGTGAACAAATGCAGGATATTATGATTGTGATTGTGAGATTAAGCAGGATGTGCATGTCAAAATTTGAATGAGCCTATTTGTGAGGTTTTGAGCTCCAGAGTTTTTTTTTATTGATTGAATGCTATTACTTTGAAAGCATGAATGATTTTGCCCAGGTTTTCTATGATTGAATCAATTGCTTGTTTTGCATTATATGATCAAGGCCGTTTGTTGAAACCCTTTTTATTGGCCAAATTCATGAAGTTAGCCCACTAAAAGAGAACACTTTGTGTTCTATCCTTTGAACCATTAGCCTTGAACATAAATTGAAAACCCGTGTTGAAAAGCTTTACCTTGAGTTAAGTAGAAAATCTTTTGTGGTATTGTTAAATGTTCAAGTTTGGGGTTGTTGGGAAAGCATGAAAAAGAAAAAGGAAAAGCATTGAACTAAAAGTTAAGAATAAGAATGTGAAAAGAAAAGAAAAAGAGAAAGAAAAGAAAAGAAAAAGCAAAGCTCAATGTAAAAGAAGTTGGGAAAAATAAGAATAATTGTGTTGTTATGATTCTCTTAACTCAAGGATTTTGTGATCCAGAAAAACCAATTTTGTTGTTAGCCCAGCCACGTTATAAGCCATTGAAAAGTCCTTGTGATGATGCATGCTTGTAAATGTTTTGATTGTGGTTAAATGAAAGGCAAAGTTCATTCATGTGACATTGTGGTAGTGGAGTGAATGAGTGATTACCTCTTATACACTTGGAGTGAATGAGTGATTACCTCCTTGATCTTCAAGGACATTTCCGGTTTCATCCTTCTTAGCTTTTGCTTTACCGGTGGGCATTCCGGCTTGAGTGGGAGCTTGTGTTGTACAATATCTGTATCGAGGCCTGGCATGTCATTGTAAGACCAAGCAAACACATCCCTGAACTCCCTCAATAAGTCACGCAATTTTTCTTTCACTTCTGCTTTCATGGCTGTACCGATCTTCACCTCCTTTACCTCATCCCCATTCCCTAAATTGAGTACTTCAACATATTCCTGGTGAGGTTTCATCTCCTTACACTCTTGTTCCACTAGTCTCAACAGTTCAGGAGGGGGTTCCGGGTCATCATCACAATCATCTTCCGTATTATTGACGGGGCGCCCAAAATCAGGAATATCAACATAATTACTTTCAAAACATTCATTGTCATATCTGCATTATTTGAGTTTATGAAAAGGAAATAAATAAACGAAAAACGACGAGGAATGCAAAATGATGATAAAACACAAACAAACACACTTTGATTATCGCGCTGAGCATAACAAACTAAAAGTGTCAACCCGTAAGTCATGAATCCTAAAGCCCCGGGTAAAGCTATAGGATTAATTAAAGTTATTACATCTCATTCAAATTAAGCATCACGGGCAAATCCAGCATCTCCCAGTTGTCGAGTCGTGCATCCGGGGAGCAGGCCCACTGATAACAGTTGAAAAACTGTTATTTTCATGATTAAAATTGACACTAAAAGCAACCTTTACACTTAGAAACTAGCTTGAAATCATGCTTTTCTTTATATTTTTGGAAATAAGAGAGCTGGACAGCTTTATGCTTGATTTCAGTGTTTTTGTGCAGGTTTTAAGGTGAATTTGGTGAAAGAAGTGAAGAAGGAGAGAGATGAAATCAGAAAAGACAATAAAAAGTGCAAAAGGAGAAGCCGAAGTCACCGCTCAGCGGCAGTTTACCGCTGAGCGGCACTCAGGAGCTTGCGGGAGGTCCGCTGAGGGGCAAAATGGCCGCTGAGGGGAGAAAACGAGTCACGCACTCACCGCTGAGCGGTACTCTGGAAGTCACGGGAGATCCGCTGAAGGGCAAAATGGCCGCTGAGGGGAGAAAACAAGTCACGCAATCACCGCTGAGCGGTAGTTTACCGCTGAGCGGCACTTTAATGGGCTTGGACTTGACTTTTTGTAATTTACGAATGATACATAAGCTTTAGGGTTTCCTAGGGTTAGGTATCTCTGGCTGGAACGAAGAAAGCACTCTCTCTTCCACCCCTTTGAAGGAGGATCTTGGATGCTGAGGCTTCCTCTTCACCTTTTTAGGGTTTATTCTTTCATTCTTTCATTGTAATTCACTTAGGTTCACCATGAATATGGTGAACTAAACTCTGTATGTTTGTTGGGGAATCAATGTAGTCTTGTGAAACTCTCATATATGGAATCTGTTTTTACATCTTTTAATTAAGACTTATGCTTTCTTTCATCATTAGTTAGGGTTTTTCCTCTTTGCTTAATGCTTGCATTGTTTAACTCATTCGATGCATGATAATTGGTTTTGTCGATACGGGCACGTACGGGGAAGTCTAGATCCGGGGAATTTCTCCCAATTTTATATTGGTTGTCGTTAAGCTCCTGTACTTATGAACTGATCATTAGGAATGCTAGGAATTGTATGAACTCGTGATTAGGGAGAAACCTTCTGGAAAGGTACATTAGAGAGTGGCATTAACAATGATGATTTGATTGTTGAATTCCTTAAAATATATGAGAGTGGATAAGATGAAATTGAACCCCAACAACATATTCATATCTATATTTCATTGAAAGTGTTTATCTTTTGCTTTTTGCCATTGATAAAAATTCATGCATACATGTTTATTTTCTGTCTTGCATTTTTAACCCCAAATATTTCGTTTGTAAGTCTTAGTTAATCAAGAAACCACATAACTAAACTAGGCCGTGAGTCCTTTGGGAAGAACGATACTTGGTCTAACCAAGTTTATTACTTGAACGATTCGGTCATACTTGCCGATTGAAAACAAGTTTGTGACATCATAATTTGGTGTTCATAAATTTGTCCATCAAGTTTTTGGCGCCGTTGCCGGGGACTCGTGGTTTAACTGGTTAATTTGTGTGATTATTGATTATGTTTGACTTATTTTTTTATTTTATTTTTTAAATTTCGAATTTTTATTTTTATTTTTCTGTTTTTTTTTTATTTTCTGAATATTATATCTTCTCTTATATCTTTTTGTGCTAACCAAATTTTTTCTAGGGTTTTGTGTTCTTGTGTATGCAGGAGGCAATTCGAACTAGGAGCAAGAAAACAACAGAACCTCTGCTTGAAGGATTAGAAGACAGTAGACGGAGGAGAAGAATCAGAACATCTAGAGAACTTTTCCCTCCTCCGGAAACTCTGTTGCAACCATCACCACAAGGTTTTGACAATAGCACAGAAAATATGGAGAATAATAATTATCAGAAGAACTCTTGCTGATTACACCAATGTAGCTGGACCTCAACATTTTAACAGCATAGCTAGACCTAGAGTCAATGCAGCCAATATGGAGGTCAAACCAGCATTGATCCAACTGGTGAAGAGTAATCAATTCAATGGGTTATCTCATGAAAGCCCATATGAGCACCTTACTACATTTAATGAAATTTGCAACACAAGTGAAAATCAATGGGGTGCCAGACGAAGCAATCAAACTTAGTTTGTTTCCTTTCTCATTGGGAGGCAATGCTAAGCTTTGGTTGAACTCTTTTCCAGAAGGAAGTTTCACAGAGTGGGAAGCAGTGGTAACAAAGTTTTTGAACAAATACTTTCCACAATCAAAGGTGACAAAAGGCAAGCAAGAGATATCTTCATTTAAGCAGGGCATGGAAGAATCACTGGGGCATGCATGGGATAGATACAAAAGTCTGCTAAGAAAAACACCCACGCATGGCTTTGAAGAACAGGAAGTAGTCTTAACTTTCCTTGGGGGGCTTGGTTCACAAACCAAGATGATGCTTGATGCCTCAGCAGGAGGCAATATTAAATGGAAAACTCCAGAGGAAGCTATAGAAATCATTGACAACATGGCTACTAGTGATAATGAGCTCAACAGTGAAAGAGGAGTTCCTATGCAACAAAAAGGGGTTCTCCAATTACAGACCCATGATGCCTTGCTAGCTCAAAATAAAATTCTAACTCAACAGCTGGAGACTCTGACTAAAACTCTTGCACACTTACCTAAAGAGTTGAAAACTGCTGCACAGGTACAAACCCAGTTGTGCGAATTATGTGGAGGTGATCATATCAATGGTCAATGTGCTTTTCCAGTGGAAGCCTTGGAGGATGTTAATTTCATGGCTAATCAATTTCCATACCGTCAAGGGAATTACAATCAAGGATGGAAACCACATCCAAGCATTGGTCAAGGACAAACTGGGCAAGCAAATCAATATAATAAGCAGCAACAACCAACCTTTTGGCAGCAGTTATCTATGCTTAATGAAAAATCAACAAGGTTGGAAGAAACTCTTCAGCAATTCATACAGAAAACCGAATCTTCTCAAAAGAGCACTGAAGCTGCTATAAAGAATTTGGAGATTCAAATGGGTCAGATTACCAAGCAATTGGAAGAAAGGCCAAATAGAAATTTTGGGGCTAATACTGAGGTTAACCCTAGAGAAGAGTGCAAAGTGGTAAAGAGTGTGAATGAAGAGATAATTGAGTTAGAAGAAGAAGAAACGGAAGAAAGAAGAGAAATAGAGAGCAAAAACAATTTTCCTTTTCCAATAAATCAAGAGAAACAAATGGACTTCACAGAATTATTCAGAATGGTGGATAATAAAGCACCTTGGGAACAGATTTTACAGAAAATTGCAGTTTACACAAAATCTGATGAAGAAATTTCTACAAAGAAGAGACGTAGAGATGATGAGGCAAAAAAGTGTATAACTGTTAAGAAAGAGTCATTCCCTCCTAAAGCGTCAGATCCAGGCAGTTTTTCTATCCCTTGTACTATAGGGAAGAAAAAGGTAAAGAAAGCTCTCCTTGATTTAGGTTCAAGTGTTAACTTGATACCTTATTCTTTACTGGAGCAAATCGGCAATGTTAAAATGAAACATGCAAAGATTAAAATAGTAATGGCCGATGGATCTTCAAAGGAGCCATGTGGGATTGTAGAGGACATTATAGTTTGTGTTGGCAAACTTCAGTTCTTGGCAGACTTTGTGGTGATGAAGATGGAGACTGAGAAGATACCTATCATACTTGGAAGACCGTTTATGAAAACGGCCAGGGCTATCATAGATGTAAATGAAGGTATAGTGGTGCTCCAGGATAGAGAGGAGAGAGTGGTGGTAGATGTTTTCAAAGATGAGATGCAAGCAAAGGAGGAAGAAGCTAGTTATAAAGCTGCATTTCGAGATGCACCCATGACTAGCCGTAAAGATGAGAAATCTTGAGGTTTCAGGTAACCATTGTTTGTTGTTTCAGGTACCCAAGGAAGAAGAGATTGGAAGAGGAGAAGAAATTCCTAGAGACTGGAAGAAAAGAAGACTCCAACTTGGCACACCTGTTAGAATCAAGAACAAGTTGTGGGTTGTGAAGGGCTTTAAAGAGAAGGAGATGATAGAGATAGAGTCTCCATATTCTAGAAGAACCAAAACAGTTCAAAGGAAACAGCTGAGGAGTTGGTGGAAAGACAACATCAACTACAAAGAAGATGGAACTTGAACTTTATTGGGTCAAGCTAATGACATTAAAAGAGCGCTTGCTGGGAGGCAACCCAGTGAAATTAAAAACTTTTGATTTGGTTTTGTAATTTGTAATTTGTGAACATTATTTTTGTAATTATTTTGTTGGATATAGCATCTACTGAAGGATGCTAGGTGGTTAAGTATCTACTGAAGGATACAATGGCTGTAACACCTACTGATGGGTGTTGGTGGATTTTGGGTCAGGCTCGTGACGTTAAACAAGCGCTACCTGGGAGGCAACCCAGTTGATTGAATATTTCTGTTTGTTTATTTTAGTTAGGGTTTGCATAAGCATTTTGAACATTGAATTACAGGGAGCCAGTGAGGGGCATGTCTAGGAGGCACGTAGGTTAAGAAAAGAAGGAAAAGAGCACTTCACGAAAGTGCCGCTGAGCGGTACTTTACCGCTGAGCGGTACTCTCGCAGAATAGGGTTTTAGCTCCCCTTAGCGGGACCCGAGCCCATTAGGGTATTTTTACACCCTAAGCTGCGCATTCTTTCACACTTTCAGACTTTTCTTTGCACAAACACTCCCACATACCTTCTCCAAGGTTTTCCACATCTTTTCACTCTTCCCTCTTAAGAAAATTTCTCTTCCACTCACTTTTTCACTAGTGTGCCATCAAAGTTTGGGGTTGGAAGAGAGCATTCTAGCTTGGAAGCATTCTCATTGCATCTAGTATCTCCACCCAAGTAAGTAAAATGCATTTTGTTCATTCTAGGGTTTTTGATTTTGAATATGATTGTCAAAGCATGAAGATTTAGGGGTTTTGATTTCTTGGCATGATTTGATGATATATTTGATGTTTGAACCGATTAAACTGCATGATTATGAACTGGAAAACTGAAAATTGCATTTGGGTGGAGTTAGGAAAGCTTTAAAACAGGTTTTTCAAAAATCTGCAGAGTTACCGTTGAGGGGTAAACTGCCGCTGAGCGGCACTCTGCCAGATTTGATTTTTCAAGTTTTGTGTGATCTGGAATGTGGTACTGGTGGCGCTGAGGGGAAATTCTGGCCCTCAGCGGTGGTTTAGCTTCGAAAGGAGTTGTGTTCTGTGTTTTACTAATGATTAACATCATGTTCTGTGGTTTGGTTTTGTGTTTTGAATGTAGGAATGACATCCTCATCAGGAAAAAGATTGAAAACCATGGCAAACAAGAGAAAGGAAAAGGAACCAGAGCAAAACCCCATTCTAGCAGGTTCCTCTCTAGGAAACATGAGAAGCACTTTAAAGTGGTTCAGGACAGGAGACTTCTGATGGAGAGAAAGGTTGGAATGATACCTAACCTTGCTCCTCAATTTGGAGAGCAAGTTTTAGGGAATGACTGGGGAAAGCTAGCCACTTATCCTGCACCTGCCAACATAGCTGTGGTTAAGGAATTTTACACCAATGCAAAGAAGATTGGTGATTATCCAGCTGAGAATTATTTGGGCTATGTCAGAGGCCATGCTATCAGGTATGATCCTGATTCAATCAATAACTTTCTGGACACTGTATGGGCTGGTGAGCAGTGCCAGTTTGCTCTTTGCATGGAGGAAGGTGCTGATTATGAGGATGTGGAGAGAGTACTGTGTATACCTGGAGGACACTTCCAAAGGAATAGATCTGGCTTAGTGGTTAACATTAGGAGGACGGATTTGACTCCTCTTGCAAAGTATTGGATGGCGTTTTCACATGCCAACATTCAGCCATGTTCACATGTGTCAGATATTACTCTCAGCAGGGCATTCTTCATCTATTGTGCTATCAGAAACTTGAATGTTAATATTGGGCAGGTGATAGCTGATGAGATTAGTGTGTGTGCCAATACTTCAAACAACAAAGCACCACTAGGACATCCTTCTTTGATCACGCACCTTTGCAAGATAGCTGGGGTGGACACTTCTGCTCCACCTTTTGAGAGGCCAAGAAAAGCTATTGATGAGGCCTACTATAGACAGTACTGTGGAGGTGATGATGCAGCTCAGCCAGTTCCACCACGTCGTGCTCGTAGAGAGAGAGGGCCAGCACAGAGCCAGACATCTGTTGAGACACATGAAGCAGAGCCATTCCAGATGAGGGACATGTATATGTCTCTTATAGGGGCTCAGTTGCAGTCCATTCACAGAGGGCAGGTGGCCACTGCTGAGATGATTGTGGGGATGTATGATTGATGTGAGGGTCGCACCTCCCAACAAAAGTTGTGCATAAAAGAATGCAGTATAGACTAGGAAGTGACTCCTAGGTCGTCTCTCAAGGACCAAATTGTGGTTCAGTCGCAGATCAAACACGTAGTGGGGGGGGTATTGTGAAGATTTTGTGAATGCGAGTAAACTAAATTAAAATGCGAATGTAAACACGGAAGGAACCAAAGAATTAAAATGGTTGGTCACTAATTCAATTACGTACTTCCAATCATCGATTAATGACAATTACACACTACTATTATCCAAATCCAAGACGAATCACCCAACTAACTTAAACTAACATCTCACTTAAATTCTCACAACCGACATGGTTAAGAACATGCAAATAATTGAAAGAAACATCAAAGTTGAACGATATTGAAGTTGAGTCCCTGATGTAAGGACCGAGCGTGCAATTGATTATATATGTATCCTATGCTAAAGCAAATGGAACAAGGATCAAATATGGTGAATAAAGGCACCATCCAGGCTGTGATAAAAGATGCTAGCATAAGTAGACCGAAAGGTATATAATTTGCAATTCCATAAATGCAATTAGCGCTAACCATAAGCACAATGCGGCAGTAATTAAGCAAGAAATGTTGAAATTAGTAATTGAAATGCACCAAAAATCAATCACTTTTCCTTGCACACCAAGCTGGACGTGACAACTATGTGCCCTCCATTAATGAATCATCACTCTGCCTCGCTCCACGTTCCCACCATCAATTGAACAACGTCCTATTCTCTAAAGAAAAGAATCTCGTGTGACAAGCAAAGTGCTGCCCAACACACGTACAGGCCCAGAAACCACTTCACTTCTTCCAGCTCAACGCGCCCCTCCACCCCTCCATTGCAGCCGTGACACCTCCAGCTTTCTTCTTCTACTTGAATCAGCCGTGACACATCCCAACCGTGACACCTTGCGCGTGCAACTACTATCATGTGCAGCACTGCCCTTCTTTACCGTGTGCACTCTTTCTCAAGCCAAAAGGAAATGACTTTCACTTAGGTGGCAGCAGCACTCATCTCTTCCTACATGACCCCTACCACCGTGGCACCACATCTTTGCTACAGCTCCCTCTTGAACTCCGTAAATCTGCACACTTCTCTCCTTCACCTCACGGGTTTCTCATTCCAAAATGTGTCCCTCTTTTCTTCCAGCAATTTCTTTGTCCTAGTCATCGGCATCAAAAAAAACCAGCGTAAAACATCATATCCCTACTCTAATAACACAAGCCGAGAGTGTAAAAGTGTTTTTGCCATTTTTCCTTCCCTCCCAAATTTTGAGAATCGCCTTTTTCAGCCAACACAAAAGCCTCCCAACCTCAAAGACCGAGAGAAGAGAAAAATCAAAACAGTGCCCAAAACAAAGTGTCCAAAAAGTGGTCCGGTCAAGTGGCGGCTAGGGCTCCTCTAAGGACGTGTGTCCTCCTTTTAATAGGGATGGGGTCCACACACTAAAACCCTAGGGTCCAAGTCATTAATTTCTAATTTTGGGTCTAATCTAATTTACCAAAAATTGACCCAAAATATAAGAGTTGATACAGAAATTTTAAACTACTGAATTACAATTTAATTAATTCAAAAATGTCTGTCTGGAGAGTCTTGAATTTATTTGACATTCTTCCTGATGTCCCAAAATGTATTTCCGAAATTTTCCTGCATTTCAAAATTGCACTTAATTAGCTCAGAAAATCCAAATTAGCACAATTACAAATTTCCGACCAAATTAAGCGGAATTCGGAAAACTGGGAAATAACAAACAATTAAACACAATTCCCTGGTTTATTTAAGTGCAATAAACTAAATATAATTCAAGAAATAATGACTCATCAAAATAGACCACACTTAGTCTTTTGCACACCTGGGCAAAATCAAGACGCAGATCAGGGAATAGTTCAAAGGACATTAAGGGTATGACACAACTTAGCACACAGAAAACAAAGACTCGCAAGTAAACAAACAGAATTTACACAGTCCTCAAGAAATCTGGACAGAGAAAAGAAGTAGACAATTCCAACACAGAATGAATCAGAGAAAGCAGATACTCATGAAATCATCCAAGCAATTCAAGACATGGCAGAATGATTAATCAGCTCAAGAGGTGAATCAAAAGTAACAAAACCTCACAGATGCACACAATCAGTGTTTCTCTCAAGTGTTTAAGGTAAATCAATGTCACTCAATGCACTCAAGAAAGCAATCACAAATAGACTTGGCAAGCCTCTAATATCAACACTCCAGCACATACGCATGTTCAAATCAAAAGGTCTTTTCATGGTTGTAATGGGGCCAAGGACAAGGGAGGATATATCTGGATAAGAAGCTACAAACCATAAGGAACAGAGGAGCAATGGGGAACAAGTGTAAACACATTCAAACACACCCACAACCTCTAATTCCATCCTCTTCTTGACTCCATTATTCACAATTATTTTTTTTTTTATTTTTCTCATTTTTCTCTACTTTTTTTTTTCATCCTGTCTCTTTTCTTTTCCCTCTTTTCAAAACAAAACTGTAAAAGACAAGATACATATATTTACCAAAACAAAACAAGAAGAGGAACCAACTAGCCAACTCATCAGAAACCCCAAGGAGACCACACTTGTTCCCAAAACACTTTCAAAGCTCCAAAATTCCCTAAGGTTAAGGTAATATTGGTTTTTCACTTAGGGCTAGTGTATGAGATTCAAAACAAAGAAATGAGGAAAGTATAGGCTCAAAAAGGGTTTTCAAAGAATCAGAGCAAGGTAAGCTTATTTGGCTAGAGAGGCTCAAGAACAAAAATGCCTTTATCACTTCCAAACATGCATATCAATCAAGAATTATCAACAAGAGTCAAGCCAAGGCATATGTGCAAGCAATCAAGAGACATATCACACACAAGAAAGAACATCAAGTGGCTCAAATTCTCACACAGGGCATTTGTGTCACAATCAATTCAACTCTCAAACATCATGATCATCTTCCAAGCAAAGAAAAGCAAGGAATCCAACATCTCAGAGTATCAATGAAGTGAAGGAAAACTGACAACCTAACCACAATCCAGAATTCACGAAAAGCATGCAAAACTGTACACAAGACACAACAAAAACTACCTAGAAAAGAAAAAAAAATTTAACACGGAAAACAAAAATTAACAAAGAAAAATCAGAATCTCCCCCAATAGACCACACTTAAACTACACAGTGTCCTCAATGTGTCATAAGCATAAGATCAGAAATCATAACAGTCAACAGATCATGGACAAGTGCAATAAAAGTAGGGAAAGGGGGAGAAGAGAGAAAGAAAACTCCCCTGATCATGGTGGCAGTTGCCAATTTTGGACTTGCAGGGGGATGTCTTCCGCCATTGGATCCAGCCAGGAAGTTTTGAGGAAGAATTGCTTCATCCTCCAGATTTGATCTAGCAGGGAGATATCATCCACAGCTGGATCTAAGAAGCAAAGATTGTCGATGAGCAGGTTCAGCTGGTGCCTATTGATCTTGAAGCTTTTGTCAGTGTTAGCACCTTTATTTTCCACTGTGGGTGCATGTTGGTCAAATTCATGTGTACCTCCTGCAACATGGTTAGTGCAATGTGGCTCCAAAGAAATGGCATGCAGAGGTATAACACCCAATCCCAATTTATCAGACTGAACCTCATATACATCCTCAGAACATGAATCAATTTCAAAATCACAAGCAATATCAACTACAGACTCAGATTCATGTTCAATGCATGAAGAATAAACATTCGGATGCGACAGCAAAAATTGGTTCTCATCATGCATAGAGGGAAAATTAAAATCAGACTCAACAACAATATAATCATCAGCATACCTCTCAACAACATAATCATCAATATAATCAAATTGAGGTATGCTCACCTCCTCTTCCTTGAAGATTGCTAAAGTGTGGGAAGATGAAGGTGGTCTACCTGGTTCAGGATTACTGCTTATTTCTGCCTGCTCCTCAAAATACTCATCACTCTCCTCAGGTGCAAGGGTATGGACATAGGATGATGGGAAAGTAGATGGCACAGTAGTAAGCTCATGACTCTTCTCCCAATCTTCTATGTTGATGCCACTATCATCATCATCTGGAATCTGAACAGTCTGAAATGGTAGCTCTGAATCTTGAGACTGTTCCTCAGTGAGTTGAGTGGCCATCTGCCCTATCTGATCAGTCATACTCTGAATGGCAGCTCCTATTTCTTGCTGGAACTGCATGTTCTCTTGTTGGAACTGAAAGTTCTGCATGGTCATCTGCTCCAACAACTCCTTCAATGTAGGCTCAGAAGTAGAAGGCTGAGGAGCTATTTCGGCAGGAGCACTATACTGCTGACTCTCGTATTGCTGGACTGGTGGAGGCATAAAAGTACTCTGGAATGGTGGTTCTTGATATTGATGCTGTGGAGCATCATACCATCCCAAGGTAGGGTCATTCCATCCAAGACCGTTGCTGTAAGCATATTGCACAGGGGAAAATTTGCTTAGAAACTGATGCTCAAGATATCCCCAATCGGTAACGGATCTCAGAGGAAGAGAGTCTTTCCAATCCTTAGCTGCTCCTTGTAATGAATGCGGAAATGCGCTCAGGAAAATGTAATCAAGAGGGACATCTGGAGGTTTCATTGAAGAGCACATGATGTGGAGCTCCTCCAAATGTCTGTGTGGGCATTCTCCTGCAAAACCATGAAACTTAGGCAGCAAATGTATCAGTCCAGGGGTGAGATCGCAATGAAGATCATCCTCCTTAAGTGAAACCGGCTCACAAAGAGCACTCTCAGAAATTAAAGGATGAGTCATATTGTTCTCAACATAGAAATCAGCAGAATATGAATTACAATCAGAGTAACATGCAGAAGGAGAATCATAATCAGAGGCACTAGCAAAACAAGCAGTATTCGCGAAATCAGAATAGGTAGACATGGAAAAAGAAAAATACTACAAATTACGAAATAAATAAAACACAACACATTTATACATGCAAACACGCACACATAAAACAGAACATCACATCACATCACATCACAACACAAGACAAAACACAACACACACAAACACAACAAAAAGACCTAAGACCGAACCATTGGTCCCCGGCAGCGGCGCCATTTTGATGAGAGGGTCGCACCTCCCAACAAAAGTTGTGCATAAAAGAATGCAGTATAGTGCTAGGAAGTGACTCCTAGGTCGTCTCTCAAGGACCAAATTGGGGTTCAGTCTCAGATCAAACACGAAGTGGGGGGGGTTTTGAAATAATTTTTGTGATTAGAAACGAACTAAATTAAAACTGGGACTTAAACACGACCGAACATAATTGAAAACATTGAAACAAATGACAAAACATTAAGACCGAACGGTCCTACACATGACCGAACGGTTCTACATTGATGACCGAACGGTTTCTAAAACAGTTGAGGAAATTGTAAATGCAGGAAAATAAAAAACTCGAACAAAATAGGCATAATAGTGAACGGAAAGAGTAAACTGAAATAATAGACATCACAGTGAATTGAAAAATAAACTAAACAATGCAAGAGATAAATATCCAAATATAACTAAAACTATTAAAAATGCAACACTTAAACTGAAACATTAAATGCACAATGTTATAAGCTAAACATCAAAAGCAATTCATCACCACAAGAAGAAAACACTTGAATATTAATGGTATTAACCAAACTTGCGTAATGATGGCTATTAACTTAAAAGAAACACGACTCAATGCATTAACTTAAAACTGAAATCCAATCTGAAATGTATTTGTGAAATAACAGTATTCAACATGTATATTATATATATATATATATATATATATATATATATATATAACTCCTTCTCGGTCCACGCTACTTCAACAAAAAAAAACCCTTTTTTTTTCATTCTATCACACCGTATGCACTTCCCATTCTCAAAGCCAAAACCATTCAAATAAAATTACATCCTCCGCTGGACGTGACAGGCCGTGCTACTTCAATCAATCAGCGTGTGCTTTTCTTCATTGTGGCTGCTGCCGACGTGTGTCTCCTCTCCTTCCAGCCGAAAACCAATGCCTCCAAAGCTGCTACCGTTCTCTTCCAAACACTCCTCCACTTCAGCCGTAGCCCTCCATCCTTGGTAGCCTCCCTCTTTCTCAAGCTCTTCCCCTTTTCTATTGTCGCTGGCTGCCCTAGGCCGTGTGTGTGTTTTCTAATTTGCTGGCTGCACCTCCTACTTCTTCCCAATCTCCGCATGAAGCTCCCAGTTGAATCAGCCCATTACCTTGCGTGCTGGATGCTGGATGTGCACCCCCAAACTGCTTTTCTCTGCTGGACCGTGAAGCTCCTTCACGTGTGATGCCTCCTGGACGCTACTGGATGCACCGCTGCTGTGGATGCGTGAATGAAGTTGGACCGTGAAGGCTGCTCTATTGGGCTCCCGTGTGCTAACTTCCCAGCGTACGTATCTCCTTTCTCCAATGCTGGATGCCACCTCCAAAGTGTGGGCCGTGTGCTTCAATTCCCGTGGAGACCTGGGCCAATTGCCTTCCGCGAGTGAGGTTGCTTTCAAGCTTGCCGGATGTGTGCAGCCAAGTGTGGGCCGGAATGTTGTGTTTTTCGTTCCAGCAAGCAACATACACATCTCCAAGTGCACCCCCAAATATGAAATTCACACCTCCTCACTCATTTAGCCTCTAAATGTCCCAAATTATATTTCCAAAAATTTTCCTACAATTAATAATGCAAATAATTAGCTCAAATAATTTAAATTAATTAAAATTCGAATTTCCGATCAAATTAAGCACAATTAAGAAAAATGGGAAAATACTGGACATTTAAGCACAATTCCCTGATTAATTTCGGTACAATAAGCTAAGTGAAATTGAGAAAATATTGACTCATCAATGATACACCTCCAGCCCACAGGTGGACTATGGATGAATTCCATAATGTGGTAGCTTGGCCAGAGGAACCAGTGCATGGAGGAGGAGCTGGAGCCGCTGAAGCTTCAGCTAGAGATATGGAAGAAGATGAAGCTGATGAGGATGATGCATTTGAAGATGATGAAGATGAGGAGGAAGAGAAAGATACAGAGGACAGCTCAGATTGATGAGGAGCTGAGATAGCATTTACTGATGAATGCTATCATGTGCTTATGCTTTGTGGTTTAAGTTTTCTGAACTTATTTGTTTTTGTTTTTAGATTAGGGTTTGATGTACTCTATTTGAAACCTGGTTTCTTGTGATGGTTTGCTATTAACTGTGATTGTATGATAAGTAATGCTGAATGATGCTTATGATTGATTGATGTTGAGATAGATGTGCACATTAAATGCTTATACAGGTGATTCACAAGCTTTGTGAACAAATGCAGTATATTATGATTGTGATTGTGAAATTAAGCAGGATGTGTATGTCAAATGTGAATGAGCTTATGTGTGAGATTTTGAGCTCCAGAGTTGTTATTGTTGAATGCTATTACTTTGAAAGCATGAATGGTTTTGCCCAGGTTTTCTATGATTGAATCAATTGCTTGTTTTGCATCATGTGATCAAGGCCATTTGTTGAAAACCTTTTTATTGGCCAAATTCATAAAGTTAGCCCACTAAAAGAGAACACTTTGTGTTCAATCCTTTTGAACCCTTAGCCTTGAATATACACTGAAAACCCTTGATTGAAAATCTTTACCTTGAGTTAAGTAGAAGATCTTGTGTGGTATTGTTTAATGTTCAAGTTTGGGGTTGTTGGGAAAACATGAAAAGCATTGAGCTAAGAGCTAAAAAGTAAGAATATGCGAAGAAAAAGAAAAGAAAAGAAAAAGAAGTAAAGCTCAATGCAAAGGCAAAAGAAAGTTGGGAATGAATAAGATGATTGTGTTGTTATGATTCTCTTAACTCAAGGATTTTGTGATCCAGAAAAACCAATTTTCTTGTTAGCCCAGCCACATTATAAGCCATAGAAAAGTCCTTGTGATGATGCATGCTTGTGAATGTTTTTGATTGTGGTAAAATGAAAGGCAAAGTTAATTCATGTAACATTGTGATAGTAGAGTGAATGAGTGATCATCTCTTATACACTTGAGTGTGAGTGAAACACTTGACTTAGTGAGGAAATATCACATGAACACATGAACATCCATGTTTAATTGATTGATCATTCATGAAAATAGCATTTGTTGGAATTTAAATGACTTTGTGAACACTAAAGCATGTGCACATCTTGATTGAACTCTTGGTCATAAGTTTGAGTGAAGTTTTTGCTTATCTTGAAAAGAAGATTTTTGAATGAAGTGAACCATCATATGAATTGGTTTAAAGATGGAGTTACATCTTATTTGCTTGAGGACAAGCAAAGTTTTAAGTTTGGCGTTGTGATAACAGTTGAAAAACTGTTATTTTCATGATTAAAATTGACACTGAAAGCAACCTTTACACTTAGAAACTAGCTTGAAATCATGCTTTTCTTTATATTTTTGGAAATAAGAGAGCTGGACAGGTTTATGCTTGATTTCAGTGTTTTTGTGCAGGTTTTAAGGTGAATTTGGTGAAAGAAGTGAAGAAGGAGAGAGATGAAATCAGAAAAGACAATAAAAAGTGCAAAAGGAGAAGCCGAAGTCACCGCTCAGCGGCAGTTTACCGCTGAGCGGCACTCAGGAGCTTGCGGGAGGTCCGCTGAGGGGCAAAATGGCCGCTGAGGGGAGAAAACGAGTCACGCACTCACCGCTGAGCGGTACTCTGGAAGTCACGGGAGATCCGCTGAGGGGCAAAATGGCCGCTGAGGGGAGAAAACAAGTCACGCAATCACCGCTGAGCGGTAGTTTACCGCTGAGCGGCACTTTAATGGGCTTGGACTTGACTTTTTGTAATTTACGAATGATACATAAGCTTTAGGGTTTCCTAGGGTTAGGTATCTCTGGCTGGAACGAAGAAAGCACTCTCTCTTCCACCCCTTTGAAGGAGGATCTTGGATGCTGAGGCTTCCTCTTCACCTTTTTAGGGTTTATTCTTTCATTCTTTCATTGTAATTCACTTAGGTTCACCATGAATATGGTGAACTAAACTCTGTATGTTTGTTGGGGAATCAATGTAGTCTTGTGAAACTCTCATATATGGAATCTGTTTTTACATCTTTTAATTAAGACTTATGCTTTCTTTCATCATTAGTTAGGGTTTTTCCTCTTTGCTTAATGCTTGCATTGTTTAACTCATTCGATGCATGATAATTGGTTTTGTCGATACGGGCACGTACGGGGAAGTCTAGATCCGGGGAATTTCTCCCAATTTTATATTGGTTGTCGTTAAGCTCCTGTACTTATGAACTGATCATTAGGAATGCTAGGAATTGTATGAACTCGTGATTAGGGAGAAGCCTTCTGGAAAGGTACATTAGAGAGTGGCATTAACAATGATGATTTGATTGTTGAATTCCTTAAAATATATGAGAGTGGATAAGATGAAATTGAACCCCAACAACATATTCATATCTATATTTCATTGAAAGTGTTTATCTTTTGCTTTTTGCCATTGATCAAAATTCATGCATACATGTTTATTTTCTGTCTTGCATTTTAAACCCCAAATATTTCGTTTGTAAGTCTTAGTTAATCAAGAAACCACATAACTAAACTAGGCCGTGAGTCCTTTGGGAAGAACGATACTTGGTCTAACCAAGTTTATTACTTGAACGATTCGGTCATACTTGCCGATTGAAAACAAGTTTGTGACATCATAATTTGGTGTTCATAAATTTGTCCATCACCCACACGCAACTGGAGCCTTCCGATCCATCTTCATCTCCCACAGCTGCTATGTGGCCAGCGTTAACCCAACCAGCACTGCGAAAGCTCTCCTTGAGGTCACAGATACGAATTCTTCCCACTTTGGGCTCCCGTCTTTCCATCCGAGCCAGACTGCGCTCTCTCCTTTCTTCTATCAGCCTTCTCCTATCCTCCTTGGTGGGCTTGTATCCCAGGCCATACCTATTCTTGTTCTCGACGACCTCCACATACCTTCTCAAACCTTTCCCATGCATATAACCTTCTTTTAACATGACTTTGGCCATCATGATAGAAGCACGCGACAGATGTGGGTTGACCGCAAATGGCTCCACGTAGGTGTTTCCCACGATCTCCAGAGATTGGAAAGTTGCCTCGAGACAAATGGCGACCAGACCCTTTTTGACTAGGTTAGGTAACAATTCAGTGTAGGTCATAGGGATTGGGGTGAACCTAACAAATTGATTTCCCCTTGGGTTGTTGTTGTGACCCACATTCAGATTTGGGCCCATGTTTGCGACCGGTCTTGCAGCTTCGGTTGGGATACGCTGCGGTGGATAATACGCTTGTTGCTGTTGAGGCCTAGCTTGGTGAACAAACGTGGTGTTAGCAGCATAAGGAGGCGGGCTTAAGTATGGTCGATAATTAGGATTGGGAGCTCGTCCTCTCCACGCAGGCATTACCGACGCAGCATGTACCTCCCCCTCTTTTTTCTTCCCCTGATTGAAGCTGGGCTTTTTGTAGTTTGTAGCTGCAGGTGGGCCATATGCTATCTTCCCGTTTTTCAATCCAATTTCTATCCTCTCACCAATGATGATGGTGTCAGCAAAATTGACAGATACATTCCCAACCATATGCTCATAAAATGGCGGCTGGAGTGTGTTTACGAACATCGACACCATCTCCTTATCAAACAACGGCGGCTCAACTTGCGCAGCCAACTCTCTCCATCGCTGGGCGTACTCTTTGAAAGTTTCATTGTCCTTTTTTGTCATATTCTGTAGCTGCAGACGGTCCGGAGCAACATGAGTATTGTATACATATTGTTTTACGAAGGCGTCAGCTAGATCCGCCCAACAACGAATTCGGTATGGCTCCAGGTGGGTGTACCAGTTCAATGCCACCCCAGCCAAACTTTCCTGGAAAACGTGGATGAGTAGCTGCTCATCATGAGCATACGCAGCCATCTTTCTGTAGTACATGGTCACATGGCTTTTAGGGCAAGTGTTACCCTTATATTTTTCAAACTCCGGCGCCTTGAACTTAGGCGGGATTTTCAAGCCCGGAACCAAACTCAATCTGGCCGCATCTCCAAACCCGTAGCTCTCAACTCCCTCAACAGCTCTCAACCTCGCCTCCAGACTTTCCAACCTACCCGTAGCTCCAACGAGGCTACCGAATCCCCCAACCATTGTGGCGTGCTGTGCAGCTTCGGCTGAAGAATCCTCCCTAGCAACCACACGCGGTACTGGGGTCACCCGAATTCCATCAGTTGTGTTGGTATCATTCATTCCCGTGCCCACCATGGGAGCCGACACTAAGACAGGTCCCTGAGTGCCGGTGGTTGGTGGTATATTGACAGTCGCGGGGAACGAGAATGCAGCGTGCTCAACTTCTGAGTACTCTCCTACAGGAGGAGTGTAACCCGGAGGTAAACCATACAGTGGGAAAGGAACAGATTGGCTCGCAGCGTTGAGCATTGGGGGATAAGGGTGAGCATTCCCCCCAACATGCGTAGATGAAGACTCTCCAACAGTCTTCATGGATTCAAGCGTCGCCAAGATCTGGCCGATCTGGTCCTTCAACTGGCCAACATCCGTTTTGAGAGACTCCTGTGACTCCTCCCAGCTTGCCATGGCTTTTGAGTTTGCCCGGGTCCGGTAGGGATGTCGTGGAAATTTGGTCGTCGTTTTTTCTCACGCGTACTGCTTTATTATTTTAATTAATTAGATGGAAATGAAACATGCTGAACAAAAGAAAAGATGATGCATGCTAGTAATAGGGGGAAATCACAAGATTGTAATGACATCACTGATGGAAATTAACACAAGCAGATGCTAAACAACATCCCACACCTTTCATTTAAAGGGAAACAAGTTCATTACATTTCTTAAAGGAAACAAACCATAAAGATCCCTAAATACATCAATTCCTAGTCCGAGTGATGAGGGATTTCATCTCGTCTATCAACCGTTTACAGTGATTAATAAAAAGCTCTATCTCTACTGGTGGGCTATAAAAGTGGGTACTCGCTTCAGCTTCCGACACCATTCTAGGGATGTCTTCAATCGCCCCATTTGCCAAAGCAGCCAACTGAGAGAAGCTTTCCTTCCAATGCTTTACGGCCGTTTCTTGCTCTGCGATGTGCTCTTTCATTCGCTTTATCAAGGCCTGATGCCTTTCTTCAAATTCCACCGACCTCCATCGCTCCTCCTGCTCCTCGATGTAATCCTCCATCTGCTTTAACATGGCTCGATATTCCCCTTCAGCCTCTGCCAGCTTCCAGCGCTCCTGATTCAACTCCGCTTCAAATGATGTAGCCATTTCCTTCATTTGATACCCCGATTCTTGTACTTGGACTTGCGCTTCCCTTAGTCTTTTTAGGGCTTCCCTCTTATCCCTCTTGGCTTCTTCATACAGTTGTTTCCACTGTCTGCCCTCTTCTAGAGCCACATTCTTCTCATTCACCCTCATGGATAACTCCTTACTTGCGGCCGCAAGATCCTGTTTTACTCGGAATGTATAATCTCTCTCTGCCTTCTGGCTTTTGACAATGTTTTCATAAGCCCGTGACTTTTCTTCGTTATCATTCCTCATATCCACAAAATCATTGCGAGCTTTCTGTAATTCATTTTCCAACCTAGCATTCCTCACCCTCAATTTCTCCACCTCAACCTTCAGCTGTTTCACCTCTTCACTTTCTGGGGCTTGGGATGTTTCTTCACTTGCCGATTGATCATTGATGGGCTTAAAAGGCAACTTGACTTCTCTTACCCTCTCCAGAATCCAGGTATGGTAACTAACCCTGCTATCCATCACTCCACTCCTCAGGTCCTTCTCTGCTCGCACCACATTTTCCCAGGCACTTCTGACTCTCCTCAACATTTCAATACAATGTCCGTCCTCATAGTAGATTGTCGCAACCGGAATCGCGACGGGACGACGATCCAAAAAAGGAATGGGTTTTGGAAAAGAGATTTTGGAGTCGCCACCATAGTTTATTCTGGAAAACTACGGAAAAACCATAAAATGATAAGGCATGGTCTACAAGAACCAGATTCTAGGCTCGGGAGTCGGTTACGTGTAGGGAAGGTATTAGCACCCTACAACGCCTGCCCTAAGGCAGTACCTTTAACTAAATACGCGAATATGATGTGCTTTTCAAAATGTTTAACTATCCCCTAAAATACAACTCTAAAGAAGCAAAATATATTTTTTTAGTTTTTTGGGCCCGACAAGGATTGACCTTGCTCCTACGTATTCTCATTCAGAATGAGAAATCAGGGTTACGTAGTTCTTTTGGAGATTGGAAAGCTTGTTTGAGAAATTGTTTAGAAAATTTGTTTGGAAAATGATTACGGATAAATTTGGATTTTTGGGAAAGTGAACCTGACAAGGTCTAGCCTTGCTCCTACGTATCTCCACTTTTGATGGAGAATCAAGGATCACGTAGTTCTGGCTAGAAATATTGTTTGTTTGCTTGAAAGTGTTGTTTTTAGTTTTTGAAGATTTTTATATTTTTTGATATTTTTATAAAAGACAAAGAGAGGTTTTTAACACGAGGACGATGCGAGCGATCACACACGTGCTTAACCTTCAAAACATATGTTTGGTATTTTTTTTATTCAAGAAAGAGAAAAGGTTTTTAGCACAAGGACGATGCGAGCGATCACACATGTGCTTGACCTTTAAAATATATTTTGTATTTTTATAAAAGAAAGAGAAAAGGTTTATAGCACAAGGACAATGCGAGCGATCACACATGTGCCTAAACCTTTCAAATATATTATTATTATTTGAGAAAAGAAAAGGTTTTAGCACAAGGACGATGCGTGCGATCACACATGTGCCTAAACCTTTACAATATTTTTGTGAATTTTGTATATATATAAATATTTTATTATTTTTTTTTATGTATTATTAAATATGTATTTTAAAATAAATAAATGTTTAGAATAAATAAATAAAAATAAAATAAAATAAAAACAATAAAAACAAAACAAAAATAATAATAAAAATAAAAAATAAAAAACAAATAGAATATGATAAATAAGGGAACAAAATAAAATAAATAAAGAAAAGCAAATAAATAAATGAGTAATAAAATAAAACAAATAGTGGGGGTGCCTAAATGAGAAACTGGGGTGTCTAAACTATTTTTTTTCTTTTGGAAATGAATTGGGCCAAAACCCAAGCTGAAAGGGGGTGTGGAAGTGTGAAACGGGGGCTGCGGGAGAAAAAAGGTTTTTTTCTTCTTGGACTTGACCCAGCACTGGCCCGGGGGTGGTATGGGGGTGCGAAATATGAATAAAGGGGGTGCAGAACAACAAATCTTTCTTTTTTGCTTGGCCTAGTGCTGGCCCGGGGGCTTTCTTCTGATCCCTGACCTAGAATTCCCTAGGGGTTTCCCTTCTTCCTCCCCATTTTCATATTCAACTCTGAAGCGCATGAGACCCAAGGTCTCTTCTCTGAGCAAGAAACCAGAGGCGCTCACCTCCGCCCAAACGGCCACCGCGCCACCAGCCTCTACCAGTCTCGACGTCGGCGATGACCCCAAACGCCACTTGAACCACTGTCGACCGTGGCGCCACCGCCTTCCCTCTCTTTCGTTTCCCTTCGAAAATGGCAACCCGGGGGGAGGGGTTCGCCTCCGCCAGCTTATGCACACAGGCCGCGGCCTCCATCGAAACCGCCCACTGCGAGTCACGGCTGAACGGCGCAAGCACTCCCGCTCACCACCATCCATCACCGGAGCCACCGTCAGCCACCGCGCTGGGTTCGTCTTTTCCTTCGTGAATCGCCTCTTGGGCGAGTTCGGCCACCGCGCCGGCCAGGGCTCCCGCTAACATCACCGGTTGTCGCCAGGGTTGCCTCCGGTCACCACCTCGACGTCTCATTTTCTTCTTTGTCTATTTTCTGTTTCCGCGTTTTGGTTTTGTTTTGTGTATGTATGTTGTGCTGTGATCAGTGTCTGATTCTGATCCTCTGCAATGGGTCTCTCAAATTTTCCAAGTGCATCTGAAGGGGTGTTCCCTATGATAAACACGGTTCTCTCTGTGGCTTGCGAGGGAGGGAGACGAAGGTTGGAGTCTCTGTTGTTACCGTGGGAAAAGACTAGGAAAATGAAGATATAGGTTGGGGAATGGCAGGTTTCCGGTGATGTGCGTGATAGAGGGAGTTGTCTTCTGTTAAGTTCAATGGGGTGAGGATGATGGGTGGTGAAAGGGGTATCCGACGAGTGAATGGAGGCAAAGAGACTTATTATCTGAATGTGGTTGCCGCAATTGATTCTCTGGTTTTCTGGTTTTCAGGTGATGGGATACAGCAAAGCCATGTCTATGGTGTTGGAGTGGTGTTAGTGATGGAGTTCTACGTGATGGGGAAATGGTGGGTTCGAAGCTGGCCAAAGAATCTACGTTGGTGATGGATGAATGGAAAACAAGAAAACAAGGGTAACAGAACCAGACCAGACGTAACAGGCAAAGTAACCTCTCAATATAATTTCATGTTTAATTCAAACACCATCAGACAAACCAAACCAAGCATCATCAAATCAAATGCAAACCAATAACAATACTATGATCCCAAGATTGTAACATTTACGCTAGTGACCAGCGAAGCTTGAAGCTTGAAGGATGAGGACTTACCTTTTACGTTTTCCCCTTGTAGTTCCTCGTGTCTCTCCTCCTCTGATCAAATTTCTCCTCCTTCTACTCCCTCCGATTATACTCCTTCCTCCTATCTCCCCCGATCTTGTGTTTTCTCTCGGTTCCCCTAATCCCCCCGAAGCTGGACAAATAGAGGCTGGTTTTTGAAGGTCAGAATAGTTGAGATTCCCCTCTCCCTTCTTTGTGCTTCAGACCCCTCAGAGTCAAAAGTCTGGCTTTGCTTCCTGCCACAGACTCTGTTCTGCTCACCTAAGACAGTGCAGGTGCAGCATGCATGGCGAGCAGAAGATTTCACCAGAATGGGAGATGGCGTGAAAAAAAGCAAACAGAGAAAGTTGACCTTTTTCATTGTTTGTTTCTTTTTTTTTTTTTCTTAGATTTTTTGTTTTTTAACGTTTAACTAAAGAAAACATATATAAATATATATATATAAAATAAAACTTAAACAACAAAAAGAAACTAACATAAAAATAATAAAACGAAATAACTCTAAATAATAAAATGTAAAATAAAAATTAAATTAAATTAAATTAAATAAAACAAAATAAAATTAAATTAAAATTAAATAGTATAAAATGAAACAAAATGATGAAAAGATATAAAAATGAGATAAAATAAAACAAAGCAAAAAGTAAGAAACATTTTATTTAGTCACCCGGACGAAATTGGGTGTTGACAGCTGCCCCTCTTTACTTAGATATTACTAGATAATATGAAAATTTAAAATTTCCATATTATCAAAGTAAAAGCTAAGTAAAGATATAAACACTGATTTCGTCTGGGTTTCAAAGGAGGCGAAAAGAAAGAGGATTAGTACAAAGCAAATTCAAGAAAAATGTGAGATTATAGAAGAATTCGACTATTTCCTAGCAGAGGACAGAAATGAAAAGAAAAACTTGAGCGCAGAATGCCAAGTAAACTGGGCTTCGGGGCCAGTGTGGAAACTGGGCTTGGGGGCCAGTGTAGAAATTGGGCTTTGGGGGGCAGTGTTGAAACTGGGCTTTTGGGGGCCAGTGTAGAAACTGGGCTTTGTGGGCCAGTGTAGAAACTGGGCTTTGGGGCCAGGCGGAAATTGGGCTTTGGGGGCGAGTGTTGAAACTGGGCTTCGGGGCCAGTGTGAAACTGGGCTTTGGGGCCAGGCGAGCTGGGCTTTGTGGGCCAGTATGGAAACTGGGCTTTGGGGGCCAGTGTAGAAACTTGGCTTTGGGGGCCAATGTGAAAATTGGGCTTGGGGGCCAGTGTGAAACTGGGCTTTGTGGGGCCAGTGTCGAAACTGGGCTTTTGGGGCCAGTGTGGAAACTGGGCTTTGTGGGCCAGTGTGGAAACTGGGCTTTGTGGGCCAGTGTGGAAACTGGGCTTTGTGGGCCAGTGTAGAAACTGGGCTTGGGGGCCAATGTGAAAATTGGGCTTTGTGGGCCAGTGTGGAAACTGGGCTTTTGGGGCCAGTATGGAAACTGGGCTTTGTGGGCCAGTGTTGAAACTGGGCTTTGTGTGCCAGTGTGGAAACTGGGCTTTGTGGGCCAGTGTGGAAACTGGGCTTTGTGGGCCAGTGTGGAAACTGGGCTTGGGGGCCAATGTGAAAATTGGGCTTTGTGGGCCAGTGTGGAAACTGGGCTTTTGGGGCCAGTATGGAAACTGGGCTTTGTGGGCCAGTGTGGAAACTGGGCTTTGTGTGCCAGTGTGGAAACTGGGCTTTGTGGGCCAGTGTGGAAACTGGGCTTTGTGGGCCAGTGTGGAAATTGGGCTTTGTGGGCCAGTGTGGAAACTGGGCTTTGTGGGCCAGTGTGGAAACTGGGCTTTGTGGGCCAGTGTGGAAACTGGGCTTTGTGGGCCAGTGTGGAAACTGGGCTTTGTGGGCCAGTGTGGAAACTGGGCTTTGTGGGCCAGTGTGGAAACTGGGCTTTGTGGGCCAGTGTAGAAACTGGGCTTGGGGGCCAATGTGAAAATTGGGCTTTGTGGGCCAGTGTGGAAACTGGGCTTTGGGGCCATGATAACAGTTGAAAAACTGTTATTTTCATGCTTAAAAGTGATACTAAAAGCAACCTTTAGACTTAGAAACTAGCTTGAAATCATGCATTTTGTTTATATTTTCAGAAATAAGAGAGCTGGACAGGTTTATGCTTGATTTGAGTGTTTTTGTGCAGGTTTTGAGGTGAATTTGGTGAAAGAAGTGAAGAATGAGAGAGAGGACATTAGAAAAGACAAGAAAGAGTGCAAAAAGAGAAGTCGAAGGCACCGCTCAGCGGCAAACTACCGCTGAGCGGCACTCAAGAGGTGGCGTTGGAACCGCTGAGGGGCAAATGGCCGCTGAGGGGAAGAAAGAAGACGCGTAACCACCGCTGAGCGGTAAATGGCGCTGAGCGGCACTTTTTGGGCTTGGGCTTTTGTAATCTTTTGTAACTCTAGATTAGTATATAAGGGCTTGCACGTCCTTTAGTTAGACATCTTTGGCAGAAACGAGGCAAACACTCTCTCTTTCACCCCTTTGAAGGAGGATCTTGGATGCTCAGGCTACCTCTTCACCTTTATTGGGTTTATTCTTTCATACTTTCATTGTTATTCATCTAGGTTCACCATGAATATGGTGAACTAAACCTTGTATGTTTGTTGGGGAATCAATGTAATCTCTTGAAGCTCTCATATATGGATTTGTTGAATACATCTTTGAATTAAGACATATGCTTTCTTTTCATCATTAGTTAGGGTTTTTCCTCTTTGCTCAATGCTTGCATTGTTTAACTCATTCTAATGCATGATTATTGGTTTTGTTGATACGGACACGTACGGGGAAATCTAGATCCGGGGAATTTCTCCCAATATTTTACTGACAACATTATATTGGTTGCCTTAAGCTCCTGCACTCATGAACTAATCATTAGGAATGCTAGGAATTGTATGAACTATTTGATTAGGGAGAAGCCATCTAGAATGGTACATTAGAGAGTGGCATTAACAATGATGATTTGAAAGAGGAATTCCTAAAATATATGAGAGTGGATGAGATGAAATTGACCCCCAACAACATATTCATTCATTTAATCCATTGAAAGTGTTTATCTTATGTCTTTGCCATTGATCAATTCATGCATACATGTTTATTTTCGTCTTGCATATTAAAATTTCAATTATTGTTTTCTTAAGTCTTAGCTAATCAAGAAATCACATAACTAAACTAGGCCGTGAGTCCTTTGGGAAGAACGATACTTGGTCTTACCAAGTTTTATTACTTGAACGATTCGGTCATACTTGCCGATTGTGAAACAAGTTTGTGACATCATATTTTGGTGTTTACAAATTTGTCCATCAAGTTTTTGGCGCCGTTGCCGGGGACTCGTGGTTTAACTGGTTAATTTGTGTGATTATTGATTACCTTTGACTTTAATTTTGAATTTCTGTTTTTATTTTTTCTGTTTTTATTAGATTTTATTTTTTTTAGATTTGATTTTATCTTTTAGGTTAGATTTTATTTTATTTTCGAATTTTTATTTTATTTTTCTGTTTTCTGTTTTTCTGTTTTCTGTTTTTTATTTTTAGGTTAGATTTTATTAGATTTTATTTTTATCTTTTAGGTTAGATTAGATTTTTATCTTTTTAGATTAGATTTTATTTTATTCTTATTCTATCTTTTAGGTTAGGTTAGATTTTATTTTTTAGATTAGGTTTTATTCTATTTTATTTGATTCTATCTTCTAAATCTTTTATCTTCTTATATCTTTTCAATCTTTATTTTCTTCTATATCTTTTTGTGCTAACAAATCTTTTCTAGGGTTTTGTTTTCTTGTGCATGCAGAAGGCAATTCGAACTAGAAGTAAGAAAACAACAGAACCACTACTTGAGGGGCTAGACGAGAGTAGAAGGAGGAGAAGAATCAGAACGTCCAGAGAACTTTTCCCTTCTCCTGAAACTCTCCTACAATCATCACCACAAGGTTCTGTTCACAGCACAGGGAGTATGGAGAACAATAATAATGCTAGAAGAACTCTTGCAGATTACACTAATCTTGCTGGACCTCAGCACTTCAATAGCATAGCTCGACCTAGAGTCAACGCAACCAACATGGAGGTCAAACCAGCATTAATTCAACTGGTAAAGAGTAATCAATTTACTGGGTTATCACATGAAAGCCCATATGAGCACCTTACAACATTTAATGAGATCTGCAACACGGTCAAGATCAATGGGGTGCCAGACGAAGCTATCAAACTTAGCTTGTTTCCTTTCTCATTGGGAGGCAATGCTAAGCTTTGGTTGAACTCTTTTCCAGCAGAAAGTTTCACAGAGTGGGAAGCAGTGGTTACAAAGTTTTTAAACAAATACTTCCCACAATCTAAGGTGACTAAGGGAAAGCAAGAGATATCTTCATTCAAGCAGGGCATGGAAGAATCACTTGGACATGCATGGGACAGATACAAAGGATTGTTACGTAAAACTCCTATGCATGGTTTCAGAGAAGAAGAAGTAGTCCTAACTTTCCTTGGAGGGCTTGGTTCACAAACCAAGATGATACTGAATGCTTCAGCCGGAGGCAATATCAAATGGAAGACTCCAGAGGAAGCAACTGAAATTATTGAAAATATGGCTACTAGTGACAACGAACTCAATATTGAAAAAGGAGACCTTCATCAGAGGGAGTTGTTACCATTACATGATGCTCTGCTAGAACAAAATAAAACTCTCTTTCAACAGCTTGAGGAAGTAACTATGAAACTTTCTCGAATACCACAGGGAATACAACAGGTCTCAATGGTTCAAGAACAACAAAAATGGCAGATGCAAGTTACTCCAGTTGAGAAAACAACAAAGCTTGAAGAGACTTTCCAGAGATTCTTGAAGACAAATGCGTCTTATTGTCATAATGTGGATGTTGCATTTAAAAAAATGGAGGTTCATGTTGAGAGAATAGTTGACGAAATTAAACAGGATAATCTTGGAAAGGAGTGCAAAACTGTTGTGACTAGAAGTGGTAGAGTGTTAGAGGAGAGACAAAAAGAGAGAGAGGAGAAAGAAAATGAGAGTGAGAGTGAAACATGTGAGAGAGAGAAAAAGAAAAAAGAAGAAGAGGAGAGGAGAGAAAAAAATGAGAGAGAAGAGAGACAGAAAGAAAAAGAGTATGAAAAGCCACTTCCTTATCCAAAGAGTTATTCAAGGAAGGAGAAAGAAAAGCAGTTGGAAAGATTCATGGAATTGTTTAAGAAGTTGGAGATCACTATACCATTCTCTGAAGCATTACAACAGATGCCAGCATATGCAAAATTTTTGAAGGAACTTCTCACAAAGAAACACAAGTACATTGAGAAGGAAACTATCAATATACAGGGAAATTGCAGTGCAATCATACAGAAACTACCTCCTAAACTTAAAGACCCAGGAAGCTTCACCATTCCATGTACCATAGGAGATGTGAAAGTTGGAAGAGCATTGATTGATTTGGGAGCTAGCATTAATCTAATGCCGCTATCCATGTGCAGAACAATTCAGGGGTTGGAAATTAAACCAACCAGAATGGCTCTTCAATTGGCAGACAGGTCTCTTAAATATCCATATGGAGTGGTTGAAGATGTTCTAGTGAAGGTTGACAAATTTGTATTCCCAGTAGATTTCATTGTGATGGAGATGGAAGGAGCTAGTGATGTTCCTCTTATTCTGGGGAGACCTTTTATGAAGACTGCTAGAGTTTTGATTGATGTGGAGAATGGTAAGCTTAAACTGAGAGTTGATGATGAGGAAGTTACTTTTGATGTATCCAAGGCCATGACGTATCCAAATGATGATAAAGCATGCTTTCAATTTGATGAACTTGATGAAGTTTGTATGGTTCAAGAAAGAATGGTGCGTAATATTTCACCATTGGAAAAAACGCTCATTGATGCATGTGAAGATTTGGATGAAGAAGAAGAGAAATTGATCGATGAATGTCTGATGGACTTGGAAACATTGAAAAAGGGTCCAGAGGAAGATCCAATATTTGAAACAATTGATAAGGAAGAAACAATCAAAGTACAGTCGCCAGAATTGAAAAGATTGCCATCACATTTAAAATATGTGTTTCTAGAAGAGGGTGGAACAAAGCCAGTCATCATCAACAACTCTTTATCTTTACAAGAAGAAGAGCAGTTGATAGAAATTCTGAAAGCCAACAAAGAAGCAATTGGGTGGTCAATATCAGATCTCAAAGGTATTAGTCCAACTTATTGTATGCACAGGATTTTTATGGAAGAAGACTATAAACCAAGTGCTCAACCGCAGAGAAGGTTAAATCCTGTTATGAAGGAGGTAGTCAGAAAAGAAGTGTTGAAACTGCTAGAAGCTGGTATCATCTATCCAATCTCTGACAGTGAATGGGTGAGTCCAGTACAGGTGGTACCAAAGAAAGGAGGGATGACAGTAATTTATAATGATAAGAATGAACTTATTCCTACTCGGACAGTTACTGGCTGGCGCATGTGCATTGATTACAGGAAGCTGAATAAAGCTACCAGGAAAGATCATTTTCCTCTTCCCTTCATGGATCAGATGCTAGAAAGGTTATCAGGGCAGGCTTTCTATTGTTTTCTGGATGGATATTCTGGATATAATCAAATTGTGGTAGATCCAAAAGACCAGGAGAAGACGGCTTTTACTTGTCCTTTTGGTATCTTTGCATATAGAAAGATGCCTTTTGGATTATGTAATGCTCCAGCTACGTTTCAGAGGTGTATGCAGGCAATCTTTTCTGATCTTTTAGAAAAATGCATTGAAGTATTCATGGATGACTTCTCAGTTTTTGGAAATTCTTTCCAAAGATGTTTAACTAATTTGAACACTGTCCTCAAAAGATGTGTTCAGACAAATCTGGTTCTGAATTGGGAGAAATGTCATTTCATGGTAACTGAAGGGATTGTACTGGGGCATAAAATCTCTGCTAAAGGAATTGAGGTGGATAAAGCCAAAGTAGAAGTCATTGAGAAACTGCCTCCCCCAACAGATGTAAGGGGGATTAGGAGTTTTCTTGGTCATGCTGGGTTCTATAGAAGATTCATCAAAGATTTCTCAAAAATTGCTAAACCATTGAGTAATCTTTTGATGAAGGATGCGCCTTTTGTGATGAACGAAGATTGTCTGAAAGCTTTTGATATATTGAAGAAGAAGCTAGTGTCAGCTCCAGTAATTGTAGCACCAGATTGGAATCAAAATTTTGAATTAATGTGTGATGCAAGTGATTATGCATTGGGAGTTGTTCTCGGCCAAAGGAAGGAACAAAAGTTTCATCCAATCTATTATGCTAGTAAGGTGTTGAATGATGCCCAATTGAATTATGCTACTACAGAGAAAGAGTTTCTTGCCATTGTATATGCTCTAGAGAAATTTAGACCCTATCTTATTGGGTCTAAGGTGATTGTCTATACAGATCATGCAGCTATCAAATATTTGTTGACAAAACCAGATTCTAAGCCACGTCTGATTAGATGGGTACTACTATTACAAGAATTTGATGTAGAAATCCGTGATAAGAAAGGAAGTGAGAACTTAATTGCTGATCATTTGTCACGGTTAGTCAACAATGAGGTCACTAGCAAGGAGTCTGCAATCTGGGAATCGTTTTCAGATGAATCACTCATGTATATTCAGCAGAGGCCCTGGTTTGCTGATATGGCCAATTTCAAAGCTGCAAGAGTCATGCCAGAAGATTTAACTTGGCAACAGAGAAAGAAATTTCTACATGATGCCAAGCAGTTTGTTTGGGATGATCCATATTTGTTCAAAATTGGAGCGGATAATCTTCTAAGGAGATGTGTTACAAATGAAGAAGCAGAAGGAATTCTCTGGCATTGTCATGATTCACCTTATGGAGGACATTTTAATGGAGAAAGAACAGCAGCAAAAGTCCTTCAATCAGGATTCTATTGGCCAACTTTATTTAAGGATGCTCATAATCATGCTAGGAATTGTGACAAATGTCAAAGAGCAGGGACAATCACTAAACGTCATGAGATGCCTTTACAAGGTATTTTAGAGGTTGAGGTCTTTGATTGTTGGGGTATTGACTTTGTTGGACCCTTCCCTCCATCTTTCAACAATGAATATATTCTGGTAGCAGTGGATTATGTGAGTAAATGGGTGGAAGCATTGGCTTGTCCTAAAAATGATGCTAGCACGGTAATTAAATTCCTGAAGAGGCAGATATTCTCACGTTTTGGCACTCCAAGAGTGTTGATCAGTGATGGAGGATCTCATTTTTGCAATTATCAGCTAGAGAAAGTACTCAAACACTATGGAGTAAAGCATAAGGTAGCTGCACCTTATCATCCACAAACCAATGGCCAAGCTGAGGTGTCTAACAGGGAGATAAAAAGAATCCTGGAAAAGACTGTGACTTCATCCAGAAAGGATTGGTCTCTCAAATTGGATGATGCTCTTTGGGCTTATAGGACAGCAATGAAGACGTCTATGGGATTATCACCATTTCAACTAGTCTATGGGAAAGCATGCCATTTGCCAGTTGAACTGGAGCATAGAGCATTATGGGCTTTGAAATTCTTGAATTTTGATCCTTATGACACTCACTGCACCCGCAGACGGCAGATTTTGGAGCTTGAAGAAATGCGCTTACATGCATATGATTCATCCAAGGCTTACAAAGACAAAATAAAATTTTATCATGACAGGAAGTTGGTGAATAGAGTTTTCAATCCAGGACAACAGGTATTATTGTTCAATTCAAGATTGAAGATATTTCCTGGGAAGCTGAAGTCAAAATGGACAGGACCATTTATGATAAAAGAAGTGCATCCGCATGGAGCAATTGAAATCTTTAATCCATCTGATGATCCGCAGAAAAGTTGGGTGGTAAATGGTCAACGTCTCAAGCCCTATCTAGGGGGAGAGGTGCAACAATTGTCCACCATGATGTTGTTGGTGGATCCTTGAAAGTTTGGGTCAGGCTCGGGACGTTAAACAAGCGCTTACTGGGAGGCAACCCAGTACTTTGTAAGTTGTTTTTGTTTTTAGATTAGGGTTTGATGTACTCTATTGAACACCTGGTTTCTTATGATGGTTTGCTATTAACTGTGATTATGTGATAAGTAATGCTTGATGATGCTTATTGATTGATTGATGTTGAGATGATGTGCACATTAAAATGCTTATACAGGTGATTCACAAGCTTTGTGAACAAATGCATAATATCATGATTGTGATTGTGAAATTAAGCAGGATGTGCATGTCAAATGTGAATGAGCTTATATGTGAGGTTTTGAGCTCCAGAGTTGTTATTGTTGAATGCTATTACTTTGAAAGCATGAATGACTTTGCCCAGGTTTTCTATGATTGAATCAATTGCTTGTTTTGCATCATATGATCAAAGGCCGTGTTTTTGAAACCCTTTTTATTGGCCAAATTCATAAAGTTAGCCTTCTAAAAGAGAACACGTTGTGTTCTATCCTTTGAACCCTTAGCCTTAAACATACACTGAACACCCTTGATTGAAAATCTTTACCTTGAGTTAAGTAGAAGATCTTGTGTGGTATTGTTAAATGTTCAAGTTTGGGGTTATTGGGGAAACATGAAAAAGGAAAAAGCATTGAGCTAACAGCTAAAAAGTAAGAATATGCAAAGAAAAGAAAAGAAAAAAAAGCAAAGCTCAATGCAAATGCAAAAGCAAAGGCAAAAGAAAGTTGGGAATGAATAAGAAGATTGTGTTGTTATGATTCTCTTAACTCAAGGATTTTGTGATCCAGAAAAACCAATTTTCTTGTTAGCCCAGCCACATTATAAGCCATTGAAAAGTCCTTGTGATGATGCATGCTTGTAAATGTTTTTGATTGTGGTAAAATGAAAGGCAAAGTTGATTCATGTGACATTGTGATAGTGGAGTGAATGAGTGAAACACTTTACCTCTTATACACTTGTGTGTTGAGTGAAACACTTTACCTAGTGAGGAAAGATTCCATAAGCACATGAACATCCATGCTTAATTGATTGATCATTCATGAAAAATAGCATTTGTTGGAACTTAAATGACTTTGTGAACACTAAAGCATGTGCACATCTTGAATTAACTCTTGGTCATAAGTTTGAGTGAAGTTATTACTTATCTTGAAAAGAGGATTTTGAATGAGTGAACCATCATATGAATTGGTTGGAGATGGAGTTACATTTTATTTGCTTGAGGACAAGCAAAGTTCTAAGTTTGGGGTTGTGATAACAGTTGAAAAACTGTTATTTTCATGCTTAAAAGTGATACTAAAAGCAACCTTTAGACTTAGAAACTAGCTTGAAATCATGCATTTTGTTTATATTTTCAGAAATAAGAGAGCTGGACAGGTTTATGCTTGATTTGAGTGTTTTTGTGCAGGTTTTGAGGTGAATTTGGTGAAAGAAGTGAAGAATGAGAGAGAGGACATTAGAAAAGACAAGAAAGAGTGCAAAAAGAGAAGTCGAAGGCACCGCTCAGCGGCAAACTACCGCTGAGCGGCACTCAAGAGGTGGCGTTGGAACCGCTGAGGGGCAAATGGCCGCTGAGGGGAAGAAAGAAGACGCGTAACCACCGCTGAGCGGTAAATGGCGCTGAGCGGCACTTTTTGGGCTTGGGCTTTTGTAATCTTTTGTAACTCTAGATTAGTATATAAGGGCTTGCACGTCCTTTAGTTAGACATCTTTGGCAGAAACGAGGCAAACACTCTCTCTTTCACCCCTTTGAAGGAGGATCTTGGATGCTCAGGCTACCTCTTCACCTTTATTGGGTTTATTCTTTCATACTTTCATTGTTATTCATCTAGGTTCACCATGAATATGGTGAACTAAACCTTGTATGTTTGTTGGGGAATCAATGTAATCTCTTGAAGCTCTCATATATGGATTTGTTGAATACATCTTTGAATTAAGACATATGCTTTCTTTTCATCATTAGTTAGGGTTTTTCCTCTTTGCTCAATGCTTGCATTGTTTAACTCATTCTAATGCATGATTATTGGTTTTGTTGATACGGACACGTACGGGGAAATCTAGATCCGGGGAATTTCTCCCAATATTTTACTGACAACATTATATTGGTTGCCTTAAGCTCCTGCACTCATGAACTAATCATTAGGAATGCTAGGAATTGTATGAACTATTTGATTAGGGAGAAGCCATCTAGAATGGTACATTAGAGAGTGGCATTAACAATGATGATTTGAAAGAGGAATTCCTAAAATATATGAGAGTGGATGAGATGAAATTGACCCCCAACAACATATTCATTCATTTAATCCATTGAAAGTGTTTATCTTATGTCTTTGCCATTGATCAATTCATGCATACATGTTTATTTTCGTCTTGCATATTAAAATTTCAATTATTGTTTTCTTAAGTCTTAGCTAATCAAGAAATCACATAACTAAACTAGGCCGTGAGTCCTTTGGGAAGAACGATACTTGGTCTTACCAAGTTTTATTACTTGAACGATTCGGTCATACTTGCCGATTGTGAAACAAGTTTGTGACATCATATTTTGGTGTTTACAAATTTGTCCATCAGGCCAATGTTAAAATTGGGCTTCGTGGGCCAGTGTAGAAACTGGGCTTGGGGCCAATGTGAAAATTGGGCTTTGGGGGCCAGTGTGGAAACTGGGCTTGGGGGCCAATGTGAAAATTGGGCTTTGTGGGCCAGTGTGGGAACTGGGCTTCGGGGGCCAGTATGGAAACTGGGCTTGAGGGCCAGTATGGAAACTGGGCTTGGGGGCCAGGTAAAACTGGGCTTTCAAATTTTGAAATTCTTGAAACTCGTAACTTTGTGAAATGTTTTGTAATTTTGACAGAAATTTGATTTTTGAAAAGACATCAAGGTGTTGAAAACCTTCATTACAAATTGTTAAAATCTTGATGCAGGATCAGGATGTCGAGAAAAAGCTTGATCGACATGAAACAATATGGCTTGGTTGAGAAAATCTGAATGTTATTTTTTGTGTTTTTGAAGGATTCAATAACCATTCATATGAATGAAGATAGTTTCGATCAGAAAGACTTTCTTTTTGAGTGGATTGACGCCACATATGAAAACATTTGTTTTGTTTTGTGTGTTTTTTTTTTTTCGCTTGAGTCAAACGTCTTACTTGCAATCATCAAACTGGTCATTATTTCCAATGGTTCGAAAAGCGAGGAATGTCATACATCCGAGATCTAATTTTGAGACGATTACATTTTGACTTTTTCTTCCGAGACTTTAGTGCACACATGTTTGAAATTACTGGCAAGTGAAGGATGAGAGTTGTTTAGAATGGTTTGGAAGAGAATGGGATAGCCATGTGGGCATGTCACCTCATATGCTCCTTAAAGGAGGTGAGGGCCGAAGCGAACACGAGGTACTTAAAAGTTGCCCCGGTTTGGTGTGATGAGTATGGTGACGAATCCATGATAATTCAGGTGGAAAATTCAAGTAAGATCTGCAAAGCTGCCCCAGTCTTGAGATTACGGGCTAATGAATTTCAAGGAAAAGGCGTGCGGTGAGATCCGCCAAGCTGCCCCAGTTTTGTTGTTGTTGTTGTTTTTTTCTTGGCATGAGGTTTTGTTTGGAAGAGGTAGTGGGCATGAAAGGATCGGCTAAAAGGATGGCCTAAATTGGTTTGATTTTCTTTTGTATGCTTCTGGCTAGTTGGCAAAGAGATCCCTTCTTCCTGAGACATTACTTTTTTCTTTTTTTTCATTCATTTTCAAATTTTTTTGTTTTTTTTTATTTTTTTATTTTTTTGGACACATTGCAAGTCATTTCGTCTTATCGCAAAATTAAGCTTTATGAAAATTTGAGCAAACATTATTCAATCTGTGTGGACTTTATTAGGCTTGTAATGTGGCTAGGGCTAGAAGGTATTGAAAGAAAGGGTTAAAGGCCCAAATGAATGCTTATCGGATACATTTTTTGAAACAAGGGTTGTCATCTAGCATTGTGTCAACTATTTGACCTTTTGAGCACTTTGTTTTTCTTGAATCTCCATTTTTCATTTTTTTTCCATCATCACTTTGTGATTTTTTGTTCTTTTTGTTTTTTCTTTGTTTACTCTTCTTGATGAAATTTCTTCGTTTGATCATTGAGTGTTCTTCATCTGCTTCTCGAGTTGACTCATACTGATGATAACCCTTACTTGGGAATAATTTTGAAAAAGAATTTATTTTTGGCTCAAACGGGGTAACAATGGTTATAGTTTTTGCTTTTTGGATAAAGAAAAATGGCCACACATCATTTCAAATTCTGATTGCTTTATTTTCAGAAGATTAATTCTACAACTAGATGACCTCAACATGAGTTCTTTTTTCCTTTCTAGACTGCCCTTTCAGGTTTTCAATCTAGTGGGCTTATTTTCTTTTTGAAAGTTCTTTTGTTCGTCTCAATGGATTCAGGGATCACCCAATTAGCACCAGCGAGAGAAATTTTGGCCAGGCCAACCTGCCCCAGTGTAAAGGTTCACTTTGTTAGTGAGGGCAGTGATAGTGTTTGTTGGGGAAAATCCTTTATTTTGGAAAAGGTAAATGGTGAAGGTTTTCAAGCAACATGCGCACAAACGTCTCGACAAAAAACGTCAAATTGTTATTTTTGATTCAACATCTGACCTCGGAATAATCTGACACTGCAACTTTTGTTTTCGATTATCATTTTTTATTCCTTTTTTGCTATTTTTTGAAAAAACAAGAGTTTGATGATTTACAAGAAAGACGAGTGACTCGAGATTGCCTTCATCCTTTTTGTTTTTTCAATTTGTTCTTTGCGGCTTTCGTTCTCCACGACACCCTATTAGGACATGATTTCCAGTAAACCTTGGAGATACCTCGTAATGAAAGTTCACATTAAAAGTCATGGATGGAAACATGATATCAATGGGCATTGCCCTCATAGCAAGACAATTCAAAACACGAGCAAAACAACATCAATTTCGCCTTTTACAATAACCTATGCTTTCCCACATAGTCCTAGAGTCCTCATCATTTGTTCATGGCATTTGTAGAGGCGAACCCGCGCCTTGTCAGAGCGCTGGATTGACTTTCTTCAAACTTTAAGCATCCTGAATCGATTAAAGATTGCACTTTATGCTTTAGAGCCTTGCATGCCTCTGTTGAATGTCCACGCGCTCCTTCATGATAATCACACCTGGCATTTATGTCATAGTTCTTTGGGTAAGGAGGTCGTACAGGCCTGGTGGGACAAACCTCTATGAGGTTGTTGCGGAGAAGATCTGGTAGTAGCTCTGTATAGGTCATGGGCATAGGAGTAAAGTTGACGACCTTTTCATCACGATTGTAATTTCTTCGCTGAATAGCTTGATTGGACCCATAGGAATGTGACACTTGAGGATAGGCAGTAAAATGTGAATTAGCTCTTCGTTCTTCATGTCTAGGACCATACTCATTTAAACTTGCTACTAGCTCTGGGCCTAGTGCAATTTTTCCATTTCTTATGCCACCCTCAACCCTCTCTCCAATTACTAATATGTCAGCAAAACTTGAGGAGACACTGCTTATCATGTGTTCATAAAATGGTGGTTGTAGAGTATTCAGAAATATGGTAGTCATCTCCTTGTCACTCAGAGGCGGTTCTACTTGAGCAGCAATTTCTCTCCACCTTTGGCCATATTCTCTGAATGATTCAGACTCTTTCTTCAACATGTTCTGCAATTGTACTCTATCAGGTGTTAGATCTTTATTATATTCATACTGCCTTAGGAATGCATCAACCAGATCTTTCCATGAGTAGATGTGAGTCGTTTCTAAGCGCATGTACCAAGTTAAAGCCACGCCAGTTAAACTTTCTTGGAAGAAGTGAATCAAAAGTTTTTCATCGTTGGCATAAGCTGCCATTTTTCTGCAGTACATGGTTACATGGCTCCTTGGGCAAGTATTTCCCCGATATTTCTCAAACTCTGGCAACCTAAACTTTAGAGGTATCACCACATCAGGAACTAAACATAGTTTTCTAGCATCTCCAAATTCAAAACTTCCTTCGCCTTCTATGGCTCTCAACCTCTTCTCAAAGACTTCTAATTTAATCTTGTCGTCCTTAAAATCTGCTGGTGTAACGACATAAGATGAAGACTTCGTCTCGGGTTGTTCTTTCATTATCATGCTCTCAATACCTGGTTGGATCGTCTTCTCCGGAATTGTGAAAGTGGTTGCCCCAGGCTCGTCTTCTACTTCAACTGCATTATCTTCGGCCTTTTGAGCGTCAAGATGTTCCAAGTCCACTCTTGAGGGTGGAGTGTAATTCGGGGGAAGACCATAGGAAGGGAAGGTTGGTGCCTCTGGAACTCTTTGTTGTGGTCGTTGTGCGCACGAATCTCCAGGGCTTTGTAAGGCATTCAGAGCCTCTAAGATTTGACTCATTTGTCCCTTCAGCTGTTGGATATCGGCTTTTATCCCCTCTTGAACTTCTCCTTGGTTCTCCATGATTTTTCCACTGGTTCGTGTCCCTTAGGGTGTTTTGGAGACTTAGCCGTATTATTATTTTTAAATCTGAATTTCATTAGATGAAATAAATTAAGAAAAAGAAAATAAAAATGAAAAGAAAAAGAGAAAAGACAAAGTAACGCGGTTACTATAGTAAGAAATTATAAAGATGTGAAAACATTGCCAAATGTATAATCTGGAAATTAACATGAAACAAAGCCAATAGGACAATTCATCCACAACATTTAAGTTCACCACATGTGAGTTATGCAAAATCACGATCAATTATCACGAGCCTTAGCCATCACATTCTTCATTTCTCTCATCAGTTTCTTGCAGTAATTGAGGAAAGTTTCGACCTTCTTAGGCGGATTAAAGATCGGCATTACAGATTCAGCATCAGCTAATAACTTAGGGACATCCTTAATGGCTTCATTAGCAAGGGAAGCTAGTTGTGAGAAACTTCTCTTCGAGTTTTCTATAACTCGCCCTTGTTCAATGGTATACTCCTTCATCTGATTCATCAACTCTTGATGTTTCTTCTCTGATTCAGCCCGATGCCAACGTTCCTTCTTTAGTTTTGTCACCGCTGCTTTCGCCTGTTGTTCGGCGTCGTCCATTCTAATATGCATTTTGTGCAGCTCCTCTAGTGCTTTTTGCTTGTCCCTCTGGAATTGGTCACACAATTGCTTCGTAACACGCTCTGATATCTCAATTATACCATATTCCCGGTCTTTCAAGGTCAGCTCAATGTTGGCCGCTACCAGCTCTTGCTTTTTTCTTCTTAACAACTCCTCGTATGCTTCGCTGGTTTCCACACTATCTTGCTTAAGAGTCACGTAATCATGTTGTAGGTTCTGAAGATTACTGGTCAACTTGATATTTTCTAGCTTCATTTGCTCGAGTTCTGCCTTCAACAGTTTTACTTCCTCATTTTCAGCCTCATGAAATTGTTTTCCATAATCTAGGTTATGAGAAATTAACCTGAAAGGCAACTTCACTGTCCTAACCCTCTCTGCAATCCAATGGCTGTAAGGAATTCCTTCATTGATAGTCCATGGTCTGGGGTCCCTTTCTGCACGAACAATGTTGCCCCAAGCGTTCCTAACTTGATGAAGTACTTCAACAAAGGTTCCTTCCTCATAATAGATTTGCAATATGGCAAGAGATGCAGGGGTAGGTGATCCTCTCATAGGACGCCCAAATTGCCTTTGTGCTAACACAGGATTGTAATTAATACAACACCTGATACCCATGAGGGGTACATTAGGGTACCTCCCGCAATGATATATGATTTGTGATCTACGCTGCCAAGGGACACACCATTTAATCTGCTTCTCATTTAAACTTGCACAAAGTTGCGCCCATTCATTTGCCCCTTTCACATTTGGTTTACACTGCAGTAGCTCATCCATGGGACACGTGGCATTCAAGGCGTCCTCACTCACACGAGAGATGAACCATGTATACAACACTGGTAGACAACATAACATTTTTCCTCCCTTTAGCTCATAACAACGATTAAGGGTCCCATAAACTTCAGCCAGGATAGCAGTGACCGGATTCTCACAGCGCTCTTTGTATCCCACAAATGCATTCATGGCGGCATAGTCGACGAAATTCTTGACATTAGGAAAAAGCATGACACCATAGAGGAGAAGAGCCAATACATCCATAAATGTTTCCCAGTTTTCCTCTTCAGCCAAACGATGCAAGTATCCCTTTAAGTATGCTTGAGAAAGGACCCTCACTTTGTCCTTGATTGTAAACTTGGTCTCCAACTTCATAGGGTGTACTTTTATGATCCTCGCTAGCTGCAAGACAGGGGTATACTGCCCAAGGTAGTTGTATGGAGCTTTTCCCTCGAGAGGTATGTTTAAGATTTGCTCGAATTCTTCCACTGTTGGCACTAATTGGAAATCCCGAAAAGTGAAACATCTCAGTGGTGGATCATAGTACTGGGCTAAAGTAGTAATTGCTGATGTTTGGACCTCCACCTCTAACAGGCTCAACAAATTCCCATACTCCTTCTTGAATGCATCTTTTTGGGATGTCGTCATTTTTTTTACTAGTTCTCTCAGACCATCCATATTTCCTTCCTCGGCTTCAACGGCTATCCTTTCCTTTAAAATGTTTGAACTTGAAGGCCGGTCAACTTCAAATCTCATGTTAATTTCCATTTTACCTCAAGGGCTTAGTCACAAAATTATAACTTCCTACCTAGAACCAACAACAAGACCATAAAGTGCATGAGAAAAAGAAAGAAAAGAAAGGAAAAAAATGTATCAAAAGATATGGTGATATGTACAAGGTGTTTAATTTTATTAAGCAAAAATAACGATTACAAGACAACACACATCCCCCTTTGTGCCCTCGGAGGGTTCAACGGTCAAGATTCAAGGTTAGGTACATGCAATCTCACAAGGATGGTTCCCTAAGCCTAAAGATCAATGGTCACTAGAGCTATGGCCCCCTTCACAGCATCTCCACAACAGTCGAGTAATCAACTAGATGTGAAAACACAAATGAAGAAAACAGACTCTAGCTGGGGTTCTCACGATAGCCAAACAGGAAGTATGTCCCAAATGGCACCGCTACACAACCCCTCTATTTCTAAGTTACACTCAGGCCCGGGTATAGGGTCCCACTCATGATATGCATAAAGTGTGTGTGTGTGAAGGGAGAATGCAATGCATACCCCAAACCCTTACCTGCAAAACAACCAGAAGATTCCCAGGCAGATATAACACGTTTTCTACCCTAGGGTTCAATATCCAACAAGCAAATTTATTCACATGCGATTATTCAAATATCAAAGACAGATAAAGAAAAAGGGAAGAAAAACATAAAGAAAAACCACATTGAATTCGCGCATATAGTTAAATGGCTTGACTCTCTAAAAAGGTCCCCAGTGGAGTCGCCATCTGTCGCAACCGGAATCGCGACGGGACGACGATCCAAAAAAGGAATGGGTTTTGGAAAAGAGATTTTGGAGTCGCCACCATAGTTTATTCTGGAAAACTACGGAAAAACCATAAAATGATAAGGCATGGTCTACAAGAACCAGATTCTAGGCTCGGGAGTCGGTTACGTGTAGGGAAGGTATTAGCACCCTACAACGCCTGCCCTAAGGTAGTACCTTTAACTAAATACGCGAATATGATGTGCTTTTCAAAATGTTTAACTATCCCCTAAAATACAACTCTAAAGAAGCAAAATATATTTTTTTAGTTTTTTGGGCCCGACAAGGATTGACCTTGCTCCTACGTATTCTCATTCAGAATGAGAAATCAGGGTTACGTAGTTCTTTTGGAGATTGGAAAGCTTGTTTGAGAAATTGTTTAGAAAATTTGTTTGGAAAATGATTACGGATAAATTTGGATTTTTGGGAAAGTGAACCTGACAAGGTCTAGCCTTGCTCCTACGTATCTCCACTTTTGATGGAGAATCAAGGATCACGTAGTTCTGGCTAGAAATATTGTTTGTTTGCTTGAAAGTGTTGTTTTTAGTTTTTGAAGATTTTTATATTTTTATAAAAGACAAAGAGAGGTTTTTAACACGAGGACGATGCGAGCGATCACACACGTGCTTAACCTTCAAAACATATGTTTGGTATTTTTTTTATTCAAGAAAGAGAAAAGGTTTTTAGCACAAGGACGATGCGAGCGATCACACATGTGCTTGACCTTTAAAATATATTTTGTATTTTTATAAAAGAAAGAGAAAAGGTTTATAGCACAAGGACAATGCGAGCGATCACACATGTGCCTAAACCTTTCAAATATATTATTATTATTTGAGAAAAGAAAAGGTTTTAGCACAAGGACGATGCGTGCGATCACACATGTGCCTAAACCTTTACAATATTTTTGTGAATTTTGTATATATATAAATATTTTATTATTTTTTTTTATGTATTATTAAATATGTATTTTAAAATAAATAAATGTTTAGAATAAATAAATAAAAATAAAATAAAATAAAAACAATAAAAACAAAACAAAAATAATAATAAAAATAAAAAATAAAAAACAAATAGAATATGATAAATAAGGGAACAAAATAAAATAAATAAAGAAAAGCAAATAAATAAATGAGTAATAAAATAAAACAAATAGTGGGGGTGCCTAAATGAGAAACTGGGGTGTCTAAACTATTTTTTTTCTTTTGGAAATGAATTGGGCCAAAACCCAAGCTGAAAGGGGGTGTGGAAGTGTGAAACGGGGGCTGCGGGAGAAAAAAGGTTTTTTTCTTCTTGGACTTGACCCAGCACTGGCCCGGGGGTGGTATGGGGGTGCGAAATATGAATAAAGGGGGTGCAGAACAACAAATCTTTCTTTTTTGCTTGGCCTAGTGCTGGCCCGGGGGCTTTCTTCTGATCCCTGACCTAGAATTCCCTAGGGGTTTCCCTTCTTCCTCCCCATTTTCATATTCAACTCTGAAGCGCATGAGACCCAAGGTCTCTTCTCTGAGCAAGAAACCAGAGGCGCTCACCTCCGCCCAAACGGCCACCGCGCCACCAGCCTCTACCAGTCTCGACGTCGGCGATGACCCCAAACGCCACTTGAACCACTGTCGACCGTGGCGCCACCGCCTTCCCTCTCTTTCGTTTCCCTTCGAAAATGGCAACCCGGGGGGAGGGGTTCGCCTCCGCCAGCTTATGCACACAGGCCGCGGCCTCCATCGAAACCGCCCACTGCGAGTCACGGCTGAACGGCGCAAGCACTCCCGCTCACCACCATCCATCACCGGAGCCACCGTCAGCCACCGCGCTGGGTTCGTCTTTTCCTTCGTGAATCGCCTCTTGGGCGAGTTCGGCCACCGCGCCGGCCAGGGCTCCCGCTAACATCACCGGTTGTCGCCAGGGTTGCCTCCGGTCACCACCTCGACGTCTCATTTTCTTCTTTGTCTATTTTCTGTTTCCGCGTTTTGGTTTTGTTTTGTGTATGTATGTTGTGCTGTGATCAGTGTCTGATTCTGATCCTCTGCAATGGGTCTCTCAAATTTTCCAAGTGCATCTGAAGGGGTGTTCCCTATGATAAACACGGTTCTCTCTGTGGCTTGCGAGGGAGGGAGACGAAGGTTGGAGTCTCTGTTGTTACCGTGGGAAAAGACTAGGAAAATGAAGATATAGGTTGGGGAATGGCAGGTTTCCGGTGATGTGCGTGATAGAGGGAGTTGTCTTCTGTTAAGTTCAATGGGGTGAGGATGATGGGTGGTGAAAGGGGTATCCGACGAGTGAATGGAGGCAAAGAGACTTATTATCTGAATGTGGTTGCCGCAATTGATTCTCTGGTTTTCTGGTTTTCAGGTGATGGGATACAGCAAAGCCATGTCTATGGTGTTGGAGTGGTGTTAGTGATGGAGTTCTACGTGATGGGGAAATGGTGGGTTCGAAGCTGGCCAAAGAATCTACGTTGGTGATGGATGAATGGAAAACAAGAAAACAAGGGTAACAGAACCAGACCAGACGTAACAGGCAAAGTAACCTCTCAATATAATTTCATGTTTAATTCAAACACCATCAGACAAACCAAACCAAGCATCATCAAATCAAATGCAAACCAATAACAATACTATGATCCCAAGATTGTAACATTTACGCTAGTGACCAGCGAAGCTTGAAGCTTGAAGGATGAGGACTTACCTTTTACGTTTTCCCCTTGTAGTTCCTCGTGTCTCTCCTCCTCTGATCAAATTTCTCCTCCTTCTACTCCCTCCGATTATACTCCTTCCTCCTATCTCCCCCGATCTTGTGTTTTCTCTCGGTTCCCCTAATCCCCCCGAAGCTGGACAAATAGAGGCTGGTTTTTGAAGGTCAGAATAGTTGAGATTCCCCTCTCCCTTCTTTGTGCTTCAGACCCCTCAGAGTCAAAAGTCTGGCTTTGCTTCCTGCCACAGACTCTGTTCTGCTCACCTAAGACAGTGCAGGTGCAGCATGCATGGCGAGCAGAAGATTTCACCAGAATGGGAGATGGCGTGAAAAAAAGCAAACAGAGAAAGTTGACCTTTTTCATTTTTTGTTTCTTTTTTTTTTTCTTAGATTTTTTGTTTTTTAACGTTTAACTAAAGAAAACATATATAAATATATATATAAAATAAAACTTAAACAACAAAAAGAAACTAACATAAAAATAATAAAACGAAATAACTCTAAATAATAAAATGTAAAATAAAAATTAAATTAAATTAAATTAAATAAAACAAAATAAAATTAAATTAAAATTAAATAGTATAAAATGAAACAAAATGATGAAAAGATATAAAAATGAGATAAAATAAAACAAAGCAAAAAGTAAGAAACATTTTATTTAGTCACCCGGACGAAATTGGGTGTTGACATAGATGAAGAAGGCTGTGAGATAATCTGGTGAAGGCGCTCCCTTCATAGGATATCCGAACTGTCTTTGGACCAAAATAGGGTTGTAGTTAATACAATACCTAGCGCCTATGAGAGGTATGTTAGGGAAGTTGCCACAATGATGGATAGATGGTTTAGTCTCAAGCCAAGGAAGGCGCCATTTTACGTTCCCTCTCTCAAACCGGCAAAGAAAAGAGCCCACCCATTACCTCCTTGATGCGACAGATTCTCAGGTGAACTTCTAACATCGACTACCCCCTTAAATACTCGTGCCGTCATCCACGCATATAACGCCGACAAACAACAAAGAATCCTCTTCCCTTTTCTCTCCTGGCAAAAACTCATAGTCCCATACACATCTGCGAGGACTGCTGTTACGGGGTTTTCTGATCTCGTCTTTTTTGCCACAAAGACATCAATAGCAGTGTAATCTACAAAGTCTTCCAGCTTGGGAAACAGGACAATGCCAAACACAGTGAGGGCTAGTACATCCATGAAGGTCTCCCATTCTTCCCTATCGCCCAGGTCGTGCAAATATTGTTCAAGGTAACCTTGTGTCAGCCCCCGAATTTGATGTCTCGTTATCAACCGGTTCTCCAATTCATTGGGCTGTAATTTCATTATAACAGCAAGGGTAGAAACAGAGGCATGATGCTCCAAGTGCTGATATGGCTTGGTACCCTCTAATGGCAAGCCCAAAATATGCTCAAATTCTTCTACAGTTGGCGCCAGCTGGAAGTCCTGGAAGGTAAAACATCTCAGGGGAGAATCATAATACTGAGCTAGAGCTGTAATAGCGGGCAACTGTACTTTCACCTCCATTAAACTCAACAAATTCCCATATTTCCTCCCGAAGGCTTCTCTCTGTATGGTCTTGAGTCTTCGGCCTAAATTTATCAACCCGGTCAAATTTCCAACATGTGTCCTTAGGCTAGACTTCTTTTTTAAAATGGCGGAGTTGGTATGCAGTGTAGCATCAGATCTGGCGTCAACATCCATCTCGTGTGAAGTCAAGTGTATACCTGTGATTTCCCCTAAAACCAACATGTTACTAAATGATGCATGAATATGATGCATGATAATAAAACAACACGATGAATCAAATGCATGCATGGCATGAAAATGCAATAACATAATTTTCGAAAGAGAACGAACAGCGTGAGGATTACAAGAATACACGTTTCTCCCTTTGTGCCCTAATAAAGGTTCAATGGCTTGGATTCGAGGTCAAGTACATGCAATTTCACAAGGATGGTCTCCTGAACCTAGAGGTCAATGGTCACTAGAGCTATGGCCCCCTTCATAGCATCTCCACAACAGTCGAGTAATCAACTAGATGAGGGGACACAAGTGAAGAGAACAAACTCTAGCTGGAGTTCTCACGATAGCCAGACAGGAAGTACATCCCAGAATGACACCGCTACACAACTCTTCTAATTCTAAGTTGCGCTCAGACCCGGGTATAGGGCCCCATCATGATATGCACAAAGTGTGTGTGTGAAGGGAGAATGCAATGCATACCCAAACCCTCACCTGCAAAACAACCAGAAAAAATTCCCAGGCAGATATAAACATGTTTTCTACCCTAGGGTTCCATATTCAACAATTCACATGCAGTTATTCCAACTATCAAACACAAAAAAAGAAAAAAAACAGGGGAAGAAAAACACAAAGAAAAATCATGTCAAATTCGCGCATCTAATTAAATGGCCTGACTCTCGACGTCCCCAGTGAAGTCGCCATCTGTCGCAACCGGAATCACGACGGGACGACGATCCAAAAAATGGAAACGCGTTTTGATAAGAGATTTGGAGTCGCCACCATAGTTTATTCTGGAAAACTACGGAAAAACCATAAAACGATAAAGCACGGTCCACGAAAACCAAAGATTGGGTTCGGGAGTCGGTTACGCGTGGGGAAGGTGTTAGCACCTCACAACGCCTGCCCTAAGGCAGTACCTTTAACTAAATGCACGAATATGATGTGGTTTTCAAAATGTTTAACTATCCCCTAAAATAAAATTCTAAAATAAACAAAACATATTTTTTTTAGTTTTTTGGGCCCGACAAGGATTGACCTTGCTCCTACGTATTCTCATTCAAAATGAGAAATCAGGGTTACGTAGTTCTTTTTGAAAATGTTTGAGAGATTTTTTTGAGAAATTGATTGAAAGATTTGTTTGAGAAAATGATTATGGATAAATTTGGATTTTTGGGAAAGTGAACCTGACAAGGACTAGCCTTGCTCCTACGTATCTCCACTCTTGATGGAGAATCAAGGATCACGTAGTTCTGGGAGGAAGATTGTTTGTTGCTTAAAATTGTTGATGTTTTTGGGTTTTTTGAAGATTTTATACCTTTTTTTGTATTTTGTTTTTTTAGAAAGAGAAAAGGTTTTTAGCACAAGGACGATGCGTGCGATCACACATGTGCTTAACCTTTTAAAACATATTTTTGTAATTTTACTTAAGAAAGGGAAAAGGTTTTTAGCACAAGGACGATGCGTGCGATCACACATGTGCTTAAACCTTTAAAATATATTTTTTGTAATTTTAGAAAAGAAGAAGAAAAGGTTTTAGCACAAGGACGATGCGTGCGATCACACATGTGCCTAAACCTTTAAAATATATTTTTTGTAATTTTAGAAAAGAAGAAGGAAAAGGTTTTAGCACAAGGACGATGCGTGCGATCACACATGTGCCTAAACCTTTAAAATATATTTTTTGTAATTTTAGAAAAGAAGAAGAAAAGGTTTTAGCACAAGGACGATGCGTGCGATCACACATGTGCCTAAACCTTTTAAAATATTTTTGTTAATTTTATTTTTTTATAAGTAAAATTATTATATATATATTTTGAAATAAGTGGATATTTAAAAGAAATAAATAAAATAAAATGAAATGAAACAAGATGAATAAAAAGGCAAATAAATAAATAAATAATAAATAAAAACAACAAAATGGGGTGCCAAAATAAATAAAATTCTGATGACAGATTGGGCTAAAGCCCAAGTGGAAAAAGGGGCTCGACTTAGAAGAAAGGGGGGGGCAGAGGAGAAACGGTCAGAAGAAAAGGGGGTGGCAGAGGAGAAACGGTTAGGACGAGCGCCAGAATATGGAGTGACCTGCACGAGCGCTATTTGCTTCCTGAACGAAAGCTTAAAACCGAACGCTTGGAGACAAACATCATTGAGACCGAACGTTCAAACGAAGACCGAACGCTTGTTAAACAATATAACCGAACGCTTACTAACACGTTACACGACCGAACGTTCACTAACACAAAACAAAACCGAACGTTCACATAACATGACCGAACGTTCACATATAACATGACCGAACGTTCACATAACATGACCGGACGTTCACATGAAGACCGAACGTTCATTAAAACATTATGACCGAACGGTTGACTCTTTGTATGACCGAACGTCCTAAAGATCTGAATGGTCGAACGATCGAATAGTGGACCCTTGGGAACGACCGAACGGTTGAAGCTGAAAATTGCCGAACGTCCTAAAGGTTAGTATGGACGAACGTTCGAATAAGGCAAAGTACGAATGGTGGAGGACGAACGTTCGTGAAAGTTAAAGGACGAACGGTTGCATGCACAGTTGATGGCGAACGGATGCTGGGAAACGGGCTGTATTACGAGCGTTCGTTGGGGAATTGGTGAACAGACGCTGGGAAACGGGTTGAATGACGAACGCTCGCTGGGGGACGAGCGTTCGTTGGGGAATTGGCGAACGGACGCTGGGAAACGAGGCTGAAGGACGAGCGCTCGTTGGGGGACGAGCGTTCGTTGGGGAATTGGCGAACGGACGCTGGGAAACGAGGCTGAAAGACGAGCGCTCGTTGTGGACGAGCGTTCGTTGGGGAGATGGTCACCCAAACGGTCCGTCCAAGAAGTGGCCGGACGGACGTTCGGAGAGGAGGTAGATGACGAACGTTCGAAAAAAGGCCGAAAAACGTGCGTTTATTATGGGCTTGGCCCACCCGGGTGGTTTCTAACCTAGAATTCCCCTAGGGGTTCTCTCACTCTACACTCAATGCTGCTCCTCCAGAGACTCAAGGTCTCTTTTCCCCCCCGAAGGTCCGCCGCCACTACACTCTAATTGGCCACCGTGACTGCCTCTAGCCAAAACCGGCCGCCGCGAGTTGCTTCCGGTCTCTCTCCCTCTCTTCTCCTCGTCGCGCACGACGGAGGAACTCTAGCGTCCCTGTGCCATGCCGTCGCTGCCCTCGATAGAGCCACCGCCACCACGGTCGGACCTACCACTACCGGTGTTTATGCCGAAAAATGTTTGGGATTTTAGAAGTTTTGATCTGCTGTTGTGGTGTGCTTTATGGTTTCTGTTGTGTGCGTGTGTTTCCCGTTCAAAGATTCAACTCCCTCGGTGGTGATTAGAGATGAGAGAAGGCTTGATGGCTTAGTCCCAATATCTGGTTTGGCTATTAGTTTCATTTGAAGCAAGTGAAGGTTGAATAGAGCACGGGCACCTGTTGGTTTCATTTTGCGGTGTTCTCTGTGAGTTTCTCACTTAATGATTCAATTTTATTGTCGATTGGAGTGAACAGAGGCGCTGAAGGCTATGGAAAATGGGAGAGCTCGTGATGCTCGGTGGTTACGAAACGGATTGACACCAAAGGGATTTTTCAGAGCTCCAATGTGCAGGGGTGCTTAAAGGTGATGAAGGTTTTCGGTAAGAATGTAGAATGGAGAAAGGGAAAGACTCCTACCACAATACATACCCAAACAAAGCGACCTCAAGCATAAAAATGAAATAATGCAGCAAGCAAGCTTACATGACTATGTCTACACGAGTGAGCAAGGTGCACTTACCTCTTGGAGCTCTGCTTGCCTTTGTCAGCTTCGTCTCCGGTGATCTCTCCCCTTCTTCCTAGCTGACCTCTTTCTTTCTTTGCGGGTGAAAAAAAATGTTGGATGCTCTGGATGATGATCGAAGATGAAGGTCCGAAGAAGCAATGTCCAATCCTCCTCTCCTTTCTCTCCAAAACCAGAATAATCAATCCCCCCTGCTCTCTCTCCATGTGTTTTTGATCATTTCTCTGTGCCAAAAATCCTTGTACTGACTTCGTACGCATCCAAATCGCGTCTGCCACCCTGCTCTCCTCCAAAACTTGCCTTGTCCTTGACTGCCCCAAAACCAGTTTGTCTCCTCGCAGCAGGAAACCGTTTTCCTCCATCGTGTCCCCTCCTTTTTGCCAATTTGTCCTTTTCTAATTTTTTGATTCATTTCATTTTTTTTATTTATATTTTTTTTAATTTAATTTAATTTTAAAACCTTTTAACTAATAATAATTATGAAAAGATAAAAATTTAAGAAAAATAAGAATTAAAATTAAAACGAAGAATTAAAAGAAAATAAAAATAAAAATAAATAATAAATAAATAAATAAAAGGAAAAAAAAGTAAAATAAATAAAAGAGATAGAATAAAAACAAAATAAGCAATAAAGAAAAAGGGTAATAAAAACAATAAGATAAAATAAATAGAACTAAAAAAGAAATAGGTAAATGAATAATAAAAAGGTTAAATATGTGACAAACAAAATGCAATAAAACTATAAAAATAATCCGGACGAAATTGGGTATTGACACTATCATAACTAGAGCAGGACTTATGCTTTTGTTTGGTTTTGTGTTCTGAACTTGTTTACTTTTGTTTTAGAATAGGGTTTAATGTACTCAAGTGGAAACTTTGTCTGTTATGATGGTTTGCTTATGATTGTGATTGTTTGATAAGTAATGCTTGATGATACTTTGATATGGATTGATGTGGAGATGTACATTATATGCTTATACAAGTGATTCATAAGCATTGTGAACAAATGCAAGATATTGTGATTGTGATTATGATATTAAGCGGGATGTGTATGTCAAATGTGAATGAGCTTATGTGTGAGGTTTTGAGCTCCAGAGTTTGTGTGAATGAATACTATTCTTTTGGAAGCATGAATAACTTTGCCCAGGTTTTCTATGATTGAATTACTTGCTTGTTTGCATCATATGATCAAGGCCATTTGTTGGTAACCCTTATATTAGCCAAATTCATGATTAGCCACTAAAAGAGAACACTTTGTGTTCTATCCTTTGAACCCTTTAGCCTTGAACATGATTTGAAAACCTTTGTGAAAAGCTTTACCTTGAGTTAAGTAGAAAATATTTTGTGGTATTGACAAATGTTTAAGTTTAGGGTTGTTGGAAAATAGAAAGGGAAATTGAAAGCATTGAGCTAAGAGCTAAGAATTAAGTATATGAAAAGAAAAAGAAAAAGAAAAGAAAAGAAAAAGCAAAGCTCAATGCAAAAGAAAGTTGGGAAAAGTAAGAATGGTTGTGTTTATATGATTCTCTTAACTCAAGGGTTTTGTGATCTAGAAAAACCAATTTTCTTGTTAGCCCAGCCACATTATAAGCCATTGAAAAGTCCTTGTGATGATGCATGCTTGTGAATGTATTTGATTGTGGTTAAATGAAAGGCAAAGACAATTCATGTGACATTGTGATAGTAGAGTGAATGAGTGATTACCTCTTATACACTTTTGTTTGAGTGAAACATTGTACCTAGTGAGGAAATATTCCATGAGCACATGAACATCCATGCTTAGTTGATTGATCATTCCTGAAAAATAGCATTTGTTGGATATTAAGTGACTTTGTGAACACCAAAAGTGACTTTGTGAACACCAAAGCATGTGCACATCTTGATTGAAATCTTTGTCATGAGTTTGTTTGAAGTCTTTACTTATCTTGAAAAGAAGATTTTTGAATGAGTGAACCATTATAAGGATTGGTAGAAGATTGAGTTACATCTTCTAAGTGGGCTTGGACCGGTTTTCTTTTGTTTTTATGGGCTTGGACTTGTTTTATGCCCTATTTAAGGACTTGCACGTCCTAGGGTTTGTATCTTTGGCTGGGAGGAAGCAGAAACACACTTTTCACCCCTTGGGGGTAGATTGGGAGATGGTGACGGCTCTCCTCTTCTCTTTCTAGGGTTTTTCTATCTTTCCTTATTTCATTATTGTTCATCTAGTTTCACCATGAATATGGTGAACTAAACCTTGTATTGTTGTTGGGGAATCAATGTAATCTTGTGAAACTCTCATATATGGAATTTGTTTTAACATCTTATATTAAGATACATGCTTTCTTTCATCTTTAGTTAGGGTTTTTCCTCTTTGCTTAATGCTTGCTTTGTTTAACTCATTCATTGCCATGATTATTGACTTTGTCGATATGGGAACGTACGGGGAAATCTAGATTCGGGGAATTTCTCCAAATAGCATATTGGTTGCCTTTAAGCTCCTGCACTTCAGAAGTAATTACTAGGAATGCTGGGAATTGTATGAACTCGTAATTAAGGATAGGCCTTCTTGCAAGGTGATTTAGAGAGTGGCATTAGCAATTGATGAAAAGAATGATGAATTCCTAAAGTATATGAGAGTGAACAAGATGAAATTGATAACCCCAACAACATACTCATCCATTTAATTCATTAAAGTATTTGTTTTCCTCTTTTCCATTGATCAACATTTATGCATACATGTTTAATTACTGTCTTTTGCATTTAAACCCTACAATCAATTGTTAACAAGTCTTAAATAATCAACAAATCATATAGCTAACTAGGCCGTGAGTCCTTTTGGAAAAAGATACTTGGTCTTACCTAGTTTTATTACTTGATACGATTCGGTCACACTTGCCGATTGTTAAACAAGTTTGTGGCGCCGTTTTTCGGTGTTCATAAATTTGTCATCATCAACCTCAAAAACTCTAGACGAGTCTCCTCGTCACTGATCCACCCGGAGAGATCAGCATTTCTTGCAGCCACAACAGCCTTTCCTCTGTCTGTTGAAGGATGTGATGAAGAAGCCATTTGAATTTGGATACCAGATAATTTTCCCTAGTATTAGGGTTTACCAATATAGAAACAACTCAGTGTACATAAGATTTTAAAATTCAGTGTATATAAGGGTTCGCAACGTCACGCGTTCAACGTCAAATAAAATAACAGGCAACGTAAACAATAATGGGTGGCATTGTCGTAAATAAATTCAGTGAAAAAGTAAAAAAATCTCTGGTACTTCTGACGAAAAAAACGTCAAACATCATATACCAGCTGAATTCAAAAGGAAAAAGAAAAAGTAATAAAAAATGGAGTGAATTTTGGCTTTTGGATGAAGATTAAAACATCATATACCAGCTGAATTTGACGTAACATTATGTTCACACAATTAATGGTCACAACCACTCCAATGCCCTTAGACCATTTGAAAACCTATCCTACATAACTTCGGTAATCAAATTCATGTTAACTTTTTTCAATTTCTTTAGTTCTTTTCCTTCACTAAACGAAGACATTTCTTTGTTAACCATGAAGGCAAAGGGCTAAAACAGTGGAAAATGTTAACACTTATGAATTTCAAGTAGACCCTTTGAAAACCTATCCTACATAACTTCGGTAATCAAATTCATGTTAACTTTTTTCAACTATTTTAGTTCTTTTCCTTCACTAAACGAAGTTTGTTAACCATGAAGGCAAAGGGCTAAAACAGTGGAAAATGTTAACACATGAATTTCAAGTAGACCCTTTGAAAACCTATCCTACATAACTTCGGTAATCAAATTCATGTTTACTTTTTTCAACTGTTTCAGTTCTTTTCCTTCACTAAACGAAGACATTTCTTTGTTAACCATGAAAGTATGGGGGAAAACACAGAAAAAGTTAACAATTATGAATTTCAAGTAGACCCTTTCAAAACCTATCCTAAATTACTTCCGCAACCAAATTCAAGTTATCTTTTTCCCTTGGTCTTTTTTTTTACTTCCTGGTTTTGGTTGTAATGTCTTCCATCATCTTTGGTCTTCATTTTAGATTAAGTGTTTTGTAAGAGGAGATTTCCTTTTGAAATCCTCTAAGTTATAGGACATCGGTGATCCAAAATAGTAGACGTCAATACCCAGGCCTTTGCGTCCTAGCACCCCATATTCGACGTCAACTTCATAAATTTAAATTGCCTGAGAGTTGTTTCCACCATAGGAAATCAAATAGCTCTGAAATCTAATGGTAGAAGACAACTCCAAGACAATTTAAAAAACGATTCATACATTGTTGAATGATGAAGTTGAACATCTTCTTTATATAATTATTTTAGATCGTAAAATTGTTTCAGCATTAAACATATTGTGAACCATTATTCTTTTTCCTAAGCGTTTCCCTTTCAGTAAGATAACTTAATCATTTCTATACTATAAAAAGCATTTTGTTGACTTGAATTTCAAAGGCCACCTTCATATGAACTGAGACCTGAATGCGGCAATTTGAAATTCAAGGGAGCAGATTGCAATTTGAGGAACAAAAATGCTTCGAAATCTAAGGAAAAGAAAACGCAAAGGATATAAAAACCATGAATCCTAATATGTTCAACATAGAAACAGGATGACAGGGATTACACGAAATTTAAGCTATATTTATAGATGAAATGACGACGTCAAGGAGTCGGACGTGAAAAACATCGTTGGAAACATGATTGATGAGTCGTTATTTCTTGAATTATATTTAGTTTATTGCACTTAAATAAACTAAGGAATTGTGTTTAATTGTTTGTTATTTCCCCGTTTTCCGAATTCTGCTTAATTTGGTCGGAAATTTGTAATTGTGCTAATTTAGGTTTTCTGAGCTGATTAAGTGCATTTTTGAAGTGCAGGAAAATTTCGGAAATACATTTTGGGACATCAGGAAGAATACCAAATAAATTCAAGACTCTCCGCACAGACATTTTTGAATTAATTAAATTGTAATTCAGTAGTTTAGAATTTTTGAATCAACTATTATATTTTGGGTCAATTTTTGGTAAATTAGATTAGACCCAAAATTAGAAATTAGTGACTTGGCACCCTAGGGTTTATTGTGTGGACCCTACCCTAAAAAAGAGGACACACGGCCCTTAGAAAAAGAGCACAGCCGCCACTTGCAAAAGGAGAGCCTCACTTGTTTTATTTTCTCTCGGCTTGTGTTCCAGGGGGCTCTCTTTCGGATTTGAGTTTTTGGGGGTTACTTCTTGTTTTGTCTGGAATGAATGAATAGGTGTAATTCCTTTTTGCTTAATTCTAATTGAATTTTCCATTTGGTTCTGGTGCCCCCAGCCGCCACACATTTTGGCAATTTTTATTTCTCTCGGTGTTTGGTTTTGAGGTCCAGTAGTGCTTCATTATTAAACTGTATGGTGTGCGTGGAGTTGGATGCGTCTCGGTGTGCACGGGAAGTGGATGCAAGAAGAATGAAATGGAGGTGTGTTACGGCTGGAAGGAGAGACGCACGTTGGAATGCTGCACGTACGCTCATTTAGTTTGGAGAGATAGCACACAGCTGCACATCTAATTGGTTTGGTTGTCGTTTAACGTTGAAGAAAGGAAGCACACGGTCACATCCAGGGATTTATGCTTTCAATTTAGCTTTGAAAAAGGTGGCACACACGGTCACATCTTCATTTCTTTATTTCAATTGCTGCCACACCTTTATGCACATGAGAGGTGGATGATTAAGTGAGAGTTTCGGATGATGGGACGTGCCAAGAGAGTTGGCAGCCGAATGTGCCCCACTCATTTACTTTAGTTATTTAAGAATGAAGAAGTGGATTAGGATGGAGTAGGAGCTGTCAAGTCCTGCAAGCTGCACACGGCCTGGGGGTGTGTACGTTTCTTTTATTTTTCTTGAGCAACGTGAAATGAGTCTTTCTTTCTTGGAAGTGAAGCATGGTAATTAGATGGAGAAAGGTGTGTCACGGCACGGACGTGGAGCTAAGGAGGCAAGTTAGGTGATTGATTATGAAGAAAATAGAAGCCCGAGAAGGAAGTCACGGTTGGAACGAAGAGATGATGGGACGTGCCAGGGGTCCATGAGGAGATTCATTTTGAAGGCATACAGAAGCATATTCACGGGAGATGGATTCCAGTGCATCTCGGTCTTAATTGTTTACTGAAAAAATGGAATTGGGTCACGGTCTATGGTAGAGAAAAATTTATTTTCTATTACTTTGTTTGGTTAAAATATTTTATATCATGTTGAGTTAATTTTCTTCTTTCTGGTTGTGAATGCGTAGGATAAATGACAACATTGTGTATTTAATGTTTTAGTGTAACCGTTGCATGTTTACAGCTTGAATTGTGTTTGGGTATTTATTTGTTGTAATTTCCATTTTAATGTTTTTATTCATGTTTGGTTGTGTTTAATTCCCAGTTTTAATTTAGTTTATTTCCAATCACAAGACACTTTCAAACACCCCCCCCCCACTACGTGTTTGATCTGAGACTGAACCCAAATTGGTCCTTGAGAGACGACCTAGGAGTCACTCCCTAGTACTATACTGCATTCTTTTATGCACAACTTTTGTGGGAGGTGCGACCCTCTCATCAATGATCCCACTACTCCACCACAGAGTCGGACATGTTATTCAATGATTAAAAGTTAAAAAGAAAAACAATATTAAAAATTAGATGATCCGCTGACGAATATTAAATCATTATAAAAACAGTACGTCGTGTAATTATGACTAGAAACTGCCACATCGTATGCATGTCCAAGCCCCGCATTACGGGACGTTCAAACATCATTCACCAAAAAAGTAAAAAATCTCTTTGGATTCCATATTATCTCCTTACTGACTAATCAAACACATTCTACGATAAATAATGATATAGGAAGTCATTGATCACAAATATTTGACCCAATCTCCAGACCGTTGCATCGTTTGCATTCTATACTCGACGTCAATTGTATAAATTTAATTTATATTTCAGTTGTTTCCACCATAAGAACATATTGACGTCCCGCCCCCAACAAAAGACGTTAAAAATATCATTGGAAAATGCACACCATTAATGTCCCACTGCTCCTTAGAGTCGGACGTGCCAATGAATGATTAAAAATTAAAAAGAAAAAAATACTAAAAATTAGATGAGTCGCGTAGCAAAATTACATCATTTTAAAAGCATTACACATGATTAATACCCCGCACGTCGAAGCCCCGCACAATTTGACGTTCAAACATCACTGAAAAAGTAAAAGATCTCTTTGGATTCTTAAGACTCCTTAATGACTAAACGTAGACATTACTCTGATGAATAATGATATAGGATGTCCTCGAGCACAAATAATTGACATCAATATCCTGAACGTCGAAGCCCCGCATAAAACGACGTTCAAACATCATTCACTGAAAAAGTAAAAAATCTCTTTGGATTCGATATTGTCTCCTTACTGACTTATCGAAGACATTCTATGATAAATAATGATATAGGACGTCATTGATAACAAATATTTGACTCAATCTCCAGACTTTTGCATCCTTTGTAGTCTATACTGGACGTCAATCGTATAAATTTAATTTATATTTCATTTCCTTCCACCATAAGAACCAATTGACGTCCAGCCCCCAACAAAAGACGTTAAAAATATGGTTAGAAGATGCACAACATTAATGTCCCACTGCTCCAGATTAAAAATTAAAAAGAAAAAAAATACTAAAAATTAGATGAATCGCGTAGCTAAATTAAATCATTTTAAAAGCATTACACATGATTAATATCCTTTACGTCGAAACCCCACACAATTCGACGTTCCTACATCATTGAAAAAGTAAAAAATCTCTTTGGATTCTTAAGACCTCTTGTTGGCTAAACGTAGACATTACTATGATGAATAATGATGTAGGACGTCCTCGACCACAATACGTTCAAACATCATTCACTGAAAAAGTAAAAAATCTCTTTGGATTCTTAAGAACTCCTTGCTGACTAAACGTAGATATTTCTATGATGAATAATGATATAGGATGTCCTCGAGCACAAATATTTGACATTAACTTTCTGAACGTCGAAGCCCCTCCAAATTTGACGTTCAATCATCATTAACTGAATAAGTAAAAAATCTCTTTAGATTCTTCTGAACTCCTTGCTGACTAAACGTAGACATGTCATTCGACGTCAAATTTATAAATTTAATTTGTCTTGGAGTTGTTTCCACCGTAAGAAATCAAATATCTCTAGAATCTAATGGTAGAAGACAACTCCAAGACAATTTAAAAAAACGATTCATACATAGTTCAATGTTGAAGTTGAACATCTTCTTTATATAATTATTTTAGATCATAAAATTGTTTCAGCATTAAACATATTGTGAACCATATTTATTTTTCCCAAGCACTTTCCTTTCAGTAAGATAACTTAATCATTTCTTTACTGTAAAAAGCATTTTGTTCACTTGAATATCAAAGGCCACCTTCATATGAACTGAGATATGAACGAGGCACTTTGACATTCAACCAAGCAAATTGCAATTTAAAGAACAGACATGTTTAGATATCTAAGGAAAAAAAATGCACAGCAGATAAAAAACATGAATCCTAATATGTCAAATACGGAAACAGGATGTGAACAATGAATAAACTCGAGGTCTTTGCATCTTGGGTACTCAACATTCGACGTCAACTGTGTGAATTGATTCCAAATTAAAATTGTCCATAAGTTTGATAATAGTTGAAAAACTGTTATTTTCATGCTTAAAATTGATACTAAAAGCAACCTTAACACTTAGAAACTAGCTTGAAATCATAGTTTTGGTTATATTTTTAGAAATAAGAGAGCTGGACAGGTTTATGCTTGATTTCAGTGTTTTTGTACAGGTTTTAAGATGAATTTGGTGAAAGAAGTGAAGAAGGATAGAGATGGAATCAGAAAAGACATCAACAAGTGCAAAAGGAGAAGCCGCAAGTACCGCTCAGCGGCAGTTTACCGTTGAGCGACACTCAGAAACCCACGTTGGCTCCGCTGAGGGGTGAAAAGGCCGCTGAGGGGAGAAAAACAACTCACGCACTTACCGCTGAGCGGTAGTTTACCGCTGAGCGGTAGTTTACCGCTGAGCGGTAGTTTACCGCTGAGCGGTAGTTTACCGCTGAGCGGCACTATTTTGGGCTTGGGCCTAATTTTCTGTAATTTTAGAATAGTATATAAGCTTTAGGACATCCTAGGGTTTCTATCTTTGGCTAAGATGAAGCAAACACTCTCTTTTCCACCCCTTGAAGGAAGATCTTGGATGCTCAGGCTACCTCCTCCTCTTTCTAGGGTTGTATCTTTCATTGTTTCATTATTGTTCATCTAGTTTCACCATGAATATGGTGAACTAAACCTTGTATTGTTCTTAGGGAATCAATGTAGTCTTGTGAAAGTCTCATATATGGAATTTGTTTTAACATCTTAATTTAAGACTTATGCTTTCTTTCATCATTAGTTAGGGTTTTTCCTCTTTGCTTAACGCTTGCTTTGTTTAACTCATTCATTGCCATGATTATTGATTTTATCGATTTGGGAACGTACAGGGAAATCTAGATCCGGGGAATTTCTCCCAATAGCATATTGGTTGCCTTTAAACTCCTGCACTTCAGAACTAATTACTAGGAATGCTAGGAATTGTATGAACTCGTAATTAAGGATAGGCCTTCTTGCAAGGTGATTTAGAGAGTGACATTAGCAATTGATGATAAGAATGATGAATTCCTAAAAGTATATGAGAGTGGATAAGATGAAATTGATAACCCCAACAGCATACTCATCCATCTAATTCATTGAAGTGTTTGTATTCTGTTTTTCTCCATTGATCAAATTCATGCATACATATTTAATTACTGTCTCTTGCATTTAAACCTACAATCAATTTGTTCTTAAGTCTTAAATAATCAACAAATCATATAGCTAAACTAGGCCGTGAGTCCTTTGGAAAAACGATACTTGGTCTTACCTTGTTTTATTACTTGATACGATTCGGTCACACTTGCCGATTGTTAAACAAGTTTGTGGCGTCGTTTTTCGGTGTTCATAAATTTGTCATCAAGTTTTTGGCGCCGTTGCCGGGGACTCGTGGTTTAACTAGTTCATTTGTGTGATTATTGATTATCTTTGACTTGAATTTTGAATTTTGAATTTTGAATTTTGAATTTCTGTTTTTATTTTTTCTGTTTTTATTTTATTTTATTTTATTTTATTTTTTGTTTTTATTTTCTATTTTTATTTTATCTTCTTATCTTTAATCTTATAACTTCTTTTATATCTTTTTGTGCTAACCAATTTTTCTAGGGATTTGTTTTCTTGTGTATGCAGGAGGCAATCCAAACTAGGAGCAAGAAAACTGCAGAACCTCTTCTTGAAGGTTTAGACAAGAGTAGATGGAGGAGAAGAATCCGTACATCTAGAGAACTTTTTCCTCCTCCGGAAACTCTGTTACAACCATCACCACAAGGTTCTGACCATAGCACTGAGAATATGGAGAATAATAATGTCAGAAGAACTCTTGCAGATTACACAAATATAGCTGGACCTCAACATTTTAATAGCATAGCAAGACCGAGGGTCAATGCAGCCAACATGGAGGTGAAACCAGCATTAATTCAACTGGTAAAGAGTAATCAATTTAATGGGTTGTCTCACGAAAGCCCATATGAGCACCTCACAACTTTTAATGAGATCTGCAACACGGTGAAAATAAATGGGGTGCCGGACTGCCGGACGAAGCAATCAAACTTAGCTTGTTTCCATTCTCACTAGGAGGCAACGCTAAGCTTTGGTTAAATTCTTTTCCAGAAGAAAGCTTTACAGAGTGGGAAGCAGTGGTGACCAAGTTCCTAAACAAATACTTTCCACAATCAAAACTAAATAAAGGAAAGCAAGAGATTTCATCATTCAGGCAAGGCATGGAGGAATCACTAGGGCATGCATGGGACAGATATAAAATTTTATTAAGAAAGACTCCCACGCATGGATTTGACGAAGTGGAAGTAGTCCTAATCTTCCTTGGAGGTCTTGGTTCACAAACCAAGATGATGCTTGACGCCTCAGCAGGAGGAAATATCAAATGGAAAACCCCAGAGGAAGCTACATAAATCATTGACAATATGGCTACTAGTGACAATGAGCTCCACAGTGAAAGAGGAGCTCCTATACAACAAAAAGGAGTTCTACAGTTACAAACCCATGACGCCTTGCTAGCACAGAACAAGATACTAACTCAACAACTGGAGACTCTTACAAAAACACTTGCACAACTGCCAAAAGAGTTAAAGACTGTTGCACAGGCTCAATCACAGTTGTGTGAATTATGTGGAGGTGACCATATCAATGGTCAATGCGCTTTTCCAGCAGAAGCCTTAGAGGATGTTAACTTCATGGCCAATCAATACCGTCAGGGGAATTTTAATCAAGGGTGGAAACCACACCCAAGCATTGGTCACAGACAAACTGGGCAAGCTGGACAAACTGGGCAATTCAATAAGCAACAGCAACAACCAACCTTATGGCAACATATTTCTATACTTAATGAAAGGTCAATAAGGATGGAAGAAACTCTTCATCAGTTCATATAGAAAACTGAGTCTACTCAAAAGAGCACTGAAGCTGCTATTAAGAATTGGAGACTCAAATGGGTCAGATTACCAAGCAGTTGGAAGAGAGGCCAAACAAAAATTTTGGGGCTAATACTGAGGTTAACCCCAGGGAAGAATGCAAAGTGGTGGAGAGTACAAATGATGAGAGAGTTGAGTTAGAAGAAGGAGAGCAAGAAAAAGAAGAGAGAGAAAAACAAAAAGAGAGAGAAAAAGAAAAAAAAGAGAGAAAAGAGAAAGGAGAGAGAAGAGAGATAGAGAGTAATGATATTTTTCCTTTTCCAATAAATCAAGAGAAGCAATTTGATTTTACAGAATTATTCAAGATGGTGGACAATGATGTACCTTGGAATCAGATATTACAACAAATTGCAGTTTATACTAAACCTGAGGAAGAAGTCTCTACAAAGAAAAGACGTAGAGATGATGATACAAAGAAGTATCAAGTTGTTAAAAAGGAGCCATTCCCTCTAAAGGCAAAAGATCCAGGAGGTTTCTCCATTCCATGCACAATAGGGAAGAAAAGGATAAACAAGGCCTTACTCGATTTAGGATCAAGTGTTAACTTGATACCTTATTCTTTACTGGAGCAGATAGGTGATGTTGATGTGAAGCCTGTAAAGGTTAACTTAGTAATGGCAGATGGATCTTCAAAGGAACCTTGTGGAATAGTAGAAGATATTATAGTTTGTGTGGGCAAACTCTAGTTCTTGGTAGACTTTGTGGTGATGGAGATGGAGACTGAAAAGATACCCATTATTCTTGGAAGACCATTTATGAAAACGGCCAAAGCTATCATTGATGTGAACGAAGGTATAGTGGTGCTCCAAGACAGAGAAGAGAGAGTTGTTGTAGATGTCTTCAAAGAAGAGAGGCAAATGCAGGAGGAAGAAGCTAGTCATAAAGCTGCATTTCAAGATGTACTCATGACTAGCCCTCAAGATGAAAAGCCCAAGGTTAAAGGTAAACATTGTTTATTGTTTCAGGTACCGGAAAAAGAAAAGATTGGAAGAGGAAGAAAAGTTCTTGATGACTGGATGAAAGAACAACTCCAACTGGGTACACCTGTTAGATTCAAAAACAAGTTGTGGGTTGTGAAAGGCTATAAAGAAAAGGAGATGATAGAGATAGAGTCTCCATATTCTAGAAGAGTCAAAACAGTACACCGGAAGCAGTTGAGGAGTTGGTGGAATATGGACATCAACCAGGAAGAAGGAACTTGAACTTTATAACTTGATGGACAAATTTATGATCACCAAAATATGATGTCACAAACTTGTTTTACAATCGGCAAGTATGACCGAATCGTTCAAGTAATAAACTTGGTAAGACCAAGTATCGTTCTCCCAAAGGACTCACGGCCTAGTTTAGTTGTGTGGTTTGTTGATTAGCTAAGACTTAAGAACGAAATAATTGAGGTTTAATATGCAAAACAGAAAATAAACATGTATGCATGACGTTTTGATCAATGGCAAAAGCAAAAGACAAGCACTTTCAATGAAATATATATATGAATATGTTGTTGGGGGTCAATTTCATCTTATCCACTCTCATATATTTTAGGAATTCAACATTCAATTCATCATTGTTAATGTCACTCTCTAAAGTACCTTTCAAGAAGGCTTCTCCCTAATTACGAGTTCATACAATTCCTGGCATTCCTAATAATTAGTTCATCAAGTGCAGGAGCTTAACGACAACCAATATAATATTGGGAGTAATTCCCTGGATCTAGACTTCCCCGTACGTTCCCGTATCGATAAAATCAATAATCATGCATTGAATGAGTTAAACAAAGCAAGCATTAAGCAAAGAGGAAAAATCCTAACTAATGATGAAAGAAAGCATAAATCTTAGATTAAGATGCAAGCACAAATTCCATATATGAGAGCTTCAAAAGATTACATTGATTCCCCAACAAACATACAAGGTTTAGTTCACCATATTCATGGTAAACCTAGATGAACAATAATGAAAGAATGAAGGATAAAACCCTAGAAAGGTGAAGAGGTAGCCTGAGCATCCAAGATCCTCCTTCAAAGGGGTGGAAGAGAGAGTGTTTGCTTCGTTTCTGCCAAAGATACCAACCCTAAGACATCTAGGTCTTTAAATAGGACATAAAAATAATAGAAAACAGGTCCAGGCCCAAACAGATCATAAAATCGCATAAAACTGGCCCAAAACTCGTCTGGGTGACTTTTTTCGTATTCTGGTTGACTGGTTGACTTTTTGGTTGACTGGTTGACTTTTCTGGTTGACTGGTTGACTGGTTGACTTTTCTGGTTTCTGGTTGACTTTTCTGATTCCATCTCTCTCCTTCTTCACTTCTTTCACTAAATTCACCTTAAAACCTGCACAAAAACACTGAAATCAAGCATAAACCTGTCCAGCTCTCTTATTTCTGAAAATATGGACAAAAGCATGATTTCAAGCTAGTTTCTAAGTGTAAAGGTTGCTTTTTGTGTCAATTTTAAGCATGAAAATAACAGTTTTTCAACTGTTATCACAACCCCAAACTTAGAACCTTGCTTGTCCTCAAGCAAACAAGATGTAATTCAATCTTCAACCAATTCATATGATGGTTCACTCATTCAAAAATCCTCTTTTTCAAGATAAGTAACAACTTCACTCAAACTTATGACCAAGAGTTCAATCAAGATGTGCACATGCTTTAGTGTTCACAAAGTCATTTAAATTCCAACAAATGCTATTTTTCATGAATGATCAATCAATTAAGCATGGATGTTCATGTGCTTATGGAATATTTCCTCACTAGGTAAAGTGTTTCACTCAACACACAAGTGTATAAGAGGTAAAGTGTTTCACTCATTCACTCCACTATCACAATGTTACATGAATCAACTTTGCCTTTCATTTTTCCACAATCAAAAACATTCACAAGCATGCATCATCACAAGGACTTTTCAATGGCTTATAATGTGGCTTGGCTAACAAGAAAATTGGTTTTTCTGGATCACAAAATCCTTGAGTTAAGAGAGTCATAACAACACAATTATTCTTATTCTTCCCAACTTGCCTTTGCATTTGCATTGACCTTTGCTTCTTTTTTTTTCTTTTCTTTTTCTTTTTCTTTGCATATTCTTACTTTTTTAGCTCTTAGCTCAATGCTTTTCCTTTTTCATGTTTTCCCAACAACCCCAAACTTGAACATTTAACAATACCACACAAGATCTTCTACTTAACTCAAGGTAAAGATTTTCAATCAAGGGTTTTCAGTGTATGTTCAAGGCTAAGGGTTCAAAGGATAGAACACAAAGTGTTCTCTTTTAGTGGGCTAACTTTATGAATTTGGCCAATAAAAAGGGTTCCAACAAACGGCCTTGATCATATGATGCAAAACAAGCAATTGATTCAATCATAGAAAACCTGGGCAAAATCATTCATGTTTCCAAAGTAATAGCATTCAAAAACTCTGGAGCTCAAAACCTCACATATAAGCTCATTCACATTTGACATACACATCCTGCTTAATTTCACAATCACAATCATGATATCCTGCATTTGTTCACAAAGCTTGTGAATCACCTGTATAAGCATTTTAACGTGCACATCATCTCAACATCAATCAATCAATAAGCATCATCAAGCATTACTTATCAAACAATCACAGTTAATAGCAAACCATCACACAAACCAGGTTTCCAATAAAGTACATCAAACTCTAAAAAACATAAAATACTTACAGAATATTGGGTTGCCTCCCAATGAGCGCTTGTTTAACGTCACGAGCCTGACCCAAACTTTCAAGGATCAACCAACAACATCATTGTGGAAAATTGTTGCACCTCTCCCCCTAGATAGGGTTTGAGACGTTGACCATTCACCACCCAACTTCTCTGTGGATCATCAGCAACTGGATTAAATATTTCAATTGCTCCATGCGGATGCACTTCTTTTATCACAAATGGTCCTGACCATTTTGACTTCAGCTTCCCAGGAAATATCTTCAATCTTGAATTGAACAATAGTACCTGTTGTCCTGGATTGAAAACTCTATTCACCAACTTCCTGTCATGATAAAATTTAATCTTGTCTTTGTAAGCCTTGGATGAATCATATGCATGTAATCGCATTTCTTCAAGCTCCAAAATCTGCCTTCTGCGTGTGCATTGAGTTTCATAAGGATCAAAATTCAAGAATTTCAAAGCCCATAATGCTCTATGCTCCAATTCTACTGGCAAATGGCATGCTTTCTGATAACAGTTGAAAAACTGTTATTTTTATGATTAAAATTGACACTAAAAGCAACTTTTACACTTAGAAACTAGCTTGAAATCATGCTTTTCTTTATATTTTTGGAAATAAGAGAGCTGGACAGGTTTATGCTTGATTTCAGTGTTTTTGTGCAGGTTTTAAGGTGAATTTGGTGAAAGAAGTGAAGAAGGAGAGAGTTGAAATCAGAAAAGACAACAAAAAGTGCAAAAAGGAGAAGCCGAAGTCACCGCTCAACGGCAGTTTACCGCTGAGCGGCTGATGGACAAATTTGTAAGCACCAAAATATGATGTCACAAACTTGTTTCACAATCGGCAAGTATGACCGAATCGTTCAAGTAATAAAACTTGGTAAGACCAAGTATCGTTCTTCCCAAAGGACTCACGGCCTAGTTTAGTTATGTGATTTCTTGATTAGCTAAGACTTAAGAAAACAATGATTGAAATTTTAATATGCAAGACGAAAATAAACATGTATGCATGAATTGATCAATGGCAAAGACATAAGATAAACACTTTCAATGGATTAAATGAATGAATATGTTGTTGGGGGTCAATTTCATCTCATCCACTCTCATATATTTTAGGAATTCCTCTTTCAAATCATCATTGTTAATGCCACTCTCTAATGTACCATTCTAGATGGCTTCTCCCTAATCAAATAGTTCATACAATTCCTAGCATTCCTAATGATTAGTTCATGAGTGCAGGAGCTTAAGGCAACCAATATAATGTTGTCAGTAAAATATTGGGAGAAATTCCCCGGATCTAGATTTCCCCGTACGTGTCCGTATCAACAAAACCAATAATCATGCATTAGAATGAGTTAAACAATGCAAGCATTGAGCAAAGAGGAAAAACCCTAACTAATGATGAAAAGAAAGCATATGTCTTAATTCAAAGATGTATTCAACAAATCCATATATGAGAGCTTCAAGAGATTACATTGATTCCCCAACAAACATACAAGGTTTAGTTCACCATATTCATGGTGAACCTAGATGAATAACAATGAAAGTATGAAAGAATAAACCCAATAAAGTGGAAGAGGTAGCCTGAGCATCCAAGATCCTCCTTCAAAGGGGTGAAAGAGAGAGTGTTTGCCTCGTTTCTGCCAAAGATACTAACTAAAGGACGTGCAAGCCCTTAAATACTAATCTAGAGTTACAAAAGATTATAAAAGCCCAAGTCCAAAAAGTGCCGCTCAGCGCCATTTACCGCTCAGCGGTGGTTACGCGTCTTCTTTCTTCCCCTCAGCGGCCATTTGCCCCTCAGCGGTTCCAACGCCACCTCTTGAGTGCCGCTCAGCGGTAGTTTGCCGCTGAGCGGTGCCTTCGACTTCTCTTTTTGCACTCTTTCTTGTCTTTTCTAATGTCCTCTCTCTCATTCTTCACTTCTTTCACCAAATTCACCTCAAAACCTGCACAAAAACACTCAAATCAAGCATAAACCTGTCCAGCTCTCTTATTTCTGAAAATATAAACAAAATGCATGATTTCAAGCTAGTTTCTAAGTCTAAAGGTTGCTTTTAGTATCACTTTTAAGCATGAAAATAACAGTTTTTCAACTGTTATCACAACCCCAAACTTAGAACTTTGCTTGTCCTCAAGCAAACAAAATGTAACTCCATCTCCAACCAATTCATATGATGGTTTACTCATTCAAAATCCTCTTTTCAAGATAAGTAATAACTTCACTCAAACTTAAGACCAAGAGTTCAATCAAGATGTGCACATGCTTTAGTGTTCACAAAGTCATTTAAGTTCCAACAAATGCTATTTTTCATGAATGATCAATCAATTAAGCATGGATGTTAATGTGCTTATGGAATCTTTCCTCACTAGGTAAAGTGTTTCACTCAACACACAAGTGTATAAGAGGTAAAGTGTTTCACTCATTCACTCCACTATCACAATGTCACATGAATCAACTTTGCCTTTCATTTAACCACAATCAAATACATTCACAAGCATGCATCATCACAAGGACTTTTCAATGGCTTATAATGTGGCTGGGCTAACAAGAAAATTGGTTTTTCTGGATCACAAAATCCTTGAGTTAAGAGAATCATAACAACACAATCTTCTTATTCATTCCCAACTTTCTTTTGCCTTTGCTTTTGCATTTGCATTGAGCTTTGCTTCTTTTTCTTTTCTTTTCTTTTGCATATTCTTACTTTTTAGCTGTTAGCTCAATGCTTTTTTTTCTTTTTCATGTTTCCCCAATAACCCCAAACTTGAACATTTAACAATACCACACAAGATCTTCTACTTAACTCAAGGTAAAGATTTTCAATCAAGGGTGTTCAGTGTATATTTAAGGCTAAGGGTTCAAAGGATAGAACACAACGTGTTCTCTTTTAGAAGGCTAACTTTATGAATTTGGCCAATAAAAAGGGTTTCAAAAACACGGCCTTTGATCATATGATGCAAAACAAGCAATTGATTCAATCATAGAAAACCTGGGCAAAGTCATTCATGCTTTCAAAGTAATAACATTCAACAATAACAACTCTGGAGCTCAAAACCTCACATATAAGCTCATTCACATTTGACATGCACATCCTGCTTAATTTCACAATCACAATCATGATATTATGCATTTGTTCACAAAGCTTGTGAATCACCTGTATAAGCATTTTAATGTGCACATCATCTCAACATCAATCAATCAATAAGCATCATCAAGCATTACTTATCACACAATCACAGTTAATAGCAAATCATCACAAGAAACCAGGTTTCAAATAGAGTACATCAAACCCTAATCTAAAAACAAAAACAATTAAGTTCAGAAAACTTAAACCACAAAAGCATAATCATATGATAGCATTCATCAGTAAATGCTATCTCAGCTCCTCATCAGTCCGAGCTCTCTGTATCTTCCTCTTCCTCTTCATCATCATCTTCATCAAATGCATCCTCCTCCTCTGCTTCATCTTCCTCCATATCTCTGGCTGAAGCTTCAGCTGCTCCAGCTCCTCCATATACTGGTTCTTCTGGCCAAGCTACCACATTATGGAATTCATCCATAGTCCACCTGTGTGCTGGAGGGGTATCATACATCCCCACTATCATCTCAGCCGTGGCCACCTGCCCTCTGTGGATGGACTGCAACTGAGCACCTATAAGAGACATATACATGTCCCTCATCTGGAATGGTTCTGCCTCATGAGTATCAGCAGAAGTCCTGCTCTGTGCTGGCCTTCTCTCTCTACGAGCCTGGCGTGGTGGCACTGGCTGGGCTGCCTCCTCACCTCCACAGTACTGTCTGTAATAGGCCTCATCTATAGCTTTTCTTGGCCTCTCAAATGGTGGAACAGTAGTGTCCACCCCAGCTAGCTTGCAAAGGTGAGTGATCAAAGAAGGATGTCCCAGTGGTGCTTTGTTGTTTGAGGTGTTAGCACACACACTAATCTCATCAGCTATCACCTGCCCAATATTAACATTCAAGTTTCTGATAACACAGTAGATGAATAGTGCCCTGCTGAGAGTAATATCTGACACATGTGAACATGGCTGAATGTTGGCATGAGAAAACGCCATCCAATACTTTGCAAGAGGAGTCAAATCTGTCCTCCTAATGTTAACCACTGAGCCAGATCTATTCCTTTGGAAGTGTCCTCCAGGTATACACAATACTCTCTCCACATCCTTGATGGACAAATTTGTAAGCACCAAAATATGATGTCACAAACTTGTTTCACAATCGGCAAGTATGACCGAATCGTTCAAGTAATAAAACTTGGTAAGACCAAGTATCGTTCTTCCCAAAGGACTCACGGCCTAGTTTAGTTATGTGGTTTCTTGATTAACTAAGACTTACAAACGAAATATTCAAAGTTTAATATGCAAAGACAGAAAATAAACATGTATGCATGAACTGATCAATGGCAAAGACAAAAGATAAACACTTTCAATGGAATATATGAATGAATATGTTGTTGGGGGTCAATTTCATCTCATCCACTCTCATATATTTTAGGAATTCAACATTCAAATCATCATTGTTAATGCCACTCACTAATGTACCATTCTAGATGGCTTCTCCCTAATCAAATAGTTCATACAATTCCTAGCATTCCTAATGATTAGTTCATTACCGCAGGAGCTTAAGGCAACCAATATAATATTGTCAGTAAAATATTGGGAGAAATTCCCCGGATCTAGATTTCCCCGTACGTGTCCGTATCAACAAAACCAATAATCATGCATTAGAATGAGTTAAACAATGCAAGCATTGAGCAAAGAGGAAAAACCCTAACTAATGATGAAAAGAAAGCATATGTCTTAATTCAAAGATGTATTCAACAAATCCATATATGAGAGCTTCAAGAGATTACATTGATTCCCCAACAAACATACAAGGTTTAGTTCACCATATTCATGGTGAACCTAGATGAATAACAATGAAAGTATGAAAGAATAAACCCAATAAAGTGGAAGAGGTAGCCTGAGCATCCAAGATCCTCCTTCAAAGGGGTGAAAGAGAGAGTGTTTGCCTCGTTTCTGCCAAAGATACTAACTAAAGGACGTGCAAGCCCTTATATACTAATCTAGAGTTACAAAAGATTATAAAAGTCCAAGCCCAAAAAGTGCCGCTCAGCGCCATTTACCGCTCAGCGGTGGTTACGCGTCTTCTTTCTTCCCCTCAGCGGCCATTTGCCCCTCAGCGGTTCCAACGTCACCTTCTTTAGTGCCGCTCAGCGGTAGTTTGCCGCTGAGCGGTGCCTTTCGACTTCTCCTTTTTGCACTCTTTCTTGTCTTTTCTAATGTCCTCTCTCTCATTCTTCACTTCTTTCACCAAATTCACCTCAAAACCTGCACAAAAACACTCAAATCAAGCATAAACCTGTCCAGCTCTCTTATTTCTGAAAATATAAACAAAATGCATGATTTCAAGCTAGTTTCTAAGTCTAAAGGTTGCTTTTAGTATCACTTTTAAGCATGAAAATAACAGTTTTTCAACTGTTATCACAACCCCAAACTTAGAACTTTGCTTGTCCTCAAGCAAATAAAATGTAACTCCATCTCCAACCAATTCATATGATGGTTCACTCATTCAAAATCCTCTTTTCAAGATAAGTAACAACTTCACTCAAACTTATGACCAAGAGTTCAATCAAGATGTGCACATGCTTTAGTATTCACAAAGTCATTTAAATTCCAACAAATGCTATTTTTCATGAATGATCAATCAATTAAGCATGGATGTTCATGTGCTTATGGAATATTTCCTCACTAGGTAAAGTGTTTCACTCAACACACAAGTGTATAAGAGGTAAAGTGTTTCACTCATTCACTCCACTATCACAATGTCACATGAATCAACTTTGCCTTTCATTTAACCACAATCAAATACATTCACAAGCATGCATCATCACAAGGACTTTTCAATGGCTTATAATGTGGCTGGGCTAACAAGAAAATTGGTTTTTCTAGATCACAAAATCCTTGAGTTAAGAGAATCATAACAACACAATCTTCTTATTCATTCCCAACTTTCTTTTGCCTTTGCTTTTGCATTTGCATTGAGCTTTGCTTCTTTTTCTTTTCTTTTATTTGCATATTCTTACTTTTTAGCTGTTAGCTCAATGCTTTTTCCTTTTTCATGTTTCCCCAATAACCCCAAACTTGAACATTTAACAATACCACACAAGATCTTCTACTTAACTCAAGGTAAAGATTTTCAATCAAGGGTGTTCAGTGTATGTTTAAGGCTAAGGGTTCAAAGGATAGAACACAACGTGTTCTCTTTTAGAAGGCTAACTTTATGAATTTGGCCAATAAAAAGGGTTTCAAAAACACGGCCTTTGATCATATGATGCAAAATAAGCAATTGATTCAATCATAGAAAACCTGGGCAAAGTCATTCATGCTTTCAAAGTAATAGCATTCAACAATAACAACTCTGGAGCTCAAAACCTCACATATAAGCTCATTCACATTTGACATGCACATCCTGCTTAATTTCACAATCACAATCATGATAGTATGCATTTGTTCACAAAGCTTGTGAATCACCTGTATAAGCATTTTAATGTGCACATCATCTCAACATCAATCAATCAATAAGCATCATCAAGCATTACTTATCACACAATCACAGTTAATAGCAAACCATCATAACAAACCAGGTTTTCAATAGAGTACATCAAACCCTAATCTAAAAACAAAAACAAATAAGTTCAGAAAACTTAAACCATAAAAGCATAATCATATGATAGCATTCATCAGTAAATGCTATCACTGCTCCTCATCAGTCCGAGCTCTCTGTATCTTCCTCTTCCTCTTCATCATCATCTTCATCAACTGCATCCTCCTCCTCAGCTTCATCTTCCTCCATATCTCTGGCTGAAGCTTCAGCTGCTCCAGCTCCTCCATATACTGGTTCTTCTGGCCAAGCTACCACATTATGGAATTCATCCATAGTCCACCTGTGTGCTGGAGGGGTATCATACATCCCCACTATCATCTCAGCCGTGGCCACCTGCCCTCTGTGGATGGACTGCAACTGAGCACCTATAAGAGACATATACATGTCCCTCATCTGGAATGGTTCTGCCTCATGAGTATCAGCAGAAGTCCTGCTCTGTGCTGGCCTTCTCTCTCTACGAGCCTGGCGTGGTGGCACTGGCTGGGCTGCCTCCTCTCCTCCACAATACTGTCTGTAATAGGCCTCATCTATAGCTTTTCTTGGCCTCTCAAATGGTGGAACAGAAGTGTCCACCCCAGCTAGCTTGCAAAGGTGAGTGATCAAAGAAGGATGTCCCAGTGGTGCTTTGTTGTTTGAGGTGTTAGCACACACACTAATCTCATCAGCTATCACCTGCCCAATATTAACATTCAAGTTTCTGATAACACAGTAGATGAATAGTGCCCTGCTGAGAGTAATATCTGACACATGTGAACATGGCTGAATGTTGGCATGAGAAAACGCCATCCAATACTTTGCAAGAGGAGTCAAATCTGTCCTCCTAATGTTAACCACTGAGCCAGATCTATTCCTTTGGAAGTGTCCTCCAGGTATACACAATACTCTCTCCACATCCTCATAATCAGCACCTTCCTCCATGCTAAGAGCAAACTGGCATTGTTCACCAGCCCACACAGTATCCAGAAAGTTATTTATGGAGTCAGGATCATACCTGATAGCATGGCCTCTAACATAGCCCAAATAATTCTCAGCTGGATAATCACCAATCTTCTTTGCATTGGTGTAAAATTCTTTCACCACAGCTATGTTGGCAGGTGATGGATAAGTGGCTAGCTTCCCCCAATCATTCCCTAACACTTGCTCTCCAAATTGAGGAGCAAAGTTAGGTATCATTCCAACCTTTCTCTCCATTAGAAGTCTCCTGTCCTGAACCACCCTAAAGTGCTTCTCATGTTTCCTAGAGAGGAACCTGCCATTATGGGGCTGCTCTGGTTCCTTTTCCTTTCTCTTGGTTGCCATGGTTTTCAATCTCTTTCCTGAAGAGGATGCCATTCCTGCATTCAAACATAAATCCAAAACCACAGAACATGATGTTAATCATTAGTAAACACAGAACACAACTCCTTTCGAAGCTAAACCACCGCTGAGGGCCAGAATTTCCCCTCAGCGCCACCAGTGGCACATTCCAACACGCAAAAATCAGAAAAAACCAAATCTGGCAGAGTGCCGCTCAGCGGTAATTTACCCCTCAGCGGTAACTCTGCAGATTTTTGAAAAATCAGTTTTAAAGCTTCCCTAACTCCACCCAAATGCAATTTTCAGTTTTCCAGTTCATAATCATGCAGTTTAATCGGTTCAAACATCAAATATATCATCAAATCATGCATAGAAATCAAAACCCCTAAATATTCATGCTTTGACAATCATATTCAAATTCAAGAACCCTAGAATGAACAAAATGCATTTTACTTACTTGGGTGGAGATACTAGATGCAATGAGAATGCCTTTAAACTAGAATGCTCTCTTCCAACCCCAAACTTTGATGGTACACTAGTGAAAAAGTGAATAGAAGAGAGATTTTCTTAAGAGGGAAGAGTGAAAAGATGTGGAAAACCTAGTAGAAGGTGTGTGGAAGTGTTTGTGCAGAGAGAAGTTTGGAAATAAACCCTAAAACGCAGCTTGGGGTATAAAAATACCCTAATGGGCTCGGGTCCCGCTAAGGGGAACTTAAGCCCCTCTGCGATAGTACCGCTCAGCGGTAATTGCCGCTCAGCGGCACTTTCGTGAAGTGCTCCCCTCCTTCTTTTCTTGACCTACGTGCCTTCCCTACATATCTCTCATAGGTTCCCTGCAATTCAATGTTAAAAATGCTTATGCAAATCCTAACTAAAAATAAACAAACAAAAACAATAAATCAACTGGGTTGCCTCCCAGGTAGCGCTTGTTTAACGTCCCGAGCCTGACCCAAAATCCACCAACACCCATCAGTAGGTGTTTCAATCTTACCAGCACCCATCAGTAGGTGCAAAATCTTCTCACCAACACCCATCAGTAGGTGTTACAAACTTAGTATCCTTCAGTAGATACTTAACCACCTAGCATCCTTCAGTAGATGCTAGATCAAACAAAATAATATCCAGAATAATATTCACAAATTATAAATTACAAAACCAAATCAAAAGTTTGTAAATCCACTGGGTTGCCTCCCAGCAAGCGCTTCTTTAACGTCACTAGCTTGACCCTGTTAAAGCTCACGTTCCATCTTCTTTATAGTTGACGTAGTCCTTCCACCAACCTTTCAACTGCTTCCTTTGGACTGTCTTAGATTCTCTAGAATATGGAGACTCTATCTCTATCATCTCCTTCTCTTTAAAGCCTTTAATAACCCACAACTTGTTCTTGAGTCTTACCGGTGTGCCAAGTTGGAGTCTTAATTTTTTCCAGTCTCTAGCAACTTCTTCTCCTTTTCCAATCTCTTCTACCTTGGGTGCCTGAAAATACAAACAATGGTTATCAGAAACCTTAAGATTTTTATTTTTACCTCTAGTTATGGGTGCATCTCGAAATGCAGCTTTATAACTGGCTTCTTCCTCCTTTGCTTGTATCTCATCTTTGAACACATCCACCACCACTTTCTCCTCTCTGTCTTGGAGAACCACTATACCTTCATTCACATCAATGATAGCCCTAGCCGTTTTCATAAACGGCCTTCCAAGTATGAAAGGTATTCTCTCAGTTTCCATCTTCATCACCACAAAGTCTGCCAAGAACTGAAGTTTGCCAACACAAACTACAATATCTTCTGCAATCCCACATGGCTCCTTTGAAGATCCATCAGCCATTACAAGATTAACCTTTACAGGTTTTATTTCAACATGGCCAATTTGCTCCAATAGAGAATAAGGCATCAAGTTAACACTTGAGCCTAAATCAAGGAGAGCTTTCTTTACCTTTTTCTTCCCTATAATGCAAGGAATAGAAAAACTGCCTGGATCTGCTGCTTTTGGTGGGAATGATTCTTTCTTAACAGTTATACACTTTTCTTCCTCATCCTCTTTACGTCTTCTTTTTGTAGAGGTTCCTTCATCTGATTTGGTGTAAACTGCTATTTTCTGTAGAATTTGTTCCCAAGGAGCTTCATTATCAACCATTTTGAATAAATCTGTGAAATTCATTGGTTTCTCCTGATTTGTTAGAAAAGGAAAATTATTTTCACTCTCTATTTCTCTTCTTTCTTCTGTTTCTTCTTCTTCTTCTTCCAACTCAATGATCTCTTCATTTACACTCTTGACCACTTTGCACTCTTCTCTGGGGTTAACCTCAGTATTAGCCCCAAAGTTTCTGTTGGGTCTTTCTTCCAATTGCTTGGTGATCTGACCCATCTGAATCTCCAGATTCTTTATAGCAGCTTCAGTGCTCTTTTGAGAAGATTCAGTTTTTTGGATGAATTGCTGAAGAGTTTCTTCCAACTTTGTTGATCTGTCATTAAGCATAGATAATTGTTGCCACAAAGTTGGTTGCTGCTGCTGCTTATTAAACTGATTAGCCTGCCCAGTTTGTCCTTGGCCAATGCTTGGATGTGGTTTCCAACCCTGATTATAATTCCCTTGACGGTATGGAAACTGATTAGCCATGAAGTTAACATCCTCCAAGGCCTCTACTGGAAAAGCACACTGGCCATTGATGTGATCACCTCCACACAGTTCGCACAACTGGGTTTGTACCTGTGCAGCAGATTTTAACTCTTTAGGTAGTGAAGCAAGAGTTTTGGTCAGAGTTTCCAGCTGTTGAGTTAGAATCTTATTCTGTGCTAGCAGAGCATCATGGGTTTGTAATTGAAGAACCCCTTTCTGTTGCATAGGGGCGCCTCTTTCATTGTGAAGCTCATTATCACTTGTAGCCATATTTTCAATAATTTCAGTTGCTTCCTCTGGAGTTTTCCATTTGATATTGCCTCCAGCTGAGGCATCCAGCATCATCTTGGTTTGTGAACCAAGCCCTCCAAGGAAAGTTAGGACTACTTCTTGATCTTCAAAGCCATGCGTGGGAGTTTTACGTAACAAGCTTTTATACCTATCCCATGCATGTCCAAGTGATTCTTCCATGCCCTGCTTGAATGAAGATATCTCTTGCTTTCCCTTAGTCACTTTAGATTGTGGGAAGTATTTATTCAAAAACTTTGCAACCACTGCTTCCCATTCTGTGAAACTTTCTTCTGGAAAAGAGTTCAACCAAAGCTTAGCATTGCCTCCCAATGAGAAAGGAAACAAGCTAAGTTTGATAGCTTCGTCTGGCACCCCATTGATCTTGACCGTGTTGCAGATCTCATTAAATGTTGTAAGGTGCTCATATGGGCTTTCATGTGATAACCCAGTAAATTGATTACTCTTTACCAGTTGAATTAATGCTGGTTTGACCTCCATGTTGGCTGCATTGACTCTAGGTCGAGCTATGCTATTGAAGTGCTGAGGTCCAGCAAGATTAGTGTAATCTGCAAGAGTTCTTCTAGCATTATTATTGTTCTCCATACTCCCTGTGCTGTGAACAGAACCTTGTGGTGATGATTGTAGGAGAGTTTCAGGAGAAGGGAAAAGTTCTCTGGACGTTCTGATTCTTCTCCTCCTTCTACTCTCGTCTAGTCCTTCAAGTAGTGGTTCTGTTGTTTTCTTACTTCTAGTTCGAATTGCCTTCTGCATACACAAGAAAACAAAACCCTAGAAAAGATTTGTTAGCACAAAAAGATATAGAAGAAAATAAAAATTGAAAAGATATAAGAAGATAAAAGATTTAGAAGATAGAATCAAATAAAATATAATAAAACCTAATCTAAAAAAAATAAAATCTAATCTAAAAAATAAAATAAAATAAAATCTAACCTAACCTAAAAGATAGAATAAAATCTAATAAAATAAAATCTAACCTAACCTAAAAGATAAAAATAAAATCTAATAAAATCTAACCTAAAAATAAAAAAAACAGAAAACAGAAAAACAGAAAACAGAAAAATAAAATAAAAATTCGAAAATAAAATAAAATCTAATCTAAAAAGATAAAAATCAAATCTAACCTAAAAGATAAAAATCAAATCTAAAAAAAAATAAAATCTAATAAAAACAGAAAAAATAAAAACAGAAATTCAAAATTAAAGTCAAAGGTAATCAATAATCACACAAATTAACCAGTTAAACCATGAATCCCCGGCAACGGCGCCAAAAACTTGATGGACAAATTTGTAAGCACCAAAATATGATGTCACAAACTTGTTTCACAATCGGCAAGTATGACCGAATCGTTCAAGTAATAAAACTTGGTAAGACCAAGTATCGTTCTTCCCAAAGGACTCACGGCCTAGTTTAGTTATGTGGTTTCTTGATTAACTAAGACTTACAAACGAAATATTCAAAGTTTAATATGCAAAGACAGAAAATAAACATGTATGCATGAACTGATCAATGGCAAAGACAAAAGATAAACACTTTCAATGGAATATATGAATGAATATGTTGTTGGGGGTCAATTTCATCTCATCCACTCTCATATATTTTAGGAATTCAACATTCAAATCATCATTGTTAATGCCACTCACTAATGTACCATTCTAGATGGCTTCTCCCTAATCAAATAGTTCATACAATTCCTAGCATTCCTAATGATTAGTTCATTACCGCAGGAGCTTAAGGCAACCAATATAATATTGTCAGTAAAATATTGGGAGAAATTCCCCGGATCTAGATTTCCCCGTACGTGTCCGTATCAACAAAACCAATAATCATGCATTAGAATGAGTTAAACAATGCAAGCATTGAGCAAAGAGGAAAAACCCTAACTAATGATGAAAAGAAAGCATATGTCTTAATTCAAAGATGTATTCAACAAATCCATATATGAGAGCTTCAAGAGATTACATTGATTCCCCAACAAACATACAAGGTTTAGTTCACCATATTCATGGTGAACCTAGATGAATAACAATGAAAGTATGAAAGAATAAACCCAATAAAGTGGAAGAGGTAGCCTGAGCATCCAAGATCCTCCTTCAAAGGGGTGAAAGAGAGAGTGTTTGCCTCGTTTCTGCCAAAGATACTAACTAAAGGACGTGCAAGCCCTTATATACTAATCTAGAGTTACAAAAGATTATAAAAGTCCAAGCCCAAAAAGTGCCGCTCAGCGCCATTTACCGCTCAGCGGTGGTTACGCGTCTTCTTTCTTCCCCTCAGCGGCCATTTGCCCCTCAGCGGTTCCAACGTCACTTCTTTAGTGCCGCTCAGCGGTAGTTTGCCGCTGAGCGGTGCCTTTCGACTTCTCCTTTTTGCACTCTTTCTTGTCTTTTCTAATGTCCTCTCTCTCATTCTTCACTTCTTTCACCAAATTCACCTCAAAACCTGCACAAAAACACTCAAATCAAGCATAAACCTGTCCAGCTCTCTTATTTCTGAAAATATAAACAAAATGCATGATTTCAAGCTAGTTTCTAAGTCTAAAGGTTGCTTTTAGTATCACTTTTAAGCATGAAAATAACAGTTTTTCAACTGTTATCAATCCTCATAATCAGCACCTTCCTCCATGCTAAGAGCAAACTGGCATTGCTCACCAGCCCACACAGTATCCAGAAAGTTATTTATGGAGTCAGAATCATTCCTGATAGCATGGCCTCTAACATAGCCCAAATAATTCTCAGCTGGATAATCACCAATCTTCTTTGCATTGGTGTAAAATTCTTTCACCACAGCTATGTTGGCAGGTGATGGATAAGTGGCTAGCTTTCCCCAGTCATTCCCTAACACTTGCTCTCCAAATTGAGGAGCAAAGTTAGGTATCATTCCAACCTTTCTCTCCATTAGAAGTCTCCTGTCCTGAACCACCCTAAAGTGCTTCTCATGTTTCCTAGAGAGGAACCTGCCATTATGGGGCTGCTCTGGTTCCTTTTCCTTCCTCTTGGTTGCCATGGTTTTCAATCTCTTTCCTGAAGAGGATGCCATTCCTGCATTCAAACACAAATCCAAAACCACAGAACATGATGTTAATCATAAGTAAACTCAGAACACAACTCCTTTCGAAGCTAAACCACCGCTGAGGGCCAGAATTTCCCCTCAGCGCCACCAGTGCCACATTCAAACACGCAACAAACCAGAAAAAACAAATCTGGCAGAGTGCCGCTCAGCGGTAAATGCCGCTCAGCGGTGATCTGCAGATTTTTGCAAATCTTGTTTTTAAACTGTCCTAACTCCACCCAAATGCAATTTTCAGTTTTCCAGTTCATAATCAAGCAGTTTAATCGGTTCAAACATCAAATATATCATCAAATCATGCATAGAAATCAAAACCCCTAAATATTCATGCTTTGACAATCACATTCAAATTCAAGAACCCTAGAATGAACAAAATGCATTTTACTTACTTGGGTGGAGATACTAGATGCAATGAGAATGCCTTCAAACTAGAATGCTCTCTTCCAACCCCAAACTTTGATGGCACACTAGTGAAAAAGTGAATAGAAGAGAGATTTTCTTAAGAGGGAAGAGTGAAAAGATGTGGAAAACCTAGGAGAAGGTGTGTGGAAGTGTTTGTGCAGAGAGAAGTCTGGAAATAAACCCTAAAACGCAGCTTGGGGTATAAAAATACCCTAATGGGCTCGGGTCCCGCTAAGGGGAACTTAAGCCCCTCTGCGATAGTACCGCTCAGCGGTAATTGCCGCTCAGCGGCACTTTCGTGAAGTGCTCCCCTCCTTCTTTTCTTGACCTACGTGCCTTCCCTACATGTCTCTCATAGGTTCCCTGCAATTCAATGTTAAAAATGCTTATGCAAATCCTAACTAAAAATAAACAAACAAAAACAATAAATCAACTGGGTTGCCTCCCAGGTAGCGCTTGTTTAACGTCACGAGCCTGACCCAAAATCCACCAACACCCATCAGTAGGTGTTTCAAACTTACCAGCACCCATCAGTAGGTGCAAAATCTTCTCACCAACACCCATCAGTAGGTGTTACAAACTTAGTATCCTTCAGTAGATACTTAACCACCTAGCATCCTTCAGTAGATGCTAGATCAAACAAAATAATATCCAGAATAATATTCACAAATTATAAATTACAAAACCAAATCAAAAGTTTGTAAATCCACTGGGTTGCCTCCCAGCAAGCGCTTCTTTAACGTCACTAGCTTGACCCTGTTAAAGCTCACGTTCCATCTTCTTTATAGTTGACGTAGTCCTTCCACCAACCTTTCAACTGCTTCCTTTGGACTGTCTTAGATTCTCCAGAATATGGAGACTCTATCTCTATCATCTCCTTCTCTTTAAAGCCTTTAATAACCCACAACTTGTTCTTGAGTCTTACAGGTGTGCCAAGTTGGAGTCTTAATTTTTTCCAGTCTCTAGGAACTTCTTCTCCTTTTCCAATCTCTTCTACCTTGGGTGCCTGAAAATACAAACAATGGTTATCAGAAACCTTAAGATTTTTATTTTTACCTCTCGTTATGGGTGCATCTCGAAATGCAGCTTTATAACTGGCTTCTTCCTCCTTTGCTTGTATCTCATCTTTGAACACATCCACCACCACTCTCTCCTCTCTGTCTTGGAGAACCACTATACCTTCATTCACATCAATGATAGCCCTGGCCGTTTTCATAAACGGTCTTCCAAGTATGATAGGTATCTTCTCGGTCTCCATCTTCATCACCACAAAGTCTGCCAAGAACTGAAGTTTGCCAACACAAACTATAATGTCCTCTACAATTCCACTTGACTCCTTTGAAGATCCATCGGCCATTACTATTCTAACCTTTGCAGGTTTCATTTTAACCTTGCCAATTTGCTCCAGTAAAGAATAAGGCATCAAGTTAACACTTGAACCTAAATCAAGGAGAGCTTTCTTTACCTCTTTCTTCCCTATAGAACAAGGGATAGAAAAACTGCCTGGATCAGATGCTTTAGGAGGGAATGGCTCTTTTTTAACAGCTATACACTTCTTTGCTTCCTCATCTCTACGTCTTTTCTTTGTAGAGATGTTCTCATCAGATTTTGTGTAAACTGTGATTTTCTGTAGAATCTGCTCCCAAGGTGCTTCATTATCCAACATATTAAATAATTCTGTGAAATCCATTTGTTTCTCCTGATTTATTGGAAAAGGAAAATTATTTTCTCTCTCTATTTCTCTTCTTTCTTCTGTTTCTTCTTCTTCTTCCAACTCAATGATCTCTTCATTTACACTCTTGACCACTTTGCACTCTTCTCTGGGGTTAACCTCAGTATTAGCCCCAAAGTTTCTGTTGGGTCTTTCTTCCAATTGCTTAGTAATCTGACCCATCTGAATCTCCAGATTCTTTATAGCAGCTTCAGTGCTCTTTTGAGAAGATTCAGTTTTTTGAATGAATTGCTGAAGAGTTTCTTCCAACTTTGTTGATCTGTCATTAAGCATAGATAATTGTTGCCACAAAGTTGGTTGCTGCTGCTGCTTATTAAACTGATTAGCCTGCCCAGTTTGTCCTTGGCCAATGCTTGGATGTGGTTTCCAACCCTGATTATAATTCCCTTGACGGTATGGAAACTGATTAGCCATGAAGTTAACATCCTCCAAGGCCTCTACTGGAAAAGCACACTGACCATTGATGTGATCACCTCCACACAGTTCGCACAACTGGGTTTGTACCTGTGCAGCAGATTTTAACTCTTTAGGTAGTGAAGCAAGAGTTTTGGTCAGAGTTTCCAGCTGTTGAGTTAGAATCTTATTCTGTGCTAGCAGAGCATCATGGGTTTGTAATTGAAGAACCCCTTTCTGTTGCATAGGGGCGCCTCTTTCATTGTGAAGCTCATTATCACTTGTAGCCATATTTTCAATAATTTCAGTTGCTTCCTCTGGAGTTTTCCATTTGATATTGCCTCCAGCTGAGGCATCCAACATCATCTTGGTTTGTGAACCAAGCCCTCCAAGGAAAGTTAGGACTACTTCTTGATCTTCAAAGCCATGCGTGGGAGTTTTACGTAACAAGCTTTTATACCTGTCCCATGCATGTCCCAGTGATTCCTCCATGCCCTGCTTGAATGAAGATATCTCTTGCTTTCCTTTAGTCACTTTAGATTGTGGAAAGTATTTATTCAAAAACTTTGCAACCACTGCTTCCCACTCCGTGAAACTTTCTTCTGGAAAAGAGTTCAACCAAAGCTTAGCATTGCCTCCCAATGAGAAAGGAAACAAGCTAAGTTTGATAGCTTCGTCTGGCACCCCATTGATCTTGACCGTGTTGCAGATCTCATTAAATGTTGTAAGGTGCTCATATGGGCTTTCATGTGATAACCCAGTAAATTGATTACTCTTTACCAGTTGAATTAATGCTGGTTTGACCTCCATGTTGGCTGCATTGACTCTAGGCCGAGCTATGCTATTGAAGTGCTGAGGTCCAGCAAGATTAGTGTAATCTGCAAGAGTTCTTCTAGCATTATTATTGTTCTCCATACTCCCTGTGCTGTGAACAGAACCTTGTGGTGATGATTGTAGGAGAGTTTCAGGAGAAGGGAAAAGTTCTCTGGACGTTCTGATTCTTCTCCTCCTTCTACTCTCGTCTAGTCCTTCAAGTAGTGGTTCTGTTGTTTTCTTACTTCTAGTTCGAATTGCCTTCTGCATGCACAAGAAAACAAAACCCTAGAAAAGATTTGTTAGCACAAAAAGATATAGAAGAAAATAAAGATTGAAAAGATATAAGAAGATAAAAGATTTAGAAGATAGAATCAAATAAAATATAATAAAACCTAATCTAAAAAAAATAAAATCTAATCTAAAAAGATAAAAATCTAATCTAACCTAAAAGATAAAAATAAAATCTAATAAAATCTAACCTAAAAATAAAAAACAGAAAACAGAAAAACAGAAAACAGAAAAATAAAATAAAAATTCGAAAATAAAATAAAATCTAACCTAAAAGATAAAATCAAATCTAAAAAAAATAAAATCTAATAAAAACAGAAAAAATAAAAACAGAAATTCAAAATTAAAGTCAAAGGTAATCAATAATCACACAAATTAACCAGTTAAACCATGAATCCCCGGCAACGGCGCCAAAAACTTGATGGACAAATTTGTAAGCACCAAAATATGATGTCACAAACTTGTTTCACAATCGGCAAGTATGACCGAATCGTTCAAGTAATAAAACTTGGTAAGACCAAGTATCGTTCTTCCCAAAGGACTCACGGCCTAGTTTAGTTATGTGATTTCTTGATTAGCTAAGACTTAAGAAAACAATGATTGAAATTTTAATATGCAAGACGAAAATAAACATGTATGCATGAATTGATCAATGGCAAAGACATAAGATAAACACTTTCAATGGATTAAATGAATGAATATGTTGTTGGGGGTCAATTTCATCTCATCCACTCTCATATATTTTAGGAATTCCTCTTTCAAATCATCATTGTTAATGCCACTCTCTAATGTACCATTCTAGATGGCTTCTCCCTAATCAAATAGTTCATACAATTCCTAGCATTCCTAATGATTAGTTCATGAGTGCAGGAGCTTAAGGCAACCAATATAATGTTGTCAGTAAAATATTGGGAGAAATTCCCCGGATCTAGATTTCCCCGTACGTGTCCGTATCAACAAAACCAATAATCATGCATTAGAATGAGTTAAACAATGCAAGCATTGAGCAAAGAGGAAAAACCCTAACTAATGATGAAAAGAAAGCATATGTCTTAATTCAAAGATGTATTCAACAAATCCATATATGAGAGCTTCAAGAGATTACATTGATTCCCCAACAAACATACAAGGTTTAGTTCACCATATTCATGGTGAACCTAGATGAATAACAATGAAAGTATGAAAGAATAAACCCAATAAAGTGGAAGAGGTAGCCTGAGCATCCAAGATCCTCCTTCAAAGGGGTGAAAGAGAGAGTGTTTGCCTCGTTTCTGCCAAAGATACTAACTAAAGGACGTGCAAGCCCTTAAATACTAATCTAGAGTTACAAAAGATTATAAAAGCCCAAGTCCAAAAAGTGCCGCTCAGCGCCATTTACCGCTCAGCGGTGGTTACGCGTCTTCTTTCTTCCCCTCAGCGGCCATTTGCCCCTCAGCGGTTCCAACGCCACCTCTTGAGTGCCGCTCAGCGGTAGTTTGCCGCTCAGCGGTGCCTTCGACTTCTCTTTTTGCACTCTTTCTTGTCTTTTCTAATGTCCTCTCTCTCATTCTTCACTTCTTTCACCAAATTCACCTCAAAACCTGCACAAAAACACTCAAATCAAGCATAAACCTGTCCAGCTCTCTTATTTCTGAAAATATAAACAAAATGCATGATTTCAAGCTAGTTTCTAAGTCTAAAGGTTGCTTTTAGTATCACTTTTAAGCATGAAAATAACAGTTTTTCAACTGTTATCAGCGGCACTCTGGAAGTCACGTAAGGTCCGCTGAGGGGCAAAATGGCCGCTGAGGGGAGAAAACAAGTCACGCACTCACCGCTGAGCGGTATTTTACCGCTGAGCGGCACTTTAATGGGCTTGGACTTGACTTTTTGTAATTTACGAATGATATATAAGCTTTAGGGTTTCCTAGGGTTAGGCATCTTTGGCTGGAACGAAGCAAACACTCTCTCTTCCACCCCTTTGAAGGAGGATCTTGGATGCTGAGGCTTCCTCTTCACCTTTTTAGGGTTTATTCTTTCATTCTTTCATTGTAATTCATCTAGGTTCACCATGAATATGGTGAACTAAACTCTGTATGTTTGTTGGGGAATCAATGTAATCTTGTGAAACTCTCATATATGGAATCTGTTTTTACATCTTTTAATTAAGACTTATGCTTTCTTTTCATCATTAGTTAGGGTTTTTCCTCTTTGCTTAATGCTTGCATTGTTTAACTCATTCGATGCATGATTAATGGTTTTGTCGATACGGGCACGTACGGGGAAGTCTAGATCCGGGGAATTTCTCCCAATATGATATTGGTTGTCGTTAAGCTCCTGCACTTATGAACTTATCATTAGGAATGCTAGGAATTGTATGAACTCGTGATTAGGGAGAAGCCTTCTAGAAAGTTACTTTAGAGAGTGACATTAACAATGATGATTTGAATGTTGAATTCTTAAAATATATGAGAGTGGATAAGATGAAATTGAACCCCAACAACATATTCATATCTATATTTCATTGAAAGTGTTTATCCTTTGATTTTTGCCATTGATCAAAATTCATGCATACATGTTTATTTTCTGTCTTGCATTTTAAACCCCGAATATTTCGTTTGTAAGTCTTAGTTAATCAAGAAACCACATAACTAAACTAGACCGTGAGTCCTTTGGGAAGAACGATACTTGGTCTTACCAAGTTTTATTACTTGAACGATTCGGTCATACTTGCCGATTGAAAACAAGTTTGTGACATCATAATTTGGTGTTCATAAATTTGTCCATCAAGTTTTTGGCGCCGCTGCCGGGGACTCTGGTTTAACTGGTTAATTTGTGTGATTATTGATTATCTTTGACTTATTTTTTTTTATTTTTAATTTAAATTTTGAATTTTTTTATTTTATTTTATTTTTCTGTTTATATTTTTCAGTTTGTGTTTTATTTGATTTTATTTGATTTTATTTTATTTTTTTTTGTTTTGTTTTCTGTTTTTCTGTTTTCTGTTTTTATTTTCTGTTTTTTTTATTTATTTTTTTTCGGTTTTTATTTGATTTTATTTTATTTGATTAGATTAGATTTTATTTTATTTTATTTTATTTTCTGTTTGTATTTTATTTTATTTTATTTTATTTTTCTGTTTTTATTTCCTATCTTCTTATCTTTTCAATTATATCCTTTGATTTTTATTTTATTTTATTTTTTTTTCTCTATCTTTTTGTGCTAACAATTGTTTTTAGGGTTTTGTGCCTAATGTCTGCAGAATGCAATTTGGTCAAGAATTTAACTATATGGGCACTCAATTCCACCAAAGTAATCTCAACCGCTGGTGGGAACCTCACTCAAGCATGGATCAAAGCCAATTTTGGCAAGCTGCTGGACAATTTGAGAACCAACCACAACAACAATGGCAGCAACAACCCTTTTTATCAGGAAGTTTGGATAGGTTGGAGGACACCCTTCAACGATTTTTGAAAAATTCCGACTCTACTCAGAAAAGCATTGAAGAATCATGTAAAAGAATGGAGATGCAACTTCGTTACATCAATCAGAGATTGAATGATGAGGTTAATACTGAAGTTAACCTTAAGGAGGAAGGGCAAGTCATTATCACTGAAAGTGACAAGATTCTTGATGAGGAAAAATTAAGGGTAGAGAGAAAAGAGAAAGAAGAGTTGAGTGAGAAAGATAAAGATGAAGAAAAAGAAAAAGAAGTGGTTGAGAGAGAAGAGAGAAAGAAAATTTGTGTGAAAATAAAGAAGTTGAGGAGAAAAAGAAAAGGGAAGAAAAAAATAAAAGAAAAGAAAAAGAGAAAATTTAGGGAGAGAAAAAGGAAGAAAAAGAAGATGAGAGGAAAGAAGAAGAAATCATATGAAAAATCACATCCTCATCTAAAGAAGAATCATAGGAAGGAAAAGAAATTTAAGTGCTTTATGGAAATCTTCAAGAAATTGGAGATTAAAGTTCCTATGATTGAGACACTGCAACAGGTTCCTGGTTTGATCAAATTTCTGAAGAAGTTCAGTAGAAAGAAGAAAAAGAAGAAGGAACTTGAGCTTTATTGGGTCAAGCTAATGACGTTAAAAGAGCGCTTGCTGGGAGGCAACCCAGTGAATTTAAAAACTTTTGATTTGGTTTTGTAATTTTTAATTTGTGAACATTATTTTTGTATTTATTTTGTTGGATATAGCATCTACTGAAGGATGCTAGGTGGTTAAGTATCTACTGAAGGATACAATGGCTATAACACCTACTGATGAGTGTTGGTAAGAAAATTTTGCACCTACTGGAGGGTGTTGGTGGATTTTGGGTCAGGCTCGTGACGTTAAACAAGCGCTACCTGGGAGGCAACCCAGTTGATTGAATATTTTTGTTGATTTGTTTTAGTTAGGGTTTGCATAAGCATTTTGAACATTGAATTGCAGGGAGCCAGTGAGGGGCATGTCTAGGAGGCACGTAGGTTAAGAAAAGAAGGAGAAGAACACATCACGAAAGTGCCGCTGAGCGGTACTTTACCGCTGAGCGGTACTCTCGCAGATTGGGTTTTAGTTCCCCTTAGCGGGACCCGAGCCCATTAGGGTATTTTTATACCCCAAGCTGCGGTTTAGGTTTTCTATCCAGGCTCTTCTCTGCACAAACACTTCCACATACCTTTTCCAAGGTTCTCTACATTTTTCCTTTCATTCCTCTTTAGAAAATTTCTCTTCCACTCACTTGCTCACTAGTGTTCCATCATAGTTTGGGGTTGGAAGAGAGCATTCTATCTTGGAAGCATTCTCATTGCATCTAGTATCTCCACCCAAGTAAGTAAAATGCATTTTGTTCATTCTAGGGTTTTTTATTTTGAATATGATTGTCAAAGCATGAAGATTTAGGGGTTTTGATTTCTTTGCATGATTTGATGATATATTTGATGTTTGAACCGATTAAACTGCATGATTATGAATTGGAAAACTGAAAATTGCATTTGGGTGGAGTTAGGAAAGCTTTAAAACAGGTTTTTCAAAAATCTGCAGAGTTACCGCTGAGGGGTAAACTGCCGCTGAGCGGCACTCTGCCAGGTTTGATTTTTTCTGGTTTTTTGTGATATGGAATGTGGTACTGGTGGCGCTGAGGGGGAATTCTGGCCCTCAGCGGTGGTTTAGCTTCGAAAGGAGTTGTGTTCTTTGTTTTACTAATGATTAACATCATGTTCTGTGGTTTTGTATTTGTGTTTTGAATGTAGGAATGGCATCATCTTCAGGAAAAAGATTGAAAACCATGGCAACCAAGAGAAAGGAAAAGGAACCAGATCAACTCCACTCTAGCAGGTTCCTCTCTAGGAAACATGAGAAGCACTTTAAAGTGGTTCAGGACAGGAGACTTCTGATGGAGAGAAAGGTTGGAATGATACCTAACCTTGCTCCTCAATTTGGAGAGCAAGTTTTAGGGAATGACTGGGGAAAGCTAGCCACTTATCCTGCACCTGCCAACATAGCTGTGGTTAAGGAATTTTACACCAATGCAAAGAAGATTGGTGATTATCCAGCTGAGAATTATTTGGGCTATGTCAGAGGCCATGCTATCAGATATGATCCTGATTCAATTAATAACTTTCTGGACACTGTATGGGCTGGTGAGCAGTGCCAGTTTGCTCTTTGCATGGAGGAAGGTGCTGATTATGAGGATGTGGAGAGAGTACTGTGTATATGATAACAGTTGAAAAATTGTTATTTTCATGCTTAAAGTTGATACTAAAAGCAACCTTTAGACTTAGAAACTAGCTTGAAATCATGCCTTTTGTGTATATTTTCAGAAATAAGAGAGCTGGACAGGTTTATGCTTGATTTAAGTGTTTTTGTGCAGGTTTTGAGGTGAATTTGGTGAAATAAGTGAAGAATAAGAGAGAGGACATTAGAAAAGACAAGAAAGAGTGCAAAAAGGAGAAGTCGAAGGCACCGCTCAGCGGCAAACTACCGCTGAGCGGCACTCAAGAGGTGGCGTTGGAACCGCTGAGGGGCAAATGGCCGCTGAGGGGAAGAAAGAAGACGCGTAACCACCGCTGAGCGGTAAATGGCGCTGAGCGGCACTTTTTGGGCTTGGGCTTTTGTAATCTTTTGTAACTCTAGATTAGTATATAAGGGCTTGCACGTCCTTTAGTTAGAGATCTTTGGCAGAAACGAGGCAAACACTCTCTCTTTCACCCCTTTGAAGGAGGATCTTGGATGCTCAGGCTACCTCTTCACCTTTATTGGGTTTATTCTTTCATACTTTCATTGTAATTCATCTAGGTTCACCATGAATATGGTGAACTAAACCTTGTATGTTTGTTGGGGAATCAAAGTAATCTCTTGAAGCTCTCATATATGGATTTGTTGAGTACATCTTTGAATTAAGACATATGCTTTCTTTCATGATTAGTTAGGGTTTTTCCTCTTTGCTCAATGCTTGCATTGTTTAACTCATTCTAATGCATGATTATTGGTTTTGTTGATACGGACACGTACGGGGAAATCTAGATCCGGGGAATTTCTCCCAATATTATACTGACAATATTATATTGGTTGCCTTTAAGCTCCTGCACTCATGAACTAATCATTAGGAATGCTAGGAATTGTATGAACTATTTGATTAGGGAGAAGCCATCTAGAATGGTACATTAGAGAGTGGCATTAACAATGATGATTTGAATGTTGAATTCCTAAAATATATGAGAGTGGATGAGATGAAATTGACCCCCAACAACATATTCATTCATATATTTCCTTGAAAGTGTTTATCTTTTGTCTTTGCCATTGATCAAAATTCATGCATACATGTTTATTTTCTGTCTTGCATTTTAAACTCAAATATTTCGTTTGTAAGTCTTAGTTAATCAAGAAACCACATAACTAAACTAGGCCGTGAGTCCTTTGGGAAGAACGATACTTGGTCTTACCAAGTTTTATTACTTGAACGACTCGGTCATACTTGCCGATTGTGAAACAAGTTTGTGACATCATATTTTGGTGCTTACAAATTTGTCCATCAAGTTTTTGGCGCCGTTGCCGGGGACTCGTGGTTTAACTGGTTAATTTGTGTGATTATTGATTATCTTTGACTTATTTTTTTATTTTTAATTTAAATTTCGAATTTTTTTAATTTTATTTTATTTTTCTGTTTATATTTTTCAGTTTGTATTTTATTTGATTTGATTTTATTTTTTCTGTTTTCTGTTTTTATTTTCTGTTTTTTATTTTTCGGTTTTTATTTGATTTTATTTTATTTGATTAGATTATATTTTATTTTATTTTATTTTATTTTCTGTTTGTATTTTATTTTATTTTATTTTATTTTATGTTTTTATTTTTCTGTTTTTATTTCCTATCTTCTTATCTTTTCAATTATATCCTTTGATTTTTTTTTCTTTTCTCTATCTTTTTGTGCTAACAATTGTTTTTAGGGTTTTGTGCCTAATGTCTGCAGAATGCAATTTGGTCAAGAGTTTAACTATAGGGGCACTCAATTCTACCAAAGTAATCTCAACCAATGGTGGGAACCTCACTCAAGCATGGATCAAAGCCAATTTTGGCAAGCTGCTGGACAATTTGAGAACCAACCACAACAACAATGGCAGCAACAACCCTTTCTATCAGGAAGTTTGGATAGGTTGGAGGACACCCTTCAACGATTTTTGAAAAATTCCGACTCTACTCAGAAAAGCATTGAAGAATCATGTAAAAGAATGGAGATGCAACTTCGTCACATTAGTCAGATATTGAATGATGATGTTAATACTGAAGTTAACCTTAAGGAGGAAGGGCAAGTCATTATCACTGAAAGTGACAAGATTCTTGATGAGGAAAAATTAGAGGGAGATGAGGAAAGGGTAGAGAGAAAAGAGAAAGAAGAGTTGAGTGAGAAAGATAAAGATGAAGAAAAAGAAAAAGAATTGGTTGAGAGAGAAGAGAGAAAGAAAATTTGTGTGAAGATAAAGAAGTTGAGGAGAAAAAGAGAAAGGAAGAAAAAAATAAAAGAAGAGAAAAAGAGAAAATTTAGGGAGAGAAAAAGGAAGAAAAAGAAGATGAGAGGAAAGAAGAAGAAATCACATGAAAAATCACATCCTCATTTAAAGAAGAATCATAGGAAGGAAAAGAAATTTAAGTGCTTCATGGAAATCTTCAAGAAATTGGAGATTAAAGTTCCTATGATTGAGACACTGCAACAGGTTCCTGGTTTGATCAAATTTCTGAAGAAGTTCAGTAGGAAGAAGAAGAAAAAGAAGAAGGAACTTGAGCTTTACTGGGTCAAGCTAATGACGTTAAAGAAGCGCTTGCTGGGAGGCAACCCAGTGGATTTACAAACTTTTGATTTGATTTTGTAATTTATAATTTGTGAACATTATTCTGGACATTATTTTGTTGGATCTAGCATCTACTGAAGGATGCTAGGTGATTAAGTATCTACTGAAGGATACTAAGTTTGTAACACCTACTGATGGGTGTTGGTGAGAAGATTTTGCACCTACTGATGGGTGCTGGTAAGTTTGAAACACCTACTGATGGGTGTTGGTGGATTTTGGGTCAGGCTCGTGACGTTAAACAAGCGCTACCTGGGAGGCAACCCAGTTGATTGATTGTTTTCTGTTTGTCTATTTTAGTTAGGGTTTGCATAAGCATTTTTAACATTGAATTGCAGGGAACCTATGAGGGGTATGCTAGGAAGGCACGTAGGTCAAGAAAAGAAGGAGAAGGGCACATCACGAAAGTGCCGCTGAGCGGCATTTACCGCTGAGCGGTACTAACGCAGATGGGCTTAAGTTCCCCTTAGCGGAACCCGAGCCCATTGGGGTATTTTTAAACCCTAAGCTGCGCGTTTTTACACTCTTTCAAGTTCTTCTCTGCATAAACACTTCCACACCTCTTCTCCTAGGTTTTCCACATCTTTTTACTCTTCCCTCTTAAGAAAATTTCTCTTCCACTCACTTGCTCACTAGTTTTCCATCTAAGTTTGGGGTTGGGAGAGAGCATCATTGAAGGGGCTGATTTCTTCATTATGATTTACTAATGCTTAACAATGTATCTTTTGGTTTTGTGAATTATGTTTGATGCAGGGATGGCCTCCTCATCGGGCAAAAAGAATCAAGACTATAAGATCCAAGAAGAAGGAGGATACAGAGGACAGCTCAGATTGAGGAGGAGTTGAGATAGCATTTACTGATGAATGCTATCATAACTAGAGCAGGACTTATGCTTTGTTTGGTTTAAGTTTTCTGAACTTATTTGTTTTTGTTTTTAGATTAGGGTTTGATGTACTCTATTGAACACCTGGTTTGTTATGATGGTTTGCTATTAACTGTGATTGTGTGATAAGTAATGCTTGATGATGCTTATTGATTGATTGATGTTGAGATGATGTGCACATTAAAATGCTTATACAGGTGATTCACAAGCTTTGTGAACAAATGCATAATATCATGATTGTGATTGTGAAATTAAACATGATGTGTATGTCAAATGTGAATGAGCTTATATGTGAGGTTTTGAGCTCCAGAGTTGTTATTGTTGAATGCTGTTACTTTGAAAGCATGAATGACTTTGCCCAGGTTTTCTATGATTGAATCAATTGCTTGTTTTGCATCATATGATCAAAGGCCGTGTTTTTGAAACCCTTTTTATTGGCCAAATTCATAAAGTTAGCCTTCTAAAAGAGAACACGTTGTGTTCTATCCTTTGAACCCTTAGCCTTAAATATACACTGAACACCCTTGATTGAAAATCTTTACCTTGAGTTAAGTAGAAGATCTTGTGTGGTATTGTTAAATGTTCAAGTTTGGGGTTATTGGGGAAACATGAAAAAGGAAAAAGCATTGAGCTAAGAGCTAAAAAGTAAGAATATGCAAAGAAAAGAAAAGAAAAAGAAGCAAAGCTCAATGCAAATGCAAAAGCAAAGGCAAAAGAAAGTTGGGAATGAATAAGAAGATTGTGTTGTTATTCTCTTAACTCAAGGATTTTGTGATCCAGAAAAACCAATTTTCTTGTTAGCCCAGCCACATTATAAGCCATTGAAAAGTCCTTGTGATGATGCATGCTTGTGAATGTATTTGATTGTGGTTAAATGAAAGGCAAAGTTGATTCAGGTGACATTGTGATAGTGGAGTGAATGAGTGAAACACTTTACCTCTTATACACTTGTGTGTTGAGTGAAACACTTTACCTAGTGAGGAAATATTCCATAAGCACATGAACATCCATGCTTAATTGATTGATCATTCATGAAAAATAGCATTTGTTGGAATTTAAATGACTTTGTGAACACTAAAGCATGTGCACATCTTGATTGAACTCTTGGTCTTAAGTTTGAGTGAAATTATTACTTATCTTGAAAAGAGGATTTTGAATGAGTAAACCATCATATGAATTGGTTGGAGATGGAGTTACATTTTATTTGCTTGAGGACAAGCAAAGTTCTAAGTTTGGGGTTGTGATAACAGTTGAAAAACTGTTATTTTCATGCTTAAAGTTGATACTAAAAGCAACCTTTAGACTTAGAAACTAGCTTGAAATCATGCCTTTTGTGTATATTTTCAGAAATAAGAGAGCTGGACAGGTTTATGCTTGATTTAAGTGTTTTTGTGCAGGTTTTGAGGTGAATTTGGTGAAATAAGTGAAGAATAAGAGAGAGGACATTAGAAAAGACAAGAAAGAGTGCAAAAAGGAGAAGTCGAAGGCACCGCTCAGCGGCAAACTACCGCTGAGCGGCACTCAAGAGGTGGCGTTGGAACCGCTGAGGGGCAAATGGCCGCTGAGGGGAAGAAAGAAGACGCGTAACCACCGCTGAGCGGTAAATGGCGCTGAGCGGCACTTTTTGGGCTTGGGCTTTTGTAATCTTTTGTAACTCTAGATTAGTATATAAGGGCTTGCACGTCCTTTAGTTAGAGATCTTTGGCAGAAACGAGGCAAACACTCTCTCTTTCACCCCTTTGAAGGAGGATCTTGGATGCTCAGGCTACCTCTTCACCTTTATTGGGTTTATTCTTTCATACTTTCATTGTAATTCATCTAGGTTCACCATGAATATGGTGAACTAAACCTTGTATGTTTGTTGGGGAATCAAAGTAATCTCTTGAAGCTCTCATATATGGATTTGTTGAGTACATCTTTGAATTAAGACATATGCTTTCTTTCATCATTAGTTAGGGTTTTTCCTCTTTGCTCAATGCTTGCATTGTTTAACTCATTCTAATGCATGATTATTGGTTTTGTTGATACGGACACGTACGGGGAAATCTAGATCCGGGGAATTTCTCCCAATATTATACTGACAATATTATATTGGTTGCCTTTAAGCTCCTGCACTCATGAACTAATCATTAGGAATGCTAGGAATTGTATGAACTATTTGATTAGGGAGAAGCCATCTAGAATGGTACATTAGAGAGTGGCATTAACAATGATGATTTGAATGTTGAATTCCTAAAATATATGAGAGTGGATGAGATGAAATTGACCCCCAACAACATATTCATTCATATATTTCCTTGAAAGTGTTTATCTTTTGTCTTTGCCATTGATCAAAATTCATGCATACATGTTTATTTTCTGTCTTGCATTTTAAACTCAAATATTTCGTTTGTAAGTCTTAGTTAATCAAGAAACCACATAACTAAACTAGGCCGTGAGTCCTTTGGGAAGAACGATACTTGGTCTTACCAAGTTTTATTACTTGAACGACTCGGTCATACTTGCCGATTGTGAAACAAGTTTGTGACATCATATTTTGGTGCTTACAAATTTGTCCATCAGTATACCTGGAGGACACTTCCAAAGGAATCGATCTGGCTCAGTGGTTAACATTAGGAGGACAGATTTGACTCCTCTTGCAAAGTATTGGATGGCGTTTTCTCATGCCAACATTCAGCCATGTTCACATGTGTCAGATATTACTCTCAGCAGGGCATTCTTCATCTACTGTGCTATCAGAAACTTGAATGTTAATATTGGGCAGGTGATAGCTGATGAGATTAGTGTGTGCGCCAATACTTCAAACAACAAAGCACCACTGGGACATCCTTCTTTGATCACGCACCTTTGCAAGATAGCTGGGGTGGACACTTCTGCTCCACCATTTGAGAGGCCAAGAAAAGCTATTGATGAGGCCTATTATAGACAGTACTGTGGAGGTGATGATGCAGCTCAGCCAGTTCCACCACGCCGGGCTCGTAGAGAGAGAGGGCCAGCACAGAGCCAGACATCTGCTGATACACATGAAGCAGAACCATTCCAGATGAGGGACATGTACATGTCTCTTATAGGTGCTCAGTTGCAGTCCATTCACAGAGGGCAGGTGGCCACTGCTGAGATGATTGTGGGGATGTATGATACACCTCCAGCCCACAGGTGGACTATGGATGAATTCCATAATGTGGTAGCTTGGCCAGAGGAGCCAATGCATGGAGGAGGAGCTGGAGCAGCTGAAGCTTGGGCTAGAGAGATGGAAGAAGATGAAGCTGATGATGATGATGCATTTGAAGATGATGAAGATGAAGAGGAAGAGGAAGATACAGAGGACAGCTCAGACTGATGAGGAGCTGAGATAGCATTTACTGATAAATGCTATCATATGATTATGCTTTTGTGGTTTAAGTTTTCTGAACTTATTTGTTTTTGTTTTTAGATTAGGGTTTGATGTACTCTATTTGAAACCTGGTTTCTTGTGATGGTTTGCTATTAACTGTGATTGTGTGATAAGTAATGCTGAATGATGCTTATGATTAATTGATGTTGAGATGATGTGCACATTAAAATGCTTATACAGATGATTCACAAGCTTTGTGAACAAATGCATGATATCATGATTGTGATTGTGAAATTAAGTAGGATGTGTATGTCAGATGTGAATGAGCTTATATGTGAGATTTTGAGCTCCAGAGTTGTTATTGTTGAATGCTATTACTTTGAAAGCATGAATGGTTTTGCCCAGGTTTTCTATGATTGAATCAATTGCTTGTTTTGCATCACATGATCAAGGCCATTTGTTGAAAACCTTTTTATTGGCCAAATTCATAAAATTAGCTCACTAAAAGAGAACACTGTGTGTTCTATCCTTTGAACCCTTAGCCTTGAATATACACTGAAAACCCTTGATTGAAAATCTTTACCTTGAGTTAAGTAGAAGATCTTGTGTGGTATTGTTAAATGTTCAAGTTTGGGGTTGTTGGGAAAACATGAAAAGCATTGAGCTAAGAGCTAAAAAGTAAGAATATGCAAAGAAAAAGAAAAGAAAAGAAAAAGAAGCAAAGCTCAATGCAAAGGCAAAAGAAAGTTGGGAATGAATAAGATGATTGTGTTGTATGATTCTCTTAACTCAAGGATTTTGTGATCCAGAAAAACCAATTTTCTTGTTAGCCCAGCCACATTATAAGCCATAGAAAAGTCCTTGTGATGATGCATGCTTGTGAATGTTTTTGATTGTGGTAAAATGAAAGGCAAATTTGATTCATGTGACATTGTGATAGTAGAGTGAATGAGTGATCATCTCTTATACACTTGAGTGTGAGTGAAACACTTGACTTAGTGAGGAAATATTACATGAACACATGAACATCCATGCTTAATTGATTGATCATTCATGAGAATAGCATTTGTTGGAATTTAAATGACTTTGTGAACACTAAAACATGTGCACATCTTGATTAAACTCTTGGTCATAAGTTTGAGTGAAGTTGTTACTTATCTTGAAAAAGAGGATTTTTGAATGAGTGAACCATCATATGAATTGGTTGAAGATTGAGTTACATCTTATTTGCTTGAGGACAAGCAAAGTTTTAAGTTTGGGGTTGTGATAACAGTTGAAAAACTGTTATTTTTATGATTAAAATTGACACTAAAAGCAACTTTTACACTTAGAAACTAGCTTGAAATCATGCTTTTCTTTATATTTTTGGAAATAAGAGAGCTGGACAGGTTTATGCTTGATTTCAGTGTTTTTGTGCAGGTTTTAAGGTGAATTTGGTGAAAGAAGTGAAGAAGGAGAGAGTTGAAATCAGAAAAGACAACAAAAAGTGCAAAAAGGAGAAGCCGAAGTCACCGCTCAGCGGCAGTTTACCGCTGAGCGGCACTCTGGAAGTCACGTAAGGTCCGTTGAGGGGCAAAATGGCCGCTGAGGGGAGAAAACAAGTCACGCACTCACCGCTGAGCGGTATTTTACCGCTGAACGGCACTTTAATGGGCTTGGACTTGACTTTTTGTAATTTACGAATGATATATAAGCTTTAGGGTTTCCTAGGGTTAGGCATCTTTGGCTGGAACGAAGCAAACACTCTCTCTTCCATCCCTTTGAAGGAGGATCTTGGATGCTGAGGCTTCCTCTTCACCTTTTTAGGGTTTATTCTTTCATTCTTTCAGTGTAATTCATCTAGGTTCACCATGAATATGGTGAACTAAACTCTGTATGTTTGTTGGGGAATCAATGTAATCTTGTGAAACTCTCATATATGGAATCTGTTTTTACATCTTTTAATTAAGACTTATGCTTTCTTTTCATCATTAGTTAGGGTTTTTCCTCTTTGCTTAATGCTTGCATTGTTTAACTCATTCGATGCATGATTATTGGTTTTGTCGATACGGGCACGTACGGGGAAGTCTAGATCCGGGGAATTTCTCCCAATATGATATTGGTTGTCGTTAAGCTCCTGCACTTATGAACTTATCATTAGGAATGCTAGGAATTGTATGAACTCGTGATTAGGGAGAAGCCTTCTAGAAAGGTACTTTAGAGAGTGGCATTAACAATGATGATTTGAATGTTGAATTCTTAAAATATATGAGAGTGGATAAGATGAAATTGAACCCCAACAACATATTCATATCTATATTTCATTGAAACTGTTTATCCTTTGATTTTTGCCATTGATCAAAATTCATGCATACATGTTTATTTTCTGTCTTGCATTTTAAACCCCGAATATTTCGTTTGTAAGTCTTAGTTAATCAAGAAACCACATAACTAAACTAGACCGTGAGTCCTTTGGGAAGAACGATACTTGGTCTTACCAAGTTTTATTACTTGAACGATTCGGTCATACTTGCCGATTGAAAACAAGTTTGTGACATCATAATTTGGTGTTCATAAATTTGTCCATCATTGATGGACAAATTTATGAACACCAAATTATGATGTCACAAACTTGTTTTCAATCGGCAAGTATGACCGAATCGTTCAAGTAATAAAACTTGGTAAGACCAAGTATCGTTCTTCCCAAAGGACTCACGGCCTAGTTTAGTTAATTAAGAAATCACTTTCCCATAGACTAATTGAAACGGTGATAATCCCATAGACGTCTTCATTGCTGTCCTATAAGCCCAAAGAGCATCATCCAATTTGAGAGACCAATCCTTTCTTGATGAAGTCACTGTTTTTTCCAGGATCCTTTTTATCTCCCTGTTAGACACCTCAGCTTGTCCATTGGTTTGTGGATGATAAGGTGCAGCTACCTTATGTTTTACTCCATAGTGTTTGAGTACTTTCTCTAGCTGATAATTGCAAAAATGAGATCCTCCATCACTGATCAACACTCTTGGAGTGCCAAAACGTGAGAATATCTGCCTCTTCAGGAATTTAATTACCGTGCTAGCATCATTTTTAGGACAAGCTAATGCTTCCACCCATTTACTCACATAATCCACTGCTACCAGAATATACTCATTGTTGAAAGATGGAGGGAAGGGTCCAACAAAGTCAATACCCCAACAGTCAAAAACCTCAACCTCTAAAATACCTTGTAAAGGCATCTCATGACGTTTAGTGATTGTCCCTGCTCTTTGACATTTATCACAATTTCTAGCATGATTATGGGCATCTTTAAATAAAGTTGGCCAATAAAACCCTGATTGAAGGACTTTTGCTGCTGTTCTTTCTCCATTAAAATGTCCTCCATAAGGTGAATCATGACAATGCCAGAGAATTCCTTCTGCTTCTTCATTTGTAACACATCTCCTCAAAAGATTATCTGCTCCAATTTTGAACAAATAAGGATCATCCCAAACAAACTGCTTGGCATCATGCAGAAATTTCTTTCTTTGTTGCCAAGTTAAGTCTTCCGGCATGACCCTTGCAGCTTTGAAATTAGCCATATCAGCAAACCAGGGCCTCTGCTGAATATACATGAGTGATTCATCTGAAAAAGATTCCCAGATTTCAGACTCCTTGCTAGTGACCTCATTGTTGACTAACCGTGACAAATGATCAGCAACTAAGTTCTCACTTCCTTTCTTATCACGGATTTCTACATCAAATTCTTGCAATAGTAGTACCCATCTAATCAGACGTGGCTTAGAATCTGGTTTTGTCAACAAATATTTAATAGCTGCATGACCTGTATAGACAGTCACCTTAGACCCAATAAGATAAGGTCTAAATTTCTCTAGAGCATACACAATGGCAAGAAATTCTTTCTCTGTGGTAGCATAATTCAATTGAGCATCGTTCAGAACCTTGCTAGCATAATAAATTGGATGAAACTTTTGTTCTTTCTGTTGGCCAAGGACAACTCCTATTGCATAATCACTTGCATCACACATTAATTCAAAATTTTGATTCCAATCAGGCGCTACAATTACTGGAGCTGACACTAACTTCTTCTTCAATGTGTCAAAAGCTTTCAGACAGTCTTCATTCATCACAAAAGGAGCATCCTTCATCAAAAGATTACTCAATGGTTTAGCAATTTTTGAGAAATCTTTGATGAATCTTCTATAAAACCCAGCATGACCAAGAAAACTTCTAATCCCCTTTACATTTGTTGGTGGAGGTAGTTTCTCAATGACTTCTACTTTAGCTTTGTCTACCTCAATTCCTTTAGCAGAGATTTTATGCCCCAATACAATTCCTTCAGTTACCATGAAATGACATTTCTCCCAATTAAGAACAAGATTTGTCTGAACACATCTTTTGAGGACAGTGTTCAAATTAGCCAAACATCTTTGGAAAGAATTTCCAAAAACTGAGAAATCATCCATGAATACTTCAATGCATTTTTCTAAGAGATCTGCAAAAATTGCCTGCATACACCTCTGAAACGTAGCTGGAGCATTACATAATCCAAAAGGCATCTTTCTATATGCAAAGATACCAAAAGGACAAGTAAAAGTCGTCTTCTCCTGGTCTTTTGGATCTACCACAATTTGATTGTATCCAGAATATCCATCTAGAAAACAATAGAAAGCCTGCCCTGATAACCTTTCTAACATTTGATCCATGAAAGGAAGAGGAAAATGATCTTTCCTAGTAGCTTTATTCAGCTTCCTGTAATCAATGCACATACGCCAGCCAGTAACTGTCCGAGTAGGAATAAGTTCATTCTTATCATTATAAATTACTGTCATACCACCTTTCTTTGGAACCACCTGTACTGGACTCACCCATTCACTGTCAGAGATTGGATAGATGATACCAGCTTCTAGCAGTTTCAACACTTCTTTTCTGACCACCTCCTTCATAACAGGATTTAACCTTCTCTGTGGTTGAGCACTTGGTTTATAATCTTCTTCCATAAAAATCTTGTGCATGCAATAAGTTGGGCTAATACCTTTGAGATCTGATATTGACCACCCAATTGCTTCTTTATTGGCTTTCAGAATTTCTATCAACTGCTCTTCTTCTTGTAGAGATAAAGAGTTATTGATGATGACTGGCTTTGTTCCATCTTCTTCTAGAAAAACATATTTCAGATGTGATGGCAATCTTTTTAATTCTGGTGTCTGTGCTTTGACTGCTTCTTCCTTATCAATTATTTCGAATATTGGATCTTCCTCCGGACTCTTTTTCAATGTTTCCAAGTCCATCAAACATTCATCAATCAATTTCTCTTCTTCTTCATCTAAATCTTCACATGCATCAATGAGAGTTTTCTCCAATGGAGAAATATTTCGCACCATCCTTTCTTGCACCATACAAACTTCATCAAGTTCATCAAATTGAAAACATGCTTTGTCATCATTTGGATATGTCATGGCCTTGGATACGTCAAAAGTGACTTCTTCATCATCAACTCTCAATTTAAGCTTACCATTCTCTACATCAATCAAAACTCTAGCAGTCTTCATAAAAGGTCTCCCAAGAATAAGAGGAACATCACTATTCCCTTCCATCTCCATCACAATAAAATCCACTGGGAATACAAATTTGTCAACCTTCACTAGAACATCTTCAACCACTCCATATGGATATTTAAGAGACTTGTCCGCCAATTGAAGAGCCATTCTGGTTGGTTTAATTTCCAGCCCCTGAATTGTTCTGCACATGGATAGCGGCATTAGATTAATGCTAGCTCCCAAATCAATCAATGCTCTTCCAACTTTCACATCTCCTATGGTGCATGGAATAGTGAAGCTTCCTAGATCTTTAAGTTTAGGAGGTAGTTTCTGTATGATTGCACTGCAGTTACCCTGTACATTGATAGTTTCCTTTTCAATGTACTTGTGTTTCTTTGTGAGGAGTTCCTTCAAAAACTTTGCATATGCTGGCATCTGTTGCAATGCTTCAGAGAATGGTATAGTGATCTCCAGCTTCTTAAACAACTCCATGAATCTTTCCAACTGCTTTTCTTTCTCCTTCCTTGAATAACTCTTTGGATAAGGAAGTGGCTTTTCATACTCTTTTTCTTTTTGTCTCTCCTCTCTCTCTTCTCTCTCTTTTTTTTTCTCTCCTCTCCTCTTCTTCTTTTTTCTTTTTCTCTCTCTCAACTCTTTCTTTCCACTCACATGTTTCTTTTTCACTCTCACTCTCATTTTCTTTCTCCTCTCTTTCTTTTTTTCTCTCCTCTAACACTCTACCACTTCTGGTCACAACAGTTTTACACTCCTTTCTGAGATTATCATGTTTCATCTTGTCAACTATTCTCTCAACATAAACCTCCATATTTTTAAATGCAGCATCCACATTCTGACAATAACACGCATTCGTCTTCAAGAATCTTTGGAAAGTCTCTTCAAGTTTTGTTGTTTTCTCAACTGGAGTAGATTGCATTTGCCATTTTTGCTGTTGCACTTGAACCATTGAGACCTGTTGTATTTCCTGTGGTATTTGAGAAAGCTTCATAATTACCTCTTCAAGTTGTTGAGAGATAATTCTATTTTGAATAAGCAAAGCATCATTTGATTGTAACAACTCCTTCTGACTAAGATATCCTCTTTCAATGTTGAGTTCGTTGTCACTAGTAGCCATATTTTCAATAATTTCAGTTGCTTCCTCTGAAATTTTCCAGTTAATGTTTCCTCCTGCTGAGGCATGAAGCATCATCTTAGTTTGTGAACCAAGACCTCCAAGGAAAGTTAGGACTACTTCTTCTTCTTTGAAACCATGCATGGGAGTTTTTCGTAACAGGCTTTTATATCTGTCCCATGCATGCCCCAGTGATTCTTCCATGCCCTGCTTAAATGAAGAAATCTCTTGCTTGCCTTTTGTCACCTTAGATTGTGGGAAGTACTTGTTTAAAAATTTTGTGACCACTACTTCCCACTCTGTGAAACTTTCTTCTAGGAAAGAATTCAACCAAAGCTTAGCATTGCCTCCTAATGAGAAAGGAAACAAGCTAAGTTTGATAATCTTGACTGTGTTGCAAATCTCATTGAAGGTAGTGAGGTGCTCATATGGGCTTTCATGAGATAACCCATTAAATTGGTTGCTTTTCACCAGTTGAATCAGTGCTGGTTTGACCTCCATATTAGCTGAATTGACTCTAGGTCTAACTATAATGTTAAAGTGCTGAGGTCCAGCTATATTGGTGTAGTCAGCAAGAGTTCTTCTAACATTGTTGTTCTCCATATTTTTTTGTGCTATGAACAGAACCTTGTGGTGGTGATTGTAAGAGAGTTTCTGGAGAAGGGAAAAGTTCTCTAGATGTTCGGATTCTTCTCCTCCGTCTACTCTCGTCTAGACCTTCAAGCAGAGGTTCTGTTGTTTTCTTGCTCCTTGTTCTAATTGCTTCCTGCATGCACAAGAAAACAAAACCCTAGAAAAGATTTGTTAGCACAAAAAGATATAGGAGAAGATATAGATTCAGAAGATAAAAGATTCAGAGGATAAGATAAAATAATATAAAATAAAATAAAATAAAATAAAATCTAATCTAATCAAATCAAATCAAATAAAATAAAATCTAATCTAATCAAATCAAATAAAATCTAATCTAATAAAATCAAATAAAATCTAATCTAATCAAATCAAATAAAATCTAATCTAATCAAATAAAATCAAATAAAATCAAATCAAATAAGATAAAATAAAATAAAATAAAATCAAATCAAATAAAATAAAATAAAATCAAATAAAATCAAATAAAATCAAATAAAATAAAACCAAATCAAATAAAAACCGAAAAAATAAAAACAGAAAATAAAAACAAAAATTCAAAATTAAAGTCAAAGATAATCAATAATCACACAAATTAACCAGTTAAACCAGAGTCCCCGGCAACGGCGCCAAAAACTTGATGGACAAATTTATGATCACCATAATATGATGTCACAAACTTGTTTTACAATCGGCAAGTATGACCGAATCGTTCAAGTAATAAACTTGGTAAGACCAAGTATCGTTCTCCCAAAGGACTCACGGCCTAGTTTAGTTGTGTGGTTTGTTGATTAGCTAAGACTTAAGAATGAAATAATTGAGGTTTAATATGCAAAACAGAAAATAAACATGTATGCATGAGGTTTTGATCAATGGCAAAAGCAAAAGACAAGCACTTTCAATGAAATATATATATGAATATGTTGTTGGGGGTCAATTTCATCTTATCCACTCTCATATATTTTAGGAATTCAACATTCAATTCATCATTGTTAATGTCACTCTCTAAAGTACCTTTCAAGAAGGCTTCTCCCTAATTACGAGTTCATACAATTCCTAGCATTCCTAATAATTAGTTCATCAAGTACAGGAGCTTAACGACAACCAATATAATATTGGGAGTAATTCCCCGGATCTAGACTTCCCCGTACGTTCCCGTATCGACAAAATCAATAATCATGCATTGAATGAGTTAAACAAAGCAAGCATTAAGCAAAGAGGAAAAATCCTAACTAATGATGAAAGAAAGCATAAATCTTAGATTAAGATGCAAGCACAAATTCCATATATGAGAGCTTCAAAAGATTACATTGATTCCCCAACAAACATACAAGGTTTAGTTCACCATATTCATGATAAACCTAGATGAACAATAATGAAAGAATGAAGGATAAAACCCTAGAAAGGTGAAGAGGTAGCCTGAGCATCCAAGATCCTCCTTCAAAGGGGTGGAAGAGAGAGTGTTTGCTTCGTTTTTGCGAAAGATACCAACCCTAAGACATCTAGGTCTTTAAATAGGACATAAAAATAATAGAAAACGGGTCCAGGCCCAAACAGATCATAAAATCGCATAAAACTGGCCCAAAACTCGTCTGGTTGACTTTTTTCGTATTCTGGTTGACTGGTTGACTTTTTGGTTGACTGGTTGACTTTTCTGGTTGACTGGTTGACTTTTCTGGTTTCTGGTTGACTTTTGTGATTCCATCTCTCTCCTTCTTCACTTCTTTCACTAAATTCACCTTAAAACCTACACAAAAACACTGAAATCAAGCATAAACCTGTCTAGCTCTCTTATTTCTGAAAATATGGATAAAAGCATGATTTCAAGCTAGTTTCTAAGTGTAAAGGTTGCTTTTTGTGTCAATTTTAAGCATGAAAATAACAGTTTTTCAACTGTTATCAGGTCAAGCTAATGACGTTAAGAGAGTGCTTGCTGGAAGGCATTCCAGTAATTTGAGGAAAATATTTACTTTGATTTTATTTTGTTTTTGTAATTTTTAATCAGTTGGACATTATTTCTGTAAATATTTTGTTGGGATATAGCATCTACTGAAGGATGCTAGGTGGTTAAGTATCCACTGAAGAATACTAGGTTTGTTACACCTACTGATGGGTGTTGGTAAGAAAGTTTTGCACCTACTGATGGGTGTTGGTGGATTTTGGGTCAGGCTCGTGACGTTAAACAAGCTCTACCTGGGAGGCAACCCAGTTGATTGATTATATTTTTGTTTATTCTGTTGTAGTTGCATAATAGGATTTTGCATGAGTAATCTGAACATGTTATTGCAGGGAGTAAGTGAGAGGCATGGGTAGGAGGCACCTAGGTTAAGCTAGGAAGAAGAAGAGCACTTCCCGAAAGTGCCGCTAAGCGGCAAACTACCGCTGAGCGGTAGTGTCGCAGATTGGGCTTAGGTTTCCCCTAAGCGGAACCCGAGCCCATTAGGTATTTTTATACCCTAAGCTGCGCCTTAGTTTATCTTTTCAGATTTTTCTCCACACACACTCCTACATACTTTTTCAAAAGGTTCTCTACAACTTTTCCCTCGTCCCTCTTGAGAAAATCGCTCTTTCACTCATTTTATCACTAGCTTTCCATCTAAGTTTGGGGTAGGAAGAGAGAGCATCATAGCTTGAAAGCATTCTTAGTTCATCTAGCATCTCCACCCAAGTAAGTCAAGCATTTTTCATTCTAGGGTTCTTGAGTTTGAAGTTGATTGTTAAAGCATGAATCTTTAGGGGTTTTGATTTCTATGCATGATTTGATGATTTAATTGATGTTTGAACCGATTAAACTGAATGATTTTGATCTGGAAAACTGAAAATTGCATGTGGGTGGAGTTAGGACAGGTTAAAAACGAAGTTTTCAAAAATCTGCAGAGTCACCGCTCAGGGGTAAATTGCCGCTGAGCGGCACTCTGACACACATTAGATTCTTGCTGAATTGCGCTCTGGATTGCTGCACTGGTGGCGTTGAGGGGTGATTTTTGACCCTCAGCGGTGGTTTAGCTTCAAAATATGGTGTTGTTTGTGTGTTACTAATGAATAACAACAATTTTTGGTGGTTTTGTATTTGTGTTTGATGTAGGAATGGCATCCTCTTCAGGCAAAAGAATAAAGACCATGACATCCAAAAGAAAAGAAAAGGAACCAAAACAACCCCATTCTAGTAGGTTCCTATCTCGCAAACATGAGAAGCATTTCAAGGTGGTCCAAGATAGGAGGCTACTAATGGAGAGAAAGGTTGGAATGATACCTAACTTTGCTCCTCAATTTGGAGAGCAATTGTTAGGGAATGATTGGAGAAAGCTAGCCACATACCCTACACCTGCCAATATAGCTGTGGTAAAAGAATTCTACACTAATGCAAGAAAGATTGGTGATTATCCAGCTGAGAATTACCTTGGCTATGTCAGAGGCCATGCTATTAGGTATGATCCTGATTCCATTAACAACTTCTTGGATACTGTGTAGGCTGGTGAGCAGTGCCAATTTGCTCTCTGTATGGAAGAAGGCACTGATTTTGATGATGTGGAGAGAGTTTTATGTGTACCTAGAGGACATTTTCAGAGGAATAGAACTGGCGCTGTGGTGAACATTAGGAGAACTGACTTGAGTCCTCTTGGAAAGTATTGGATGGCATTTTCTCATGCCAACATTCAACCATGTTCTCATGTGTCAGACATTACTCTTAGCAGGGCACTCCTCTTGTACTGTGCAATCAGGAACTTGAATGTTAATATTGGACAAGTAATAGCTGATGAGATAAGGGTGTGCGCTAACACAACAAATAGCAAAGCACCCTCAGGACATCCTTCTTTAATCACACACCTATGCAAGATAGCTGGGGTGGATACTTCTGCTCCACCATTTGAAAGGCCAAGGAAAGCAATTGATGAGGTTTATTATAGACAATATTGTGGAGGTGAGGAAGCAGCTCAGCCAGTTCCACCACGCCGTACTCGTAGAGAAAGAGGGCAATCACAGAGTCAGGCATCTGCTGAGACACATTAAGCAGAACCTTTCCAAATGAGGGACATGTACATGTCTCTTATAGGTGCGCAGTTACAGTCTATCCACAGAGGGCAGGTGGCCATTGCTGAGATGATTGTTTGAATGTATGATACACCTCCAGCACACAGGTGGACTATGGAGGAGTTTCATAATGTGGTAGCTTGGCCAGAAGAACAGGTACAAGGCAACAGAGCTGGAGCAGATGAAGCTTCAGCTATGGAGATGGATGAAGATGATGCTGATGATAATGATGATGCATTTGAGGATGCTGAAGATGAGGAAGAAGAGGAGGATACAGATGACAGCTCAGATTGATGAGGAGCTGAGATAGCATTTACTGATGAATGCTATCATAACTAGAGTAGGACTTATGCTTTTGTTTGGTTTAGTGTTCTGAACTTACTTATGTTTTTAGAATAGGGTTTGATGTACTCAATTGAAAACTTTGTCTGTTATGATGGTTTGCTTGTGATTGTGATTGTTTGATAAAGTAATGCTTGATGATGCTTTGATATAGGTTGATGTTGAGATGTGCACATTATATGCTTATACAGGTGACTCACAAGCTTTGTGAACAAATGCATGATGTTGTGATTGTGATTGTGATATTAAGCAGGATGTTTATGTCAAATGTGAATGAGCTGATATGTGAGGTTTTGAGCTTCAGAGTTTTTGTGACTGAATGTTATTCCTTTGGAAGCATGAATGACTTTGCCCAGGTTTTCTATGATTGAATTACTTGCTTGTTTGCATCATATGATCAAGGCCATTTGTTGGTAACCCTTATATTAGCCAAATTCATGATTAACCACTAAAAGAGAACACTTTGTGTTCTATCCCTTGAACCCTTAGCCTTGAACATGATTTGAAAACACTTGTTGAAAAGTTTTACCTTGAGTTAAGTAGAAAATATTTTTTGGTATTGATAAATGTTCAAGTTTGGGGTTGTTGGAAAATAGAAAGGGAAATTGAAAGCATTGAGCTAAGTGCTAAGAAATAAGAATGTGAAAAGAAAAAAAAAAGAAAAGAAAAGAAAAGAAAAAGCAAAGCTCAATGCAAAAGAAAGTTGGGAATAAATAAGAATGATTGTGTTGATATGATTCTCTTAACTCAAGGGTTTTGTGATGCAGAAAAACCAATTTTCTTGTTAGCCCAGCCACATTATAAGCCATTGAAAAAGTCCTTGTGATGATGCATGCTTGTGAATTTATTTGATTATTGTTAAATGAAAGGCAAAGATGATTCATGTGACATTGTGATAGTAGAGTGAATGAGTGATTACCTCTTATACACTTGTGTTTGAGTGAAACACTTTACCTAGTGAGGAAATATTCATTGAGCACATGAACATCCATGTTTAGTTGATTGATCATTCATGAAAAATAGCATTTGTTGGATATTAAGTGACTTTGTGAACACCAAAGCATGTGCACGTCTTGATTGAAATCTTTGTCATGAGTTTGATTGAAGTCTTTACTTATCTTGAAAAGAAGATTTTTGAATGAGTGAACCATTATAAGGATTGGTAGAAGATTGAGTTACATCTTGTTTGCTTGAGGACAAGCAAAGTTCTAAGTTTAGGGTTGTGATAACAGTTGAAAAACTGTTATTTTCATGCTTAAAATTGATACTAAAAGCAACCTTTAACACTTAGAAACTAGCTTGAAATCATAGTTTTGGTTATATTTTTAGAAATAAGAGAGCTGGACAGGTTTATGCTTGATTTCAGTGTTTTTGTGCAGGTTTTAAGATGAATTTGGTGAAAGAAGTGAAGAAGGATAGAGATGGAATCAGAAAAGACATCAAAAAGTGCAAAAGGAGAAGCCGCAAGTACCGCTCAGCGGCAGTTTACCGCTGAGCGACACTCAGAAACCCACGTTGGCTCCGCTGAGGGGTGAAAAGGCCGCTGAGGGGAGAAAAACAACTCACGCACTTACCGCTGAGCGGTAGTTTACCGCTGAGCGGCACTATTTTGGGCTTGTGATGAGTCGTTATTTCTTGAATTATATTTAGTTTAATGCACTTAAATAAACCAGGGAATTGTGTTTAATTGTTTGTTATTTCCCCGTTTTCCGAATTCTGCTTAATTTGGTCGGAAATTTGTAATTGTGCTAATTTGGGTTTTCTGAGCTGATTAAGTGCATTTTTTGAAGTGCAGGAAAATTTCGGAAATACATTTTGGGACATCAGGAAGAATGCCAAATAAATTCAAGACTCTCCACGCAGAGATTTTTGAATTAATTAAATTGTAATTCAGTAGTTTAGAATTTTTGAATCAACTCTTATATTTTGGGTTAATTTTTGGTAAATTAGATTAGACCCAAATTTAAAAGTTAATGACTTGGCACCCTAGGGTTTTAGTGTGTGGACTGTACCCTTATAAAAAGAGGGACACACGGCCCTTGTGCCCAACCGCCACCCCCCCTTACGGGATCCGGGAATTTTTTCTTGCTTTAGTTTTTGGGGAAACGCTGTTTTTGAATGAACGAATGGAGAGCTGATATTTTATTCCTTTTCCTAATTTCTGGTTGCATTTTTCTCGCTTAGTTTGGTGCACATTTAAACAATCTCTTCTCACAATCTATGATTTTGGGGAAGGAGGCACATGTGTCGTCCAGTTGAAAGAAGTGCACCACGGTGACTGCCATGTAGAAAACAAAGAATGTTGTTTAGGGAGCAGCTGTCACGGTCTGGGAAAGGAAAGGCACCACACACATTTCATTTTCGTTTTTAGAAGCAGGTCACATCCAGCATTGAAAGTAGCACTGATTTCATGTTAAAGGTCTTTGTTAATTTCAATTGGAGAAAAGCACAAGGTGTCACGGCCTGGTTGGAGGAAAGGGGCATGATTCATTTTTCTAGAAAATGAGATGCGGTGGTTTATGAAAGAATGGTGTGCACGAAAAGTGGTAGCTGGAAGAGTGATGATTTAAATAGGAAGTAGCGTGTGCGTGTGAAAGGCGTGAATCATTTTGCTGGCAGGATGAAGAAATGGTGAAGCACGTGATTGAAGATTAGGATGCGTTTTTAATGATGGAGAGAAGTGATGGATCATTCCAGCAGCAAGTAATTAGATCAAGTGGTGTCCGTCCAGCAGCTCTCGATTTTCGTTTCTAATTGGAAAAATAGGATTAGGTGTCACGGCTGAAGGAAAGGTAGCACATGGATATTGAGAGGTGAAGTGGTGTGCATGATGACGTGCTAGAATAGGACAAGTGGTGTCACGGTCTTAGAAGAAAAAAAAATGGTTCACAACAAATTTTATTTTACAACTTCAAGCGTTTATTTTTTTTTTTTCCGTTTCTGTGATGAATTATTTATTTTATGTTTAGGTTACAACATTGTGCATTTAATGTTTTAGTTTGAGTGTTGCACTTGAACAACTTGAATTGTGTTTGCATATTGATCTGTTGTAGTTTCCATTTTAATGCTTTTATTTATATTCGATTGTGTTTACTTTTCATTTTTTTTAGTTCAATTGCATGCACAAAAACATTTTTCAAAACCCCCTTCACTACGTGTTGATCTGAGACTGAACCCAATTTGGTCCTTGAGAGACGACCTAGGAGTCACTTCCTAGTACTGTACTGCATTCTTTTATGCACAACTTTTGTTGGCAGGTGCGACCCTCTCATCTGCTTGGGCCTAATTTTCTGTAATTTTAGAATAGTATATAAGCTTTAGGACGTCCTAGGGTTTCTATCTTTGGCTGAGACGAAGTAAACACTCTCTTTTCCACCCCTTGAAGGAAGATCTTGGATGCTCAGGCTACCTCCTCCTCTTTCTAGGGTTCTATCTTTCAATCTTTCATTATTGTTCATCTAGTTTCACCATGAATATGGTGAACTAAACCTTGTATTGGTTTTGGGGAATCAATGTAGTCTTGTGAAACTCTCATATATGGAATTTGTTTTAACATCTTAATTTAAGACTTATGCTTTCTTTCATCATTAGTTAGGGTTTTTCCGCTTTGCTTAACGCTTGCTTTGTTTAACTCATTCAGTGCCATGATTATTGATTTTGTCGATATGGGAACGTACGGGGAAATCTAGATCCGGGGAATTTCTCCCAATAGCATATTGGTTGCCTTTAAGCTCCTGCACTTCAGAACTAATTACTAGGAATGCTAGGAATTGTATGAACTCGTAATTAAGGATAGGCCTTCTTGCAAGGTGATTTAGAGAGTGGCATTAGCAATTGATGATAAGAATGATGAATTCCTAAAAGTATATGAGAGTGGATAAGATGAAATTGATAACCCCAACAACATACTCATCCATCTAATTCATTGAAGTGTTTGTATTCTGTTTTTCTCCATTGATCAAATTCATGCATACATATTTAATTACTGTCTCTTGCATTTAAACCTACAATCAATTTGTTCTTAAGTCTTAAATAATCAACAAATCATATAGCTAAACTAGGTCGTGAGTCCTTTGGGAAAACGATACTTGGTCTTACCTTATTTTATTACTTGATACGATTCGGTCACACTTGCCGATTGTTAAACAAGTTTGTGGCACCGTTTTTCGGTGTTCATAAATTTGTCATCAAAGTTGCATCCTCTCTTAGAAAAAAGATGGCTCTGAAATCTAACAGAGGAATGTAACTGATGGACAATTCAAAAAAGAATCATACAATTTTAAATGATGAAGTTGAACAACATTTTTTTCTTATTATTTTAGATATCAAAATTGTTTCAGCATCAAACATATTGTGAACCATATTTCTTTTTCCTAAGAAATTCCCTTTCAGTAAGATATGTTAACCATTTCTGTACTAGAAAAACATTTTGTTAAGTTGAACTTGAAAGGGCTCCTTCATATGAAATGACGATGAACGAACCACTTTCAAGTTCAAGTTATCAAATTGCAATATAAAGAACAAAAATGCTTAGATATCTAAGGAAAAGAAAATGCAAAGGAGAAACATACATGAATCCTAATATGTTGAATATCGAAACAGGAGGCAAGGATTATGTGAAATGCAAGCTACATTTATAGATGAACGAACGACGTACATCATGTAATTATGATTAGTAACTGCCACACTGCACTTTCTTATATGAACGTCGAAGCTCCACCGAATTCGACGTTCACACATCATTCAGTAAAAAATGAATAAATTTCGTTGGATTCATTTAAACAAATACAATTTTATTCTCTTTAAATTTCACCAACAAAAGGGCGGGAGGTTGATTAAAAAAACCTCGAATATTGGTAAAGTTGCAATTCTAATGGGGGAGGTTGTCTTCAAATGTAAATATTATATTGAAATATAATGGTAATGGGAGTTCATAAGGGGTTCTATAAAGGAAAAAGAAAAGTAGGAGGGGGAGGATGAAAAAGAAAACGTCGAATATCCATAACCGTGACGTCGTTTCCTAACTCTTTGTCTTCTGGCTGACAATTATGACGTCCTTGCCTTCTATAATTCGACGTCTCCTCATACTTATCAAATTAAGAAGTCGATATTGTGAAAGACGTTCCTAGAATTCTATTCAGAAATGGCTTCTTCATCGTCATCATCAAGACGAAAAGAGAAGGTTGCCCTGGTTACAAGAAACGCAAGCCCATCTGGATGGATAAGTGATCGAGACAAGCGAGCAAAGTTTTTATACTGGTCACATATAAAAAATGTAGTTCCTCACAAGTATCTGGACCTGCAATTGTTCAAGAACGAAGGGTTCCTTTTTCAAGAATGGATTGCGTATCAAGGGCTTACTGATTTTGTGCAGATGAAAGAACATTGCTATCCAGATTTGGTAAAGGTTTTCTACACAAACCTGAGGGTTGTAAATGGGGTCATTCACTTAATGGTCAAAGGTGTTAACATTACTATTGACGATAATGTTTGGTCACATATTGGTGGACTGAAAGATGAAGGTTTTGATTCTCATGTCCGTGATTCTGAGTCAAACAAATTTTTAACAAAGAGAGCCATATATATAAACTGCTTAAGATACCCAGGAAGGTACAGGGTTGATAAGCAGTACCTACATGATGGCTTAAACAAGAGGAGAAAATGATTGCTTAGTCCTGACTTGGGTACTGCTGCTTGGAGGATTGAACGAGGATAGAATGTCAACAGAAGATGTATTTCTGTTGAATGCTATCAAGACTAGAATCTCAACCAACTAGGTTGCGGTACTCAAACACCACATGATCGCTGCAGGAGATGATTATGCACGCAAATTGCCATATGGAGTATTTATCAGCAAGGTGCTGGAAGTCCAAGGAGTAGATGTGTTTGAAGAAGAAAGAATTGTTTGCAAAAGGTCAGAAGAAATGGGTATACCAAGTCTGTCATCTTTTGGGCTGAAAAAGATTCTGATGATGAAGATTCAATGGAATCTTCTTGATAATTAATTTAGAGCCTACTTTTCTATGTTTTTTTGTTTTTAATTTTGTAATCAAGGATAGTAAGCCAAATATGGTTTCTATCTTTCTTTCGATTTTAGATTGAAATGAAATGAATATTTTAATTTAGTAAACGATCTTTGAATTGTGAATGTTGATTGTGATGTATGTGGACTAATCCTCAATCTAGTTGAGAAAGAAGATTATGTTGTTCTGATATTGATCAAACACTGATGACTGGTTAAAAGTGCAAATTTCACTACACTACTTATTTGAATCAATTAAGGAAGAAGTAAAAAGAAAAAATTCCATGTCTGATTTTAAAGAAAAAAGAATCTTCAGGAAAAACGTCGAAGCCCGATCTTATAAGACGTTCTATTAATGTGAAGTTAAGTGTCACCATAATGCTCCCATTATACTGCAATTCCCTTGACGTTTATCGCATATAATGGATGTTAACAATGAATAAACTTCAGGTCTTTGCATCAGAGGTACTCAACATTCGACGTGAACTATGTAAATAGATCCCAAATTTAAATTGTCTTTAAGTTGTCTCCTCTGTTAGAAAAAAGATAGCTCTGAAATCTAACACAGGAGTGCAACTTATGGACAATTTAAAAAAGAATCATACAATTTTAAATGATGAAGATGAACAACATTTTTCTACAATTATTTTAGATCTCAAAATTGTTTCAACATTAAACATATTGTGAACCATATTTCTTTTTCCTAAGCGATTCCCTTCTAGTAAGACATGAATGAGCCTCTTTGAAATTCAACCGAGCAAATTGAAATTTAAAGAACACACATGTTTCGAAATCTAAGGACAGGAAAATGCCAAGGAGATAAAAAACATGAATCCTAATATGTTCAAAACCGAAATAAGAGGCAAGGATTATGTGAAATGCAAGCTATATTTATAGATAAACGGACGTACATCGTGTAATTATGATTAATAACTACCACACTGCTTTTTTTGTATGAACGGCGAAGCCCCGCCGAATTCGACGTTCACACATCAATCAGTAAAAAATGAATGAATTTCGTTGGATTTATTTAAAAACAAATTGACGTCACGCTCCCCATAAATAGTCCTATATCCTACCTTTGGCTCAGGTCAGCCCATTCATACCTTTGGCTCAGGCCAACCCCGTTTCGACCTTCAACTTATGTTAGTTTGTCTGGACCTTAAGTCTTACTCTCGGAACATTCATTTTGGGTCAAAGTCTTCGTCGTCAAACTTAAGCTGCCTTAATCTTCAACCAAACCCTTTTTGTCCTAATTTTTGGTCTATATGTGTCTGACTATTCTCCATACACGCTTTCTCTTCTCGATCTTTGACTTGGTGTGATGCATCTCTTTTGTTAACATGCCTAAATACTTTTTTCTAAATGTGCTATCTCAATTTGTGTCCACGATATTCTATCTTAACCTTTAGTTTCACACTCAACTTAATTTTTTCACAAACTTAAAGTATTATAATTTAAAAATTAATCAAAGTCTTTTAGTATAATCATACCTTTCTTTATAGCCGAAAACATTCATTTCAATTTACTTTTAGTAATATAAAAATATTTATTATGATTTTAATCATTGTGATCTATATAACTAAAACACAACTCTCATAAAATATTATTATTATTATTTTCCATTTGGAATAAAATTAATATTTTAAAGAATCAAAATTTTATTCTCTTTAAATTTCACCAAGAAATCGTTCTCATATTTTATAATATGTAAGTATTATAACATTAATTTAAACAAATTTATATAATATAAATTAAAAATAATTGTAAATCTTATCTTAAAATATAAAGGTAATAATAGGTTACGGGAGGTTTATAAAGGAAAAAATCACAGAAAAGGGCGGGAGGCTGAAGAAGAAAACATCGAATATCCATAACGTTGCATTTCTAATGGGAGGTTATCTTAAAATGTAAATCTTATATTAAAATATAATGGTACTGGGAGGTTATGATATGAGAGGTTGTAAAAAGGAAAAAAGAGGCGCGAGGAATGATGAGGAAAACGTCGTATATCCGCAGAATAGGACGTAGCCTTTGTCTTTTGTGAAAATGCTTAGAAACTGCCACACTGCACTTTCTTGTATGAATGTCGAAGCCCCGCCGACTTCGACATTCACACATCAATCAGTAAAAAATGAATGAATTTCGTTGGATTTATTTAAAAACAAATTGACGTCACGCTACCCAGAAATTGTATACTTTTGAATCACCCGCGAAGAAGGGGATATTTGGAGGGCTCGAAGTTAAAAAGTTTGATGTGCCCCTATATATTCATATAATTCCACTCTCAAATTTGTTAGGTTAATATAATTGATTCTACGTAATAAAGAATCGATTGAAAGCGTTATAAATTAAGAAATGCAAATGAGTTTTTATAATGATTATTTACGGTCATATTAATGACAACGTGGCTTGATATTGATCACATGTTTGTTAAAATACTAAAAAACGAAGAAATAATGTATGAGAGAGGTCAAATTTGTTTTTCTAATAATGTTAATCAGTATTTTTTGATATCATAATCATTTATACTAATAACTATTTATAATTATTAAATTATTCAAAATAATTTATTTCAATGTGGCCAATAAAAGTTCTTCTAATTTCGTTTGATCTTTGATCGTCGTCGAATTTTTAAATTCAAGTCTTTCATAAAGGCTTATGTGGTAGTCATGATCGGTCCGTTTCAAATATTCAGATCCATCTCTTTGATTTCCTGACCCGTCCGTCTTGACTTTTTTATATTTTTTCTCGAGGTTCGTAAGACCAACATGGAAACACCACAATATATATAGGTATAAATGTTTAAGGCAACCTAATAAACCGTAAAAGAAATATTTGCCACAAAGATGTTAATCTTTCATAAGAATAAGAGTTGAAGACCAAGAACCAAAAGAATCCTCCCTCAACGCTACAAATGCATATTTATGACTTCCAAAATGTCTACATATGTATTTGATGTCCCTATGTACAAATATAGGTATAAATGTTTAAGGCACCTAAAAAACCCTAAGAGAAAGATTCGCCACAAATATGTTAATCTTTAATAAGAAAAATACAATTTATTTTATTTCCTATACTAATTATTATTTAGGAGATAGTCCTCTATCCTCCTTTGGCTCGGGTCAGCCCATTCGTACCTTTGGCTCAGGCTAACCCCGTTTCGACCTTCAACTTATGTTAGTTTGTCTGGACCTTAAGTCTTACTCTCGGAACATTCATTTGGGGTCAAAGTCTCCACCGTCAAACTTAAGCTGCCATAATCTTCCACCAAACCCTTTTTGTCTTAATTTTTGGTCTATATGTGTCTGACTATTCTCCATACACGCTTTCTCTTCTCGATCTTTGACTTGGTGTGATGCATCTCTATTGTTAACATGCCTAAATACTTTTTTCTAAATGTGCTATCTCAATTTGTGTCCACGATATTCTATCTTAACCTTTAGTTTCACACTCAACTTAATTTGTTCTCAAACTTAAAGTATAATAATTTAGAAATCAATTAAAGTCTTTTAGTATAATCATACCTTTCTTTATAGCCGAAAACATTCATTTCAATTTACTTTTAATAATATAAAAATATTTATTATGATTTTAATCATTGTGATCTATATAACTAAAACACAACTCTCATAAAATATTATTATTATTATTTTCCATATGAAATAAAATTAATATTTTAAAGAATCAAAATTTTATTCTCTTTAAATTTCACCGAGAAATCGTTCTCATATTTTATAATATGTAAGTATTATAAGATAAATTTAAACAAATTTATATAATATAAATTAAAAATAATTGTAAATCTTATCTTAAAATATAAAGGTAATAATGGGTTACGGGAGGTTTATAAAGGAAAAAATCACACAAAAGGGCGGGAGGCTGAAGAAGAAAACATCGAATATCCGTAACGTTGCCTTTCTAATGGGAGGTTATCTTAAAATGTAAATCTTATATTAAAATATAATAGTACAGGGAGGTTATGCTATGAGAGGTTGTTAAAAGGAAAAAATAGGCGCGAGGAATGAAGAGGAAAACGTCGTATATCCACAGAATAGGACGTAGCCTTTGTATTTTGTGAAACTCTTTGTCTTCTGGCTTACCCTTAGTACGTCAAAGCCTAGTAAAATTCGACGTAACCATTGGATATTTTAAGCTTCGAAGTTGAGAAATTAAAAACTACTAGATTGTGAAAGAAGTTCCAAGAATTCTATCCAGACATGGATTCTTCATCATCTACAAGAAGATAGAAGGTTGCTCGGGTTACAAGAAACGCAAACCCATCTACATGGATAAGTTATGAAGAGATCCAAGGAAAGTTTTTATACTAGAGATTTATAAAATATGTAGTTCCTCACTAGTATCTGGCCCTACAATTGTTCAAGAAAGAAGGGTTCCTTTTTCAAGAATGGATTGCATATCAAGGGCTTACTGATTTTGTCAAGATGAATGGAGATTGCTATCCAAATTTGGTAGAGGTTTTCTACACAAACCTGAGGGTTGTAAATGGGGTCATTCACTCAAGGGTCAAAGGTGTTAACACTACTATTGACGATAATGTTTGGTTAGATATTGGTGGACTGGAAGTTGAAGGTTTGGATTCTCATGTCCGTGATTCTGAGTCAAACATATGGCTAACAAAGAGAGTTATCTATATAAACTGCTTAAGATATCCATGAAGGAACAGGGTGGATAAGTAGTACCTACATGATGGCTTAAACAAGGAGGAGAAAATGATTGCTTATGTCCTGACTTGGCTACTACTGCCTGCAAGATATGTCCAGGACAGAATGTCAACAGAAGATGTATTTCTGTTGAATGCTATCAAGACTAGAATCCCAACCAACTGGGTTGTTGTACTCAAAGAACACATGATCGCTGTAGGAGATCAATATGCACACCAATTGCCATATGGTGTATTTATCAGCCAGGTGCTGATACTCCAAGGGGTAGATGTATCTCAAGAAGTTAGACTTGTGTGCAACAAGTCACAAGAAAATTGTATACTAAGTCTGTTTTCTATTGGACTAGAAAGGACTGTGAATGGATAGTTCTTCAGAGATGAGCTAACTGTTGGAAGTACACCTACTCCTGCTGCAGATCATACTGCCTTCATTCCACAAACTGGTTTTGAGAAATATGTTGTTGATCAATTTAGGAAGAAGTATGAAAGCGATGAGAGAGTTGAAGATACTCTTTTGAGATGGGAGAAGAAGGGAAACAAGAATTGCATTGGCTTTGAAACTGAAGATTTTGATGATGAGTCAACTGATGAAGATTGAATGTAATATTCTTCGTAAGAATAGGGACTACTTTTCTATGTGCATTATATTTTTTAATCGTGCCATTAAGTGACCTCTGGTTTTAGGTAGTACTTCGGTTTTATTTTAAAATGAAATGAAGATTTATTTTAGTAAACGATATGTGAATTGTGAATGAAGATTGCATTGTATGTGGACTAACCCTCAATCTAGTTGAGAAGAGAAGATTATGCAGTTATGATATTGATCAAAAATTGATCACTGGTTTAAAAGTGCAAATTTCATTACTCTGCTAACTTGAATCGATTAAGGAAGAAGAAAAAATAAAATTTCATGTCCGATTTTTAAGAAAAAAAATCATAAGAGCTGCGGAAAAAAATGTCAAATTCGCAGCGAATACGCCATTCTATTAAGCACACAATTAATGCCGCAAAGTACTTCAATTTCCTTCACGTCCCAGCCTGGCAGCCTACGACGTTCTATTGCAAGGCAGAAAAGAAAAAAGATTCGGAAGTATGGCACAAAACGTCCATTCCAACAAAACTAACATTGTATTAATGCTCACTTTTTAAAACAATAAACTAAAAAGAATTAAAAAGGTAGAAACTTTAAATTTTGGCTTCCAATACTACGTCCAAGCCCCTAGAAATTTGACGTAACTTTTGCAAATTATAGGAAAAAATTTAATAAAAAGGCGCGCTGTTTTAAGATAAAACGTCGATTGGTTTGGGAGTTCGACGTTGTTTTTTAAACATAACGTCAAACTTTTTTGTCTTCGACGTCAAATTGTACTAGTGGATGTAAAAACAAAACACAGTTTCACTATTTGTTCGCGCTTCCATTTCTGCTTGAACTTTCTTCTTGGTGGACGACTGCGATAAAGAAAGAAGGTCCTTTTAAGTCGTTTCTGCATTTGTAATGTCATTTGGTTCTCATTTCTAAGGTTGACCGATTGTTTTTCGTTTATCTTTAGGCTGTTTTTCGTACGGGGACAACGAAGTTCATCAACTTCTCAAGTGACACCGTTTGAAGTATGTTTTTTTTTCTTAAAATACTCTTACGTATGATGCATGTGATCGTGTTTGTGTTGTGTTTTTGGATTCTGGACGTATGATATCTATATGTACAACGATACTATGATAGTTTTTTTTCCTTTAACGTATGATATTTGTGTAAGTTTGTTGTCAGCGAACTTCCTCATCTTCTCCAGTGACACCATGTCAAGTTTCAATTTCTTTTTTCCTTAAATATCTCTTACGTATGATATATGTGTTCGTGTTTGTCGATTCTGGACGTAAGATATATGTATAACGATAGATATATTGTGTTGGTGTACGTATACTATGATAGTTTATTTTTTTCCTTCAACGTATGATAGGTATTTATTTTTGTTTCTCTACGTAAGTTAGTTTTTTTTTCATGGATTCTTTTCGTTTGGTTTAGTACTATGGATCGAAGCTAGATTCATTAGCGTCGTATTAGTGAAGAATATGACAGAGGGGTTTCTGAGTTCATATAATATGTTAAAGAACACGCAAAACCAATGAACGGGACATATTTTTGCCCTTGTGTTCGTTGTCTCAATCAAGTATATGAAGACTTGGACAACATCCATGATCATCTGTTCATCTATGGAATAATGAGAAGTTATACAGTTTGGACTTGGCATGAGGAAGTATAATATAACCCAACAACTTTAAGAGGTTCAGATTACGTGGACGAATGGATGGGTGATCATTTAGACGAAATGGTACGTGACGTTGGCGAAGAAAATTGTGGAAGAGCTCATTTATACGATAGTCTTAAGAACAATTCGGAGCAAGAGTTGTATCCAGGATGCATCAATTTTACAAGGTTATCGTCTACTTTGAAATTGTTTCATTTGAAAGCAAGAAACGGATGGACTGATAAAAGTTTCACGAAATTATTGGAGTTGCTGAAGGAGATGCTACCAGAAAATAACACGTTACCTATGCGTAATTACGACGCGAAGAAAATTATATGTCTAATGGGTTTGGAATACCAAAAGATACATGCATGCCCCAATGACTGTGTATTGTATAGAGATCATTGTGCTTCAATGAAGGTGTGTCCGACGTGTGGTTCGTCACAATTTAAGAAGAAAGTTGATGGAAATAACAATGAACGTAGTGAAGGTCCACCGGCTAAGGTCATGTGGTATTTACCTATAGTACCTAGGTTGAAACGATTGTTTTTTTGTTAAAGAAGATGCGAAGAATCTTATGTGGCACGTTGATGGAAGAAAATGTGATAATCTTCTTCGACACCCAACTGATTCCCCACAATGGAAGAACATTGACGGCACATTTCCCGAATTTAGTGCAGAGCTGAGAAACTTAAGACTTGCACTTGCTACCGATGGAATGAATCCTTATGGCAACTTAAGTAGCAAACATAGTTCATGGCCAGTTATTTTGATGATTTACAATCTATCTCCTATGTTGTGCATGAAGAGAAAATACATGATGTTGTCTATGATGATATCGGGTCCTAGACAACCTGGAAATGATATTGATGTTTATCTAAAACCGTTAATTGACGATTTAAAAATGTTGTGGGAAGAGGGCGTCAAGGTCTTTGATTCATATTCAGAAGAAAACTTTTGTCTGTGTGCAATGTTGTTTTGCACCATAAATGATTTCCCAGCATATGGGAACTTGAGTTGTTACAGTGTTAAAGGTCATTTTGCATGTCCTATTTGTGAAGAAAATACCAGCTATCTTCAACTAAATCATGGGCAGAAAACTGTGTACACAAGACACCGAAGATTCCTTCCTCGAAATCACCCTTACCGTAGATTGAAAAAAGCGTTTAATGGAAGACCTGAGGACGATGTAGTGTGCAGACCGCATAATGGGGAAGAAGTATACGCCCAGGTGAGGAACATTGATGTTGTCTTCGGAAAACATAAAAAAAACACCATTGATAAAAACATTTGGAAAAAGCGATCAATATTATTTAATCTTCCATATTGTTGTAAACTTGATGTGCGACACTGCATAGACGTGATGCATGTTGAAAAAAATGTATGTGATAGTGATGTTGGGACTTTACTAAACGTTAAAGGAAAGACAAAAGATGGAGTGAAAGCACGACAAGACCTGGTTGACATGGGAATCCTTTCTGAGTTACATCCGCAATCCATAGGAAGACACACCTACTTCCTCCAGCTTGTCACACTCTTTCAAAAAAAGAAAAACAATTTTTCTATCAATGTTTACATAGTGTGAAGGTTCCACAAGGTTATTCATCGAATATTAGTAGCCTTGTTTCTATGAAAGATTTGAAGTTGGTTGGTTTAAAGTCTCACGATTGTCATGTCTTAATACAACAACTTTTACCAGTAGCTATTCGAGCCATATTACCTGCCTCTGTTAGAGGTATTCTAACACGTTTGAGTTTGTTTTTCAATGCCATTTGCAAGAAAGTTGTTGATCCTCTACAGCTGGATGATTTGCAAAATGAGGCCATCAGACTATTGTGCCAATTGGAAATGTATTTCCCACCCTCATTTTTTGATATCATGGTTCATTTGATTGTCCATCAAGTGAGAGAGATTCGAATATGTGGGCTGGTTTTCTTGAGGTGGATGTACCCGGTCGAAAGATACATGAAGATCTTAAAGGGATATGTTAAGAATCAATTGAGACCGGAAGCTTCGATTATAGAGCGCTACATTGCAGAGGAATTCGTTGAATTCTGCTCAAGTTATATGCCAAGTTGTGACCCAATAGGACTTCCAAAGAAAATACATGAGAGCAGACCTGAAGGAAAGGGAGTTCGAGGTGTAAGGATTGAAAGTGTTAGTGGAAGAGAAGTTAATCAAGCACATTTGTACATTTTAAACAACACAGAGGATGTTATTCCTTACATTTCACAACACATTGATGAAATTAAGTCAGCACATCCACATATGAGTGAAAAGTGGACACTTAATGAACATAACAAATCCTTTTTAGCTTGGTTTAAGAAAAAGATTTATGCGACTCCGAAAATTTCTGAAAATCTATTAAGACTAGCTCATGGACCTAACACTGATGTGATCACTTTCGGCGGCTATTACATAAACAATTACTTGTTCTATTCAAAGGAGGAAGACGATAAAAGTAGAGTTCAAAACAGTGGAGTTACCCTACAAGCTGAGGCCTTACACTTTTCCAGTTCCAATGATAAGAATCCAATTACAGCATCAATCAGTTATTTTGGAATAATTCAAGAAATTTGGGAAATCGATTATCTTACTTTTAGAGTTCCAGTTTTCAAGTGTAAATGGGTTGACAGTAATTCTGGTGTGGTGACAGAAGACCTCGGATTCACTTTGGTGGATCTTTACAAAATGATTTACACAGATGAACCATTTATTATGGCTAGTCAAGCAAGACAAATATTCTGTCACTAACCCAATGAATCATAAATGGTCAGTGGTATTGGAAGGCAGAGCCATGCACACAACTCATCATGAAGACTCTCTAGATATACTTGAGACAAGCTACTTCTCATCAAGAACCATTGAAAATAAGGTTGATGATGTACTTGATGAAATACATGCAACTCGATGTGATTACAACGAAGGCATATGGGATAAATAGGTGTCTTAAGATTGTTTTAATTACTTGTACAATTTATTTGTTTTGTTTGTTCTAACTATAATGTACTAACACTTTGTAAACAGGTATGACGGGAGGAGGTAGGTAGATCTGTGACTCGGATGTCTGATGTCACATCCCGTTGGGTTAATGAGAAACCAGTAACGGTGGAGTTTGATCCTCGAACATTTGTGCCTATTGGGGCACATGCAACATCGTTCAAAAGTTACTTGGGCGTGATGGCAAAAGCACATGTCCCTATTGTCGCTACCTGTTGGAATGATGTCCCATAGGTTGACAAAAATCTACTATGGGAGGATATTTTGGTATGTTTAAGATGTTTTACTTCCATCATTGACTTATTTTTGTTGATCATGCTTTAACATTAATTTTGTTCTTAACAGGAAAATTGCGATATCCCTAATGATGAGAGGATAAGGAAGAAGATTTTATCCCACATTGTAGTCCGGTGGATGGACTTCAAGTCGAGTATGACACGTCAAATGTCTTTGGCTCTGAACAGAATGACACTCCTGTACAAAATATAAAATAACTGAGTAGGAGTGGGTGCAGTTTAAAGAATCTAGACTTACTCTAGAGTGACTAGTATGTTTTTTAATATTTTGCTCTAGTCACACAAGATGTTAATTTGTGATTTGTGCTTAATGATTTTCATTTTTTCATAGGTGAAAAGGATGGCCGCCCAGCAGAGGCAGAATCTTAATGATACACCACACGTACTATCACGTGGTGGTTATGTGTTATTAGAGAAAAAGATGAGAAAACGTCGCGTTGAGGAGTTAGGTCTTGAGTCACCTGATCTATTACCTCCACCAGCCAAACATGAATTGTGGAAGGCTGCACAGACAAAGTCCAATGGCCAGTTTCCATCGCAGTCTGTGATGACAAATTTATGAACACCGAAATACGGCGCCACAAACTTGTTTAAAAATCGGCAAGTGTGATCGAATCGTTTCAAGTAATAAACTCGGTAAGACCAAGTATCGTTCTCCCAAAGGACTCACGGCCTAGTTTAGTTATGTGATCCGTTGATTAGCTAAGACTTAAGAACGAAATAATTGGATTTTACTATGCAAAAGACGAAAATAAACATGTATGCATGAGTGTGATCAATGGCTAAAGCAAAATACAAACACTTTTGATACAAGAAGGCCTAGCACCATAGGACCCATCACAAGAGGGATGGCCAAAAAGCTCCAAGATGAGTATTCTCCCCAAGGTCAAATACTATTTGCTATTTTTGGATGGAAAATTGGAGAACAAGAAGATGTTACAAATTTGCCAAAACATGGAGAAGGGTAAAGTGGACATTTCCACACAAGAAGGGGTGTGCTTATCCTTCTATGGGGTGGCATTAGTAATTGTTTTCTTCATGTAAAACTCATTTCTCACGTGTTTCATAAGGCTTTCTAGAAGCCACACATTTAGCACATGGTTAGCATTTCAGATCTAAAAAAAACGTGTAAAAGGCTTGCTGAAGCTTTGAGATTGATCTATAAAATCTCATAAGCAAAGCTTGTATCTCACTTTTGAAGATATTGAGTTTTACTATGCTGATGCATTTTCCAGCAACCAGAACTCTTCCAAAAGTCACTTCTTATTGAGCTTTCCTTCTCCTTCTAGCTTCCTTCCAGTGAAGGCCGTCTGAGCTACAGAATCCACTCACCATAGAGCTCTTCCTCCATCTCTGCATCCACTGAATTCACTATTCCGCTGCTGCCAAACCACACTTCATTCCGCTGCCAGCTGCTTCTCGTGAGCCAACTTCGACACTGCTAATGATCCAATTCATCATTTCACTGCCTTCAACCCACACCTCTTCTGGAGCAACTTCATCAAGTGGTATTCAGAGCCTAGGTTCTGCATCACGCTCCAGCTGAGTATCTATTTTCATTCGCTGCATTCTGTCAACATTTCCATTCTTGTTTTCTGTATTCTGTTGTACTATTACATTGTTTTCACAGTTCCAGTAGATTTCAATTGAGAAATTTGTTGTTTCCACCTTTTAATTGCTTTATTGTTCATCATTTTAATCGGTCAATTCTTTGCTTTGAGTCTTTTAGTTTAGAAATCTAATTCTGTCATGTCTAGTAATGTGTTTTGGTTTTTTTGGTCAAATTTCTGAGTTGAAACTGGTTTGGGATAAATCTGCTGTGTTTGATTGGATTTTCAATAGAAGCACATGAGATGAGCAATGATTAAAGAGCTCAGTGCATCTTGAATTCCATCACAGTGCAGTGCCAATGAATGCCTATCCAAACCTGTTTTAAATCTGGTTTTTCATGTGTTTTCTCTGAAACTGCACCGTATGGAAACATCATCCTTGGCTGTGTTGATATGCTGACTTTACAATATATGCAAACCATATGAATATTGTATTGTCTAAGACCATAAAAACTGGATGCACCATTATGCAGAATCTGGAAATCCTGGTTTAAGCAGCTTGACCGAACTGCAATCATCTTTGTTTGAGTTTTTTTTTTCTGATTTAAAAATCTATCTAGTTCAGAACTCCCTGCTGGATTTCCTTCAAATCATTTCTAGAGTCTTGTTTAAGTTGATTTGCTGTCCTAGAGTCATTTTAATTGATTACATATCAGTTTGATTCCTTTGCTAAAAATTGGATGGTGAATTGGCCAAATTTGGTGTGAAAGAGCAACTGCAATAGTAAAATTTTGATTTAAAAGCATTTAGCCTCTGCTGGCAGTTTGCACAAGTCATATTTGGTAAAACAAATTTGCTCAAATCATAAAATTAAGAGTCCAAATTCGTTTGTGCAAAATGACCTGATGGACAAACACCCGAGAAGCTGACGACCGAAGCTGTGCGAGCTCGATTCGGACTCCTCGAAGCTTCTCCGACGAGTGAAGACGCAGCGGAAATGGACAAAAACTCGAAGAAGAACAAAAACAGAAGGTTAAACTCGAATAGAAAACCCTAAAATCATGAACGAACCCTAGAAAAGAGGGAAAACTCAAAATGAACCGATTAATTGGTTCAAACATAAGATTGGAGGAAAACAATCGGTGAAAAGTCTGGATCGAATGTGAAACAAGGTTTTAATCGGTGGAAATCAAAAGAAATGGTGAAGATGAGGTGCAAATATGGAAGGAGATGTATATTCATGAAGAGGAATGAAACTTACGGAGGAAGAGACGTGGATCTGTGATGATGATGCGTTTGAGAGGGAGAAACCCTAGCAGATGAGGTTTCTTCGAAATGGAAAATGAGAGAAATGTGGATGCGAGAGTGGGAAAATGGAAAGTGATGCGTTCGACAGAGAACGCGTGGCTGAAGAGCGCTGATGCAAGGAAGCTGGAGACGTACTGGCAGCTGACGCGTGCCAGATGTGGCAGTGGAGGCTCAGTGTGGAATTGAAAGAGAAGCACCGTGAAGTTTGAAGAAATGGAAGAATGAGAGTGTGCTTGGAAGGTGGCTAGAGGGAGTCTTTGGACTCTCTAGCCTGACTTTCAAGAGAGAATTGTTTCTATTTCAGAAAACTTAATTCTCATTAATCTCAAAAAGTCCTAATACAAGAGAGGAGTTGGGTATTTATAGTAACCCATACTCCTTAAGAGCTAAGCTAGGAAAAGTAAAATTACAAAAGAAAAACTAAGTCAAGTAGGATTCCATCATGCCCTCCCTCTTAAGAAAAGATTTGTCCTCAAATCTGGCAATCGCCTTATGAAGAAACTCCACACAATCTTTGGGAGCATGGCCATCTTAGAATGGCCTTATTCTTTTAGATCTAGTTTTCTTCCTCCTGGATCAAACACGAATCTGCAATACACATCAAATATATCTTCAGTTAATATCAATCCAAGAAAGAATTTTTCTTTAAAAACAAGAGAATAAGAACTTCTAATACTTTGATTAGTAATCTTTGAAAATCTTAGAAGTCCAGATTCAATTTTATCTTGAGTTAATTGTTTTCTTAAAGATAACAATAACTCAAGATTTGAATTGTCATATTTTGAAAATGTTTTCATGACAATTGATTTGAAAGAGAAGTCAAAAATTGAAAAGTAATCAATTATTGGAAAAGAAGTAAAGATTTGGAAACCTTCCCTTTTAAGTTCTATGGTCTTTGGAAGAATAGGATTTGCCATCAGTAACAATTTCTCCTTTTCTTTCTTCTCTCTTTCTTGCCTTTCTCTCTTTTCTTCTTTTCTCTCTTCTTCTCTTCTTAATTCCTCTCGTCTTCTCTCTTCTCTTTTCTCTATTTGTTCTCTCTCTCTCTTCTCTTCTTCTTTCCTTTCTTCCTTTTCTTTTCTCTCAATCTCTCTTTCTCTTTTCTTATCCTTGATCTCCTTTAGTCTTGCCCCAAATTCTAATTCTCTACGAAGAAACCCATGATCCTTTAAACTCTCAAGAAAAAGTTTTCCATCATCAATGCAATCCTTAATTAATTCTAGGTTTCTTTTAATGGTTGAAGGCACAAACTTTCTTCTCATGCAAGCTTTTAAATCATGTCAATCACGTATGGAAGACTTCCTACCTTTCCTAACATGATATTGTCTTTCATCCCACCACTCACTTGCATTTTCTTCTAACTTAGAGAGATATATGCTAAGGACATAATATTCACTCTCTTCATAAAACCAAGGATTTATTTTATCAATTTCTTTCTCCCAAGCTAGGTATGTTAATGCACCTATGTCTTTACCAAATGATGGAAGATTCCTAGCTTGTTTAAACATTTCATCAACTTTATCTAACCTAGAAGACCTATATGAACCATAAGAAGACATCTTTGTTTTTAAAAGTTTTCTTAATCTAAAGGGTTCAAAACTTTCACTTAGACAAGTCCCAGGTAAGAGAGGTGAGCTAAAGAGCTGCTTAAGTACCAAGTCTTGCCTTGCCAGAAATGTCTTAGGCTACTAACTAATTACCCCTTAAACTAAAATCACCTTTAGAAACAAAGTACACAACTCAAACAATTAAGCACAAATAAAAGACTAGACTCTCGGACTCTAATGTGAAAAGGCTTAGAGTTTAATCCCTTTTAGCCTAAATCACCCCTAAACGTAGAACACAAAATCAAAGAAACAAAATACTAAGGAAACCAGCGGACTCTAATGACCCTACGAGATACACAAATCAAATCAATATATACTCCTATGGTGAAGCTTGTAGCTTTGGCTAACAAGACACATTCACCTGTCTAGCTATGCTAAAAATAAAAGCAAATAAAGTTGCCAAGAGTTTGAAAGAGCATCAAGGACTCTTCCTAAACACTTGGACTTTATAAAAGGCCCTTTTACAAAACAAAAACTAAAGCTAACAGTGGGCAAACACAAACCCAGTACAAATACAAACAAAAATTGAAATCCTATGCTACGGTGCTCTTGGTGCCCACATTCACGTGATCCACTTTGCTTCGTGTCAATCTCAGTCCTGTCCAATTAGAGATGTTGCTGCTGCCACGATCTGACCCAACACCTTGTTCAAATGAAGATCCACGTGCTCAACTTAGTACTGCTGCTATCAAATCTTCTTGGTTTCTATTGATCAAGTTCTACAAACACATATGCACAACCTTCTATTAGTATTCACTTGGTTAAAACAGATTTCAAAAGAGGATATAGGGTAGTAATAACTTCCCTTTCTCTTGGCTGCACAAACTGTCCACTGAGATTTTGCTGCTGCTCAAATAATGGTGTCAACTTATACTGCACAAACAATTCCAACTAAATCAACAATTCACTTATCGCAAGCAATTTACAAATTATATCAAGAGTAGTTCAATCAAAACAAAAACAGTTTAAGGTAGAAGAATGGCCCCTTAGTCAAAACTGCATAGCAAGATGTAAATGCTACTTGTCACACGGATTCGGCACACACTTTACAATCTGCTACAGTACAATCAGTATGGCTTTTCCCAAACTACACAGAAAATTCACAACTAGTTCAGCAGAGAACAAAATGCAAATCAATGTCAAATATGTAATTCCAACTAAACTACCAAACAGATCAGCTCTGCACATTAAAATTTCACACCAAATTTCAGCAAGGCACAAATGGAAATGGATATTAAACCAGATGCAAATAGGTGTAAATCAAAGCTGATTAAACAACCATCCAGACTAATCAAAACCTGACCAATCCAATGCAATGCAGAATCAATTCCAATTCAGAGTTAGATTCAGATTGGCTAATCCTAGTGTACAAAAATTACCATACCAGATCAACTTCCAAATAATGCTAAGCAATACAGGCTATAACAGGAACAGTTCAACCACAACAGAAGTAATTTAAGATGAAAGAAACTCCCTTCAGTTTAACACTCCCACGTGAATTGCTTCTGCTTCTGGATGCTTAAGCTAAACTCTGTTGAGGTGCTATCAGTGAAGGTTCTGGTCTGCACTCCCAAATTCCACTCAATGCTGCAGTTTATCTATACACCAAGATCCCAGAGAAACAAAAGAATTAGTATTTATAACAGCACAGTTCAGATTGGATTATTATCAACACAGAAAAACAAATCCCAGCCCTAATCTAGACTTTCTCCCTGCATTGGTGTTTTTGAAACCTTAAAGGATTATTGCAGCTTCCAAACAACAATTACAACATCCAATTTATTAGCCAGAATTGAATCAAAGAAATAGTTTGCCTACATTAAATCTGCTAAGCCAACAATAACACTAGACCAGCATTATCACTTAATGTATGAATGTTCAAACTTGCTAAACCAAATTCAATTTTCAAGAACAGTTAAACCATATGATATCCAAGCAGAATATTCAATCAAATATGGTTAACTATTTCTAATCAGGCACCAATATAGCACGAAACTACACAACAGAATAAAAAAAAAACTCCCTATTCAACTTGGTGTAGTTTATGAAGGTAGCAAAGCTCCTTTTTCTCCACTGTAGGTATTCTTGTGTTAGACTTCCCACATGTGCAAACTGCTTTTGAACAGTGTTAATCAGAACAAAATCTGCACAACTAAATGGTCAGCACATTGCAAGTTCAGAAGTTATTTCAACACTTAAACAAGAACACACTCTCAACAAGAAATTTGGCTCTTAGATGCAGCCACACAAAACTCACAAAAATCAGTCTCTCTTAAAGCTTAAAGCACTCAAAATGGAAAGGTTTGGAAGGAAATTCTCCCTTGGCAGTACACAGCTGGAGAGTATTCCAGACCACCACCACCTAAAATGCTACCAAGCACACAAACCTCCTTTCAAATTCCAGAAATTCAGAGTGAAAAAACTTCTCAAGTAATAAAGAAATGGCTAGGCTAAGGTCAAAGATCAGAAATCAGAGCAGAACAGCCACAAATAAGGACAACACAGCAGATCTATTACTTAAGACAACTCTAGATCAGATTATGAAAGCAAACAAAAGCTCAATTACAGAACAGCAGATCAGAGTTTACACGTGCACTGAGACAAAACCAGAGTTATCAACCAAGACAAGCAAGAAACAAAGCTTTTGATCAAAGTAAGCACAACAAATAGAACCTATGGAATAGAACTAGAACAGATTTTAAAAACAATAAAAAGGACTTAAGTTGAACCAGTTATGACTAAAGAAAGTTATATCTGATTTGATTTTGGCAGAAATAGTTTACTGAAACAGTGAACAATAATGTGAATTGCACCAATTCTCTTTGCTCTTTTTTTTTTTTTTTTTTCAATTTGATAGCCAAATCTGAGTTGGATAACACTTTAGCACTTGCTATGTTTAGTCACAATTCACAACAGATCACCTAATCAGTTTTGCAACTTAATCAGACTTTTGCCAAAGGAAAGTGAACATGGTTCAACTCAAAAAAAAATCTAAAGGAAAAACAAGAGGTTAATCACTCTCAGCCACAATTATAGTTTCAATATCACTGGTTTAGGCTTCCTTGAGTGACCAAAAATTTATTCTCAATTGCAGAATTGATAACAAAGTGAAAACAGTGAATGCACATTATGGATCACAAACTCAGAAGTTCAAACTAAGTTCAATCACTGTTGTAAACAGTTTTAATGCAATTCTGCAGATTCATATACCTCAATAGATGCCAACGAAACAAAGACAATACTGGAAAATTTTGAATCAGAACTTGGCAAAGAATTTAAAACCAAGTATGAAAGACTCACAGACTCTTCAAAGCAAATTCCAATTTCGGTGTAATTGGTGAAAAACAGTGTTGATGTTAGTCAATTGCACCCGAGCTCACAATTGAAATTCATCACTCATTTGGTGTGCAATGACATTCACATTCCAAACACATTTCAGATCATGAATCGCACAATTAGCACATGATACATCAACCAATTCTGCCACTGAAATCTGTCATCGAACTCATTCAATTGAATGTCACGGCTCTTGATGATTGACAAGATTCAAACAAGGCAGATATCAAATCAAATCATGCATTGGAAATTTGAAAGGTTAAACTCAGATTAAGAATAACAAAATAAAACAAAGCACAAGACTAAAACATGACAGAAATGGATTTAGAAATTAAAAGACTCAAACAAATTGGATTCACCGAATAAAATGATAAAAACACTGACTCCAGTTAAAGACTCAAACACAGAACGACACAAACAGATGTACAGAATCACAAAATAGAATTCAACACATATTACAACACAAGACAAAGAAGGAAAATGATGAACACACGTAAATGAAGAAAACGCACCAGAGAAGCGAAACAGAAACGCGAAACAGAACTCAGAATCAAAATCAAACCGAGACAGAACAAGATGAATGAACAGAGACGCGAAACAACTGAAACAAGAATCTAAACAGAGATACTTACCTTCGAAGCGTGTTCGACCTTGCTCTGATACCACTTGATGGACAAACGCCCGAGAAGCTGACGACCGAAGCTGTGCGAGCTCGATTCGGACTCCTCGAAGCTTCTCCGACGAGTGAAGACGCAGCGGAAATGGACAAAAACTCGAAGAAGAACAAAAACAGAAGGTTAAACTCGAATAGAAAACCCTAAAATCATGAACGAACCCTAGAAAAGAGGGAAAACTCAAAATGAACCGATTAATTGGTTCAAACATAAGATTGGAGGAAAACAATCGGTGAAAAGTCTGGATCGAATGTGAAACAAGGTTTTAATCGGTGGAAATCAAAAGAAATGGTGAAGATGAGGTGCAAATATGGAAGGAGATGTATATTCATGAAGAGGAATGAAACTTACGGAGGAAGAGACGTGGATCTGTGATGATGATGCGTTTGAGAGGGAGAAACCCTAGCAGATGAGGTTTCTTCGAAATGGAAAATGAGAGAAATGTGGATGCGAGAGTGGGAAAATGGAAAGTGATGCGTTCGACAGAGAACGCGTGGCTGAAGAGCGCTGATGCAAGGAAGCTGGAGACGTACTGGCAGCTGACGCGTGCCAGATGTGGCAGTGGAGGCTTAGTGTGGAATTGAAAGAGAAGCACCGTGAAGTTTGAAGAAATGGAAGAATGAGAGTGTGCTTGGAAGGTGGCTAGAGGGAGTCTTTGGACTCTCTAGCCTGACTTTCAAGAGAGAATTGTTTCTATTTCAGAAAACTTAATTCTCATTAATCTCAAAAAGTCCTAATACAAGAGAGGAGTTGGGTATTTATAGTAACCCATACTCCTTAAGAGCTAAGCTAGGAAAAGTAAAATTACAAAAGAAAAACTAAGTCAAGTAGGATTCCATCATGACCATTCAAACCACCAATTTTTAAGCACTTTTTCTGGTATAGTTGCGGATTTTTTTTAATTTGAAAGCTTGTTGTGATTACTGCATCAAAGTTAGTTTCAATTTGGTAGCAAAAGCTTGGTTAAGGTGATTATAAAGAAGTGCAACATTGAAACTTAACAATAGACTGCATTTTAAAAAAAAAAAGCTGTGTGAACCAGTGCCAAGCAAATTTTAAACTCTGATGCACATTTTTTTTCAGCCTTCTGCTAGGCATTTATTCAAACACTTTGCCTAGTTTAAATTTGGTTTCGAATTGATCATAGCTGCAACTTATCTTTGTTTCTTGCTTTTCAAATCCACTCTAGATCCTTTCCTAAGTTCATTTTGAGTGCCACCATTCATTGGAAACCGATTAATTGATTGATTTAAGTTGTTTGAAAATCCTGCACATAAGCTGTTTGATAAAATCACAGTTGTGCATTCTGGTTTAACAGTTTTCTGGCAGCAGTGTTGATTTTCTGGCTTAATAATTGATTATTGGTGGTTTGTATGAGCTCTCTGTTGGGTGCAGAACTATCTCAAAACGTCCTACAACACTGGTAGCATCTTAGGCAGTGGATTGGAGCAAGGAAAGATCAACTTTGGAGTTGATTTTTGGTGCAGCAGAACCACATTCTTCACTGGTCTGCATCAAACTGGTTGCTGCAACAACAACATAATTCACTTTGCAGCTGAGAGAATTGCATGAATCCAGTCTGATTCATTACTTGTTTGAGAGCAACCAAAGCTGCCACATTCAACTACATACTTGTTTTCCCAAATTTTGTTGTTTCCCTTGTATTTTTGTGTATACTTTCTTTTCCAATTTTGTAAGTTGGCCATTTCAAGCAAGTGAAGTGGAAGAGCTCATAAGTGTTCTTCCCTCATTTGCTAACTTGACTGAAAGTCTCATCACTTTAAAATTGGTAGACGGTGAGTGTGTCTTAGATCCAAAGTCTAAGCCTCACCTAGGAGACCTCACTTTAATTGCTTTTCCCATTCTCGACTAGATAGCATATATCTTGTGCGAATAGGAAGCTCTCTTAGGGGTCCGAATTTAGAGTTTAGGTTGTGTCTTTTCTTTGCTTTGTGTTTTCTTTGTTGTCTTTAAGACTTAAGTGGATTTAAGAGTGATTTTGATCTAAGGACTCTAGTAAGTAGCCATAAGCATATTTGGCAAGGATAAGGCTTGGTACTTAAGCATTCCTAGTGAATCACCTCCCTTACCTGGAATATTGCTTTCAAGCGAAAATCTCTAGTCTTTACTTCAAGAATAACATTTAAGTCCATCATAATGTCTAGAAGGCATTCTCCTAGGATTAGTGATAGTGAAAAAGAAAATTTTTCTCTTCAAACTTTAGTTAATGAATTCAAGGAAATAAGAAGAGAAATGAATGAAGAGAAAGTCAATAGAGAGCTTCAAAATGTTGTTATTCAAGATGAGTTGAGATTGATAAGGAAAAGTAAGTCTAGGGGAAGTCAGAGTGAAAACTCTCAAGAGGGAGGGATGTCTTTGAGTCTGGGTGATTATTACCCTCATCAGCCTTCTACTTCTAGGAGGCATAGGAGAAATTCTCATGCACCCCCACCCCCTAAAGAAGTCAATGTTGTGTTGCCTCACTTCCATGGGAAGGACAATGTAGAGGCTTATCTTGATTGGGAGATGAAGGTAGAACAATTGTTTGAATGCCACCAAGTGAGTGAAGAGAGGAAGGTCTCTCTAGCTACCCTAAGCTTTCAAGGGTATGCAATGTATTGGTGGACTGCCTTGGTCCAAGAGAGGCTTAGACATCAAGCCCCTCCCATCCACTATTGGAATGATCTCAAGTCTGCCCTTAGGAGGAGACACATTCCCTCCTACTACAATAGAGAACTCATGGATAAACTCCAAAGGTTACAACAAAGGTCTATGACAGTTGAGGAATATAGACAAAAGATGGAGTTGTATATGATGAGGGCAGGCATAGTAGAAGGTCCAGAAACTACTTTAGCTAGATTTTTAAGTGGGCTCAATTTTGACATAAGAGATAGGGTTGAACTTCTACCTTATAGAGATTTGAATGATATTGTTCAAATGTGTATAAAGGTAGAACAACAAAACTTGAGAAAATCTTCTTCTAAAAGAATTCAAGTTCAACCTACTTTTGAAAAGAAAATTTTTAAAGAAAAAGAGCCATTTAAACCTCTAGCCAAAATAGAAGAGAGACCCAAGAAAGAGACACCCTCACACACCAGAACAAGTGAAATCAAATGCTTCAAATGTCTAGGAAGGGGTCATGTAGCTACTTAATGTCCTACAAAAAGAAACATCATTTTGAAAGGCAAGGACATTTATAGTAGTGAAAGTGACACCCTAACTAGTCAAAGTGAGAGTGAGGAAGAAGAAAGGGAAGAGGAAATATATGCTGATGATGGACAACTTCTCATGGTGAGAAGGATACTTAGCAACCAACCAAGTCTTGAACACCTATCACAAAGAGAGAACATCTTTCACACAAGATGTAAAATTCAAGAAAATCATTGTTCTCTCATTGTTGATAGTGGATCTTGTTGCAATTGTTGTAGCACAAGGTTGGTTGAGAAGTTGAAGCTTGATATTATACCCCATCCAAAACCTTATAAACTTCATTGGCTAAATGAAGATGGGGATATAATAGTCAAGAATCAAGTGAAGTTGGCATTTTCCATTGGGAACTTCAAAGATGAAGTTTTATGTGATATAGTTCCCATGGAAGCATGTCATGTGTTTGATGGACAAATTTGTAAGCACCAAAATATGATGTCACAAACTTGTTTCACAATCGGCAAGTATGACCGAATCGTTCAAGTAATAAAACTTGGTAAGACCAAGTATCGTTCTTCCCAAAGGACTCACAGCCTAGTTTAGTTATGTGGTTTCTTGATTAACTAAGACTTACAAACGAAATATTTGAGTTTAAAATGCAAGACAGAAAATAAACATGTATGCATGAATTTTGATCAATGGCAAAGACAAAAGATAAACACTTTCAATGGAATATATGAATGAATATGTTGTTGGGGGTCAATTTCATCTCATCCACTCTCATATATTTTAGGAATTCAACATTCAAATCATCATTGTTAATGCCACTCTCTAATGTACCATTCTAGATGGCTTCTCCCTAATCAAATAGTTCATACAATTCCTAGCATTCCTAATGATTAGTTCATGAGTGCAGGAGCTTAAAGGCAACCAATAGAATATTGTCAGTATAATATTGGGAGAAATTCCCCGGATCTAGACTTCCCCGTACGTGTCCGTATCGACAAAACCAATAATCATGCATTAGAATGAGTTAAACAATGCAAGCATTGAGCAAAGAGGAAAAACCCTAACTAATGATGAAAGAAAGCATATGTCTTAATTCAAAGATGTACTCAACAGATTCCATATATGAGAGCTTCAAGAGATTACATTGATTCCCCAACAAACATACAAGGTTTAGTTCACCATATTCATGGTGAACCTAGAGGAATAACAATGAAAGTATGAAAGAATAAACCCAATAAAGTGGAAGAGGTAGCCTGAGCATCCAAGATCCTCCTTCAAAGGGGTGAAAGAGAGAGTGTTTGCCTCGTTTCTGCCAAAGATCCCTAACTAAAGGACGTGCAAGCCCTTATATACTAATCTAGAGTTACAAAAGATTACAAAAGCCCAAGCCCAAAAAGTGCCGCTCAGCGCCATTTACCGCTCAGCGGTGGTTACGCGTCTTCTTTCTTCCCCTCAGCGGCCATTTGCCCCTCAGCGGTTCCAACGCCACCTCTTGAGTGCCGCTCAGCGGTAGTTTGCCGCTGAGCGGTGCCTTCGACTTCTCTTTTTACACTCTTTCTTGTCTTTTCTAATGTCCTCTCTCTCATTCTTCACTTCTTTCACCAAATTCACCTCAAAACCTGCACAAAAACACTCAAATCAAGCATAAACCTGTCCAGCTCTCTTATTTCTGAAAATATAAACAAAAGGCATGATTTCAAGCTAGTTTCTAAGTCTAAAGGTTGCTTTTAGTATCACTTTTAAGCATGAAAATAACAGTTTTTCAACTGTTATCAGTGTTATTGGGGAGACCATGGCAATTTGATCATCAAACTATCCATCATGGTCTAACCAATACCATCACTATCCATCAAAAGGACAAGAAGTTTGTGCTTCATCCTTTGACTCCTACCCAAGTGGCTAAGGATCAAGCACAAATGAAGTTGTTAAGAAAGCAAGAACATGATCAAAAGAAAAAGTCAAAAAGAAAGAAGGGTATAGAGATAAGTGTATCACCTAAGGTCACTCAACATGAAGTTCTTTTAAACAAAAAGACTCTAATCAATACACTTCAAGTTGAGCAACCTTCATACCTTCTTCTTTGTCAAGGGACACTTACATGCATAGCTAGTGATCCAAAGACTTCAACTCCTTCTCCACCCATTCAAAAACTTTTGAAAGAATTTGATGATCTATTTCCAAAAGAAATTCCAAAAGGGCTTCCACCCATAAGAGGAATAGAACATCAAATTGATTTCATTCCAGGGGCAATTCTTCCTAATAGGCCAGCCTATAGGACAAACCCCCAAGAAACTAAGGAGATTGAGACACAAGTCCAAGAGGTTCTAGATAAATGCTTAGTTCAAAAAAGTCTAAGTCCCTGTGCTGTACCAGTGTTGCTTGTACCAAAAAAAGATGGGAAGTGGCGCATGTGTTGTGATTGTAGAGCTATCAACAACATCACAATCAAGTATAGACATCCCATTCCTAGGCTTGATGATATGTTTGATGAATCAATATTTTATTGATTTCACTTAGTTTATTGTATTGGATTTAATCGGGGAATTGTGCTTAATTGTCCAGTATTTTCCCATTTTTACTAATTGTGCTTAATTTGACCAAAAATTCTAATTTTAATTAACTTGGATTATTTGAGCAAATTATTTGCATTATTAATTGCAGGGAAAATGTTGGAAATACAATTTGGAACATTTGGAGATCAAAAGAAAATGCCACATCAATATACTTTAAACTAAAATGAGTGAGGAGGTGTGGATTTAAATTATGGGAGTGCACATGGAGATTGGCTTGATTGGAGAAGCTAAGAAGTGGTGCTGGAAGAAAAAGGGAGGCTCACGGGCTGAAGACCAAAAACAGCTGCCACGTCCACACAGCACATCCAGCGGGTGTGCACGAAGGAATTCCACACAGCCCAGCCATAGTCCAGCAGGAGCAGATTGGTCACGGTCCAGTACCAGCTGCCACCGAGAGGGAGATCTTCATCTAGCAGCTTGAATTGGTGCAGCAGCCCACACGATAAAGCACAGCAATCACACGCAGCAGCACATCACGGCCCACATCTGGAAGCACACACGGAAGAAGTGAAGCAAGTCCACGGTCCAGCACACGTGGAGAAGCAACAACGGAGGAGAAAGAATTGAAACACACGGGCTGAATCCAGAAGCAACATTCAGCTTGGATGAAAGCCACGTCCACATCCCAGTATCTTCATTATCCAGCAAGCGGTGCAGTAGCAGGCCCACAAGAAGCTCATTCCTTCTTCACGCTCCAGCTTCAACAATGGAAGCATAGGGGGGTGCATCCAGCACAGATCAGTGGCTTTCATTTTTCCAGAGCTTGGGGTGACGAAGGGGACTCTCCCATTTGGATTAAAAACGTTTTGGAGGAGAGGAAAGTGAGGGTAACAGCCGCCACTTGAGTAGGAGTTCATTTTAATAGTTTGGAAGAAGGAAGCCGAGAAGTAGAGAGGAGGGATATTAGAGAAAAAAAATGTAGCTTTGAGAGGTTCCAGTAGCCGCCACACTCATTTATCTTTTTCTTGTTTTTTTGGCTTTTAACACTATTTTCAATGGAATGAAAAAGAAACACACTTCTCTTTCTTGGTAGGATGAAACGCGGATGGTGAAGGCTTCTTATTTTATTCATGCTTTCAATGCTTTCACACGGAGATTGGTTGGGTTTTTGCGGTGCATCCAGTCTCCCAGTCTCTCGGTTTTTTTTTTTGGGGTTTAGGCTTTTGGCTTTGAACGTTTGCTGGAAAAATGTAAAAACTGGAAAGCTGCAGAGATGTTACGACTGCTGGAAGGAAAGTAGTCTTGCTTTTGTTTTTATGGAATGCGAAATAGAGTAGGTGTTGATTTTGTTTTAAGCGGTGCACACGGTGACTTGTGAAGACAGCTGGAACAGAAAAGTGGTGCCATGGCTGGAAACAAAGAGGAGAAGGTTGATTTGTTTTAGTGGAGTAAGGAAAGGGAGTTGCACGATTTTCAGTGAAGAAAAGGGGGGGCAGGCTGTTACGTTTAGGAAGAGGACAAACCATTTTGCTGGAGAAATGCTCTCACGGAGGTTGATTTGTTTTAGTGGAGTAAGGAAAGGGAGTTGCACGATTTTCAGTGAAGAAAAGGGGGGCAGGCTGTTACGTTTAGGAAGAGGACAAACCATTTTGCTGGAGAAATGCTCTCACGGAGAAAAGGTGTGCACGCTGATTGATTGAAGCAGGAGGTGTCACGATTGCATTTTGGAAGAACACGTTGTCATAGTATGAGGGAATTCTAGAATGCATTTTCATTTTCTTTTGAGAAGCATGAAGCGGTCTGCTCATTTGGAAGAAGTGCTCTGGGATTTTCATTTGGTCTTCACGCATGAACAAGTTGCATTTTTATATTTTATATATTAATTTTGCATTTAGCATTTTTCTAGTTTACATTATGCCTTTTACTGTTGATACCTTTCTTTTCCTTTTAGTAGTGTTGATGCGTTCCAATGCTATTCTGTTTCTTTTCTTTTATGTTGTTTAATACAATGAGGATTTCATTTTTACCCTTACCATTGCATCCTAATTACTCCAAACAATTAAGCATTGAATGTTTTATTCCAGTATTTTCTTTATGTTTTCAACTATGTTTGGTTGTATATAATTTCTAGTTTTAATTTAGTTCGTTTCGAATCACAAAAACACTTTCAAACCCCCCTACTACGTGTTTGATCTGAGACTGAACCCAAATTGGTCCTTGAGAGATGACCTAGGAGTCACTTCCTAGTCTATACTGCATTATTCTATGCACAACTTTTGTGGGAGGTGCGACCCTCTCATCAAAATGGCGCCGCTGCCGGGGACCAACGGTTCGGTCTTAGGTTTTTGTTGTGTTTGTGTGTGTTGTGTTTTGTCATGTGATGTGATGTTCTGTTTTGTGTGTGCGTGTTGCATGTATAAATGTGTTGTGTTTTATTTGTTTCGTGATTTTTAGTATTCTTCTTTTTCCATGTCTACCTATTTTGATTTCGTGAACACTGCTTGTTTTGCTAGTGCCTCTGATTATGATTCTCCTTCTGCATGTTACTCTGATTGTAATTCATATTCTGCTGATTTCTATGTTGAGAACAATACGACTCATCCTCTAATTTCTGAGAGTGCTCTTTGTGAGCCGGTTTCACTTAAGGAGGATAATCTTCATTGCGATCTCACCCCTGGACTGATACATTTGCTGCCTAAGTTTCATGGTTTTGCAGGAGAATGCCCACACAGACATTTGGAGGAGCTCCACATCATGTGCTCTTCAATGAAGCCTCTAGATGTCCCTCTTGATTACATTTTCTTGAGCGCATTTCCGCATTCATTACAAGGAGCAGCTAAGGATTGGAAAGACTCTCTTCCTCTGAGATCCGTTACCGATTGGGGATATCTTGAGCATCAGTTTCTGAGCAAATTTTCCCTTGTGCAATATGCTTACAGCAACGGTCTTGGATGGAATGACCCTACTTTGGGATGGTATAATGCTCCACAGCATCAATATAAAGAACCACCATTCCAGAGTACTTTCATGCCTCCACCAGTCCAGCAATATCAGAGTCAGCAATATGATGCTCCTGCCCAAATAGCTCCTCAGCCTTCTACTTCTGAGCCTACATTGCAGGAGTTGTTGGAGCAGATGACCATGCAGAACCTTCAGTTTCAGCAAGAGAACATGCAGTTCCAGCAAGAAATAGGAGCTACCATTCAGAGTATGACTGATCAGATAGGGCAGATGGCCACTCAACTCACTGAGGAACAGTCTCAAGATTCAGAGTTACCATTTCAGACTGTTCAGATTCCAGATGATGATGATAGTGGCATCAACATAGAAGATGGGGAGAAGAGTCATGAGCTTACTACTGCGCCACATACTTTCCCACCTTCAGATGGTCCCACTCTTGCACCTGAGGAGACCGAGAAAGATTTTGAGGACCAGGCATATATGAGCAACATTTTTGAGAAAGTTAGACCATCATCAGCTTCCACCATTCTTCCAATCTTCAGGGAAGTGGAGGTAAGCATACCTCAGTATGATTATGTCAGTGATGATTATATTGATGATTATGTTGTTGAGAGGTATGCTGATGATTATATTGTTGTTGAGTCTGATTTTAATTTTCCCTCTATGCATGATGAGAACCAATTTTTGCTGTCGCATCCGAATGTTTATTCTCCATGCATTGAACATGAATCTGAGTCTGTAGTTGATATTGCTTGTGATTTTGAAATTGATTCATGTTTTGAGGATGTATCTGAGGTTCAGTCTGATAAATTGGGATTGGGTGTTATACCTCTGCACGTCATTTCTTTGGAGCCACATTGCACTAACCATGTTGCAGGAGGTACACATGAATTTGACCAACATGCACCCACAGTGGAAGGAAAAGGTGCTTACATACACACTAGTTTCAACAGCAATAGGCACCAGCTGAACCCGCTCATGAACAATCCTTTCTTCTTAGATCCAGCTGTGGATGATATCTCCCTACTAGATCAAATCTGGAGGATGAAGCAATTCTTCCTCAAAACTTGCTTGCTGGATCCTGTGGTGGAAGACATCTCCCTGAAAGTCCAAAATTGGCAACTGCCACCATAATCAGGGGAGTTTTCCTTTTCTCTTCTCCTCCTTTTCCTACTTTTATTGCACTTGTCCATGATGTGTTGATTGTTCTAATTTCTGATCTTATGCTTATGACACATTGAGGACACTGTGTAGTTTAAGTGTGGTCTATTGGGGGAGATTCTGATTTTTCTTTGTTAGTTTTTGTTTTCCGTGTTAAATTTTTTTTTCTTTTCTAGGTAGTTTTGTTGTGTCTTGTGTACAGTTTTGCATGCTTTTCGTGAATTCTGGATTGTGGTTAGGTTGTCAGTTTTCCTTCACTTCATTGATACTCTGATTGGTTGGAAATCCTTGCTTTTCTGTGCTTGGAAGATGATTATGATTTTTGAGAGTTGAATTGATTGTGACAGAATTACCCTGTGTGAGATTTGAGCCACTTTATGTTCTTTCTTGTGTGTGATATGTCTCTTGATTGCTTGCGCATATGCCTTTGCTTGACTCTTGTTGATAACTCTTGATTGATGTGCATGTTTGGAGATGATGAAGGCATTTTTGTTCTTGAGCCTCTTTGGCCAAATAAGCCTACCTTGTTCTAAACCTTTGATAACCCTTTTTGAGCCTATACTTTCCTCATTTCTTTGTTTTGAAGCTCATACACCAGCCCTAAAAAAAAAACCATTATTACCTTAGCCTTGGGGAATTTTGGAGCTTTGGAATTGTTTTGGGAATAAGTGTGGTCTCCTGGGAGTTTCAGAGGAATTGGCTAGTGAGTCCTCTTCTTATCGTGTTTTTGTAAATATGTGGTGTATCTTATCTCTTGAAATTGTGTGCTGAATAGAGAAAAGAAAAGAGACAGGATGAAAAAAAAAAGAGTAGAAAAATAGTGAAAAAAAATGTGAATAATTGTGAATAATGGAGTCAAGAAGAGGATGGAATTAGAGGTTGTGGGTGTGTTTGAATGTGTTTACACTTGTTCCCCATTGCTCCTCTGTTCCTTATGGTTTGTAGCTTCTTATCCAGATATATCCTACCTTGTCCTTGGCCCCATTACAACCATGAAAAGACCTTTTGATTTGAACATGCGTATGTGCTTGAGTGTTGATATTAGAGGCTTGCCAAGTCTATTTGTGTTTGCTTTCTTGAGTGCATTGAGTGACATCGATTTACCTTAAACACTTGAGAGAAACACTCATTGTGTGCATCTGTGAGGCTATGTTACTTTTGATTCACCTCTTGAGCTGATTGATCATTTTGCCATGTCTTGAATTGCTTGGATGATTTCATGAGTATTTGCTTTCTCTGATTGATTCTGTGTTGGATATTGTCTACTTCCTTTCTTGGTCCAGATTCCTTGAGAACTGTGTAATTCTATTTTTGTCATTGTCAGTCTTTGTTTTCTGTGTGCTGAGTGTGTCACCTCCCTAAAAGTCCTTTGAACTATTCCCTGATCTGCGTCTTGATTTTGCCCAGGAGTGCAAAAGACTAAGTGTGGTCTATTTTGATGAATCAATATTTTATTGATTTCACTTAGTTTATTGTATTGGATTTAATCGGGGAATTGTGCTTTATTGTCCAGTATTTTCCCATTTTTACTAATTGTGCTTAATTTGACCAAAAATTCTAATTTTAATTAATTTGGATTATTTGAGCAAATTATTTGCATTATTAATTGCAGGGAAAATGTTGGAAATACAATTTGGAACATTTGGAGATCAAAAGAAAATGCCACATCAATATACTTTAAACTAAAATGAGTGAGGAGGTGTGGATTTAAATTATGGGAGTGCACATGGAGATTGGCTTGATTGGAGAAGCTAAGAAGTGGTGCTGGAAGAAAAAGGGAGGCTCACGGGCTGAAGACCAAAAACAGCTGCCACGTCCACACAGCACATCCAGCGGGTGTGCACGAAGGAATTCCACACGGCCCAGCCATAGTCCAGCAGGAGCAGATTGGTCACGGTCCAGTACCAGCTGCCACCGAGAGGGAGATCTTCATCTAGCAGCTTGAATTGGTGCAGCAGCCCACACGGTAAAGCACAGCAATCACACGCAGCAGCACATCACGGCCCACATCTGGAAGCACACACGGAAGAAGTGAAGCAAGTCCACGGTCCAGCACACGTGGAGAAGCAGCAACGGAGGAGAAAGAATTGAAACACATGGGCTGAATCCAGAAGCAACATTCAGCTTGGATGAAAGCCACGTCCACGTCCCAGTATCTTCATTATCCAGCAAGCGGTGCAGTAGCAGGACCACAAGAAGCTCATTCCTTCTTCACGCTCCAACTTCAACAATGGAAGCATAGGGGGGTGCATCCAGCACAGATCCAGTGGCTTTCATTTTTCCAGAGCTTGGGGTGACAAGGGGACTCTCCCATTTGGATTAAAAACGTTTTGGAGGAGAGGAAAGTGAGGGTAACAGCCGCCACTTGAGTAGGAGTTCATTTTAATAGTTTGGAAGAAGGAAGCCGAGAAGTAGAGAGGAGGGATATTAGAGAAAAAAAAATGTAGCTTTGAGAGGTTCCAGTAGCCGCCACACTCATTTTTCTTTTTCTTGTTTTTTTGGCTTTTAACACTATTTTCAATGGAATGAAAAAGAAACACACTTCTCTTTCTCGGTAGGATGAAACGCTGATGGTGAAGGCTTCTTATTTTATTCATGCTTTCAATGCTTTCACACGAAGATTGGTTGGGTTTTTGGGGTGAATCCAGTCTCCCAGTCTCTCGGTTTTTTTTTTTGGGGTTTAGGCTTTTGGCTTTGAACGTTTGCTGGAAAAATGTAAAAACTGGAAAGCTGCAGGGATGTTACGACTACTGGAAGGAAAGTAGTCTTGCTTTTGTTTTTATGGAATGTGAAATAGAGTAGGTGTTGATTTTGTTTTAAGCGGTGCACACGGTGACTTGTGAAGACAGCTGGAACAGAAAAGTGGTGCCATGGCTGGAAGCAAAGAGGAGAAGGTTGATTTGTTTTAGTGGAGTAAGGAAAGGGAGTTGCACGATTTTCAGTGAAGAAAAGGGGGGGCAGGCTGTTACGTTTAGGAAGAGGACAAACCATTTTGCTGGAGAAATGCTCTCACGGAGAAAAGGTGTGCACGGAGAAATGCTCTCACGGAGAAAAGGTGTGCACGCTGATTGATTGAAGCAGGAGGTGTCACGATTGCATTTTGGAAGAACACGTTGTCATAGTATGAGGGAATTCTAGAATGCATTTTCATTTTCTTTTGAGAAGCATGAAGCGGTCTGCTCATTTGGAAGAAGTGCTCTGGGATTTTCATTTGGTCTTCACGCATGAACAAGTTGCATTTTTATATTTTATATATTAATTTTGCATTTAGCATTTTTCTAGTTTACATTATGCCTTTTACTGTTGATACCTTTCTTTTCCTTTTAGTAGTGTTGATGCGTTCCAATGCTATTCTGTTTCTTTTCTTTTATGTTGTTTAATACAATGAGGATTTCATTTTTACCCTTACCATTGCATCCTAATTACTCCAAACAATTAAGCATTGAATGTTTTATTCCAGTATTTTCCTTATGTTTTCAACTATGTTTGGTTGTATTTAATTTCTAGTTTTAATTCAGTTCGTTTCGAATCACAAAAACACTTTCAAACCCCCCCACTACGTGTTTGATCTGAGACTGAACCCAAATTGGTCCTTGAGAGACGACCTAGGAGTCACTTCCTAGTCTATACTGCATTATTCTATGCACAACTTTTGTGGGAGGTGCGACCCTCTCATCAAAATGCATTTTGTTGAGAGGGTCGCACCTCCCAAAAAAATTGTGCATAAAAGAATGCAGTATAGACTAGGAAGTGACTCCTAGGTCGTCTCTCAAGGACCAAATTAGGTTCAGTCTCAATCAAATACGTAGTGGGGGGGTTTTGAAAATGTTTGTGATTTTTAATAAACTGAATTAAAACTTAAAAGTAAACACAACGGAATACAATTAAAGATATTCAAATGAAACACCTAAACTAGAACATTAAATGCACAATGTTGTAAGCTATCCTACACATTCACCACCAAAAAGAAGAAAATCATTTCAACATATAATATAAAATATTTTAAGGCAAAAGAAATAAAAGAAAATTAACTTCTCTACCATTAACCGTGGCCCAAACATCTATCAAGAGAATTTGAAATTTGCAATTGCTTCTAAAACATACTCCTTGGCCGTGACACTTCCATGTGTGTTCTTTAAAGAAAATTAAAATAATTGGGATGCTTCTTCCTTCCAGCATGGTGCCACTAGTGCAAAATTGATCTTTAACGTCATCTCATAGACGTTCGTCCACCAAAACCCCAACGTAAATAATTGACCGGTGGCATAAATGTAAATAATTGAGTGTGGAGACGTCCGTCCTAGACGGGGCCGGACGTCTATAATACAGTAGACGTCCGACCCCTCTAACGGACGTTCAAGGGGTTGACAGGTTCAACTACTCTGTCAGCCTCTTGAACGTCCGTCCTGGAGGGGGACGGACGTTTAATATATATAGACGTCCGTCCCCCTCCAGGACGGACGTTCAAGAGGCTGACAGAGTAGTTGAACCAGTCAGCCCCTTGAACGTCCGTCCTGGAGGGGGACGGACGTCTATATATATTAAACGTCCGTCCCCCTCCAGGACGGACGTTCAAGAGGCTGACAGGTTCAACTACTCTATCAGTCTCTTGAACGTCCGTCCTGGAGGGGCACGGACGTTTAATATATATAGACGTCCGTCCCCCTCCAGGACGAAAGTTTAAGAGGCTGACAGAGTAGTTGAACCAGTCAGCCCCTTGAACGTCCGTCCTGGAGGGGGACGAACGTTTATATATATTAAATGTCCGTCCCCCTCCAGGACGGACGTTCAAGAGGCTGACTGAGTAGTTGAACCTGTCAGCCCCTTGAACGTCCGTCTGGAGGGGGACGGACGTCTATATATATTAAACGTCCGTCCCCCTCCAGGACGGACGTTCAAGAGGCTGACAGAGTAGTTGAACCTGTCAGCCCCTTGAACGTCCGTCCTGGAGGGGGACGGACGTTTAATATATATAGACGTCCGTCCCCCTCCAGGACGGACGTTGAAGGGGCTGACTGGTTCAACTACTCTGTCAGCCTCTTGAACGTCCGTCCTGGAGGGGGACGGACGTCTATATATATTAAACGTTTGTCCCCCTCCAGGACGGACGTTCAAGAGACTGACTGAGTAGTTGAACCTGTCAGCCCCTTGAACGTCCGTCCTGGAGGGGGACGGACGTTTAATATATATAGACGTCCGTCCCCCTCCAGGACGGACGTTCAAGGGGCTGACTGGTTCAACTACTCTGTCAGCCTCTTGAACGTCCGTCCTGGAGGGGGACGGACGTCTATATATATTAAACGTCCGTCCCCCTTCAGGACGGACGTTCAAAAGACGTTTAAAATAAGGACTTACTAACCAAAACGCGAACCCGCGAGGAGTTATGCGAACCCGTGAGAGTTCCCTCTGCGCCTTGCATTTCCAGGTTGGTTTTTATCTGTTTTGGACCATTTAATCTTACTTTTATTCCGATTAAATTGTTCAGTGATGAAATATCTTTCATTTGAACCGATTAAAAGTCGTTTTCTGTGCATTTTTGTGCAGTTTGTAGCGTGTTCTTGGGCGGCGTTTTTGGCCTACGTTTTAGGTCGTTTACTCCTCCATCTCCCTCCATTTTCATTTCGAATCTGCTCTTCAGACGTGTTGCAGTGCACAAACAAACGTCCAAACCCTGTAATCCTAAATAACCCGTAAATAACCCTAAATAACCCGTCTAATAAAGCCCTTTCTGTAGTAGTGTATAGACGTCCGAGAGGTTCACAGCGGACGTCTATATAGACGTCCGGCCTGACACAACGGACGTCTACATAGACGTCACCCACATAGACGTCCGTTGGAGGTCGGACGTCAAAAGACCCACAGAACGGACGTCTATAGCCCGTTCTGCACTAGTGTGCCCTTCCAACATCTTCTCTCAATTTACCACCGTACCACTACTACTCCCATTCGTGACAGCTGCCTTCTACTTCCAGCCCCAAGAAATGTTCAAAAACAAAAGCCTCAAAAACCCCAAACTGAAACCGAGAGTATGTATGGTTGTGCTGTTGGAAAAAAAAAAAAAACAAATTCATTGATGAGTCACCGTGCGTCTAAAATAAATGCTTGCTTTTGCTTTTGAAACTCTCCATCCATCACCGTGGCACCACACACTTCACCTAATCTACTTCATTCTTAAACCAATAAAAGAAATACATTGCTACACCTCCTACTACCACATGTCCCATCATCTAGACTTTATCATCCAAGCATTAGTCACGGTGCTTTCTCCGTTCCAGCAAAGAAGTTGAGTGCAGCCATGACACCACACTCTTTCAATATCCGTGTGCCTCCATTCTCCCAGCGTGCAGCTACTATCATGTGCAGCACTGCCCTTCTTTACCGTGTACACCCTTTCTCAAGCCAAAAGGAAATGAATTTCACTTAGGTGGCAGCAGCTTCTATTACAAAATGAAATGTTGAAAAGCTAAAGAAAGAAAATCAAGTGAATGTGGCAGCCGTGAATCACATGTGTTCCCACTACCTACTCCCATCAAATCAACATTTTCATTCTCAAAGCTGCAGCAATGCTCACCACTCATTTCTTCCTGCATGACCCCTACCACCGTGGCACCTACGTGTTGTTGCTTCCTTCCTCCATCTCAATTCTAGTCTCTTTCCGTGCTTCCAAGGCGTGAAATCATGGGATAAACTTTCAAAGTGCATAAAACCAAAAATAAAAAAAATGCCATCAACATTCAGCAAAAAGAATAACAATTTAACCCTTCATTCCTCCATTCCAGCGTTCAGCCCCAAGAAAAAGTTCCCCCAAAATACAATCGTCTCTCTTGCAAATTCGAAAGACCGAGAGCCTAAAAAAAGAAAATGTGTGGCAAGTGGCGGCTGGGCACAAGGGCCGTGTGTCCCTCTTTAATAAGGGTAGGGTCCACACACAAAATTGAAAACCCTAACCTAAAAGGCATATGTCCTACAAAAAATATTTTTACAAAATTACCCCTAAAAGGGTCCAAAACACCTAATTCTAATTAAGGGCTTCTAGAAAACGAAATTACAACTTTAATTAGAATCTAAATGACTAAATGTTGAGCCTTTGAGTGTGTCACTCAATATCCCAATGCTCCAGATGATGTTTCCACAACTGCCCTGCAACCAGAAATGCACTTAATCAGCTCAGAAAACCCAAATTAGCACAATTACGAATTTCCGACCAAATTAAGCAGAATTCGGAAAACGGGGAAAATGACAGACAATTAAACACAATTCCCTGGTTTATTTAAGTGCAATAAACTAAATATAATTCCAGAAATAACGACTCATCAATGTTGGATGAATTGCATGGAGCACAAATATTTTCAAAGGTAGATTTAAAAAGTGGCTATCACCAAATAAGAATTAAAGAAGGTGATGAATGGAAAACTGCCTTTAAGACCAAGTTTGGATTATATGAATGGCTAGTTATGCCTTTTGGTCTTACAAATGCTCCAAGCACATTCATGAGACTTATGAATCATGTCCTTAGGGATTGCATTGGGAAGTTTGTAGTTGTCTACTTTGATGACATCTTGGTATATAGTCAAAATTTGCAAACTCATGAAAATCATTTGAGAGTTGTTTTAACAATTCTTAGAAAACACAAATTGTTTGCAAACTTTGACAAGTGTACCTTTTGTGTGGATAGTGTCATATTTCTTGGATTTTTGGTCACCAAAAATGGGGTTCATGTGGACCCAGAAAAAATAAAGGCCATCCAAGATTGGCCTCCTCCAAAGAATGTAGGAGAAGTAAGGAGCTTCCATGGGTTGGCAAGCTTTTATAGAAGATTTGTTCCTAACTTCTCTTGTCTTGCTTCACCCCTCAATGAGTTGGTGAAAAAAGATGTTACATTCCATTGGGGGGATAAACAGCAAAAGGCTTTTGAGCTACTCAAAGAGAAGCTCACACAAGCACTCATTCTAGCTTTGCCAAATTTTTTCAAAACTTTTGAGCTAGAATGTGATGCTTCAGGATTTGGCATAGGTGCAGTATTATTACAAGAAGGACACCCAATTGCATACTTTAGTGAAAAACTTCATGTGCCTCTTGTAATTACCCCACCTATGACAAGGAACTCTATGCACTTGTGAGGGCTCTTCAAACTTGGGAACATTACCTTGTTGCCAAGGAGTTTATCATTCATAGTGATCATGAATCACTTAAGTATTTGAAGAGTCAACACAAGTTACAAAAGAGGCATGCTAAGTGGTTGGAATTCATTGAACAATTCACTTATGTTATTAAATACAAGAAAGGAAAATCCAATGTGGTGGCTGATGCTTTGTCAAGAAAAATTAATCTATTAGCCACATTGGGAGCTCAAATTCTTGGATTTAATAACATTCTTGAATTATATTCACAAGATCTTGATTTTGCTCATATCTATGAGGAATGTCTCAATAAGCCTCAAGGAGGATTCTATGTGAAAGAGGGGTATCTTTTTAAAGAAGGAAAAATTTGCATTCCCCAAGGTTCACATAGAAAACTCCTTGTTAGAGAGACACATGAGGGAGGATTAATGGGACATTTTGGGGTAGAAAAGACCCTTGGCATGTTGAAAGAAAAATTCTTTTGGCCTCACATGAGAAGGGATGTTCAAAGGCATTGCTTTAAGTGTATAACTTGTTTAGAAGCTAAATCTAAATCAATGCCTCATGGACTTTATACTCCTTTGAATGTTGCTTCCACCCCTTGGGAAGAGATAAGTATGGATTTTGTGTTAGGTCTTCCCAAAACTTCTAGGGGTTTTGACTCTATCTTTGTGGTGGTAGATAGATTTAGCAAAATGGCTCATTTTATACCTTGCCACAAAGTAGATGATGCAAGCAACATTGCAAAGTTATTCTTTAGAGATGTGGTTAAACTTAATGGGTTACCTAAGGTAATAGTTTCGGATAGAGATACAAAATTTCTTAGTCACTTTTGGCGGACCTTATGGTCTAGATTAGGGACTAAGTTATCTTTTTCTACTACTTGCCATCCTCAAACATATGGTCAAACTGAAGTAGTCAATAGATCTCTTTCCACTTTACTAAGGGTAGTTCTTAAAGGAAATCACAAATCTTGGGATGAGTACCTACCTCATGTTGAGTTTGCCTACAATAGAGTAGTTCATGGAACTACTAAATTGTCTCCTTTTGAAGTTGTTTATGGTTTTAATCCTTTGACACCCATGGATTTAATACCCCTTCCAAATTCTATTGATTTTATTCATCAAGATGGGGTATCTAAGTCTAAATTTATCAAAGATTTACATCAAAGGGTTAAAATTCAAATTCAACAACAAAATGAGAAATATGCCAAGCAACATAATAAGGGCAAGAAAGAGTTAATCTTCAATGAAGGAGATTTAGTTTGGATTCATCTTAGAAAGGAAATATTTCCTCAACTAAGAAAATCCAAACTCAATCCTAGAGGAGATGGACCTTTTAGAGTGATAAGGAGGATTAATAACAATGCATATCAACATGATCTTCCTCCTGAATATGGTGTTCATGCTACCTTCAATGTATCTGATCTTAAACCTTTTTCAGGATTTGATAGTGAAGATGAAGACCTTTTGGATTTGAGGGCAAATCCTTCTCAAGAGGGAGGGGATGATACAAGAAGGCCTAGCACCATAGGACCCATCACAAGAAGGATGGCCAAAAAGCTCCAAGATGAGTATTCTCCCCAAGGTCAAATACTATTTGCTATTTTTGGATGGAAAATTGGAGAACAAGAAGATGTTACAAATTTGCCAAAACATGGAGAAGGGTAAAGTGGACATTTCTACACAAGAAGGGGTGTGCTTATCCTTCTATGGGGTGGCATTAGTAATTGTTTTCTTCATGTAAAACTCATTTCTCACGTGTTTCATAAGGCTTTCTAGAAGCCACACATTTAGCACATGGTTAGCATTTCAGATCTAAAAAAAATGTGTAAAAGGCTTGCTTAAGCTTTGAGATTGATCTATAAAATCTCATAAGCAAAGCTTGTAGCTCACTTTTGAAGATATTGAGTTTTACTATGCTGATGCATTTTCCAACAACCAGAACTCTGCCAAAAGTCACTTCTTATTGAGCTTTCCTTCTCCTTCTAGCTTCCTTCCAGTGAAGGCCGTCTGAGCTAGAGAATCCACTCACCATAGAGCTCTTCCTCCATCTCTGCATCCACTGAATTCACTATTCCGCTGCTGCCAAACCACACTTCATTCCGCTGCCAGCTGCTTCTCGTGAGCCAACTTCGACACTGCTAATGATCCAATTCATCATTTCACTGCCTTCAACCCACACCTCTTCTGGAGCAACTTCATCAACTTTCAATGGAATATATGGGTGAGTATGTTGTTGGGGTTATCAATTTCATCTTATCCACTCTCATATACTTTAGGAATTCAACATTCAATTCATCATTGTTAATGTCACTCTCTAAGTTACCTTTCATAAAGGCTTCTCCCTAATTACGAGTCCATACGATTCCTAGCATTCCTAATAATTAGTTTTTTTAGCACAAGAGCTTAAGGCAACCAATATACTATTGGGAGAAATTCCCCGGATCTAGACTTCCCCGTACGTTCCCGTATCGACAAAATCAATAATCATGCATTGAATGAGTTAAACAAAGCAAGCATTGAGCAAAGAGGAAAAACCCTAACTAATGATGAAAGAAAGCATAGGTCTTAAATATAAGATGTAAACACAAATTCCATATATGAAAGCTTCAAAAGATTACATTGATTCCCCAACAAACACACAAGGTTTAGTGCACCATATTCATGGTGAACCTAGATGAATAATAATGAAAGAATGAAAGATAAAACCCTAGAAAGGTGAAGAGGTAGCCTGAGCATCCAAGATCCTCCTTCAAAGGGGTGGAAAAGAGAGTGTTTGCTTCGTTTCTGCCAAAGATACAAACCCTAGGACGTCCTAAAGCTTATATACTATTCTAAAATTACAGAAAATTTAGGCCCAAGCCCATAAGTGTGCCGCTCAGCGGTAAAGTGCCGCTCAGCGGTAAGTGCATGAGTCGTTTTCTCCCCTCAGCGGCCATTTTGCCCCTCCGCGGTGTCAACGTGAACTCCTGAGTGCCGCTCAGCGGTAAACTGCCGCTGAGCGGCAGTTGCGACTTCTCCTTTTGCACTTTTTGATGTCTTTTCTAATTCCATCTCTCTCCTTCTTCACTTCTTTCACCAAATTCACCTTAAAACCTGCACAAAAACACTGAAATCAAGCACAAACCTGTCCAGCTCTCCTATTTCTGAAAATATGAACAAAAGCATGATTTCAAGCTAGTTTCTAAGTGTTAAAGGTTGCTTTTAGTATCAATTTTAATCATGAAAATAACAATTTTTCAACTATTATCACAACCCCAAACTTAGAACTTTGCTTGTCCTCAAGCAAACAGGATGTAACTCAATCTTCTACCAAGTCATATGATGGTTCACTTATTCAAAAATCTTCTTTTCAAGATAAGTAAAAACTTCAATCAAACTTATGACCAAGATTTCAATCAAGATGTGCACATACTTTGGTATTCACAAAGTCACTTAATATCCAACAAATGCTATTTTTTTATGAATGATCAATCAATTAAGCATGGATGTTCATGTGCTCATGGAATAATTCCTCACTAGGTACAGTGTTTCACTCACACACAAGTGTATAAGAGGTAATCACTCATTCACTCCACTATCACAATGTCACATGAATCAACTTTCCCTTTCATTTAACCACAATCAAAAACATTCACAAGCATGCATCATCACAAGGACTTTTCAATGGCTTATAACGTGGCTGGGCTAACAAGAAAATTGGTTTTTTCTGGATCACAAAATCCTTGAGTTAAGAGAATCATAACAACACAATTATTCTTATTTTTCCCAACTTGCCTTTGCATTGAGCTTTGCCTTTCTTTTCTTTCTCTTTTTCTTTTCACATTCTTATTTCTTAGCTTTTAGTTCAATGCTTTTCCTTTTTCATGCTTTCTCAACAACCCCAAACTTGAACATTTATCAATACCACATAAGATTTTCTACTTAACTCAAGGTAAAGCTTTTCAACAAGGTTTTTCAATTTATGTTCAAGGCTAAGGGTTCAAAGGATAGAACACAAAGTGTTCTCTTTTAGTGGCTAACTTTATGGATTTGGCCAATAAAAAGGGTTCCAACAAATGGCCTTGATCATATGATGCAAAACAAGCAATTGATTCAATCATAGAAAACCTGGGCAAATCATTCATGCTTTCACAATAATAGCATTCAATCAATAAAAACTCTGGAGCTCAAAACCTCACATATAAGCTCATTCACATTTGACATACACATCCTACTTAATCTCACAATCACAATCATAATATCCTGCATTTGTTCACAAAGCTTGTGAATCACCTGTATAAGCATTTTATGTGCACATCTATCTTAACATCAATCAATCAATAATCATCATCAAGCATTACTTATCACACACTCACAGTCAATAGCAAACCATCATAACAAACCAAGTTTCCAATAGAGTACATCAACCCTAATCTAAAACAAAAATAAATAAGTTCAGAACACTTAAACCAACAAAAGCATAAGTTCCTGATAGCATTCCTCAGTAAATGCTATCTCAACTCCTCATCAATCTGAGTTGTCCTCTGTATCTTCCTCTTCTTCCTCATCTTCATCATCTTCAAATGCATCATCATCATCAGCTTCATCTTCTTCCATCTCCCTAACTGAAGCTTCAGCTCTACTGGACTCTCCCTTACTACTTTGCTCTTCTTTGTGCCATCAAAATTCATCAGCCACCCTCTATTGCACGTCATGTGATTTGAGCAACCTGAATCAAGATACCAGTTCTTGTTCAGTGGTTTCATGTATTTAGTAGTTCTCATAACCATTAAGGTAAGCGGTTCTGTAACTGATTCTTCCTGTGCTGCAATGTGAGCCTCTTTCTCCTTGCTTTGAAACTTCTTCTGCTTCCCTTTTCCTGAGAAGCACTTTGATGCAAAATGTCCTAATTTATGACAATTAAAACACTCGACGTTTCTTTTATCTTTTTTCTTTGAGCTCTTCGTGACGTGTTTCTTCTCAGTTGAATCAGATTTTTCATCTGGTTCATCTGTATCTACACTGCTTCCTTTCTTTCTTCCACCTATTCCAATTATTACTTGTAAGAACAGGAAAACTTGCAGCAGGGATATCCGCCATGACACTTTTCTTCCTCACTCAAGAATGATCTTCTTGCTTCTCCTCAAACGCTTCAACCACCCTTCTCTACCACCTCCAGGTCTTTGTGAAAGATGAAACAAAAACTCACACACCCCATGTTTCTGCAACCTGGCTCTAGATACCACTATCGAAACTGGAAGCAATAAAGTTTAAGGAAGAGTTTATTCTTAGCAGAATAACGAAGACTGAAAATGAAGAAAGATAACATCACTAACTTTATTCACAGAGACGTAAGGTTTATATACATGCACACAGTACAATAACAGAAAAATTGGTAACCTGTTTTTACACAAAACTTGAATTATGCAGCATTAATTACCATAGTTCATAAAATAATTATGTAACAAACTATTTAATGTGTCTGCAGGATGACTTGGTTGAACAACAGAGTCAAAGCACATTTGTGGCACAAGGTAGGGAGGAACTCCTAGTAGCAGCCACAAGTCGGCTAGACCGTCCAGGTCGTGTGCGTGCTGTTGGAGGAGCTATTGGATTGAGGGACTACTTTGGTGCTAAACCAAGAAGCACAGAAGCAGTGACTCAAGAAATGGTTAGTAGCATCAGCCAACAGGTGCAAGTCGAATTAGAGGAAAGCATGGTGAACGCTTCAGAATGCTCAAAGAAAAACTTGCGATGATCACCCAACAACATCAACAACAGTAATAACAACAACAACAAGAGCAACAACAAGACCAAGAACAACAGTCACAGCAGGAGGAGGCCCCTACAGATGATCCTACTGCACCTCGTGTGAGCACCAAAGGCTCATGCTCTACTGCAGATCGTACTGATTACAATATTCAGTATGAGTGTTTGGTTGATGAGGATCCTCCATGCATAGTGGCTGTGGGACGACAGATTGCAAGAGGCCAGACCATTCATGGTGCTTCTTTATTGCCCACTCACGCGCGGGTAATGATTGATGATCCAAGAGACCCCCAGGCTCGAGTGCCAGTGCCTACATCTGAAATCCAATTCGTGGGGGACGCCTTAGGCACATTTATAGCTTGGCCTAAGGCTATGATGATGCCATATTTTGGCCCACCAGCGGTATTATATTCTTCTTTTTATTATCTTAAATGTTCAAGTTATAATTAAATGATTCCTAACTTTTGTAAATGTGAGTTGTAGGTCTACCGTCCTGAGAAACAACCAATTGCTCAACTTATTAACCAGGCTCATGAGGAATCAGAAGACGATGATTTTATATCCATATTAACCTCCAGATTAAATAAGTTGAGAAAAGGACCGGTAGAGATGCTGTGGGAGTTAAGAACATTTGGCCTCGAGTGCCATGTTCCATTGTATATTAATTTTGATGATGCATATGAGATCATTGGTGGAGAAAAAATGCTCAACATTTCATGCATACAACTATGGTGCATGTAAGTTTTTTATTTGTTATTTTCCAATTTGTATATTAGTATGATGAGAGGGTCGCACCTCCCACAAAAGTTGTGCATAAAAGAATGCAGTATAGTACTAGGAAGTGACTCCTAGGTCGTCTCTCAAGGACCAAATGTGGTTCGAGTCTTAGGTCAAACACGTAGTGGGGGGGGTTTGTGATTTTTTTTTTTTTTTTGGTTGCGGTAAAATTAAATTAAACTTGAATTTAAATTAAACACGACCGAATATAATTGAAAGCATTAAAGTGCATGAAAACTTTTTAAAGAAAACAATACAATAGATAAATATTCAAACACAATTCACCACAAAAAAAAAGAAAATCATTTCAACATATAATATAAAATATTTTAAGGCAAAAGAAATAAAAGGAAATCAAAATTCTCTACTGTGACCTATTCATCTACCAAAAGAAATTAAAATTATAAGTGCTCTTTCTTCCATCACGGTGCATTTCCAACATCTATCATATTTTAATCTATATGCTCCACCCATTTCCCAAAAGCAATTTAAAGCAATTTAGTTGATACCTATCACCGTACTACTCTTCATTCTAGCAAAATATTGAGTTATTCCTCCCTAAAAGCAATTAAAGAAAATTCAGTGTGTTACTCTCCATGTTGTGTGGCTGCACCAGCTTCAACGTCCGTGCTCTCACCGGGTTCCACTTCTCCCAGTAAAACTTCACACGTCCCATCACTCAATCACCGTGCACACCACCAATTTTTGCTACTTTTTTCATTCTCCCTCTTGAACTCCGTAATTCTGCACACTTCTCTGCTTTGCTCCACGTTAAAATGCATCACCAATGTGGGCCACAAACAAAATAAATCAGCATATCACATAAGAATGAAATGTGCTTCCTCCAACCAAACCATGACACCTACGCTTTCTAAATCTCCGTGCACACCACCAACTCCTTTCAAATCAGCTTTCTTACTTCCCTTCTCCACGTTTCAGCACACCATTTCTTCATCCTGCTACATTCAAAAGCCAACACCTTGCTTCACTTCTTCATATTCTCTGAATAGAAATAAAAGCACCACCCACCTACTACTTCAATCCACGTTCCAGCAGCCGTGCATACCACTCTCTCCCTTTTTCTTTCTTTAAAAGCAAGCCAAAAGATAAAACTAAATCTCCTCCGCAGGACGTGTTAGCGTGCACCGCTTCTCCAGCAAAGAAAACGAACGAGCTTGGATGATTAAAAACAAAATGAAATCACCACTGGAATCAATTTAAATGCACCGTGTGTTGTTGTGACCGTGAGCTGTTTGGTTCCAAAGAAAAGAAAACTGTGTTCCGGAATAAAATAAATCTGCAGTGCAAAGTGTAAAGCCATTTCTCATTCCATAAGAAATTAAAAAACATTAGCAATGAGAAGGTTTTTCTCTCATTCCATCCTCTGCCTCCCAGAACTCAAAACCGAGAGCCCCCCCAAAACCAAGGAGTAACCCGTGCCCAAAAGCTGAAATCCGAGAGAGTGTGGGAGCGTTTTCATTTCAGCAGTGCTTCCAATCAAAATGTTTGAACCAAAGAAAATAATGTGCAATAAGCAAAGTAGAAAAGTGAAACTTTTTCTTCATTCATCATCCGAATCCAAAACAAACGAACGTAGGCATCATTTTTCTCCCCCCAACAAAATGAAACATTCGAGCCAAAAAAAGGGGTCCGTGAGGGTGGCGGCTAGCCTCCTTTTCTAAGGGTCGTGTGTCCCTTTTTAGGGTAGGGTCCACACATACAAAAACCCTAGGTCCAAGTCACTAACTTCTAATTTTTTGGGTCTACTCTAATTTACCAAAAATTGACCCAAAATATAAGAGATGATACAGAAATTCTAAACTACTGAATTACAATTTAATTAATTCTAAAAATGTCTGTGTGGAGAGTCTTGAATTTATTCGGCATTCTTCCTGATGTCCCAAAATGTATTTCCGAAATTTTCCTGCACTTCAAAAATGCACTTAATCAGCTCAGAAAACCCAAATTAGCACAATTACAAATTTCCGACCAAATTAAGCAAAATTCGGAAAACGGGGAAATAACAAGCAATTAAACACAATTCCCTGGTTTATTTAAGTGCAATAAACTAAATATAATTCAAGAAATAACGACTCATCAAAATAGACCACACTTAGTCTTTTGCACTCCTGGGCAAAACCAAAACGAAAACCAGGGAACTACTCAAACATCAGGGAACTGACACAGACTCGACAGATAGACAACAAAGACTCAACAAAGACAGAAACAGAATTACACAGTTCTCCAGGAATCTGGACCAAGAAAGGAAGTAGACAATATCCAACACAGAATGAATCAGAGAAAGCAGATACTCATGAAATCATCCAAGCAATTCAAGACATGGCAAAATGATTAATCAGCTCAAGAGGTGAATCAAAAACAACAGAACCTCACAGATGCACACAATCAGTGTTTCTCTCAAGTGTTTAAGGTAAATCAATGTCACTCAATGCACTCAAGAAAGCAAACACAAATAGACTTGGCAAGCCTCTAATATCAGAACTCAAGCACATACGCATGTTCAAATCAAAAGGTCTTTTCATGGTTGTAATGGGGCCAAGGACAAGGGAGGATATATCTGGATAAGAAGCTACAAACCATAAGGAACAGAGGAGCAATGGGGAACAAGTGTAAACACATTCAAACACACCCACAACCTCTACTTCTATCCTCTTCTTGACTCCATTATTCACAATTATTCACAATTTTTTTTTTTCATTTTTTTTACTGTTTTTCTGCTCTCTTTTTTTTCATCCTGTCTCTTTTCTTTTCTTTCTTTTCAAAACTGTAAAAGACAAGATTTACAAAAACAAAACAATAAGAGGAACCAACTAGCCAACTCATAATAATCCCCAAGAAGACCACACTTGTTCCCAAAACACTTCCAAAGCTCCAAAATTCCCTAAGGTTAAGGTAATCATGGTTTTTCACTTAGGGCCAACGTATGAGCTTCGAAACAAAGAAATGAGGAAAGTATAGGCTCGAAAAGGGTTTTCAAAGAATCAGAGCAAGGTGAGCTTATTTGGCTAGAGAGGCTCAAAAAACAAAACTGCCTTTATCACTTCCAAACATGCATATCAATCAAGAATTATCAACAAGAGTCAAGCCAAGGCATATGTGCAAGCAATCAAGAGACATATCACACACAAGAAAGAACATAAAGTGGCTCAAATTCTCACATAGGGTAATTGTCACAATCAATTCAACCTCTCAAACATCATAATCATCTTCCCAAGCAGAGAAAAGCAAGGATTTCAAACAAATCAGAGTATCAATGAAGTGGAAGACACATCTACAACCTAAACAAAGTCCAGAAATCAAGAGAAACATGTAAAATTGTACACTAGACACGACAAAATTAACCTAGAAAAGAAAAAAAAAAAAAAAAAAATTAACACGGAAAACAAAAACTATCAAAGAAAAATCAGAATCTCCCCCAATAGACCACACTTAAACTACACAGTGTCCTCAATGTGTCACAATCAGCAGATCAAACAATCAGAACAGTCAACAGATCATGGACAAGTGCAATAAAAGTAGGGAAAGGGGGAGAAGAGAAAAAAAAAAAAAAAAAAAAAACTCCCCTGATCATGGTGGCAGTTGCCAATTTTGGACTTTCAGGGAGATGTCTTCCACCACAGTATCCAGCAAGAAGGTTTTGAGGACGAACTGCTTCATCCTCCAGATTTGATCTAGCAGGGAGATATCATCCACAGCTGGATTTAAGAAGCAAAGATTGTTGATGAGCAGGTTCAGCTGGTGCCTATTGATCTTGAAGCTTTTGTCAGTGTTAGCACCTTTATTTTCCACTGTGGGTGTTTGTCTATCAAATTCATGTGTACCTCCTGCAACATGGTTAGTGCGATGTGTTTCCAAAGAAATGATATGCAGGGGTATAACACCCAATCCCAGTGTAACAGGCTGAACAACAGATATACTCTCAGAACATGAATCAATTTCAAATTCAAAAGCAATATCAACAACAGACTCAGATTCATGTTCAGTGCATGGAGAATAAACATTTGGATGTGATAGCAAAAAGTGGTTCTCATCATGCAGAGAAGGACAATTAACAACAGACTCATCAACAATATAATCATCAACACACCTATCAACATCATAATCATGCATCGCACAATCATCAACAGAATAATCAATTTGAGGTATGTTTACCTCCACTTCGCTAAAGATTGGAATAGTGGTGGAGGATGAAAATGGTCTACCTGGCTCAAAATTGCTGCTTATACCTGCCTGCTCCTCAAAATACTCATCACTCTCCTCAGGTGCAAGAGTAGGGACATAGGATGATGGGAAAGTAGATGGCACCATAGTAAGTTCATGACTCTTCTCCCCATCTTCTATGTTGATGCCACTATCATCATCATCTGGAATCTGAACAGTCTGAAATGGTAACTCTGAATCTTGAGACTGTTCCTCAGTGAGTTGAGTGGCCATCTGCCCTATCTGATCAGTCATACTCTGAATGGCAGCTCCTATTTCTTGCTGGAACTGCATGTTCTCTTGCCGAAACTGAAGGTTCTGCATGGTCATCTGCTCCAACAACTCCTGCAATGTAGGCTCAGAAGTAGAAGGCTGAGGAGTTATTTGGGCAGGAGCATCATATTGCTGACTTTGGTATTGCTGGACTGGTGGAGGCATAAAAGTACTCTGGAATGGTGGTTCTTGATATTGATGCTGTGGGGCATCATACCATCCCAATGTAGGGTCATTCCATCCAAGACCGTTGCTGTAAGCATATTGCACAGGGGAAAATTTGCTCAGAAACTGGTGCTCAAGATATCCCCAATCGGTAACGGATCTCAGAGGAAGAGAGTCTTTCCAATCCTTAGCTGCTCCTTGTAATGAATGCGGAAATGCGCTCAAGAAAATGTAATCAAGAGGGACATCTGGAGGCTTCATTGAAGAGCACATGATGTGGAGCTCCTCCAAATGTCTGTGTGGGCATTCTCCTGCAAAACCATGAAACTTAGGCAGCAAATGTATCAGTCCAGGGGTGAGATCGCAATGAAGATCATCCTCCTTAAGTGAAACCGGCTCACAAAGAGCACTCTCATAAATTAGAGGATGAGTCATATTGTTCTCAACATAGAAATCAGCAGAATATGAATTACAATCAGAGTAACATGCAGAAGGAGAATCATAATCAGAGGCACTAGCAAAACAAGCAGTATTCACGAAATCAAAATAGGTAGACATGGAAAAAGAATAATACTAAAAATCACGAAACAAATAAAACACAACACATTTATACATGCAACACACACACACACAACAGAACATCACGTCACGTCACATCACAACACAAGACAAAACACAACACATACTAACACAACAGAAAGACCTAAGACCGAACCATTGGTCCCCGGCAACGGCGCCATTTTGATGAGAGGGTCGCACCTCCCACAAAAGTTGTGCATAAAAGAATGCAGTATAGTACTAGGAAGTGACTCCTAGGTCGTCTCTCAAGGACCAAATGTGGTTCGAGTCTTAGGTCAAACACGTAGTGGGGGGGGTTTGTGATTTTTTTTTTTTTTTTGGTTGCGGTAAAATTAAATTAAACTTGAATTTAAATTAAACACGACCGAATATAATTGAAAGCATTAAAGTGCATGAAAACTTTTTAAAGAAAACAATACAATAGATAAATATTCAAACACAATTCACCACAAAAAAAAAGAAAATCATTTCAACATATCATATAAAATATTTTAAGGCAAAAGAAATAAAAGGAAATCAAAATTCTCTACTGTGACCTATTCATCTACCAAAAGAAATTAAAATTATAAGTGCTCTTTCTTCCATCACGGTGCATTTCCAACATCTATCATATTTTAATCTATATGCTCCACCCATTTCCCAAAAGCAATTTAAAGCAATTTAGTTGATACCTATCACCGTACTACTCTTCATTCTAGCAAAATATTGAGTTATTCCTCCCTAAAAGCAATTAAAGAAAATTCAGTGTGTTACTCTCCATGTTGTGTGGCTGCACCAGCTTCAACGTCCGTGCTCTCACCGGGTTCCACTTCTCCCAGTAAAACTTCACACGTCCCATCACTCAATCACCGTGCACACCACCAATTTTTGCTACTTTTTTCATTCTCCCTCTTGAACTCCGTAATTCTGCACACTTCTCTGCTTTGCTCCACGTTAAAATGCATCACCAATGTGGGCCACAAACAAAATAAATCAGCATATCACATAAGAATGAAATGTGCTTCCTCCAACCAAACCATGACACCTACGCTTTCTAAATCTCCGTGCACACCACCAACTCCTTTCAAATCAGCTTTCTTACTTCCCTTCTCCACGTTTCAGCACACCATTTCTTCATCCTGCTACATTCAAAAGCCAACACCTTGCTTCACTTCTTCATATTCTCTGAATAGAAATAAAAGCACCACCCACCTACTACTTCAATCCACGTTCCAGCAGCCGTGCATACCACTCTCTCCCTTTTTCTTTCTTTAAAAGCAAGCCAAAAGATAAAACTAAATCTCCTCCGCAGGACGTGTTAGCGTGCACCGCTTCTCCAGCAAAGAAAACGAACGAGCTTGGATGATTAAAAACAAAATGAAATCACCACTGGAATCAATTTAAATGCACCGTGTGTTGTTGTGACCGTGAGCTGTTTGGTTCCAAAGAAAAGAAAACTGTGTTCCGGAATAAAATAAATCTGCAGTGCAAAGTGTAAAGCCATTTCTCATTCCATAAGAAATTAAAAAACATTAGCAATGAGAAGGTTTTTCTCTCATTCCATCCTCTGCCTCCCAGAACTCAAAACCGAGAGCCCCCCCAAAACCAAGGAGTAACCCGTGCCCAAAAGCTGAAATCCGAGAGAGTGTGGGAGCGTTTTCATTTCAGCAGTGCTTCCAATCAAAATGTTTGAACCAAAGAAAATAATGTGCAATAAGCAAAGTAGAAAAGTGAAACTTTTTCTTCATTCATCATCCGAATCCAAAACAAACGAACGTAGGCATCATTTTTCTCCCCCCAACAAAATGAAACATTCGAGCCAAAAAAAGGGGTCCGTGAGGGTGGCGGCTAGCCTCCTTTTCTAAGGGTCGTGTGTCCCTTTTTAGGGTAGGGTCCACACATACAAAAACCCTAGGTCCAAGTCACTAACTTATAATTTTTTGGGTCTACTCTAATTTACCAAAAATTGACCCAAAATATAAGAGTTGATACAGAAATTCTAAACTACTGAATTACAATTTAATTAATTCTAAAAATGTCTGTGTGGAGAGTCTTGAATTTATTCGGCATTCTTCCTGATGTCCCAAAATGTATTTCCGAAATTTTCCTGCACTTCAAAAATGCACTTAATCAGCTCAGAAAACCCAAATTAGCACAATTACAAATTTCCGACCAAATTAAGCAAAATTCGGAAAACGGGGAAATAACAAGCAATTAAACACAATTCCCTGGTTTATTTAAGTGCAATAAACTAAATATAATTCAAGAAATAACGACTCATCATAGTATTATTAATTTTTAATAAATATGCTTAACTTTATTCTTACAGGTACATGGACACCGTCATTGTTGAATCAGGTTGGGCGTTAGTTTATGGCTTTCTTGAACCTCAGACCATTCAATCATCTGGAAACACATTAGATTCCAGAAAATCATATATTCAAACATTAATGACTGAGTCTAATAGAGAGATATATATTGCGCCATACATCGATGTGTATGTGTTTCCCAATATTGTCAACTTTTATCAAATTTTAATCGATAAACTAACTTGCTAGTTGTTGGTACATGACATGGGCCATTGGCAACTCATGGTGATCATTCCAAAAAAAGCACAAGTTGTATGGTTTTGTTCTCTTCATAGGAAGATTAAAGCGAAGTTGAAGTCCTTGATACAAACGTAAGTATTACATTCATTCTTATCAATTCATTATGACATTAATATATTAACTTATGTTTCTAATGTTTCAAATTTGTTTAGAGTTGTGACTAGGACCAGAAGACAACAACTTGAAATTATATATCCTAAGGTCGGAATTCGTTTATCTTTAACCTTTAATTTTCGTAGTCAAATTTAAACCATTACATTTGACTAAGTTCATTCACATGTTTAGTGTAATAAGCAGAATGATTCTTGGGCATGTGGCTACTACATCATGTCATGGATGAAGGCAATCATCCGAGCATAAATCAAAGGGGAATGGACTGAGGTAAAAATTTACATTTGAAAATTTAGAAATATCAATAAACTTTTGACATTAAAATGAATATAATATAGTAAAGTTTCCTAGATTATGCAGCGGTTCAACACTACCTCTCCATTGTCCACTTCAGTAATAACGATAATAAGAGAGGATTAGGCACGATATTTGAATAAACATTTTAAATAGCTATATAGCTTTAGGTTTTTCCTTTCATGATAGTAGCATTTGCTTACTTGCGCAGCTTTTAAAATGTTAATAGATTATTGGGAATAGATGAATGGAAAACTAGGTTCTTTAAAGTTTTGATGTTAGCATCAGTGTCTTTTAGTTTTACTATTTAATTGGAATTGATGAATTGATGATAGCATGGTTTAAATTAATTAATTCTGTGAATATATATGAATTCGAAAACTGGTTTCTGTATTTCAGGGTTGGTTGAATGAGCTAAACTGAATCAAATCCAAAAAAAAACACTGAAGGTAGCGTCGAGTATACACCATTTGACGTTCAAACATCGACAGTAACGTCACATATAGAAAACTTCGACGTTAACCTTACGTCCATCCCCTTATGCTTGACGTCAAATGTTACTTTAAATATAAATATTTATTCAAATATTACTCAAAAATTGACGTCTTCTCTGAACTTCGACGTGAAAATTACGTCCTTTACCAGCCGCATGGACGTTAAGTTTACGTCCTTTCCCTACTACATAAGACGACAAATCTTACTATAAATATAAATATTTATTCAAATATTGAACGTCAATCTCTTTACTAACGGACGTAACCTGACGTCAATGCACAATGTCGACGTTAGGTTTATGTCAAAAATTGTCCTATTAACGTCACTTCGTAATCTTCGACGTAAAAGTTACGTCACCCGCTATGACGTCGGTCTCTAATTCGTCGTTAAAAGCCAAAAATAAACGACATAATACGATGTTTTTGCACTAGTGGGTCCAATTCGTCCAGTTCGTCCAGTTCGTCCATTTCTTCCACTTCGTCCATGTCGTCCACTTCGTCCACTTGTTCATCTTCTTCTTCTTCATCTTCTTCGTCCACTTCATCCACGTCGTCCACTTCGTCCACTTCTTCGACTTCGTCCACTTCTTCCCCTTCTTCTTCTTCTTCTTCTTCTTCTTCTTCTTCTTCTTCTATTTCTCCTTCGTCCACTACGCCCACTTTGTCCACTTCGTCAACTTCGTCCACTTCGTCAACTTCTTCCACTTCACCCACTTCATCCACTTCTTCTTCTTCTTCTCCTTAGTCCACTTCGTCCACTTCGTCCACTTCCTCCACCTCCTCTACTTCCTCCACTTGTTCTCCTTCGTCCACTTCTTCACCTTCTTCTTCGTCTTCTACTTCTCCTTTGTCCACTTCGTCCACTTCACCCACCTCGTCCCCTTCGTTAACTTCGTCTACTTCATCCACTTCGTCAACTTCGTCCATTTCGCCAACTTCGTCATTTTCGTCCACTTCTTCCACTTAGTCCACTTCTTCTCCTTCGTCCACTTCTTCATCATCATCATCATCTTCTTCTTCTTCTTCTTCTTCTCCTTCGTCCACTTGGCCCACTTCACCAACTTCGTCAACTTTGTGCACTTCGTCAACTACGTGAACTTCGTCCACTTCGTCCAATTCGTCCACTTCGTTCACTTCGTTCACTTCTGATAACAGTTGAAAAACTGTTATTTTCATGCTTAAAAGTGATACTAAAAGCAACCTTTAGACTTAGAAACTAGCTTAAAATCATGCATTTTGTTTATATTTTCAGAAATAAGAGAGCTGGACAGGTTTATGCTTGATTTGAGTGTTTTTGTGCAGGTTTTGAGGTGAATTTGGTGAAAGAAGTGAAGAATGAGAGAGAGGACATTAGAAAAGACAAGAAAGAGTGCAAAAAGGAGAAGTCGAAGGCACCGCTCAGCGGCAAACTACCGCTGAGCGGCACTCAAGAGGTGGCGTTGGAACCGCTGAGGGGCAAATGGCCGCTGAGGGGAAGAAAGAAGACGCGTAACCACCGCTGAGCGGTAAATGGCGCTGAGCGGCACTTTTTGGGCTTGGACTTTTATAATCTTTTGTAATTCTAGATTAGTATATAAGGGCTTGCACGTCCTATAGTTAGGTATCTTTGGCAGAAACGAGGCAAACACTCTCTCTTTCACCCCTTTGAAGGAGGATCTTGGATGCTCAGGCTACCTCTTCCACTTTATTGGGTTTATTCTTTCATACTTTCATTGTTATTCATCTAGGTTCACCATGAATATGGTGAACTAAACCTTGTATGTTTGTTGGGGAATCAATGTAATCTCTTGAAGCTCTCATATATGGAATCTGTTGAGTACATCTTTGAATTAAGACATATGCTTTCTTTCATCATTAGTTAGGGTTTTTCCTCTTTGCTCAATGCTTGCATTGTTTAACTCATTCTAATGCATGATTATTGGTTTTGTCGATACGGACACGTACGGGGAAGTCTAGATCCGGGGAATTTCTCCCAATATTATACTGACAATATTCTATTGGTTGCCTTTAAGCTCCTGCACTCATGAACTAATCATTAGGAATGCTAGGAATTGTATGAACTATTTGATTAGGGAGAAGCCATCTAGAATGGTACATTAGAGAGTGGCATTAACAATGATGATTTGAATGTTGAATTCCTAAAATATATGAGAGTGGATGAGATGAAATTGACCCCCAACAACATATTCATTCATATATTCCATTGAAAGTGTTTATCTTTTGTCTTTGCCATTGATCAAAATTCATGCATACATGTTTATTTTCTGTCTTGCATTTTAAACTCAAATATTTCGTTTGTAAGTCTTAGTTAATCAAGAAACCACATAACTAAACTAGGCTGTGAGTCCTTTGGGAAGAACGATACTTGGTCTTACCAAGTTTTATTACTTGAACGATTCGGTCATACTTGCCGATTGTGAAACAAGTTTGTGACATCATATTTTGGTGCTTACAAATTTGTCCATCAAGTTTTTGGCGCCGTTGCCGGGGACTCTGGTTTAACTGGTTAATTTGTGTGATTATTGATTACCTTTGACTTTAATTTTGAATTTCTGTTTTTATGTTTTTTTTGTTTTTATTTTTTTATCTTTTTAGATTTGATTTTTATCTTTTAGGTTAGATTTTATTTTTATCTTTTTAGATTAGATTTTATTTTAATTTCGAATTTTTATTTTATTTTTCTGTTTTCTGTTTTTCTGTTTTCTGTTTTTTATTTTTCGGTTTTTATTTGATTTTATTTTATCTTTAGATTAGATTTTATTTTATTTTATTAGATTTTATTTTTTGTATCTTTTTAGGTTAGACTTTATTTTATTTTATTAGATTTTCTTTTTTTTTTCTTTTTAGGTTAGATTTTATTTTATTCTTATTCTATCTTTTAGGTTAGGTTAGATTTTATTTTATTTTATCTTTTAGATTAGATTTTATTTTTTTAGATTAGGTTTTATTCTATTTTATTTGATTCTATCTTCTAAATCTTTTATCTTCTTATATCTTTTCAATCTTTATTTTCTTCTATATCTTTTTGTGCTAACAAATCTGTTCTAGGGTTTTGTTTTCTTGTGCATGCAGAAGGCAATTCGAACTAGAAGTAAGAAAACAACAGAACCACTACTTGAAGGGCTAGACGAGAGTAGAAGGAGGAGAAGAATCAGAACGTCCAGAGAACTTTTCCCTTCTCCTGAAACTCTCCTACAATCATCACCACAAGGTTCTGTTCATAGCACAGGGAGTATGGAGAACAATAATAATGCTAGAAGAACTCTTGCAGATTACACTAATCTTGCTGGACCTCAGCACTTCAATAGCATAGCTCGGCCTAGAGTCAATGCAGCCAACATGGAGGTCAAACCAGCATTAATTCAACTGGTAAAGAGTAATCAATTTAATGGGTTATCACATGAAAGCCCATATGAGCACCTTACAACATTTAATGAGATCTGTAACACGGTCAAGATTAATGGGGTGCCAGACGAAGCTATCAAACTTAGCTTGTTTCCTTTCTCATTGGGAGGCAATGCTAAGCTTTGGTTGAACTCTTTTCCAGAAGAAAGTTTCACGGAGTGGGAAGCAGTGGTTGCAAAGTTTTTGAATAAATACTTCCCACAATCTAAAGTGACTAAGGGAAAGCAAGAGATATCTTCATTCAAGCAGGGCATGGAAGAATCACTTGGACATGCATGGGATAGGTATAAAAGCTTGTTACGTAAAACTCCCATGCATGGCTTTGAAGATCAAGAAGTAGTCTTAACTTTCCTTGGAGGGCTTGGTTCACAAACCAAGATGATGCTAGATGCCTCAGCTGGAGGCAATATCAAATGGAAGACTCCAGAGGAAGCAACTGAAATCATTGAAAATATGGCTACAAGTGATAATGAGCTGCACAATGAAAGAGGAGCTCCTATGCCGCAGAAAGGGGTTCTACAATTACAAACGCATGATGCTCTGCTAGCACAGAATAAAATTCTAACTCAACAGCTAGAGACTCTGACAAAAACTTTGGCTCAATTACCTAAAGAGTTGAAGTCTGCTGCCCAGATACAAACCCAGTTGTGCGAACTATGTGGAGGTGATCACATAAATGGCCAGTGTGCTTTTCCAGTGGAGGCCTTGGAGGATGTTAACTTCATGGCTAATCAGTTTCCATACCGTCAAGGGAATTATAATCAGGGTTGGAAACCACATCCAAGCATTGGCCAAGGACAAACAGGGCAGGCTAATCAGTTTAATAAGCAGCAGCAGCAACCAACCTTGTGGCAACAATTATCTATGCTTAATGACAGATCAACAAAGTTGGAAGAAACTCTTCAGCAATTCATCCAGAAAACTGAATCTTCTCAAAAGAGCACTGAAGCTGCTATAAAGAATCTGGAGATTCAGATGGGTCAGATCACCAAGCAATTGGAAGAAAGACCCAACAGAAACTTTGGGGCTAATACTGAGGTTAACCCCAGAGAAGAGTGCAAAGTGGTCAAGAGTGTAAATGAAGAGATCATTGAGTTGGAAGAAGATGAAACAGAAGAGAGAAGAGAAGAAGAAAGAAAGGACACTTTTCCTTTTCTAACAAATCAGGAGAAACCAATGGATTTCACAGATTTATTCAAAATGGTTGATAATGAAGCTCCTTGGGAACAAATTCTACAGAAAATAGCAGTTTACACCAAATCAGATGAAGGAACCTCTACAAAAAGAAGACGTAGAGAGGATGAGGAAGAAAAGTGTATAACTGGTAAGAAAGAATCATTCCCACCAAAAGCAGCAGATCCAGGCAGTTTTTCTATCCCTTGCATTATAGGGAAGAAAAAGGTAAAGAAAGCTCTCCTTGATTTAGGCTCAAGTGTTAACTTGATGCCTTATTCTCTATTGGAGCAAATTGGCCATGTTGAAATAAAACCTGTAAAGGTTAATCTTGTAATGGCTGATGGATCTTCAAAGGAGCCATGTGGGATTGCAGAAGACATTGTAGTTTGTGTTGGCAAACTTCAGTTCTTGGCAGACTTTGTGGTGATGAAGATGGAAACTGAGAAAATACCTTTCATACTTGGAAGGCCGTTTATGAAAACGGCTAGGGCTATCATTGATGTGAATGAAGGTATAGTGGTTCTTCAAGACAGAGAGGAGAGAGTGGTGGTGGATGTGTTCAAAGATGAGATACAAGCAAAGGAGGAAGAAGCCAGTTATAAAGCTGCATTTCGAGATGCACCCATAACTAGAGGTAAAAATAAAAATCTTAAGGTTTCTGATAACCATTGTTTGTATTTTCAGGCACCCAAGGTAGAAGAGATTGGAAAAGGAGAAGAAGTTCCTAGAGACTGGAAAAAATTAAGACTCCAACTTGGCACACCTGTAAGACTCAAGAACAAGTTGTGGGTTATTAAAGGCTTTAAAGAGAAGGAGATGATAGAGATAGAGTCTCCATATTCTAGAGAATCTAAGACAGTCCAAAGGAAGCAGTTAAAAGGTTGGTGGAAGGACTACGTCAACTATAAAGAAGATGGAACGTGAGCTTTAACAGGGTCAAGCTAGTGACGTTAAAGAAGCGCTTGCTGGGAGGTAACCCAGTGGATTTACAAACTTTTGATTTGGTTTTGTAATTTATAATTTGTGAACATTATTCTGGACATTATTTTGTTGGATCTAGCATCTACTGAAGGATGCTAGGTGATTAAGTATCTACTGAAGGATACTAAGTTTGTAACACCTACTGATGGGTGTTGGTGAGAAGATTTTGCACCTACTGATGGGTGCTGGTAAGTTTGAAACACCTACTTATGGGTGTTGGTGGATTTTGGGTCAGGCTCGTGACGTTAAACAAGCGCTACCTGGGAGGCAACCCAGTTGATTGATTGTTTTTTGTTTGTTTATTTTTAGTTAGGATTTGCATAAGCATTTTTAACATTGAATTGCAGGGAACCTATGAGGGGTATGCTAGGAAGGCACGTAGGTCAAGAAAAGAAGGAGAAGGGCACATCACGAAAGTGCCGCTGAGCGGCATTTACCGCTGAGCGGTACTAACGCAGATGGGCTTAAGTTCCCCTTAGCGGAACCCGAGCCCATTGGGGTATTTTTAAACCCTAAGCTGCGCGTTTTTACATTCTTTCAAGCTCTTCTCTGCACTAAGACTCCCACATATCTCCTCTTAGGTTTTCCACATCTTTCTACTCTTCCCTCTTTAGAAAATTTCTCTTCCACTCACTTTTACACTAGTGTGCTATCAAAGTTTGGGGTTGGAAGAGAGCATTCTAGTTTGGAAGCATTCTCATATCATCTAGCATCTCCACCCAAGTAAGTAAAATGCATTTTGTTCATTCTAGGGTTCTTGAAATTTGAATGTGATTGTCAAAGCATGAATACTTAGGGGTTTTAGTTTCTATGCATGATTTGATGATATATTTGATGTTTGAACCGATTAAACTGCTTGATTATGAACTGGAAAACTGAAAATTGCATTTGGGTGGAGTTAGGACTGTTTTAAAAAGAGATTTGCAAAAATCTGCAGATCACCGCTGAGCGGCATTTACCGTTGAGCGGCACTTTGCCAGATTTGTTTTTTCTGGTTTATTGCGTGTTTGAATGTGGCACTGGTGGCGCTGAGGGGAAATTCTGGCCCTCAGCGGTGGTTTAGCTTCGAAAGGAGTTGTGTTCTGAGTTTACTAATGATGAACATCATGTTCTGTGGTTTTGGATTTATGTTTGAATGCAGGAATGGCATCCTCTTCAGGAAAGAGATTGAAAACCATGGCAACCAAGAGAAAGGAAAAGGAACCAGAGCAGCCCCATAATGGCAGGTTCCTCTCTAGGAAACATGAGAAGCACTTTAGGGTGGTTCAGGACAGGAGACTTCTAATGGAGAGAAAGGTTGGAATGATACCTAACTTTGCTCCTCAATTTGGAGAGCAAGTGTTAGGGAATGATTGGGGAAAGCTAGCCACTTATCCATCACCTGCCAACATAGCTGTGGTGAAAGAATTTTACACCAATGCAAAGAAGATTGGTGATTATCCAGCTGAGAATTATTTGGGCTATGTTAGAGGCCATGCTATCAGGTATGATCCTGACTCCATAAATAACTTTCTGGATACTGTGTGGGCTGGTGAGCAATGCCAGTTTGCTCTTAGCATGGAGGAAGGTGCTGATTATGAGGATGTGGAGAGAGTATTGTGTATACCTGGAGGACACTTCCAAAGGAATAGATCTGGCTCAGTGGTTAACATTAGGAGGACAGATTTGACTCCTCTTGCAAAGTATTGGATGGCGTTTTCTCATGCCAACATTCAGCCATGTTCACATGTGTCAGATATTACTCTCAGCAGGGCACTATTCATCTACTGTGTTATCAGAAACTTGAATGTTAATATTGGGCAGGTGATAGCTGATGAGATTAGTGTGTGTGCTAACACTTCAAACAACAAAGCACCACTGGGACATCCTTCTTTGATCACTCACCTTTGCAAGCTAGCTGGGGTGGATACTTCTGTTCCACCATTTGAGAGGCCAAGAAAAGCTATAGATAAGGCCTATTACAGACAGTACTGTGGAGGTGAGGAGGCAGCCCAGCCAGTTCCACCACGCCAGGCTCGTAGAGAGAGAAGGCCAGCACAGGGCAGGACTTCTGCTGATACTCATGAGGCAGAACCATTCCAGATGAGGGACATGTATATGTCTCTTATAGGTGCTCAGTTACAGTCCATCCACAGAGGGCAGGTGGCCACGGCTGAGATGATAGTGGGGATGTATGATACCCCTCCAGCACACAGGTGGACTATGGATGAATTCCATAATGTGGTAGCTTGGCCAGAAGAACCAGTATATGGAGGAGCTGGAGCAGCTGAAGCTTCAGCCAGAGATATGGAGGAAGATGAAGCAGAGGAGGAGGATGCATTTGATGAAGATGATGATGAAGAGGAAGAGGAAGATACAGAGAGCTCGGACTGATGAGGAGCTGAGATAGCATTTACTGATGAATGCTATCATATGATTATGCTTTTATGGTTTAAGTTTTCTGAACTTATTTGTTTTTGTTTTTAGATTAGGGTTTGATGTACTCTATGGAACACCTGGTTTGTTATGATGGTTTGCTATTAACTGTGATTGTGTGATAAGTAATGCTTGATGATGCTTATTGATTGATTGATGTTGAGATGATGTGCACATTAAAATGCTTATACAGGTGATTCACAAGCTTTGTGAACAAATGCATAATATCATAATTGTGATTGTGAAATTAAGCAGGATGTGCATGTCAAATGTGAATGAGCTTATATGTGAGGTTTTGAGCTCCAGAGTTGTTATTGTTGAATGCTATTACTTTGAAAGCATGAATGACTTTGCCCAGGTTTTCTATGATTGAATCAATTGCTTGTTTTGCATCATATGATCAAAGGCCGTGTTTTTGAAACCCTTTTTATTGGCCAAATTCATAAAGTTAGCCTTCTAAAAGAGAACACGTTTTGTTCTATCCTTTGAACCCTTAGCCTTAAATATACACTGAACACCCTTGATTGAAAATCTTTACCTTGAGTTAAGTAGAAGATCTTGTGTGGTATTGTTAAATGTTCAAGTTTGGGGTTATTGGGGAAACATGAAAAAGGAAAAAGCATTGAGCTAACAGCTAAAAAGTAAGAACATGCAAAAGAAAAGAAAAGAAAAAGAAGCAAAGCTCAATGCAAATGCAAAAGCAAAGGCAAAAGAAAGTTGGGAATGAATAAGAAGATTGTGTTGTTATGATTCTCTTAACTCAAGGATTTTGTGATCCAGAAAAACCAATTTTCTTGTTAGCCCAGCCACATTATAAGCCATTGAAAAGTCCTTGTGATGATGCATGCTTGTGAATGTATTTGATTGTGGTTAAATGAAAGGCAAAGTTGATTCATGTGACATTGTGATAGTGGAGTGAATGAGTGAAACACTTTACCTCTTATACACTTGTGTGTTGAGTGAAACACTTTACCTAGTGAGGAAAAATTCCATAAGCACATGAACATCCATGCTTAATTGATTGATCATTCATGAAAAATAGCATTTGTTGGAACTTAAATGACTTTGTGAACACTAAAGCATGTGCACATCTTGAATTAACTCTTGGTCATAAGTTTGAGTGAAGTTATTACTTATCTTGAAAAGAGGATTTTGAATGAGTGAACCATCATATGAATTGGTTGGAGATGGAGTTACATTTTGTTTGCTTGAGGACAAGCAAAGTTCTAAGTTTGGGGTTGTGATAACAGTTGAAAAAGTGTTATTTTCATGCTTAAAAGTGATACTAAAAGCAACCTTTAGACTTAGAAACTAGCTTAAAATCATGCATTTTGTTTATATTTTCAGAAATAAGAGAGCTGGACAGGTTTATGCTTGATTTGAGTGTTTTTGTGCAGGTTTTGAGGTGAATTTGGTGAAAGAAGTGAAGAATGAGAGAGAGGACATTAGAAAAGACAAGAAAGAGTGCAAAAAGGAGAAGTCGAAGGCACCGCTCAGCGGCAAACTACCGCTGAGCGGCACTCAAGAGGTGGCGTTGGAACCGCTGAGGGGCAAATGGCCGCTAGGGGAAGAAAGAAGACGCGTAACCACCGCTGAGCGGTAAATGGCGCTGAGCGGCACTTTTTGGGCTTGGACTTTTATAATCTTTTGTAATTCTAGATTAGTATATAAGGGCTTGCACGTCCTATAGTTAGGTATCTTTGGCAGAAACGAGGCAAACACTCTCTCTTTCACCCCTTTGAAGGAGGATCTTGGATGCTCAGGCTACCTCTTCCACTTTATTGGGTTTATTCTTTCATACTTTCATTGTTATTCATCTAGGTTCACCATGAATATGGTGAACTAAACCTTGTTTGTTTGTTGGGGAATCAATGTAATCTCTTGAAGCTCTCATATATGGAATCTGTTGAGTACATCTTTGAATTAAGACATATGCTTTCTTTCATCATTAGTTAGGGTTTTTCCTCTTTGCTCAATGCTTGCATTGTTTAACTCATTCTAATGCATGATTATTGGTTTTGTCGATACGGACACGTACGGGGAAGTCTAGATCCGGGGAATTTCTCCCAATATTATACTGACAATATTCTATTGGTTGCCTTTAAGCTCCTGCACTCATGAACTAATCATTAGGAATGCTAGGAATTGTATGAACTATTTGATTAGGGAGAAGCCATCTAGAATGGTACATTAGAGAGTGGCATTAACAATGATGATTTGAATGTTGAATTCCTAAAATATATGAGAGTGGATGAGATGAAATTGACCCCCAACAACATATTCATTCATATATTCCATTGAAAGTGTTTATCTTTTGTCTTTGCCATTGATCAAAATTCATGCATACATGTTTATTTTCTGTCTTGCATTTTAAACTCAAATATTTCGTTTGTAAGTCTTAGTTAATCAAGAAACCACATAACTAAACTAGGCTGTGAGTCCTTTGGGAAGAACGATACTTGGTCTTACCAAGTTTTATTACTTGAACGATTCGGTCATACTTGCCGATTGTGAAACAAGTTTGTGACATCATATTTTGGTGCTTACAAATTTGTCCATCAACTTCGTCCAATTCGTCCACTTCGTCCAACTTCGTAAACTTTGTACACTTCGTCAACTTCGTCCAATTCGTCCACTTTATCCACTTCGTCCATTTCTTCAACTTTGTCTACGTCGTCCACTTCGTCCATTTCTTCATCTTCTTCTTCTTATTCTTCTTCTTCTTCTTCTTCTTCTTCTGCTTCGTCCACTTCATCCATGACGTCCACTTCATCCACTTCGTCGACTTTGTCCACTTCATCCACTTCGTCCATTTCGTCTACTTCGTCCACGTCATCCACGTTGTCCATGTCTTCTTCTTCTTCTACTCCTTCGTCCACTTCGTCAACTTCGTCTACTTCGTCCACTTCGTCAACTTCGCCAACTTCGTCAACTTCCTCTCCTCCGTCCACTTCGTCCACTTCATCAACTTCATCCACTTCGTCAACTTCGTCCACTTTGCAAACTTAGTCAATGATAACAGTTGAAAAATTGTTATTTTCATGCTTAAAATTGATACTAAAAGCAACCTTTAATACTTAGAAACTAGCTTGGAATCATACTTTTGTTCATGTTTTGTGAAATAAGAGAGCTGGACAGGTTTATGCTAGATTTTAGTGTTTTAAGCAGGTTTTAAGGTGAATTTGGTGAAAGAAGTGAAGAAGGATAGATATGGAATCAGAAAAGACATAAACAAGTGCAAAAGGAGAAGTCGCAACTACTGCTCAACGGCAGTTTACCGCTGAGCGGCACTCAGGAACTCACGTTGGATCCGTTGAGGGGTGAAAATGCCGCTGAGGGGGAAGAATCAACTCACGAACTTATCGTTGAACGGTAGTTTACTGCTGAGCAGCACTATTTTGGGCTTGGGCCTAATTTTCTGTAATATTACGAATAGTATATAAGCTTTAGGTGTTCCTAGGGTTTGTATCTTTGGCTGAGACGAAGCAAACACTCTCTTTTCCACCCCTTGAAGGAAGATATTGGATGCTCAGGCTACCTCCTCATCTTTCTAGGGTTCTATCTTTCTTTCATTCATTATTGTTCATCTAGTTTCACCATGAATATGGTGAACTAAACCTTGTATTGTTGTTGGGGAATCAATGTAGTCTTGTGAAACTCTCATATATGGAATTTGTTTTAACATCTTATTTTAAGACTTATGCTTTCTTTCATCATTAGTTAGGGTTTTTCCTCTTTGCTTAAAGCTTGCATTGTTTAACTCATTCATTGCCATGATTATTGATTTTGTCGATATGGGAACGTACGGGGAAATCTAGATCCGGGGAATTTCTCCCAATGGCATATTGGTTGCCGTTAAGCTTCTGCACTTCAGAATTAATTATTAGGGATGCTAGGAATTGTTCGAACTCGTAATTAAGGATAGGCCTTCTTGCAAGGTGATTTAGAGAGTGGCATTAGCATTGATGAAAAGAATGATGAATTCCTAAAAGTATATGAGAGTGGATAAGATGAAATTGATAACCTCAACAACATACTCATCCATCTAATTCATTAAAGTGTTTGTATTCCTCTTTTCCATTATCAAATTCATGCATACATGTTTAATTATTGTCTTTTGCATTTAAACCCTATAATCAATTGTTATAACATCTCATATATGGAATTTGTTTTAACATCTTATTTTAAGACTTATGCTTTCTTTCATCATTAGTTAGGGTTTTTCCTCTTTGCTTAAAGCTTGCATTGTGTAACTCATTCATTGCCATGATTATTGATTTTGTCGATATGGGAACGTACGGGGAAATCTAGATCCGGGGAATTTCTCCCAATGGCATATTGGTTGCCGTTAAGCTTCTGCACTTCAGAATTAATTATTAGGGATGCTAGGAATTGTATGAACTCGTAATTAAGGATAGGCCTTCTTGCAAGGTGATTTAGAGAGTGGCATTAGCATTGATGAAAAGAATGATGAATTCCTAAAAGTATATGAGAGTGGATAAGATGAAATTGATAACCCCAACAACATACTGATGAGAGGGTCGCACCTCACACAAAAATTGATTGCAAAATTAATGCAGTATAGTACTAGGAAGTGACTCCTAGGTCGTCTCTCAAGGACCAGATGTGGTTCGAGTCTTAGGTCAAACACGTAGGGGGGGTTTTGAAAGTGTTTTTGTGATTGTAAATAAACTAAATTAAAATTGGAAATTAAATTCAACCGAACATAATTGAAAACACTGAATTAAATAAACAAAGCATGATGACCAAACGATCCTACATTGTGACCGAACAATTTCTACATTGAGACCGAACGGTCTCTAAATCAAGGTGTGTAAATTAATTAAAATTCCAAAGATAATAAACAAAGTCATCTAACAAAGAAACTCATCTAACGGTATTGAGACGCTAACGCTTAAGCTAAAAACTTAAATGCACATTGCAGCAGGAACAAATAAAATGCCAAATTGCTTGACCAATTGAAATGTACATATAATTCAGCAACACATCTAATGCTATTGGAATTGCAATGAGTGAACTAAAAAAAATAAAATGTTGATTGTATTAATCTATCAATGCATATTCATCATGTGCAAAAGTACTAAAAAAAAAACTCTGCCACCGTATTCACATTCTTCCAGCCAGCATCACCGCTTCCTCTTGCAAGCCGAGTCAGGGCCTCCTATTCTAAACCCTCCAAACCGTAACTGTGTGCACCGTTGCTAGCTAAAAGAAAATACACTTTGTCTAAAAGAAAATAATTGTGCTTATAAGTAAAATGAAAGTCGCACTTCATTTTAAAATTAACAATGAAAGTCCTCCTAAAATTCTATATCCAGACCATAACGTGCTGCACCTTTCCAATCATGAAGCACCCTCCAAAAAGTAAATCACCCATGTGCCTCCTGCTACATGTAACTTGGCTTTGGAGCTCTCCATCAAGGACGTGGCAGCTACTTGCTTATTTCCAAGAAAGAAATTAAAAATCAATCACCGTGCAACGTTGGACAATACAAAGATAGACTTAAACTTCAATAACAAGTGTATGAACCAAAATAAAAAAACAATGTGTAAAATCAGTAAAATGAAATTAACGTGGAGCTTTCCATTCTCATTCATCCAAAATCCAACAGCATAAACATGGTTGAACCAAAAAAAACTAAGCAAGAAAAATCTCCTTTCTTTAAGTGGCGACTACTCTCCTGCTGGACGAACGCCCCCTTCATCCAGCGTCACGGGTTTTTAAAACCCTCTCCAAGCTGCTTCTTCGTGCACCTCCCTTTCTCTGGACCATCCCTCGCTGCTGCTAACGTGGCTACCCCTTGCTGGATGTCACACCCTTTCGTTTTTGCTCTCCGTGACTTTGCTTCTGCTGGGCGTTAATGTGCTGCACCTCTTCAATTTTCTGCTGTGGATGCGTGAAGCCCAACGTGCAAAATTAATTCCCAAGCTGTGGTTGCGTCAGCTTAATCATGGGTCGTGTTGGACTCTCCGCTGTTGCCAACATGTTGCTTCTGGACGTGCAAAGTTGATTCCCATGGGTTCTTAATGCCAGCGCATTCTCCAAGCACACCTCCTACACGCTGCAGCCGTGGCAGCACCATTTGGACGTGAGCACTCTTCTTTGCTGGACGTCAACCCCTTCATTCCATCCAGAACACCCTCTCCAAGCCCAAATGAATCCTGCTGTCCGCGTGTGTTTTCTTTTTAGAAAGTCCATCTCCATGTGCACCCCCAAAAATGAAATATGCACCTCCTTTATCATTTTAGTTTAAAATATAATTTACGTGGCATTTTTCTTTAATTTCGAAAATATTATCCAACAATTTCCCTACAATTAATAATGCAAATAATTAGCCTCAGATAATTCAAATTAATTAAAATAAGAATTTCTGATCAAATTAAGCACAATTAGCAAAAATGGGAAAATACTAGACATTCAAGCATAATTTCCTGATTAAATCTAGCACAATAAGCTAAGTGAAATCGATAAAATATTGACTCATCACATACTCATCCATCTAATTCATTAAAGTGTTTGTATTCCTCTTTTCCATTATCAAATTCATGCATACATGTTTAATTATTGTCTTTTACATTTAAACCCTATAATCAATTGTTAACAAGTCTTAAATAATCAACAAATCATATAGCTAACTAGGTCGTGAGTCCTTTGGGAAAACGATACTTGGTCTTACCTAGTTTTAATACTTAATACGATTCGTTCACACTTGCCGATTGTTAAACAAGTTTGTGGCGCCGTTGCCGGGGACTTGTTGTTTAACTAGTTCATTCGTGTGATTATTGATTATCTTTGACTTGAATTTTGAATTTTGAAATTTGAATTTCTGTTTTTATTTTTCGGTTTTTATTTTATTTCATTTTATTTTCTGTTTTTATTTTTTTTTGTTTTCTGTTTTTATTTTTTCTGTTTTTATTTTATCTTCTTATCTGTGATCTTATATCTTCTTTTATATCTTTTTGTGCTAACCAATTCTTCTAGGGATTTGTTTGCTTGTGTATGCAGGAAGCAATCCGAACTAGGAGCAAGAAAACTGTAGAACCTCTTCTTGAAGGTTTAGACGAGAGTAGACGGAGGAGAAGAATCTGTACATCTAGAGAACTTTTTCCTTCTCCGGAAACTTTGCTACAACCATCACCACAAGGTTCTGACCATAGCACTGGGAATATGGAGAATAATAATGCCAGAAGAACTCTTGCAGATTACACTAATATAGCTGGACCTCATCATTTGAATAGCATAGCAAGACCAAGAGTCAATGCAGCTAATATGGAGGTGAAACCGGCATTAATCCAACTGGTGAAGAGTAATCAATTTAATGGGTTGTCTCACGAAAGCCCATATGAGCACCTTACAACTTTTAATGAGATATGCAACACGGTGAAAATAAATGGGGTGCCGGACGAAGCAATCAAACTTAGCCTGTTTCCATTCTCATTAGGAGGCAACGCTAAGCTTTGGTTGAATTCTTTTCCAGAAGGAAGCTTTACAAAGTGGGAAGTAGTGGTGACAAAGTTCCTAAACAAGTAGTTTCCACAATCAAAGGTAAATAAAGGAAAGCAAGAGATTTCATCATTCAGGCAAGGCATGGAGGAATCACTGGGTCATGCATGGGACAGATATAAAAGCTTATTAAGAAAGACTCCCACGCATGGATTTGACGAAGTGGAAGTAGTCTTAATCTTCCTTGGAGGTCTTGGTTCACAAACCAAGATGTTGCTTGACGCCTAAGCAGGAGGAAATATCAAATGGAAAACTCCAGAGGAAGCTATAGAAATCATTGAAAATATGGCTACAAGTGATAATGAACTAAACAGTGAAAGAGAGGCTCCTATTCAACAAAAAGGAGTTCTACAGTTACAAACTAATGATGCCTTGCTAGCACAAAATAAGATACTAAAACTCAACAATTGGAGACTCTTACAAAAACACTTGAACAACTGCCAAAAGAGTTAAAGACTGTTGCACAGGTTCAATCACAGTTTTGTGAATTATGTGGGGGTGACCATATCAATGGTCAATGCGCCTTTCTAGCAGAAGCTTTAGAGGATGTTAACTTCATGGCCAATCAATATCGTCAGGGGAATTTTAATCAAGGGTGGAAACCAAACCCAAGCATTGGTCAAGGACAAAGTGGGCAAGCTGGACAAACTGGGCAATTTAACAAGCAACATCAACAACCAACCTTATGGCAACAAATTTCTATACTTAATGAAAGATCAATAAGGATGGAAGAAACTTTTCATCAGTTCATACAGAAAACTGAGTCTACTCAAAAGAGCACTGAAGTTGCTGTTAAGAATTTGGAGATTTAAATGGGTCAGATTACCGAGCAGTTGGAAGAGAGGCCAGACAAAAATTTTGGGGCTAATACTGAGGTTAACCCCAGGGCAGAATGTACAGTGTTGGACAATACAAATAATGAGACAGTTGAGTTAGAAAAAGGAGAGACAAAAAAAGAAGAGAGAGAAAAAAGAGAAAAAGAAAAAGAAGAGAGAAAAGAGAAAGGAGAGAGAAGAGAGATAAAGAGTAAAGATATTTTTCCTTTTCCAATAAATCAAGAGAAACAATTTGATTTTATAGAATTATTCAAGATGGTGGACAATGATGTACCTTGGAAGGAGATATTACAACAAATTGCAGTTTATACTAAACCTGAGGAAGAAGTCTCTACAAAAGACGTGGAGATGATGATACAAAGAAGTATAAAGCTGTTAAAAAGGAGCCATTCCCTCCAAAAGCAAAAGATCCAGGAGGCTTTTCCATTCCATGCACAATAGGGAAGAAAAGGATAAAAAAAGCTTTACTTGATTTAGGATCAAGTGTTAACTTGATACCTTATTCTTTACTGGAGCAGATTGGTGATGTTGATGTGAAGCCTATAAAGGTTAACTTAGTAATGGCAGATGGATCTTCAAAGGAACCCTATGGAATAGCAGAGGATATTATAGGTTGTGTAGGCAAACTTCAGTTCTTGGTAGACTTTGTGGTGATGGGGATGGAGACTGAAAAGATACCCATTATTCTCGGAAGACCGTTTATGAAAACGGCCAAAGCCATCATTGATGTGAATGAAGGTATAGTGGTGCTCCAAGACCGAGAAGAGAGAGTTGTTGTAGATGTCTTCAAAGAAGAGAGGAGGATGCAGGAGGAAGAAGCTAGTCATAAAGTTGCATATCAAGATGTACTCATGACTAGCCCTGAAGATGAAAAGCCCAAGGTTAAAGGTAAACATTGTTTGTTTTTTCAGTACAGGAAAAAGAAAAGATTGGAAGAGGAAGAAAAGTTCCTGATGACTGGATGAAAAAACGACTCCAACTTGGTACACCTGTGAGATTCAAAAACAAGTTGTGGGTTGTGAAAGGCTACAAAGAAAAGGAGATGATAGAGATAGAGTCTCCACATTCTAGAAGAGTCAAAACAGTACACCGGCAGCAGTTGAGGAGTTGGTGGGATATGGACATCAACCATGAAGAAGGAACTTGAACTTTATTGGGTCAAGCTAATGACGTTAAACGAGCGCTTCGGGAAGGCATTCCAGTGATTTTAGGACAATATTTCTTGTGATTTTATTTTGGTTTTGTAATTGTTAATCAGTTGGACATTATTTCTGTAAATATTTTTTTTTGGATATAGCATCTACTGAAGGATGCTAGGTGGTTAAGTATCTACTGAAGGATACTAGGTTTGTTACACCTACTGATGGGTGTTGATAAGAAAGTTTTGCACATACTGATGGGTGTTGGTGGATTTTGGGTTAGGCTTGTGACGTTAAACAAGCACTACTTGGGAGGCAACTCAGTTGATTGATTATATTGTTGTTTGTTTTATTGTAGTTGTATAATAGGGTTTTGCATGAGTAATCTGAAAATGTTATTGCAGGGAGCAAGTGAGGGGCATGTTTAGGAGGCACTTAGGTTAAGCTAGGGAGAAGAAGAACACTTCCCAAAAGTGCCGCTGATCGGCAAACTACCGCTGAGTGGTAGTGTCGCAGACTGGGCTTAGGTTGCCCCTTAGCGGAACCCGAGCCCATTAGGGTATTTTTATATCCTAAGCTGCGCCTTAGCTTCTCTTTTCAGACTCTTCTCTGCACACACACTCCTACATACTTTTTCAAAGGTTCTCTACAACTTTTCCCTCATCCCTCTTGAGAAAATCTCCCTTTCACTCACTTTCTCACTAGTTTTCCATCTAAGTTTGGGGTTGGAAGAGAGCATCATAGCTTGAAAGCATTCTCATTTCATCTAGCATCTCCACCCAAGTAAGTCAAGCATTTTTCATTCTAGGGTTCTTGAGTTTGAATTTGATTGTTAAAGCATGAATTTTTAGGGGTTTTGATTTCTATGCATGATTTGATGATTTAATTGATGTTTGAACCGATTGAACTGAATGATTTTGATCTGGAAAATTGAAAATTGCATGTCGGTGGTGTTAGGACAGGTTAAAAATGAATTTTTCAAAAATCTGCAGAGTCACCGCTTAGGGGTAAATTGCCGCTGAGCGGCACTCTGACAAACATGCTGGTTTTGCTGAGTTGCGTTCTGGATTGTTGCACTGGTGGCGCTGAGGGGTGATTTTGACCCTCAATGGTGGTTTAGCTTTGAAATAAGGTGTTTGTGTTTTACTAATGATTAACGACATGTTTTGTGGTTTTGTATCTGTGTTTGACGTAGGAATGACATCCTCTTCAGGCAAAAGAATGAAGACCATGGCATCCAAAAGAAACGAAAAGGAACCAGAACAACCCCATTCTAGTAGGTTCCTATCTCGCAAACATGAGAAGCACTTTAAGGTGGTCCAAGATAAAAGACTCCTTATGGAGAGAAAGGTTGGAATGATACCTAACTTTGCTCCTCAATTTGGAGAGCAATTGTTAGGGAATGATTGGGGGAAGCTAGCCACATACCCTACACCTGCCAATATAGCTGTGGTGAAAGAATTCTACACTAATGCAAGAAAGATTGGTGATTATCCGGCTGAGAATTACCTAGGCTATGTCAGAGGTCATGCTATTAGGTATGATCCTGATTCCATCAACAATTTCTTGGATACTGTGTGGGCCGGTGAGCAGTGCCAATTTGCTCTCTGTATGGAAGAAGGTGCTGATTTTGATGATGTGGAAAGAGTTTTATGTGTACTTGGAGGACATTTTCAGAGGAATAGAACTGGCTCTGTAGTGAACATTAGGAGGACTGACTTGACTCCTCTTGCAAAGTATTGGATGACGTTTTCTCATGCCAACATTCAGCCATGTTCTCATGTGTCAGACATCACTCTTAGCAAGGCACTCCTCCTTTACTGTGCAATCAGGAACTTGAATATCAATATTGGACAGGTAATAGCTGATGAGTGATGACAAATTTATGAACACCGAAAAACGGCGCCACAAACTTGTTTAACAATCGGCAAGTGTGACCGAATCGTATCAAGTAATAAAACAAGGTAAGACCAAGTATCGTTTTCCCAAAGGACTCACGGCCTAGTTTAGCTATGTGATTTGTTGATTATTTAAGACTTAAGAACAAATTGATTATAGGTTTTAATGCAAGAGACAGTAATTAAATATGTATGCATTAATATGATCAATGGAGAAAACAGAATACAAACACTTCAATGAATTAGATGGATGAGTGATAACAGTTGAAAAACTGTTATTTTCATGCTTAAAAGTGATACTAAAAGCAACCTTTAGACTTAGAAACTAGCTTGAAATCATGCATTTTGTTTATATTTTCAGAAATAAGAGAGCTGGACAGGTTTATGCTTGATTTGAGTGTTTTTGTGCAGGTTTTGAGGTGAATTTGGTGAAAGAAGTGAAGAATGAGAGAGAGGACATTAGAAAAGACAAGAAAGAGTGCAAAAAGGAGAAGTCGAAGGCACCGCTCAGCGGCAAACTACCGCTGAGCGGCACTCAAGAGGTGACGTTGGAACCGCTGAGGGGCAAATGGCCGCTGAGGGGAAGAAAGAAGACGCGTAACCACCGCTGAGCGGTAAATGGCGCTGAGCGGCACTTTTTGGGCTTGGGCTTTTGTAATCTTTTGTAACTCTAGATTAGTATATAAGGGCTTGCACGTCCTTTAGTTAGAGATCTTTGGCAGAAACGAGGCAAACACTCTCTCTTTCACCCCTTTGAAGGAGGATCTTGGATGCTCAGGCTACCTCTTCCACTTTATTGGGTTTATTCTTTCATACTTTCATTGTTATTCATCTAGGTTCACCATGAATATGGTGAACTAAACCTTGTATGTTTGTTGGGGAATCAATGTAATCTCTTGAAGCTCTCATATATGGAATTTGTTGAATACATCTTTGAATTAAGACATATGCTTTCTTTTCATCATTAGTTAGGGTTTTTCCTCTTTGCTCAATGCTTGCATTGTTTAACTCATTCTAATGCATGATTATTGGTTTTGTTGATACGGACACGTACAGGGAAATCTAGATCCGGGGAATTTCTCCCAATATTTTACTGACAACATTATATTGGTTGCCTTAAGCTCCTGCACTCATGAACTAATCATTAGGAATGCTAGGAATTGTATGAACTATTTGATTAGGGAGAAGCCATCTAGAATGGTACATTAGAGAGTGGCATTAACAATGATGATTTGAATGTTGAATTCCTAAAATATATGAGAGTGGATGAGATGAAATTGACCCCCAACAACATATTCATTCATATATTCCATTGAAAGTGTTTATCTTTTGTCTTTGCCATTGATCAAAATTCATGCATACATGTTTATTTTCTGTCTTGCATTTTAAACTCAAATATTTCGTTTGTAAGTCTTAGTTAATCAAGAAACCACATAACTAAACTAGGCCGTGAGTCCTTTGGGAAGAACGATACTTGGTCTTACCAAGTTTTATTACTTGAACGATTCGGTCATACTTGCCGATTGTGAAACAAGTTTGTGACATCATATTTTGGTGCTTACAAATTTGTCCATCAAGTTTTTGGCGCCGTTGCCGGGGATTCGTGGTTTAACTGGTTAATTTGTGTGATTATTGATTATCTTTGACTTATTTTTTTTTATTTTTAATTTAAATTTCGAATTTTTTTAATTTTATTTTATTTTTCTGTTTATATTTTTCAGTTTGTATTTTATTTGATTTTATTTTATTTTTCTGTTTTCTGTTTTTATTTTTTTCTATTTTTATTTTCTGTTTTTTTTATTTTTCGGTTTTTATTTGATTTGATTTTATTTTAGGTTAGATTAGATTAGATTTTTTTTTTAGGTTAGATTTTATTTTTATTTTTTTAGATTAGATTTTATTTTATTTTATTAGATTTTATCTTTTTATCTTTTTAGGTTAGATTTTATTTTATTCTTATTCTATCTTTTAGGTTAGGTTAGATTTTATTTTATTTTATCTTTTAGATTAGATTTTATTTTTTAGATTAGGTTTTATTTTATTTTATTTGATTCTATCTTCTAAATCTCTTATCTTCTTATATCTTTTCAATCTTTATTTTCTTTTCTCTATCTTTTTGTGCTAACAATTGTTTTTAGGGTTTTGTGCCTAATGTCTGCAGAATGCAATTTGGTCAAGAGTTTAATTATAGGGGCACTCAATTCTACCAAAGTAATCTCAACCAATGGTGGGAACCTCACTCAAGCATGGATCAAAGCCAATTTTGGCAAGCTGCTGGACAATTTGAGAACCAACCACAACAACAATGGCAGCAACAACCCTTTCTATCAGGAAGTTTGGATAGGTTGGAGGACACCCTTCAACGATTTTTGAAAAATTCCGACTCTACTCAGAAAAGCATTGAAGAATCATGTAAAAGAATGGAGATGCAACTTCGTCACATTAGTCAGATATTAAATGATGATGTTAATACTGATGTTAACCTTAAGGAGGAAGGGCAAGTCATTATCACTGAAAGTGACAAGATTCTTGATGAGGAAAAATTAGAGGGAGATGAGGAAAGGGTAGAGAGAAAAGAGAAAGAAGAGTTGAGTGAGAAAGATAAAGATGAAGAAAAAGAAAAAGAATTGGTTGAGAGAAAAGAGAGAAAGAAAATTTGTGTGAAGATAAAGAAGTTGAGGAGAAAAAGAGAAAGGAAGAAAAAAATAAAAGAAGAGAAAAAGAGAAAATTTAGGGAGAGAAAAAGGAAGAAAAAGAAGATGAGAGGAAAGAAGAAGAAATCACATGAAAAATCACATCCTCATCTAAAGAAGAATCATAGGAAGGAAAAGAAATTTAAGTGCTTCATGGAAATCTTCAAGAAATTGGAGATTAAAGTTCCTATGATTGAGACACTGCAACAGGTTCCTGGTTTGATCAAATTTCTGAAGAAGTTCAGTAGGAAGAAGAAGAAAAAGAAGAAGGAACTTGAGCTTTACTGGGTCAAGCTAATGACATTAAAAGAGCGCTTGCTGGGAGGCAACCCAGTGAATTTAAAAACTTTTGATTTGGTTTTGTAATTTATAATTTGTGAACATTATTCTGGACATTATTTTATTGGATCTAGCATCTACTGAAGGATGCTAGGTGATTAAGTATCTACTGAAGGATACTAAGTTTGTAACACCTACTGATGGGTGTTGGTGAGAAGATTTTGCACCTACTGATGATGCTGGTAAGTTTGAAACACCTACTGATGGGTGTTGGTGGATTTTGGGTCAGGCTCGTGACGTTAAACAAGCGCTACCTGGGAGGCAACCCAGTTGATTGATTGTTTTCTGTTTGTCTATTTTAGTTAGGGTTTGCATAAGCATTTTTAACATTGAATTGCAGGGAACCTATGAGGGGTATGCTAGGAAGGCAAGTAGGTCAAGAAAAGAAGGAGAAGGGCACATCACGAAAGTGCCGCTGAGCGGCATTTACCGCTGAGCGGTACTAACGCAGATGGGCTTAAGTTCCCCTTAGCGGAACCCGAGCCCATTGGGGTATTTTTAAACCCTAAGCTGCGCGTTTTTACACTCTTTCAAGTTCTTCTCTGCATAAACACTTCCACACCTCTTCTCCTAGGTTTTCCACATCTTTTTACTCTTCCCTCTTTAGAAAATTTCTCTTCCACTCACTTTTACACTAGTGTGCTATCAAAGTTTGGGGTTGGAAGAGAGCATTCTAGTTTAGAAGCATTCTCATATCATCTAGCATCTCCACCCAAGTAAGTAAAATGCATTTTGTTCATTCTAGGGTTCTTGAAATTGACTGTGATTGTCAAAGCATGAATATTTAGGGGTTTTGATTTCTATGCATGATTTGATGATATATTTGATGATTGAACCGATTAAACTGCTTGATTATGAACTGGAAAACTGAAAATTGCATTTGGGTGGAGTTAGGACAGTTTAAAAACGAGATTTGCAAAAATCTGCAGATCACCGCTGAGCGGCATTTACCGCTGAGCGGCACTTTGCCAGATTTGTTTTTTCTGGTTTATTGCGTGTTTGAATGTGGCATTGGTGGCGCTGAGGGGAAATTCTGGCCCTCAGCGGTGGTTTAGCTTCGAAAGGAGTTGTGTTCTGAGTTTACTAATGATGAACATCATGTTCTGTGGTTTTGGATTTATGTTTGAATGCAGGAATGGCATCCTCTTCAGGAAAGAGATTGAAAACCATGGCAACCAAGAGAAAGGAAAAGGAACCAGAGCAGCCCATAATGGCAGGTTCCTCTCTAGGAAACATGAGAAGCACTTTAGGGTGGTTCAGGACAGGAGACTTCTAATGGAGAGAAAGGTTGGAATGATACCTAACTTTGCTCCTCAATTTGGAGAGCAAGTGTTAGGGAATGATTGGGGGAAGCTAGCCACTTATCCATCACCTGCCAACATAGCTGCGGTGAAAGAATTTTACACCAATGCAAAGAAGATTGGTGATTATCCAGCTGAGAATTATTTGGGCTATGTTAGAGGCCATGCTATCAGGTATGATCCTGACTCCATCAATAACTTTCTGGATACTGTATGGGCTGGTGAGCAATGCCAGTTTGCTCTTAGCATGGAGGAAGGTGCTGACTTTGAGGATGTTGAGAGAGTATTGTGCATACCTGGAGGACACTTCCAAAGGAATAGATCTGGCTCAGTGGTTAATATTAGGAGGACAGATTTGACTCCTCTTGCAAAGTATTGGATGGCATTTTCTCATGCCAACATTCAGCCATGTTCACATGTGTCAGATATTACTCTCAGCAGGGCACTATTCATCTACTGTGTTATCAGAAACTTGAATGTTAATATTGGGCAGGTGATAGCTGATGAGATTAGTGTGTGTGCTAACACTTCAAACAACAAAGCACCACTGGGACATCCTTCTTTGATCACTCACCTTTGCAAGCTAGCTGGGGTGGACACTTCTGTTCCACCATTTGAGAGGCCAAGAAAAGCTATAGATGAGGCCTATTACAGACAGTACTGTGGAGGAGAGGAGGCAGCCCAGCCAGTTCCACCACGCCAGGCTCGTAGAGAGAGAAGGCCAGCACAGAGCAGGACTTCTGCTGATACTCATGAGGCAGAACCATTCCAGATGAGGGACATGTATATGTCTCTTATAGGTGCTCAGTTGCAGTCCATCCACAGAGGGCAGGTGGCCACGGCTGAGATGATAGTGGGGATGTATGATACCCCTCCAGCACACAGGTGGACTATGGATGAATTCCATAATGTGGTAGCTTGGCCAGAAGAACCAGTATATGGAGGAGCTGGAGCAGCTGAAGCTTCAGCCCGAGACATGGATGAAGATGAAGCTGAGGAGGAGGATGCATTTGATGAAGATAATGATGAAGAGGAAGAGGAAGATACAGAGAGCTCGGACTGATGAGGAGCTGAGATAGCATTTACTGATGAATGCTATCATATGATTATGCTTTTATGGTTTAAGTTTTCTGAACTTATTTGTTTTTGTTTTTAGATTAGGGTTTGATGTACTCTATTGAACACCTGGTTTGTTATGATGGTTTGCTATTAACTGTGATTGTGTGATAAGTAATGCTTGATGATGCTTATTGATTGATTGATGTTGAGATGATGTGCACATTAAAATGCTTATACAGGTGATTCACAAGCTTTGTGAACAAATGCATAATATCATGATTGTGATTGTGAAATTAAGCAGGATGTGCATGTCAAATGTGAATGAGCTTATATGTGAGGTTTTGAGCTCCAGAGTTGTTATTGTTGAATGCTATTACTTTGAAAGCATGAATGACTTTGCCCAGGTTTTCTATGATTGAATCAATTGCTTGTTTTGCATCATATGATCAAAGGCCGTGTTTTTGAAACCCTTTTTATTGGCCAAATTCATAAAGTTAGCCTTCTAAAAAAGAACACGTTGTGTTCTATCCTTTGAACCCTTAGCCTTAAATATACACTGAACACCCTTGATTGAAAATCTTTACCTTGAGTTAAGTAGAAGATCTTGTGTGGTATTGTTAAATGTTCAAGTTTGGGGTTATTGGGGAAATATTAAAAAGGAAAAAGCATTGAGCTAAGAGCTAAAAATTAAGAATATGCAAAGAAAAGAAAAGAAAAAGAAGCAAAGCTCAATGCAAATGCAAAAGCAAAGGCAAAAGAAAGTTGGGAATGAATAAGAAGATTGTGTTGTTATGATTCTCTTAACTCAAGGATTTTGTGATCCAGAAAAACCAATTTTCTTGTTAGCCCAGCCACATTATAAGCCATTGAAAAGTCCTTGTGATGATGCATGCTTGTGAATGTATTTGATTGTGGTTAAATGAAAGGCAAAGTTGATTCATGTGACATTGTGATAGTGGAGTGAATGAGTGAAACACTTTACCTCTTATACACTTGTGTGTTGAGTGAAACACTTTACCTAGTGAGGAAAGATTCCATAAGCACATGAACATCCATGCTTAATTGATTGATCATTCATGAAAAATAGCATTTGTTGGAACTTAAATGACTTTGTGAACACTAAAGCATGTGCACATCTTGAATTAACTCTTGGTCATAAGTTTGAGTGAAGTTATTACTTATCTTGAAAAGAGGATTTTGAATGAGTGAACCATCATATGAATTGGTTGGAGATGGAGTTACATTTTGTTTGCTTGAGGACAAGCAAAGTTCTAAGTTTGGGGTTGTGATAACAGTTGAAAAACTGTTATTTTCATGCTTAAAAGTGATACTAAAAGCAACCTTTAGACTTAGAAACTAGCTTGAAATCATGCATTTTGTTTATATTTTCAGAAATAAGAGAGCTGGACAGGTTTATGCTTGATTTGAGTGTTTTTGTGCAGGTTTTGAGGTGAATTTGGTGAAAGAAGTGAAGAATGAGAGAGAGGACATTAGAAAAGACAAGAAAGAGTGCAAAAAGGAGAAGTCGAAGGCACCACTCAGCGGCAAACTACCGCTGAGCGGCACTCAAGAGGTGACGTTGGAACCGCTGAGGGGCAAATGGCCGCTGAGGGGAAGAAAGAAGACGCGTAACCACCGCTGAGCGGTAAATGGCGCTGAGCGGCACTTTTTGGGCTTGGGCTTTTGTAATCTTTTGTAACTCTAGATTAGTATATAAGGGCTTGCACGTCCTTTAGTTAGAGATCTTTGGCAGAAACGAGGCAAACACTCTCTCTTTCACCCCTTTGAAGGAGGATCTTGGATGCTCAGGCTACCTCTTCCACTTTATTGGGTTTATTCTTTCATACTTTCATTGTTATTCATCTAGGTTCACCATGAATATGGTGAACTAAACCTTGTATGTTTGTTGGGGAATCAATGTAATCTCTTGAAGCTCTCATATATGGAATTTGTTGAATACATCTTTGAATTAAGACATATGCTTTCTTTTCATCATTAGTTAGGGTTTTTCCTCTTTGCTCAATGCTTGCATTGTTTAACTCATTCTAATGCATGATTATTGGTTTTGTTGATACGGACACGTACAGGGAAATCTAGATCCGGGGAATTTCTCCCAATATTTTACTGACAACATTATATTGGTTGCCTTAAGCTCCTGCACTCATGAACTAATCATTAGGAATGCTAGGAATTGTATGAACTATTTGATTAGGGAGAAGCCATCTAGAATGGTACATTAGAGAGTGGCATTAACAATGATGATTTGAATGTTGAATTCCTAAAATATATGAGAGTGGATGAGATGAAATTGACCCCCAACAACATATTCATTCATATATTCCATTGAAAGTGTTTATCTTTTGTCTTTGCCATTGATCAAAATTCATGCATACATGTTTATTTTCTGTCTTGCATTTTAAACTCAAATATTTCGTTTGTAAGTCTTAGTTAATCAAGAAACCACATAACTAAACTAGGCCGTGAGTCCTTTGGGAAGAACGATACTTGGTCTTACCAAGTTTTATTACTTGAACGATTCGGTCATACTTGCCGATTGTGAAACAAGTTTGTGACATCATATTTTGGTGCTTACAAATTTGTCCATCAATGAGTATGTTGTTGGGGATATCAATTTCATCTTATCCACTCTCATATATTTTCAGGAATTCATCATTCTTATCATCAATGCTAATGCCACTCTCTAAATCACCTTGCAAGAAGGCCTATCCCTAATTACGAGTTCATACAATTCCTAGCATTCCTAGTAATTAGTTCTTAAAGTTCAGGAGCTTAAAGGCAACCAATATGCTATTGGGAGAAATTCCCCGGATCTAGACTTCCCCGTACGTTCCCGTATCGACAAAATCAATAATCATGGCAATGAATGAGTTAAACAAAGCAAGCAATAAGCAAAGAGGAAAAACCCTAGCTAAAGATGAAAGAAAACATATATCTTAAGATAAGACATTAAATCAAATTCCATATATGAGAGTTTCACAAGACTACATTGATTCCCCAACAACAATACAAGGTTTAGTTCACCATATTCATGGTGAAACTAGATGAACAATAATAAAAGAATGAAAGATAAAACCCTAGAAAGAGGAGGAGGTAGCCTGAGCATCCAAGATCTTCCTTCAAGGGGTGGAAAAGAGAGTGTTTGCTTCGTCTCTCCAAAGATACAAACCCTAGGACGTCCTAAAGCTTATATACTATTCTAAAATATACAAAAAATTAGGCCCAAGCCCAAAATAGTGCCGCTCAGCGATAAACTACCGCTCAGCGGTAAGTGCTTGAGTTGTTTTCCTCCCCTCAGCAGCCTTTTCACCCCTCAGCGGATCCAACGTGACTGCCTGAGTGCCGCTCAGCGATAAACTGCCGCTGAGTGGCAGTTGCGGCTTCTCCTTTTGCACTTTTTGATGTCTTTTCTGATTCCATCTCTGTCCTTCTTGACTTCTTTCACCAAATTCACCTTAAAACCTGCACAAAAACACTGAAATCAAGCATAAACCTGTCCAGCTCTCTTATTTCTAAAAATATGACCAAAAGCATGATTTCAAGCTAGTTTCTAAGTGTTAAAGGTTGCTTTTAGTATCAATTTTAAGCATGAAAATAACAGTTTTTCAACTGTTATCAATGAGATAAGGGTGTGTGCTAACACAACAAACAACAAAGCACCCTTAGGACATCCTTCTTTAATCACACACCTCTGCAAGATAGCTGGGGTGGATACTTCTGCTCCACCATTTGAAAGGCCAAGAAAAGCAATTGATGAGGCCTATTATAGACAATATTGTGGAGATGAGGAAGCAGCTCAGCCAGTTCCACAACGCCGTACTCGTAGAGAAAGAGGGCAAGCACAGAGTCAGGTATCTGCTGAGACACATGAAGTAGAACCTTTTCAAATGAGGGACATGTACATGTATCTTATAGTTGCACAGTTACAGTCTATCCACAGAGGGCAGGTGGCCACTGCAAAGATGATTGTTGGAATGTATGATAGACCTCCAGCACAAAGGTGGACTATGGAGGAGTTTCATAATGTGGTAGCTTGGCCAGAAGAGCAGGTACAAGGAGGCAGAGATAAAGCAGCTGAAGCTTCAGCTATGGAGATGGATGAAGATGATGCTGATGATGATGAGGATGATGCATTTGAGGACGCTAAAGATGAGGGAGAAGAGGAGGATACAGATGACAACTCAGATTGATGAGGAGCTGAGATAGCATTTACAGATGAATGCTATCATAACTAGAGCAGGACTTATGCTTTTGTTTGGTTTTATGTTATGAACTTATTTATTTGTGTTTTTAGAACACGGTTTGATGTACTCAACTGGAAACTTTGTCTGTTATGATGGTTTGCTTATGATTGTGATTGCTTGATAAGTAAGGCTTGATGATGCTTTGATATAGATTGATGCTGAGATGTACACATTAGATGCTTATACAGGTGATTCACAAGCTTTGTGAACAAATGCATGATATTGTGATTGTGATTGTGATACTAAGCAGGATGTGTATATGTGGAATGTGAATGAGCTTATATGTGAGGTTTTGAGCTCCAGAGTTTTTGTGATTGAATGCTATTACTTTGAAACCATGAATGATTTTGCCCAGGTTTTCTATGATTGAGTCAATTGCGTGTTTTTCATCATATGATCAAGGCCATTTGTTGGTAACCCTTGTATTAGCCAATTTCATGAAATTAGCCACTAAAAGAGAACACTTTGTGTTCTATCTTTTGAACCCTTAGCCTTGAACTTGATTTGAAACCCTTGTTGAAAAGCTTTACCTTGAGTTAAGTAGAAAATATTTTGTGGTATTGATAAATGTTCAAGTTTGGGGTTGTTGAAAAATAGAAAGGGAAATTGAAAGCATTGAGTTAAGAGCTAAGAAGTAAGTATGTGAAAAGCAAAAGAAAAAGAGAAAGAAAAGAAAAGAAAAAGCAAAGCTCAAGGCAAAGGAAAGTTGGGAATAAGTAAGAATGGTTGTGTTTATATGATTCTCTTAACTCAAGGGTTCTGTGATCTAGAAAAACCAATTTTTCTTCTTAGCCCAGCCACATTATAAGTCATTGAAAAGTCCTTGTGATGATGCATGCTTGTGAATGTATTTGATTGTGGTTAAATGAAAGGCAAAGTCAATTCATGTGACATTGTGATAGTAGAGTGAATGAGTGAATACCTCTTATACACTTGTGTGTTTGAGTGAAACACTTTACTTAGTGAGGAAATATTACATGAGCACATGAACATCCATGCTTAGTTGATTGATCATTCATGAAAAATAGCATTTGTTGGATATTAAGTGACTTTGTGAACATTAAAGCATGTGTATGTCTTGATTGAAGTCTTTGTCATGAGTTTAATTGAAGTTTTTACTTATCTTAAAAAGAGGATTTTTGAATGAGTAAACCATTGTATTGATTGGTAGAAGATTGAGTTACATTTTGTTCGCTTGAGGACAAGCAAAGTTCTAAGTTTGGGGTTGTGATAACAGTTGAAAAACTGTTATTTTCATGCTTAAAATCGATACTAAAAGCAACCTTTAATACTTAGAAACTAGCTTGGAATCATACTTTTGTTCATGTTTTGTGAAATAAGAGAGCTGGACAGGTTTATGCTTGATTTTAGTGTTTTATGCAGGTTTTAAGGTGAATTTGGTGAAAGAAGTGAAGAAGGATAGAGATGGAATCAGAAAAGACATAAAAAAGTGCAAAAGGAGAAGTCGCAACTACCGCTCAGCGGCAGTTTACCGCTGAGTGACACTCAGGAACTCACGTTGGATCCGCTGAGGGGTGAAAATGCCGTTGAGGGGGAAGAATCAACTCATGCACTTACCGCTGAGCGGCACTATTTTGGGCTTGGGCCTAATATTTTGTAATATTACGAATAGTATTTAAGCTTTAGGTGTTCCTAGCACTAGTAAAAAATTGGGTTTTTACAGCGCACATTATGCCACGGTTCAACGGAAACCGCAGGATAATGGTGCGCGGTGGCAGTTTTGTAAATAAATCGAACATATATGCCGCGGTTCTACTCCAAACCGCGGCATATACTCCAGTCAACCATTGCCTTTGACGCCACGTATGAATAAAAAATTAAATAACAGAGTATATGTCGCGGTTCTCTGGACAACCGCGGCATATACCCCTGCCAATTTATTGCAGGTGCTGACTGGGTCAGAGAATTGGAAAAGTTACAAGGGTATATGCCGCGGTTCTCTAGACAACCGCGGCATATACCACCTGTAACTTCTCAACTTCTCTGCCAGTCAGAGAATTTCAGAAGTTACAGGGGGTATATGCCGCGGGTCTCTGAACAACCGCGACATATACCCCCTGTAACTTCTGAAATTCCCCAGAAGGCAGTTGGGGAGACAGTTGTGTTCAGCACGTTACAGGGGTATATGCCGCGGTTCTACGAGCAACCGCGACATATTCTCTTATCTGAAATTAGTTTAATATATATTTGAAATATTTCGATGTATATGCCGCGGTTGCCCGCTGAACCGCGGCATATAGTTTGAAAATAATTTCAAAAATGCCATTTAGGATAATTTTTTAAATTAGTATATGCCGCGGTTGGGAGTTAAACCGCGGCATATACCCCTCTTATACCGCGGTTAAGTATTGAACCGCGGTAGATTCCCCCGTTCAGAGTTAAAAATTAAAACTTGGAACAGTGTCGTCTTCCTCGCGTCTCTGTTTCGCGTTTTCGCTCCCTCCGACTCTGTTCATCTCCGTTTGCTCATTTTTCACCGTTTAAACCTTATATTGTTCGGTCATTATTCATTTTTGACGAGAAAAAACAGTTTTAGCCGATCAAAATCGTTTGAAACGCGTCATTCCCTCTCCGCTGCGATTTCGTTTTCTTTGCACCAAGCGTTTTCGCCGTTCGTCTTCGAGGTATTTATGCCCTTTTGCATTCTTAACGTGATTTCTTCATTAGTTTTTGCATAATGATATAGTTTTGGTAATGTATGAAGTTTGTATAGTTTTGGTAAGCTTTAATTTTGGTAATGCATGAAATTGCTATAGTTTTGGTAATGTATGGTATGGTTTTTGCTATAGTTTTGGTAATGTGTGTTGTAGTTCTTGTATTATTTATAAACCTTAAAATATTATTCACTAAGTTTCAATGATATGTATGAAATTGTAAGTTTGATTTTTAGTAGCTTATCTTTTTATGTAATATTTAGGAATATGGATCGAAATTGGATTAATTTACCACGTATTAGTGCTGAGTACGAGAGAGGTGTAGAGGAATTTATACAATTTGCGCAACGTAATGAGGGGAGAACTGATGATGAAGTGAAGTTTAGATGTCCTTGTGTGAACTGTTTGAATGGGAGAAAGTTGAACGCAACTCAAATTAGAGAACATCTTATATGTGATGGTTTTCTAAGATGCTATACAACATGGATCTGGCACGGCGAAGAAATGGATTTTCCCACTGACTCTCAAAGTGTAAATGTTACTGATTCCGCCATGGAAGAAGATCGACCGGATGAAGACAAATTGGAGGACATGATCCGCGATGTTGGAGCAGAAAATTTTGCCAAAGCTCATGTGTATGAGACGATGTCGACTGATGCAGAAACACCTTTGTATGTCGGTTCAACTAAGTTCACACGTTTATCAGCGGTGTTAAGGCTCATGAATTTGAAGGCGAGCAATGGATGGACTGATAAGAGTTTTACAGAACTGTTGACGTTGTTGAATGAAATGTTGCCAGATGGAAATACACTGCCCACTCGTAATTATGATGCGAAGAAAATTCTTTGTCCAATGGGTATGAAGTATAAAAGGATACATGCTTGTCCCAATGACTGCATTTTGTATAGGAAAGAGTTTGAATTTTTGACAAAGTGTCCAAAATGTGGCTTATCATGATACAAGTCAAAAAACAATAGTGAAGATAATGGTCAGATAGAAAAAAATGGATCTGCTTTGAAAGTAGTTTGGTACCTTCCAATAGTGCCCAGACTTAAGCGTTTGTTTGCGAATCCCAAAGATGCTAAAAATCTTAGATGGCATGCAGATGAGAGAAAAATTGACGGGCTGCTTCGTCATCCAGCTGATTCAAAGCAATGGAAAAATATTGATCGACAATTCCCCGAATTTGGTAAAGAGTGTAGAAATCTTAGGCTTGGTTTAGCCACTGATGGAATGAACCCATTTGGTAATCTGAGTACCAATCACAGTTGTTGGTCAGTTATATTGATAATTTACAACTTATCTCCTGCATTGTGCATGAAGAGGAAGTACATGATGTTGTCTATGATGATATCTGGTCCAAAGCAGCCTGGAAATGACATAGATGTTTATCTAAGCCCACTAGTTGAAGACTTGAAGGTTTTGTGGGTTGATGGGGTTGAAATATTTGATGCATTCGCTTCAGAGACTTTTATGATGCGTGCAATGTTATTTTGCACCATTAATGACTTTCCTGCTTATGGTAATTTGTCAGGATACAGTGTCAAGGGTCATAAAGCGTGTCCTATATGTGAAGAAAACACTGCAGCTCATCAATTGAAACATGGAAGAAAGACTGTGTATCTGCGTCATCGGAGATTTCTAAAACGTAATCATCCATATCGAAGGTTAAAAAAAGCATTCAATGGAGATCAAGAGAGGGACGAAGCACCAAATCCACTTACTGGCCTTGAAGTTCTTGAAAAAGTTAATAAAATACATCATGTATTTGGGAAAACATCGAAGAAGTCATCTGTAACGACCCCTTGGAAGAAGAAATCAATATTCTTTGATCTTCCATATTGGTCAAAGTTAGATGTTCGACATTGCATAGATGTGATGCATGTAGAAAAGAATGTGTGTGATAGCTTGATTGGTACATTACTCAACATTCAGGGAAAGACAAAAGATGGAGTGAATGCTCGTTTGGATTTGGTTGACATGAATATCCGAGAAGAGTTGGCACCCAAGGAGATTGGTAAACGTACTTATTTGCCCCCTGCATGTTACACAATGTCTAGACAAGAGAAGATAAGTTTTTGTGTATGTTTAAAGAGTATCAAAGTACCACAAGGATACTCTTCAAATATGAAGAGTTTAGTGTCATTTGGTTAGAGAAATCAAGTTGTGCGGACCGGTATACTTAAGATGGATGTATCCTATTGAGCGTTATATGAAGATTTTGAAAGGGTACGTTAAAAATCCATATCGTCCTGAAGGTTCGATGATTGAAAGGTATATTGCTGAAGAAAGTATCGAGTTTTGTTCAGATTACATGACATCAACGAATCCAATAGGAGTTCCTCGCACAACATGGTTGAATAAATTTTCTACAAGTAAAAGCATCCGAGGTGTCAATGTGGTGACAAAAGATCGCGAAGAATTGTTGCAAGCGCATCTTTATATATTGAACAACACAGATGAGGTGATCCCTTTTTTGGAAGCACACAAAGCCATTGTTAAGAATAAAAATCCAAGACAATCAGAGAAATGGCAATTGATGGAGCATAACAAAACATTTATGTCTTGGTTCAAATCTGAAATTGACAAAGAGCCACATTCTTCTGAAACTTTATTGTGGCTTGCAAATGGTTTGAAGTTTGATGTCGTGTGTTGTACAGGTTATGAAGTCAATAATTGCACATTCTATACGAAGACTTTGGATGATAAAAGCACAGTACAAAATAGTGGAGTCAGTTTAGAAGCTGAGTCACTTCAATTTTCCACATCAAAAGATCAATCTCCTGTACTTGGATCAATGAGATATTATGGTATAATAGAAGAGATATGGGAGGTTGATTACACCAAGTTTTCTGTTCCATTGTTCAAGTGTAAGTGGTTTGACAATAAGAGTGGTGTGAAAATAGATGACTCGGGTATGACACTGGTTGATTTTCGCAAGGTGGGTTATCGAGACGAACCGTTTATCATGGTACATCAAGCATCTCAAGTTTTTTATGTCAAAGATCCTGCGTCTGACCATTGGTATGTTGCTCTTCAAGGCAAAAAACAAATTGAAGTTAACGAAGACAATCTGATTAATATTGATATTGCTGACAACCATTCATTTCAAACTACAACAAATTTGGATGACCAATCTGTAGTTGACGATGATGTACATGCAATTCAGTCAGATCATGATGAGGGAATATACATATGATGAATCCATATCTTTATGTATGAATTTTCAATTTCTGTACTATTACATGTTTTGTTAATTTATATGATATTACATAAGTCTTGAAAGAAAATTTAATGTTGTTATTTATTTTGACAGATATATGGCTGATCATCCACATTCTTCAGGGGATGAGGCTCCCCCAACCAGATCCACTAGAGGACCCACTAGGATGAAACAACTATTAATCAGGAAAAATAGTGGTGAAAGAACTCCGGTGAATGTGAATGTCACCACGGGTGTGGCAACTGGCCCCCATGCAGATGACTTCCGATCATACCTTGGAGTAGTGGCACGTGATAGGATTAGCATTCTCATTCCATCTTTTGATCATGTGTCCGAGGGTGATCGGAACATTATTTGGCAAGATATATTGGTAAGTTAGTTAATAGCATTTGAATTAAAATTTGTTTATATTGATAATTTTGTACTAATACAACTTTATTATGTTTTTTTCAGATGACATTTGACATTCCAAATGTCCCAACACTTAGAAATAAGTGTTTGTCAACTGTTGCAGAAAATTTCAGAAACTTTAAAAGCAAGTTGACATCAAGGTACATCTTTGGACACCTTAAACATAAAAGTCCATGTAGTTCATATAAGTCCATTGATGAGGAGACTTGGCGGCTTTTTAAAGAGAGTCGGATGTCAGAGGAATGGCAGGTTAGTGTAGTTCATATTATTCAATTCCTCATTAACAAATATATATCATATGAACTGATTAATTAATGTGTATGTGACAGGCAATTAGAAGCAAAGCACAAGGAACAAGTGCTCATAACAAAAACCCCCACCTATTATCTCGTGGTGGGTATAGGAAGCTTGAGGAGAAAATCCTTAAGCAAAAGGCAGATGCTATACCACCATCTCAGAGTGGTAGCCCTCCTCAGCCTCCTTCTCCACCGTCTAGACATGAGAAATGGAAGTTGGCCCGTATGCGACCATCGGGCACCTACTCTTCCGACACTGCACGAGAGATTTCTGAAAAAATTGTAAGTTATCACTGTTCCTAAAATAATAAATATTGTCATTATACATACTACATTAAACTATTTAAAGAATAATGGTGTTTTGTAATGTTACAGGACGCCTTGGTTGAGCAGAGCTCCCAAGGCCAATTCACTCCAGAGGGTCGCCAGGATATTCTTGCTGCTGCAATTGGACGACCTGAGCACCCTGGACGTGTACGTGCTGCAGGTCCTGGAGTAGGAATTACAGATTATTTTGGGAGCTCTTCTCGTCAGCCTTCATATTCATACAGCGATACACAAAGGATGACAGAAGAGATCACAAAAAAGGTCCGACAAGACCTTATACAAGAGATCAGGGCCGAGGTGAGGGCTGAATTCCAGATGCTATACCAGGAGCAGTTTCAGAGCATGCGCCCGGTGCAGTCTCCTATAGAGGAACATGTTATCCCTCCCCCTCCCACAGGTAAACTTAATAAACATTTATATGCAATTATTTCTATCTCTTGTATAATCTAACATTTACTCTGACAGGAAGAAGCGGCAAAGGAAGTTGTTTCGCATCAGCCATCCCAGAGGATGACATGGACGATGGTAGTCCATGTCTGCTATACATTTTAGAAGATAATGAGATGGTGCTGGTAGCTCGTGGAACAGAGTTTAGGTCAGCGACTGTATGTCATGGTATGCAACTATTAGAGGATGAGGTGAAGGTCTCAGTGGATGAAATGATCATACCAGATGCCTCGGTTCCACTGTCCACGGAAGAGATTTTCACTGTGGAACAAGCATATAAGTCGTTTATCACTTGGCCTAAATTTTTGGTTAAACCAGTTTCTGACCCCTCGGTATAAAATTCTTCTTTACACTTCTCAATTTTAAAGGTTTTTGATGTCAAAACTTATCTTATCTTTTCATGTAACAACAGACGCAGGCACAACAGAAGATTCCTCTATCTGAGGATGACCCTCTTTCTTCATTGCATCTACTTGCTGACATCCTTGATGATAATCCTTTGGAGGTTGGGTATGATGCTAATGTATTTGGGCATGGCTCTGAGGTCCCAATATACCTTAATAGCCAAGATGTCCGTGAGCTTGCGTCGGGAACACAAGAGTTGAATATTACAATTATTCAACTATGGACGATGTAAGTTTATGACCAATTATTTATATATAAAAATGATTTATATATCAAGTATCCTTATATCAAAGTTAATTTTTGATTTCAGGTATATGTCTGGGGTCAGTAATAAGTTGGGGCATTCTGATGATTATGGATTCATTTATCCCCAATCAATTCATGAATCAAATGATTTTGAGCATATCAACATGAGTCTGATAAGGAGTTTTGGAAGGGGCAAGAAAATATACTTTTTGCCTTATATATCCGGGTAAGTGAACTTTGTTAACATAATAATCCATATGTGATTTTAATATTTAATAGTTACGTTATTATGAATTTCAGGCGCCATTGGCAACTTCTTGTTATGTCTATGCAAGACAACTATGCTTTGTGGTTCTGCTCATTGCACAGGCCTCCTCCCCCACAACTCAAACAAGCAATTGATTGGTAAGAACCTCAATGTTTGGACTTTCTTTGTTATATAACTGAATGCTAAAACCTTTTTTTATATACAGTTCTATTCCAGCAACTATGATGATGGGTGGGAGATCAATTGTTAATAGTAGAAAGATTGCTTGGATTTCTCTCAAGGTTTGACATATGCTAAAGTCATACTTTGTTATAATTGTTTTATAACAAATGTTATTCACTAACTATTATCAACTGTGATGATATATTGTAGTGTAACAGACAAAATGGGTCATATGAGTGTGGATACTATGTAATGTATTGGATGACCCATATTGTTCGTTCTCACATCACAAGTCGTTGGGAAACGGTAATATTTAACTTTAACAAATTTTGATTTTTTAACAAATGTTGAATTCATATACACTAATTAAAATGAATTGTCTTTTGCAGAGATTAAAGACTACTACACCAGTTCCTGAGAAGTCACTATTATTCATTAGGAACGCTGCTGCGAAGTATATAGTTAGATTATACAATAGCTCTTAGATTTAGATTTAAACAATGCATTTGATTAGATAGAATTTTCTTAGACTTTGTACTTTATTTGATGTTGAAATACATTTCAACATGTGTTTGTTATGTTGAAATTGAATTTGTGTACATGTTTTTATATGCAGGTCTGTTTTTGTGGTAGTGGATATCACAAAAACAGACCTGCAATTTTAAAAAACTGCAGGGGAATATGCCGCGGTTCTAACCACAACCGCGGCATATAGTGATTCGTTTTTCTTAAAAACGAGATATATGGCCGCGGTTTTTCTTAAAAACGGCATATAGACCGAAGAATATGCCGCGGTTCAACCGCGGCATATAGTGTATTTTTTAATTTTTTTTTTTAAAAAATGAATTTACGCAGCGGTTTCCTAGACAACCGCGGCATATTCCTCAAGTTATATACCGCGGTTATAACCGCGGCCTAAAGTGTCTGACTTACTACCGCGGCTGAATATGCCGCAGTTCTTAAACCGCGACGTATAGTGGAAATGAACCGCGGTAAAAGCCCCTCGCTGCACTAGTGTAGGGTTTGTGTCTTTGCCTGAGCATCCAAGATCTTCCTTCAAAGGGTGGAAAAGAGAGTGTTTGCTTCGTCTCAGCCAAAGATACAAACCCTAGGACGTGCAAGTCCTTAAATAGGGCATAAAAATAACATAAAACAAGTCCAAGCCCATAAAAACAAAAGAAAATCGGTCCAAGCCCACTTAGAATGACGCTCAACGGTATTTTACCGCTGAGCGGTAATAGCGCATGATCCATTTTTCCCCCAGCTGCTGTTTTTTCCCCTCAGCGGTGATTTTGGCACCCGAAAAGTTCCGAAAAGTGCCGCTCAGCGGAACTTTTTCCGTATTCTGGTTGACTTTTCAGCATTCTGGTTGACTGGTTGACTTTTCTGGTTGACTGGTTGACTTTTCTGGTTGACTGGTTGACTTTTCTGGTTTCTGGTTGACTTTTCAGCATTCCAATCATTCGGTATTTCAATTCTACTTTCAAATCATTCAATTAGCCTACAAAATCAAGGGAATCTTGCACAAAACCATTAAATTCACCTTTAACTCTCTTATTCACAAAACTAAAGAAAAAGTATGAGTTCAAGCTAGTTTCTAAGTCTTAAAGGTTGCTTTTGGTATCAATTTTAAGCATAAAAATAACGGTTTTTCAATAGTTATCAGTCAACGTCGTCCACTTTGTCCACTGATGAAAAATTTATGAACACCGAAAAACGGAGCCACAAACTTGTTTAACAATCGACAAGTGTGACCGAATCGTATCAAGTAATAAAACTCGGTAAGACCAAGTATCATTCTCCCAAAGGACTCACGGCCTAGTTAGTTATATGATTTGTTGATTATTTGAGACTTGTAAACAATTGATTGTAGGTTTAAATGCAAAAGACAGTAATTAAACATCTATGCATGAATGTTGATCAATGGAAAAGAGGAAAACAAACACTTTAATGAATTAAATGGATGAGTATGTTGTTGGGGTTATCAATTTCATCTTATCCACTCTCATATACTTTTAGGAATTCATCATTCTTTTCATCAATTGCTAATGCCACTCTCTAAATCACCTTGCAAGAAGGCCTATCCTTAATTACGAGTTCATACAATTCCTAGCATTCCTAGTAATTAGTTCTGAAGTGAAGGAGCTTAAAGGCAAGCAATATGCTATTGGGAGAAATTCCCTGGATCTAGATTTCCTCGTACGTTCCCATATCGTCAAAATCAATAATCATGGCAATGAATGAGTTAAACAAAGCAAGCATTAAGCAAAGAAGAAAATCCCTAATTAAAGATGAAAGAAAGCATGTATCTTAATATAAGATGTTAAAACAAATTCCATATATGAGAGTTTCACAAGACTACATTGATTCCCCAACAACAATACAAGGTTTAGTTCACCATATTCATGGTGAAACTAGATGAACAATAATGAAAGAATGAAAGAGATAGAAAAACCCTAGAAAGAGAAGAGGAGAGCCGTCACCATCTCCCAATCTACCCCCAAGGGGTGAAAAAGTGTGTTTCTGCTTCCTCCCAGCCAAAGACACAAACCCTAGGACGTCCTAAAGCTTATATACTATTCTAAAATTACAGAAAATTAGGCCCAAGCCCAAAATAGTGCCGCTCAGCGGTAAGTGTGTGAGTTGTTTTTCTCCCCTCAGCGGCCTTTTCACCCCTCAGCGGAGCCAACGTGGGTTTCTGAGTGCCGCTCAGCGGTAAACTGCCGCTGAGCGGTACTTGCGGCTTCTCCTTTTGCACTTTTTTATGTCTTTTCTAATTCCATCTCTATCCTTCTTCACTTCTTTCACCAAATTCATCTTAAAACCTGCATAAAAACACTGAAATCCAGCATAAACCTGTCCAGCTCTCTTATTTCTAAAAATATGACCAAAAGCATGATTTCAAGCTAGTTTCTAAGTGTTAAAGGTTGCTTTTAGTATCAATTTTAAGCATGAAAATAACAGTTTTTCAACTGTTATCACAACCCCAAACTTAGAACTTTGCTTGTCCTCAAGCAAACAAGATGTAACTCAATCTTCTACCAAACCTTATAATGGTTCACTCATTCAAAAATCCTCTTTTCAAGGTAAGTAAACTTCAATCAAACTCATGACAAAGATTTCAATCAAGATGTACATATGCTTTGGTGTTCACAAAGTCACTTAATATCCAACAAATGCTATTTTTCATGAATGATCAATCAATTAAACATGGATGTTCATGTGCTCAATGAATATTTCCTCACTAGGTAAGTTGTTTCACTCAAACACAAGTGTATAAGAGGTAATCACTCATTCACTCTACTATCACAATGTCACATGAATTGTCTTTTCCTTTCATTTAACCACAATCAAATAAATTCACAAGCATGCATCATCACAAGGACTTTTTCAACGGCTTATAATGTGGTTGGGCTAACAAAAAAATTGGTTTTTCTGGATAACAAAGCCCTTGAGTTAAGAGAATCATATCAACACAATCATTCTTATTTTTCCCAACTTTCCTTTGCATTGAGCTTTGCTTTTTCTTTTCTTTTCTTTTCTTTCTTTTTCACATTCTTATTCTTAGCTCTTAGCTCAATGCTTTCAATTTCCCTTTCCATTTTACAACAACCCCAAACTTGAACATTTGTCAATACCACAAAATATTTTCTACTTAACTCAAGGTAAAGCTTTTCACAAGGGTTTCCAAATCATGTTCAAGGCTAAGGTTCAAAGGATAGAACACATAGTGTTCTCTTTTAGTGGCTAATCATGAAATTGGCTAATATAAGGGTTACAAACAAATGGCCTTGATCATATGATGCAAACAAGCAATTGATTCAAGCATAGAAAACCTGGGCAAAGTCATTCATGTTTCCAATGGAATAGCATTCAATCACAAAAAACTTTGAAGCTCAAAACCTCACACATAAGCTCATTCACATTTGACATAAACATCCTGCTTAATATCACAATCACAATCATAATATCATGCATTTGTTCACAAAGCTTGTGAATCACCTGTATAATGTACATCTCAACATCAATCCATATCAAGGTATCATCAAGCATCACTTATCAAACAATCACAATTATAGGCAAACCATCATAACAGACAAAGTTTACAATTGAGTACATCAAACCCTATTCTAAAACAACAGTAATTAAGTTCAGAACACAAAACGAAATAAAAGCATAAGTGATGGACAAATTTATGAACACCAAAATATGATGTCACAAACTTGTTTTTCAATCGGCAAGTGTGACCGAATCGTTCAATTAATAAACTTGGTAAGACCAAGTATCGTTCTTCCCAAAGGACTCACGGCCTAGTTTAGTTATATGGTTTCTTGATTAGCTAAGACTTAAAGACGAAATATTTGGATTTTATATGCAAAAGACGAAAATTAAATATGTATGCATGAAGTTTTGATCAATGGAAAAAAGCAAAAGATAAACACTTTCAATGAAATTTATGTATGAATATGTTGTTGGGGGTCAATTTCATCTTATCCACTCTCATATATTTTAGGAATTCATCATTCAAATCATCATTGTTAATGCCACTCTCTAAAGTACCTTTCAAGAAGGCTTCTCCCTAATCACGAGTTCATACAATTCCTAGCATTCCTAATGATCATTTCATAAGTGCAGGAGCTTAACGACAACCAATATAATATTGGGAGAAATTCCCCGGATCTAGACTTCCCCGTACGTGCCCGTATCGACAAAACCAATAATCATGCATCGAATGAGTTAAACAATGCAAGCATTACGCAAAGAGGAAAAACCCTAACTAATGATGAAAGAAAGCATAGATCTTAAATAAAAGATGTAAAAACAAATTCCATATATGAGAGCTTCAAAAGATTACATTGATTCCCCAACAAACATACAGAGTTTAGTTCACCATATTCATGGTGAACCTAGATGAATAACAATGAAAGAATGAAAGATAAAACCCTAAAATGTGAAGAGGAAGCCTCAGCATCCAAGATCCTCCTTCAAAGGGGTGGAAGAGAGAGTGTTTACTTCGTTCCAGCCAAAGATACAAACCCAAGGAAACCCTAAAGCGTATATATTATTCGTAAATTACAGAAAATTAGGTCAAAGCCCATTAAAGTGCCGCTCAGCGGTAAAATACCGCTCAGCGGTAAGTGCGTGTCACGTTTCTTCCCCTCAGCGGCCATTTTGCCCCTCAGCGGTCCTCCCGTGAGCTCCTGAGTGCCGCTCAGCGGTAAACTGCCGCTGAGCGGTGACTTCGGCTTCTCCTTTTGCACTTTTTTATGTCTTTTCTGATTCCATATCTCTCCTTCTTCACTTCTTTCACCAAATTCACCTTAAAACCTGCACAAAAACACTGAAATCAAGCATAAACCTGTCCAGCTCTCTTATTTCTGAAAATATGAAGAAAAGCATGATTTCAAGCTAGTTTCTAAGTATAAAGCTTGCTTTTAGTATCAATTTTAAGCATGAAAATAACAGTTTTTCAACTGTTATCACAACCCCAAACTTAGAACTTTGCTTGTCCTCAAGCAAACAAGATGTAACTCCATCTTCAACCAATTCATATGATGGTTCACTTCATTCAAAAATCTTCTTTTCAAGATAAGTAAAAACATCAATCAAACTTATGATCAAGATTTCAATCAGGTTGTGCACATGCTTTAAAAATCAGTTAATACCCAACAAATGCTCTTTTTCATGAATGACCAATCAATTAAGCATGGATGTTCATGTGCTAATGGAATATTTCCTCACTAGGTAAAGTATTTCACTCAACACACAAGTGTATAAAAGGTAATCACTCATTCACTCTACTATCACAAGGACTTTTCAATGGCTTATAATGTGGCTGGGCTAACAAGAAAATTGGTTTTTGTGGATCACAAAATCCTTGAGTTAAGAGAATCATAACAACACAATCATCTTATTCATTCCCAACTTTCTTTTGCCTTTGCATTGAGCTTTGCTTGTTTTTCTTTTCTTTTCTTTTTCTTTGCATATTCTTACTTTTTAGCTCTTAGCTCAATGCTTTTCCTTTTTCATGTTTTCCCAACAACCCCAAACTTAAACATTTAACAATATCACACAAGATCTTCTACTTAACTCAAGGTAAAGATTTTCAATCAAGGGTTTCAGTGTATGTTCAAGGCTAAGGGTTCAAAAGATAGAACACAAAGTGTTCTCTTTTAGTGGGCTAACTTTATGAATTTGGCCAATAAAAAGGTTTCCAACAAAGGACCTTGATCATATGATGCAAAACAAGCAATTGATTCAATCATAGAAAACCTGGGCAAAATCATTCATGCTTTCAAAGTAATAGCATTCAACAATAACAACTCTGGAGCTCAAAACCTCACATATAAGCTCATTCACATTTGACATACACATCCTGCTTAATTTCACAATCACAATCATGATATCCTGCATTTGTTCACAAAGCTTGTGAATCACCTGTATAAGCATTTTAATGTGCACATCATCTCAACATCAATCAATCAATAAGCATCATTCAATATTACTTATCACACAATCATAGTTAATAGCAAACCATCATCAAAACAGGTGTTCAATAGAGTACATCAAACCCTAATCTAAAAACAAAAACAAATAAGTTCAGAAGACTTAAACCACAAAAGCATAATCATATGATAGCATTTATCAGTAAATGCTATCTCAGCTCCTCATCAGTCTGAGCTATCCTCTGTATCTTCTTCTTCTTCCTCATCTTCAACATCTTCAAATGCATCATCATCATCAGCTTCATCTTCTTCCATCTCTCTAGCTGAAGCTTCAGCTGCTCCAGCTCCTCCTCCATGCACTGGTTCCTCTGGCCAAGCTACCACATTATGAAATTCATCCATAGTCCACCTGTGGGCTGGAGGTGTATCATACATCCCCACAATCATCTCAGCAGTGGCCACCTGCCCTCTGTGAATGGACTGCAACTGAGCACCTATAAGAGACATATACATGTCCCTCATCTGGAATGGTTCTGCTTCATGTGTATCAGCAGATGTCTGGCTCTGTGCTGGCCCTCTCTCTCTACGAGCACGGCGTGGTGGAACTGGCTGAGCCGCTTCCTCACCTCCACAATACTGTCTGTAATAAGCCTCATCAATAGCTTTTCTTGGTCTCTCAAATGGTGGAGCAGAAGTGTCCACCCCAGCTATCTTGCAAAGGTGCGTGATCAAAGAGGGATGTCCTAGTGGTGCTTTGTTGTTTGAGGTATTGGCACACACACTAATCTCATCAGCTATCTGATGGACAAATTTATGAACACCAATTTATGATGTCACAAACTTGTTTTTCAATCGGCAAGTATGACCGAATCGTTCAAGTAATAAACTTGGTAAGACCAAGTATCGTTCTTCCCAAAGGACTCACGGCCTAGTTTAGTTATGTGATTTCTTAATTAGCTAAGACTTACAGATAAAATATTTGGAGTTTAATATGCAAGACAGAAAATAAACATGTATGCATGAAGTTTTGATCAATGGCAAAAAGTAAAAGATAAACACTTTCAATGATATTAATGTATGAATATGTTGTTGGGGGTCAATTTCATCTTATCCACTCTCATATATTTTAGGAATTCAACATTCAAATCATCATTGTTAATGCCACTCTCTAAAGTACCTTTCTAGAAGGCTTCTCCCTAATCACGAGTTCATACAATTCCTAGCATTCCTAATGATCAGTTCATAAGTGCAGGAGCTTAACGACAACCAATATCATATTGGGAGAAATTCCCCGGATCTAGACTTCCCCGTACGTGCCCGTATCGACAAAACCAATAATCATGCATCGAATGAGTTAAACAATGCAAGCATTAAGCAAAGAGGAAAAACCCTAACTAATGATAAAAAGAAAGCATAAGTCTTAATTAAAAGATGTAAAAACAGATTCCATATATGAGAGTTTCACAAGATTACATTGATTCCCCAACAAACATACAGAGTTTAGCTCACCATATTCATGGTGAACCTAAATGAATTACAATGAAAGAATGAAAGAATAAACCCGAGAAAGAGAAGAGGAGAGCTGTCACCATCTCCCAATCTACCCCAAGGGGTGGAAGAGAGAGTGTTTGCTTCGTTTCTGCCAAAGATGCCTAACCCTAGGAAACCCTAAAGCTTATATATCATTCGTAAATTACAAAAAGTCAAGTCCAAGCCCATTAAAGTGCCGCTCAGCGGTAAAATACCGCTCAGCGGTGAGTGCGTGACTTGTTTGCTCCCCTCAGCGGCCATTTTGCCCCTCAGCGGACCTCCCGCAAGCTCCTGAGTGCCGCTCAGCGGTAAACTGCCACTGAGCGGTGACTTCGGCTTCTCCTTTTGCACTTTTTATTGTCTTTTCTGATTTCATCTCTCTCCTTCTTCACTTCTTTCACCAAATTCACCTTAAAACCTGCACAAAAACACTGAAATCAAGCATAAACCTGTCCAACTCTCTTATTTCCAAAAAAATAAAGAAAAGCATGATTTGAAGCTAGTTTCTAAGTGTAAAGGTTGCTTTTAGTGTCAATTTTAATCATAAAAATAACAGTTTTTCAACTGTTATCACAACCCCAAACTTAAAACTTTGCTTGTCCTCAAGCAAATAAGATGTAACTCAATCTTCAACCAATTCATATGATCGTTCACTTCATTCAAAAATCTTCTTTTCAAGATAAGTAAAAACTTCACTCAAACTTATGACCAAGAGTTCAATCAAGATGTGCACATGCTTTAGTGTTCACAAAGTCATTTAAATTCCAACAAATGCTATTTTCATGAATGATCAATCAATTAAGCATGGATGTTCATGTGTTCATGTGATATTTCCTCACTAAGTCAAGTGTTTCATTCACACTCAAGTGTATAAGAGGTTATCACTCATTCACTCTACTATCACAATGTTACATGAATCAACTTTGCCTTTCATTTTACCACAATCAAAAACATTCACAAGCATGCATCATCACAAGGACTTTTCTATGGCTTATAATGTGGCTGGGCTAACAAGAAAATTGGTTTTTCTGGATCACAAAATCCTTGAGTTAAGAGAATCATAACAACACAATCATCTTATTCTTTCCCAACTTTCTTTTGCCTTTGCATTGAGCTTTGCTTCTTTTTCTTTTCTTTTCTTTTTCTTTGCATATTCTTACTTTTTAGCTCTTAGCTCAATGCTTTTCTTGTTTTCCCAACAACCCCAAACTTGAACATTTAACAATACCACACAAGATCTTCTACTTAACTCAAGGTAAAGGTTTTTCAATCAAAGGTTTCAGTGTATGTTCAAGGCTAAGGGTTCAAAGGATTGAACACAAAGTGTTCTCTTTTAGTGGGCTAATTTTTACAAATTTGGCCAATAAAAAGGTTTCCAAAACAGCCTTGATCATATGATGCAAAACAAGCAATTGATTCAATCATAGAAAACCTGGGCAAAACCATTCATGCTTTCAAAGTAATAGCATTTAACAATAACAACTCTGGAGCTCAAAATCTCACATATAAGCTCATTCACATTTGACATACACATCCTGCTTAATTTCACAATCACAATCATGATATCATGCATTTGTTCACAAAGCTTGTGAATCACCTATATAAGCATTTTAACGTGCACATCATCTCAACATCAATTAATCATAAGCATCATTCAGCATTACTTATCACACAATCACAGTTAATAGCAAACCATCACAAGAAACCAGGTTTCAAATAGAGTACATCAAACCCTAATCTAAAAACAAAAACAAATAAGTTCAGAAAACTTAAACCACAAAAGCATAATCATATGATAGCATTTATCAGTAAATGCTATCTGAGCTCCTCATCAGTCTGAGCTGTCCTCTGTATCTTCCTCTTCCTCTTCATCTTCATCATCTTCAAATGCATCATCATCATCAGCTTCATCTTCTTCCATCTCTCTAGCCGAAGCTTCAGCTGCTCCAGCTCCTCCTTCATGCACTGGCTCCTCTGGCCAAGCTACCACATTATGGAATTCATCCATAGTCCACCTGTGGGCTGGAGGTGTATCATACATCCCCACAATCATCTCAGCAGTGGCCACCTGCCCTCTGTGAAGGGACTGCAACTGAGCACCTATAAGAGACATATACATGTCCCTCATCTGGAATGGTTCTGCTTCATGTGTCTCAGCAGATGTCTGACTCTATGCTGGCCCTCTCTCTCTACGAGCACGGCGTGGTGGGACTGGCTGAGCTTCCTCCTCACCTCCACAGTACTGTCTATAATAGGCCTCATCAATAGCTTTTCTTGGCCTCTCAAATGGTGGAACAGAAGTATCCAGCCCAGCTAACTTGCAAAGGTGAGTAATCAAAGAAGGATGTCCTAATGGTGCTTTGTTGTTTGAGGTGTTGGCGCACATACTAATTTCATCAGCTATCACCTGCCCAATATTAACATTTAAGCTTCTGATAGCACAGTAGATGAATAGCGCCCTGCTGAGAGTAATATCTGACACATGTGAACATGGCTGAATGTTGGCATGAGAAAACGCCATCCAATACTTTGCAAGAGGAGTCAAATCTGTCCTCCTAATGTTAACCACTGAGCCAGATCGATTCCTTTGGAAGTGTCCTCCAGGTATACACAATACTCTCTCCACATCCTCATAATCAGCACCTTCCTCCATGCAAAGAGCAAACTGGCACTGCTCACCAGCCCATACAGTGTCCAGAAAGTTATTAATTGAATCAGGATCATACCTGATAGCATGTCCTCTGACATAGCCCAAATAATTCTCAGCTGGATAATCACCAATCTTCTTTGCATTGGTGTAAAATTCCTTAACCACAGCTATGTTGGCAGGTGCAGGATAAGTGGCTAGCTTTCCCCAGTCATTCCCTAAAACTTGCTCTCCAAATTGAGGAGCAAGGTTAGGTATCATTCCAACCTTTCTCTCCATCAGCAGTCTCCTGTCCTGAACCACTTTAAAGTGCTTCTCATGTTTCCTAGAGAGGAACCTGCTAGATTGGGATTGCTCTGGTTCCTTTTCCTTTCTCTTGGTTGCCATGGTTTTCAATCTCTTTCCTGATGAGGATGCCATTCCTACATTCAAAACACAAACAAAACCACAGAACATGATGTTAATCAACACAAAACACAACTCCTTTCGAAGCTAAACCACCGCTGAGGGCCAGAATTCCCCCTCAGCACCACCAGTATCACATTCCAGATCACACAAAACCAAAAAAATCAAATCTGGCAGAGTGCCGCTCAGCGGCAGTTTACCCCTCAGCGGTAACTCTGCAGATTTTTGAAAAACCTGTTTTAAAGCTTTCCTAACTCCACCCAAATGCAATTTTCAGTTTTCCAGTTCATAATCATGCAGTTTAATCGGTCCAAACATCAAATATATCATCAAATCATGCAAAGAAATCAAAACCCCTAAATCTTCATGCTTTGACAATCATATTCAAAATCAAAAACCCTAGAATGAACAAAATGCATTTTACTTACTTGGGTGGAGATACTAGATGCAATGAGAATGCTTCCAAGCTAGAATGCTCTCTTCCAACCCCAAACTTTGATGGCACACTAGTGAAAAAGTGAGTGGAAGAGAAATTTTCTTAAGAGGGAAGAGTGAAAAGATGTGGAAAACCTTGGAGAAGGTATGTGGGAGTGTTTGTGCAGAGAAAAATCTGAAAGTGTGAAAGAATACGCAGCTTAGGGTTTAAAAATACCCTAATGGGCTCGGGTCCCGCTAAGGAGAACTAAAACCCAATCTGCGAAAGTACCGCTCAGCGGTAAAGTACCGCTCAGCGGTAAAGTACCGCTCAGCGGTAAAGTACCGCTCAGCGGCACTTTCGTGATGTGTTCTTCTCCTTCTTTTCTTAACCTACGTGCCTCCTAGACATGCCCCTCACTGGCTCCCTGCAATTCAATGTTCAAAATGCTTATGCAAACCCTAACTAAAACAAATCAACAAAAATATTCAATCAACTGGGTTGCCTCCCAGGTAGCGCTTGTTTAACGTCACGAGCCTGACCCAAAATCCACCAACACCCATCAGTAGGTGCAAAATTTTCTTACCAACACCCATCAGTAGGTGTTACAAACTGAGTATCCTTCAGAAGATACTTAACCACCTAGCATCCTTCAGTAGATGCTATATCCAACAGAATATTTACAAAAATAATGTCCACAGATTAAAAGTTACAAAACCAAAATCAAAATCAAAAGTTTTTAAATCACTTGATTGCCTCCCAGCAAGCGCTCTTTTAACGTCATTAGCTTGACCCAGTAAAGTTCAAGTTCCATCTTCTTTTTCTTCTTCTTTCTACTGAACTTCTTTAGAAATTTAATCAAACCAGGAACCTGTTGCAGTGTCTCAATCATAGGAACTTTAATCTCCAATTTCTTGAAGATTTCCATAAAGCACTTAAATTTCTTTTCCTTCCTATGATTCTTCTTTAGATGAGGATGTGACTTTTCATATGATTTCTTCTTCTTTCCTTTCATCTTCTTTTTCTTCCTTTTTCTCTCCCTAAATTTTCTCTTTTTCTTTTCTTTTATTTTTTTCTTCCCTTTTCTTTTTCTTTTCAACTTCTTTATTTTCACACAAATTTTCTTTCTCTCTTCTCTCTCAACCACTTCTTTCTCTTTTTCTTCATCTTTATTTCTCTCACTCAATTCTTCTTTTTCTTTTCTCTCTATCTTTTCCTCATCGCCCCCTATTTTTTTCTCATCAAGAATCTTGTCACTTTCAGTGATAATGGCTTGCCCTTCCTCCTTAGGGTTAACTTCAGTATTAACCTCATCATTCAATCTCTGATTAATGGAATGAAGCTGCATCTCCATCCTTTTACATGATTCTTCAATGCTTTTCTGAGTAGCGTCAGAATTTTTCAAAAATTGTTGAAGGGTGTCATCCAAACTTCCTGATAGAAAGGTTTGTTGCTGTTGCTTGTTAAATTGCCCAGTTTGTCCAGCTTGCCCACTTTGTTCCTGACCAATACTTGGGTGTGGTTTCCACCCTTGATTGTAGCTCCCTTGACGGTACTGATTGGTCATGTAGTTTACATCCTCTACGGCTTCAACTGGAAAGGCACATTGACCATTGATGTGGTCACCTCCACACAATTCGCATAATTGGGATTGTACCTGTGCAACAGTCTTTAACTCTTGTGGCAATTGTTCAAGTATCTTTGAGAGATTCTTCAATTGTTGAGTTATTAACTTGTTCTGAGCTATCAAGGCATCATTGGATTGCACCTGTAGAACTCCTTTTTGTTGAATAGGAGCTCCTCTTTCACTGTTCCACTTACTGTTATTAGTAGTCATGTTTTCAATTATTTCTGTGGCTTCCTCTGGAGTCTTCCATTTGATATTGCCTCCAGCTGAGGCGTCAAGCATCATCTTGGTTTGTGAACCAAGACCTCCAAGGAAGATTAGGACTACTTCTCCTTCGTTAAATCCATGCTTGGGAGTCTTTCGTAATAGGCTTTTATACCTGTCCCATGCATGCCCCAGTGATTCTTCCATGCCTTGTCTAAATGAAGAGATCTCTTGCTTCCCTTTGTTGATTTTAAAGCTTTGTTGCTGCCATTGTTGTTGTGGTTGGTTCTCAAATTGTCCGGCAGCTTGCCAAAATTGGCTTTGATCCATGCTTGAGTCATGTTCCCACAAGTGGTTGAGATTACTTTGGTAGAATTGAGTGCCCATATAGTTAAATTCTTGACCAAATTGCATTCTGCAGACATTAGGCACAAAACCCTAAAAACAATTGTTAGCACAAAAAGATAGAGAAAGAAAAAAAAATCAAAGGATATAATTGAAAAGATAAGAAGATAGGAACTAAAAACAAAAAAATAAAAACAAAAAAATAAAATAAAATAAAATAAAAACAGAAAAATAAAATAAAATAAAATAAAATAAAAACAGAAAATAAAATAAAATAAAATAAAATAAAATAATAACCAAAAAAATAAAAACAGAAAATAAAAACAGAAATTCAAAATTAAAGTCAAAGATAATCAATAATCACACAAATTAACCAGTTAAACCAGAGTCCCCGGCAACGGCGCCAAAAACTTGATGGACAAATTTATGAACACCAATTTATGATGTCACAAACTTGTTTTTCAATCGGCAAGTATGACCGAATCGTTCAAGTAATAAACTTGGTAAGACCAAGTATCGTTCTTCCCAAAGGACTCACGGCCTAGTTTAGTTATGTGATTTCTTAATTAGCTAAGACTTACAGATAAAATATTTGGAGTTTAATATGCAAGACAGAAAATAAACATGTATGCATGAAGTTTTGATCAATGGCAAAAAGTAAAAGATAAACACTTTCAATGATATTAATGTATGAATATGTTGTTGGGGGTCAATTTCATCTTATCCACTCTCATATATTTTAGGAATTCAACATTCAAATCATCATTGTTAATGCCACTCTCTAAAGTACCTTTCTAGAAGGCTTCTCCCTAATCACGAGTTCATACAATTCCTAGCATTCCTAATGATCAGTTCATAAGTGCAGGAGCTTAACGACAACCAATATCATATCGGGAGAAATTCCCCGGATCTAGACTTCCCCGTACGTGCCCGTATCGACAAAACCAATAATCATGCATCGAATGAGTTAAACAATGCAAGCATTAAGCAAAGAGGAAAAACCCTGACTAATGATAAAAAGAAAGCATAAGTCTTAATTAAAAGATGTAAAAGCAGATTCCATATATGAGAGTTTCACAAGATTACATTGATTCCCCAACAAACATACAGAGTTTAGCTCACCATATTCATGGTGAACCTAAATGAATTACAATGAAAGAATGAAAGAATAAACCCGAGAAAGAGAAGAGGAGAGCTGTCACCATCTCCCAATCTACCCCAAGGGGTGGAAGAGAGAGTGTTTGCTTCGTTTCTGCCAAAGATGCCTAACCCTAGGAAACCCTAAAGCTTATATATCATTCGTAAATTACAAAAAGTCAAGTCCAAGCCCATTAAAGTGCCGCTCAGCGGTAAAATACCGCTCAACGGTGAGTGCGTGACTTGTTTGCTCCCCTCAGCGGCCATTTTGCCCCTCAGCGGACCTCCCGCAAGCTCCTGAGTGCCGCTCAGCGGTAAACTGCCGCTGAGCGATGACTTCAGCTTCTCCTTTTGCACTTTTTATTGTCTTTTCTGATTTCATCTCTCTCCTTCTTCACTTCTTTCACTAAATTCACCTTAAAACCTGCACAAAAACACTGAAATCAAGCATAAACCTGTCCAGCTCTCTTATTTCCAAAAATATAAAGAAAAGCATGATTTCAAGCTAGTTTTTAAGTGTAAAGGTTGCTTTTAGTGTCAATTTTAATCATAAAAATAACAGTTTTTCAACTGTTATCACTATCACCTGCCCAATATTAACATTCAAGTTTCTGATAGCACAGTAGATGAAGAATGCCATGCTGAGAGTAATATCTGACACATGTGAACATGGCTGAATGTTGGCATGAGAAAACGCCATCCAATACTTTGCAAGAGGAGTCAAATTCGTCCTCCTAATGTTAACCACTGAGCCAGATCTATTCCTTTGGAAGTGTCCTCCAGGTATACACAATACTCTCTCCACATCCTCATAATCAGCAAACTGGCATTGCTCACCAGCCCACACAGTGTCCAGGAAGTTATTGATAGAATCAGGATCATACCTGATAGCATGGCCTCTGACATAGCCCAAATAGTTCTCAGCTGGATAATCACCAATCTTCTTTGCATTGGTGTAAAATTCCTTTACCACAACTATGTTGGCAGGTGCAGGATAAGTGGCTAGCTTTCCCCAGTCATTCCCTAACACTTGCTCTCCAAATTGAGGAGCAAAGTTAGGTATCATTCCAACCTTTCTCTCCATCAGAAGTCTTTTGTCCTGAACCACCCTAAAGTGCTTCTCATGTTTCCTAGAGAGGAACCTGCTAGAGTGGGGTTCCTCTGGTTCCTTTTTCCTTTCTCTTGGTTGCCATGGTTTTCAATCTTTTTCCTGACGAGGATGCCATTCCTACATTCAAACACAAATACAAAACCACAGAACATGATGTTAATCATTAGCAAAACACAAAACACAACTCCTTTCGAAGCTAAACCACCGCTGAGGGCCAGAATTCCCCCTCAGCGCCACCAGTGCCACATTCCAACACGCAAAAATTCAGAAAAACCAAATCTGGAAGAGTGCCGCTCAGCGGCAGTTTACCCCTCAGCGGTAACTCTACAGATTTTTGAAAATCTTGTTTTAAAGCTGTCCTAACTCCACCCAAATGCAATTTTCAGTTTTCCAGTTCATAACGATGCAGTTTAATCGGTTCAAACATCAAATATATCATCAAATCATGCATAGAAATCAAAACCCCTAAATATTCATGCTTTGACAACCACATTCAAATTCAAGAACCCTAGAATGAACAAAATGCATTTTACTTACTTGGGTGGAGATACTAGATGCAATAAGAATGCTTCCAAGCTAAGATACTCTCTTCCAACCCCAAACTTGAATGGAACACTAGTGAGCAAGTGAGTGGAAGAGAAATTTTCAAGAGGAAAAAATGAAAAGATGTGGAAAACCTTGGAAAAGGTATGTGGAAGTGTTTGTGCAGAGAACAGCCTGGATAGAAAACCTAAAACGCAGCTTGGGGTATAAAAATACCCTAATGGGCTCGGGTCCCGCTAAGGGGAAACTAAAGCCCATCTGCGAGAGTACCGCTCAGCGGTAATTTACCGCTCAGCGGCACTTTCGTGATGTGCTCTTCTCCTTCTTTTCTTAACCTACGTGCCTGATAACAGTTGAAAAACTGTTATTTTCATGCTTAAAATTCATACTAAAAGCAACCTTTACACTTAAAAACTAGCTTGAAATCATGCCTTTTATTGATATTTTCAGAAATAAGAGAGCTGGACAGGTTTATGCTTGATTTCAGTGTTTTTGTGCAGGTTTTAAGGTGAATTTGGTGAAAGAAGTGAAGAAGGAGAGAGTTGAAATCAGAAAAGACAACAAAAAGTGCAAAAAGGAGAAGCCGAAGTCACCGCTCAGCGGCAGTTTACCGTTGAGCGGCACTCAGGAGCTTGCGGGAGGTCCGCTGAGGGGCAAAATGGCCGCTGAGGGGAGCAAACAAGTCACGCACTCACCGCTGAACGGTATTTTACCGCTGAGCCGCACTTTAATGGGCTTGGACTTGACTTTTTGTAATTTACGAATGATATATAAGCTTTAGGGTTTCCTAGGGTTAGGCATCTTTGGCAGAAACGAAGCAAACACTCTCTCTTCCACCCCTTGGGGTAGATTGGGAGATGGTGACAGCTCTCCTCTTCTCTTTCACGGGTTTTTCTATCTCTTTCATTCTTTCATTATTATTCATCTAGGTTCACCATGAATATGGTGAACTAAACTCTGTATGTTTGTTGGGGAATCAATGTAATCTTGTGAAACTCTCATATATGGAATCTGTTTTTACATCTTTTAATTAAGACTTATGCTTTCTTTTCATCATTAGTTAGGGTTTTTCCTCTTTGCTTAATGCTTGCATTGTTTAACTCATTCGATGCATGATTATTGGTTTTGTCGATACGGGCACGTACGGGGAATTCTAGATCCGGGGAATTTCTCCCAATTTTATATTGGTTGTCATTAAGCTCCTGCACTTATGAACTGATCATTAGGAATGCTAGGAATTGTATGAACTCGTGATTAGGGAGAAGCCTTCTGGAAAGGTACATTAGAGAGTGGCATTAACAATGATGATTTGACTGTTGAATTCCTAAAAATATATGAGAGTGGATAAGATGAAATTGACCCCCAACAACATATTCATATCTATATTTCATTGAAAGTGTTTATCTTTTGCTTTTTGCCATTGATCAAAATTCATGCATACATGTTTATTTTCTGTCTTGCATATTAAACCCTAAATATTTCGTTTGTAAGTCTTAGTTAATCAAGAAACCACATAACTAAACTAGGCCGTGAGTCCTTTGGGAAGAACGATACTTGGTCTAACCAAGTTTATTACTTGAACGATTCGGTCATACTTGCCGATTGAAAACAAGTTTGTGACATCATAATTTGGTGTTCATAAATTTGTCCATCAAGTTTTTGGCGCCGTTGCCGAGGACTCGTGGTTTAACTGGTTAATTTGTGTGATTATTGATTATCTTTGACTTATTTTTTTATTTTATTTTTAAATTTCGAATTTTTATTTTATTTTTCTGTTTTTTTATTATTTATTTTATTTTATTTTATTTTTCTGTTTTTTTTTATTTTTCTGTTTTCTGTTTTTATTTTCTGAATCTTATATCTTCTCTTATATCTTTTTGTGCTAACCAAATCTTTTCTAGGGTTTTGTGTTCTTGTGTATGCAGGAGGCAATTCGAACTAGGAGCAAGAAAACAACAGAACCTCTGCTTGAAGGATTAGAAGACAGTAGACGGAGGAGAAGAATCAGAACATCTAGAGAACTTTTTCCTCCTCCGGAAACTCTGGTGCAACCATCACCACAAGGTTCTGACAATAGCACAGAAAATATGGAGAACAATAATATCAGAAGAACTCTTGCTGATTACACCAATATAGTTGGACCTCAGCACTTTAACAGCATAGCTAGACCTAGAGTCAATGCAGCTAACATGGAGGTCAAACCAGCACTGATCCAACTGGTGAAGAGCAATCAATTTAATGGGTTATCTCATGAAAGCCCATATGAGCACCTTACTACATTTAATGAAATTTGCAACACAGTCAAAATCAATGGGGTGCCAGACGAAGCGATCAAACTTAGTTTGTTTCCTTTCTCGTTGGGAGGCAATGCTAAGCTTTGGTTGAATTCTTTTCTAGAAGGAAGTTTCACAGAGTGGGAAGCAGTGGTAACAAAGTTTTTGAACAAGTACTTTCCACAATCAAAGGTGACAAAAGGCAAGCAAGAGATATCTTCATTTAAGCAGGGCATGGAAGAATCACTGGGGCATGCATGGGATAGATACAAAAGTCTGCTAAGAAAAACACCCACGCATGGTTTTGAAGAACAGGAAGTAGTCTTAACTTTCCTTGGAGGGCTTGGTTCACAAACCAAGATGATGCTTGATGCCTCAGCAAGAGGCAATATTAAATGGAAAACTCCAGAGGAAGCCACAGAAATTATAGAAAACATGGCTACTAGTGATAATGAGCTGGACAGTGAGAGAGGAGCTCCTATGCAACAAAAAGGGGTTCTTCAATTACAAACACATGATGCCTTGCTAGCTCAAAATAAAATTCTAACTCAACAGTTGGAGACTCTGACTAAAACTCTTGCACAATTACCTAAAGAGTTGAAAACTGCTGCACAGGTACAAACCCAGTTGTGCGAATTATGTGGAGGTGATCATATCAATGGTCAATGTGCTTTTCCAGTGGAAGCCGTGGAGGATGTTAATTTCATGGCTAATCAATTTCCATACCGTCAAGGGAATTACAATCAAGGGTGGAAACCACATCCAAGCATTGGTCAAGGACAAACTGGGCAAGCTAATCAATATAATAAGCAGCAGCAGCAACCAACCTTTTGGCAACAATTATCTATGCTTAATGAAAGATCAACAAGGTTGGAAGAAACTCTTCAGCAATTCATACAGAAAACTGAATCTTCTCAAAAGAGCACTGAAGCTGCTATAAAGAATTTGGAGATTCAAATGGGTCAAATTACCAAGCAATTGGAAGAAAGGCCAAATAGAAATTTTGGGGCTAATACTGAGGTTAACCCCAGAGAAGAGTGCAAAGTGGTAAAGAGTGTGAATGAAGAGATAATTGAGTTAGAAGAAGGAGAAACAGAAGAAAGAAGAAAAATAGAGAGCAAAAATACTTTTCCTTTTCCAATAAATCAAGGGAAACAAATGGACTTCACAGAATTATTCAGAATGGTGGATAATGAAGCACCTTGGGAACAGATTTTACAGAAAATTGCAGTTTACACAAAATCTGATGAAGAAATCTCTACAAAGAAGAGACGTAGAGATGATGAGGCAAAAGAGTGTATAACTGTTAAGAAAGAGTCATTCCCTCCTAAAGCATCAGATCGAGGCAGTTTTTCTATCCCTTGTACTATAGGGAAGAAAAAGGTAAAGAAAGCTCTCCTTGATTTAGGTTCAAGTGTTAACTTGATACCTTATTCTTTACTGGAGCAAATCGGCAATGTTAAAGTGAAACCTGCAAAGGTTAAAATAGTAATGGCCGATGGATCTTCAAAGGAGCCATGTGGGATTGTAGAGGACATTATAGTTTGTGTTGGCAAATGATGAATCAATATTTTATTGATTTCACTTAGTTTATTGTACCGGATTTAATCAAGGAATTGTGCTTGAATGTACAATATTATCCTATTTTTCCTAATTGTGCTAAATTTGATCGGAAATTCTTATTTTAACTAATTTGAATCATCTGAGCTAATTATTTTACAAGGAAAATTTGGAGATACAATTTGGGACATTTGAAGGTTAAATGAGAAATGGAAATTGAGCCAAATGCATCTCAGTCATTTCAATTTTCGCATAGTGCTGCGTGAATGTTGTGTCAACTTGTGTGTCTTCGTTCGAGTTCAATTCTTATCCGTTTTCTATGCAATTTTTTTTCATAGTTTCGTATGGATGTCTATTTTCACGTATAGTTTTTACTTTGTTCAAATTCATTCTGTGCTGTTCCCAGTATTTATTTTACTCTCATATGTCAGTCCAGTGATTACTGCTGTTTGTGTCAACTTGTGTGTCTTCGTTTGAGTTCAATTCTTATCCGTTTTCCATGCAATTTTTTTTCATAGTTTCGTATGGATGTCTATTTTAACATATAGTTTTTACTTTGTTCAAATTCATTCTGTGCTGTTCCCAGTATTTATTTTACTCTCATATGTCAGTCCAGTGATTACTGCTGTTTGAGTGATTTCTAATCCGTTGCATTGTTTGCTTGCTGTTTAGTAATTGTGGTGGCTGGAATTGATCATTGGACAGTGCTAAAACCTCCCAACACTCTTAAACAAGGAATACAACAGCTTGGCTTTATTGAATAGCAAAGAAAAAAGCAGCCACGTCCGCATCCAGCAGCTTGGTTGCAGGTCCAGCACGTCTAGGAGAGAAGCTGCCCAGTAGGGGTGACGAACAGTAAAGCAGGTCCAGCAGCTTGGAAGTGGTGTGAGTATTGGAGCATAGGGTGACGGGCAGCAAATGGAGGTACACGGTCCAGCAGAAGCAGGTGTGTGCTTGGAGAGAATGGGAGGTGCACAAGCAAGAGGCTTTCACGTCCAGTAGGTTGGATGGATTAGGGAGAGTCGCCACGTTGGAAAAAGGGTGGGTCATTCACCCTTATTTTGGGGAGCTGAAGGTTAGCGTTTTGTTTTGGGGGGAAGCAGCAGAGAGGCCACCAAGGATGGAGGGCTACGGCTGAAGTGGAGGAGTGTTTGGAAGAGAACGGTAGCAGCTTTGGAGGCTTTTGGGGGGAACGTTTCAGGGGGGGCTGGAGGTGTGAGAACCAGCCACTACCGATTGGAGATCTTCATTTTGGCAGCAGCACGCGAGATTTTTCTTTCTTTTAAATAGAACCACGTGAATATTGAGATGGAGGGTGTGTCATGGCCTGGGATGCACACGGTGAATTACTTTGGAAGCATTTTTATGTATGGTGATTCATTGGAGAGTTACGTTCCAGCATAGGAGAATGGAATTTTATGCGCTGATTTCATCTTTCACATGCGGTCATTTTATTTTGTTTCCTTTAGATTTGCGTCTACATACTTTCTTTTCTTTTAGGTAGCTGCAAGCGGTATGCACAAGCTAAATTCACTTACTTTGCTGAATGAAGTAGCTTAGTCCGAGATTTTATTTTCAATGTCATGAGATTTTAATTTCTTGTTTGCTTTAGGAATGTGTTGAAGATGCTGAATAGAACATTTCACCTTTTAACTCAATATTACCATTTACTAGCATTAAATAATGTTTTACTTGATTTAACTTTAAAAGCTTGCACCGAGAATTTTAATGCATTAATAGTAGCACCGTGCTCATTTATCTTGTTTTACTATTAGTGTTTTCTTTTTAAGTGTTGATTTAGTGATGAATAACATTTCATTTCTTTAGCTTAAGTGTTGTGTTTGAATAGTATGTCAAGTGTTTCTTTATTATCTGCTGCATTTTAATTAGTTCACACATATTGTTTTAGAACCGTTCGATCATCTGTAGGACCGTTCGGTCTTCATGCTTTGTTCATTTATTTCAGTGTTTTCAATTATGTTTGGTTGTATTTAAGTTCCAGTTTTAATGTAGTTCATTTCTAAAGACAAAAACATTTTCAAAACCCCCCCACTACGTGTTTGATCTGAGACTGAACCAAAATTGGTCCTTGAGAGACGACCTAGGAGTCACTTCCTAGTACTATACTGCATTCTTTTATGCACAACTTTTGTTGGGAGGTGCGACCCTCTCATCAAAATGGCGCCGTTGCCGGGGACCAATGGTTTAGTCTTAGGTCTTTTTGTTGTGTTTGTGTGTGTTGTGTTTTGTCTTGTGTTGTGATGTTATGTGATGTGATGTTCTGTTTTGTGTGCGTGGTGCATGTATAAATGTGTTGTGTTTTATTTGTTTCGTAATTTTTAGTATTTTTCTTTTTCCATGTCTACCTATTTTGGTTATGTGAATGGTGCTTATTCTGTGAGTGCCTCTGATTATGATTCTCCTTCTGCATGTTACTCTGATTATAATTCATATTCTGCTGATTTCTATGTTGAGAACAATATGACTCATCCTCTAATTTCTGAGAGTGCTCTTTGTGAGCCGGTTTCACTTAAGGAGGATGATCTTCATTGCGATCTCACCCCTGGACTGATACATTTGCTGCCTAAGTTTCATGGTTTTGCAGGAGAATGCCCACACAGACATTTGGAGGAGCTCCACATCATGTGCTCTTCAATGAAGCCTCCAGATGTCCCTCTTGATTACATTTTCTTGAGCGCATTTCCGCATTCATTACAAGGAGCAGCTAAGGATTGGAAAGACTCTCTTCCTCTGAGATCCGTTACCGATTGGGGATATCTTGAGCATCAGTTTCTGAGCAAATTTTCCCCTGTGCAATATGCTTACAGCAACGGTCTTGGATGGAATGACCCTACCTTGGGATGGTATGATGCTCCACAGCATCAATATCAAGAACCACCATTCCAGAGTACTTTTATGCCTCCACCCGTCCAGCAATACCAAAGTCAGCAATATGATGCTCCTGCCCAAATAACTCCTCAGCCTTCTACGTCTGAGCCTACATTGCAGGAGTTGTTGGAGCAGATGACCATGCAGAACCTTCAATTTAGGCAAGAGAACATGCAGTTCCAGCAAGAAATAGGAGCTGCCATTCAGAGTATGACTGATCAGATAGGGCAGATGGCCACTCAACTCACTGAGGAACAGTCTCAAGATTCAGAGTTACCATTTCAGACTGTTCAGATTCCAGATGATGATGATAGTGGCATCAACATAGAAGATGGGGAGAAGAGTCATGAGCTTATTGTTGCGCCACCTACTTTCCCATCGCCCTATGGCCCCACTCTTGCACCTGAGGAGACTGCTGAAGATCTTGAGGACCAGGCAGGTATAAGCAGTAATTTTGAATCAGGTAGACAATTTTCATCTTCCACCACTTCTCCAATCTTTAGGGAAGTGGAGGAAAACATACCTAATTTTGACTATGCTGTCGATGATTATGCTGTTGATAGGTATGTTGGTGATTGTATTGTTGGTGAGTCTGTTTTTAATTCTTCCTCTCTGCATGATGAGAATAAATTTTTGATATCAAATTCGTATGTTTATTCTCCATGCACTGAACATGAATCTGAATCTGTGGTTGATATTGTTTCTGAATTTGAAATTGATTCATGTTCTGAGAGTTTATCTGTTGTTCAGCCTGTTACACTGGGATTGGGTGTTATACCCCTGTGTGTCAATTCTTTGGAACCACAATGTACTAACCATGCTACAGGAGGTACATATGAATTTGACCAACATGCACCCCCAGTGGAAGACAAGGGTGCTTACATACACAATAGTTTGAAGATCAGCAGGCACCTGTTGAACCTGCTCATCAACAATCACTGCATAGATCCAGCTGTGGAAAACATTTCACTGCTAGATCAGATTTGGAGGATGAAGCACTTCGTCCTCAAAACCTCCTTGCTGGACACTATGGCGGAAAACATCTCCCTGAAAGTCCAAAATTGGCAACTGCCACCATGACCAGGGGAGTTTTCTTTCTCTCTTCTCCCCCTTTCCCTACTTTTATTGCACTTGTCCATGATCTGTTGACTGTTTTGATTTTTGGTCTTATGCTTATGACACATTGAGGACACTGTGTAGTTTAAGTGTGGTCTATTGGGAGAGATTCTAATTTTTCTTTGTTAGTTTTTGTTTTCCGTGTTAAATTTTTTTTTTTTCTTTTCTAGGTAGTTTTTGTTTTGTCTTGTGTACAGTTTTACATGTTTCTCTTGATTTCTGGACTTTGTTTGGGTTGTAGACTTGACCTTCACTTCACTGATACTTGGCTTGAAATCCTTGCTTTTCTTTGCTTGGGAAGATGATTATGATGTTTGAGAGGTTGAATTGATTGTGATAGAATTACCCTGTGTGAGATTTGAGCCACTTTATGTTCTTTCTTATGTGTGATATATCTCTTGATTGCTTGCGCATATGCCTTGGCTTGACTCTTGTTGATAATTCTTGATTGATATGCATGTTTGGAAGTGATAAAGGCAATTTTGTTCTTGAGCCACTCTAGCCAAATAAGCCTACCTTATTGTGATCCTTTGATAACCCCTTTTGAGCCTGTACTTTCCCTATTTCTTTGTTTTGAAGCTCATACACTAGCCCTAAGTGAAAAACCATGTTTAACTTAACCTTAGGGAATTTTGGAGCTTTGGAAGTGTTTTGGGAACAAGTGTGGTCTTCCTGGGGATTCTAATGAATTGGCTAGTTGGTTCCTCTTCTTGTTTTGTTTCGTAAATATATATGTGTATCTTGTCTTTTACAGTTTTGTTTTGAAAAGAGAGAAAAGAAAAGAGACAGGATGAAAAAAAAAAAGAGCAGAAAAATAGTGAAGAAAAAAAAAATGTGAATAATTGTGAATAATGGAGTCAAGAAGAGGATGAAATTAGAGGTTGTGGGTGTGTTTGAATGTGTTTACACTTGTTCCCCACTGCTCCTCTGTTCCGTATGGTTTGAAGCTTCTTATCCAGATGTATCCTCCCTGGTCCTTGGCCCCATTACAACCATGAAAAGACCTTTTGATTTGAACATGCGTATGTGCTTAAGTGTTGATATTAGAGGCTTGCCAAGTCTGTTTGTGATTGCTTTCTTGAGTGCATTGAGTGACATTGATTTACCTTAAACACTTGAGAGAAACACTGATAGTGCATCTGTGAGGTTCTGTTGCTTTTGATTCACCTCTTGAGCTGATTGATCATTTTGCCATGTCTTGAAGTGCTTGGATAATTTCATGAGTATCTGCTTTCTTTGATTTTGTGTCGGATATTGTCTACTTTCTTTCTTGGTCCAGATTCCTGGAGAACTGTGTAATTCTGTTTCTGTCCTTGTTGAGCCTTTGTTTTCTGTATGCTGAGTTTGTGTCACCTTCCTAAAAGTCCTTTGAACTATTCCTTGATCCGCGTCTTGATTTTGCCCAGGAGTGCAAAAGACTAAGTGTGGTCTATTTTGATGAATCAATATTTTATTGATTTCACTTAGTTTATTGTACCGGATTTAATCAAGGAATTGTGCTTGAATGTACAATATTATCCTATTTTTCCTAATTGTGCTAAATTTGATCGGAAATTCTTATTTTAACTAATTTGAATCATCTGAGCTAATTATTTTACAAGGAAAATTTGGAGATACAATTTGGGACATTTGAAGGTTAAATGAGAAATGGAAATTGAGCCAAATGCATCTCAGTCATTTCAATTTTCGCATAGTGCTGCGTGAATGTTGTGTCAACTTGTGTGTCTTCGTTCGAGTTCAATTCTTATCCGTTTTCTATGCAATTTTTTTTCATAGTTTCGTATGGATGTCTATTTTCACGTATAGTTTTTACTTTGTTCAAATTCATTCTGTGCTGTTCCCAGTATTTATTTTACTCTCATATGTCAGTCCAGTGATTACTGCTGTTTGTGTCAACTTGTGTGTCTTCGTTTGAGTTCAATTCTTATCCGTTTTCCATGCAATTTTTTTTCATAGTTTCGTATGGATGTCTATTTTAACATATAGTTTTTACTTTGTTCAAATTCATTCTGTGCTGTTCCCAGTATTTATTTTACTCTCATATGTCAGTCCAGTGATTACTGCTGTTTGAGTGATTTCTAATCCGTTGCATTGTTTGCTTGCTGTTTAGTAATTGTGGTGGCTGGAATTGATCATTGGACAGTGCTAAAACCTCCCAACACTCTTAAACAAGGAATACAACAGCTTGGCTTTATTGAATAGCAAAGAAAAAAGCAGCCACGTCCGCATCCAGCAGCTTGGTTGCAGGTCCAGCACGTCTAGGAGAGAAGCTGCCCAGTAGGGGTGACGAACAGTAAAGCAGGTCCAGCAGCTTGGAAGTGGTGTGAGTATTGGAGCATAGGGTGACGGGCAGCAAATGGAGGTACACGGTCCAGCAGAAGCAGGTGTGTGCTTGGAGAGAATGGGAGGTGCACAAGCAAGAGGCTTTCACGTCCAGTAGGTTGGATGGATTAGGGAGAGTCGCCACGTTGGAAAAAGGGTGGGTCATTCACCCTTATTTTGGGGAGCTGAAGGTTAGCGTTTTGTTTTGGGGGGAAGCAGCAGAGAGGCCACCAAGGATGGAGGGCTACGGCTGAAGTGGAGGAGTGTTTGGAAGAGAACGGTAGCAGCTTTGGAGGCTTTTGGGGGGAACGTTTCAGGGGGGGCTGGAGGTGTGAGAACCAGCCACTACCGATTGGAGATCTTCATTTTGGCAGCAGCACGCGAGATTTTTCTTTCTTTTAAATAGAACCACGTGAATATTGAGATGGAGGGTGTGTCATGGCCTGGGATGCACACGGTGAATTACTTTGGAAGCATTTTTATGTATGGTGATTCATTGGAGAGTTACGTTCCAGCATAGGAGAATGGAATTTTATGCGCTGATTTCATCTTTCACATGCGGTCATTTTATTTTGTTTCCTTTAGATTTGCGTCTACATACTTTCTTTTCTTTTAGGTAGCTGCAAGCGGTATGCACAAGCTAAATTCACTTACTTTGCTGAATGAAGTAGCTTAGTCCGAGATTTTATTTTCAATGTCATGAGATTTTAATTTCTTGTTTGCTTTAGGAATGTGTTGAAGATGCTGAATAGAACATTTCACCTTTTAACTCAATATTACCATTTACTAGCATTAAATAATGTTTTACTTGATTTAACTTTAAAAGCTTGCACCGAGAATTTTAATGCATTAATAGTAGCACCGTGCTCATTTATCTTGTTTTACTATTAGTGTTTTCTTTTTAAGTGTTGATTTAGTGATGAATAACATTTCATTTCTTTAGCTTAAGTGTTGTGTTTGAATAGTATGTCAAGTGTTTCTTTATTATCTGCTGCATTTTAATTAGTTCACACATATTGTTTTAGAACCGTTCGATCATCTGTAGGACCGTTCGGTCTTCATGCTTTGTTCATTTATTTCAGTGTTTTCAATTATGTTTGGTTGTATTTAAGTTCCAGTTTTAATGTAGTTCATTTCTAAAGACAAAAACATTTTCAAAACCCCCCCACTACGTGTTTGATCTGAGACTGAACCAAAATTGGTCCTTGAGAGACGACCTAGGAGTCACTTCCTAGTACTATACTGCATTCTTTTATGCACAACTTTTGTTGGGAGGTGCGACCCTCTCATCAAAATGGCGCCGTTGCCGGGGACCAATGGTTTAGTCTTAGGTCTTTTTGTTGTGTTTGTGTGTGTTGTGTTTTGTCTTGTGTTGTGATGTGATGTGATGTGATGTTCTGTTTTGTGTGCGTGGTGCATGTATAAATGTGTTGTGTTTTATTTGTTTCGTAATTTTTAGTATTTTTCTTTTTCCATGTCTACCTATTTTGGTTATGTGAATGGTGCTTATTCTGTGAGTGCCTCTGATTATGATTCTCCTTCTGCATGTTACTCTGATTATAATTCATATTCTGCTGATTTCTATGTTGAGAACAATATGACTCATCCTCTAATTTCTGAGAGTGCTCTTTGTGAGCCGGTTTCACTTAAGGAGGATGATCTTCATTGCGATCTCACCCCTGGACTGATACATTTGCTGCCTAAGTTTCATGGTTTTGCAGGAGAATGCCCACACAGACATTTGGAGGAGCTCCACATCATGTGCTCTTCAATGAAGCCTCCAGATGTCCCTCTTGATTACATTTTCTTGAGCGCATTTCCGCATTCATTACAAGGAGCAGCTAAGGATTGGAAAGACTCTCTTCCTCTGAGATCCGTTACCGATTGGGGATATCTTGAGCATCAGTTTCTGAGCAAATTTTCCCCTGTGCAATATGCTTACAGCAACGGTCTTGGATGGAATGACCCTACCTTGGGATGGTATGATGCTCCACAGCATCAATATCAAGAACCACCATTCCAGAGTACTTTTATGCCTCCACCCGTCCAGCAATACCAAAGTCAGCAATATGATGCTCCTGCCCAAATAACTCCTCAGCCTTCTACGTCTGAGCCTACATTGCAGGAGTTGTTGGAGCAGATGACCATGCAGAACCTTCAATTTAGGCAAGAGAACATGCAGTTCCAGCAAGAAATAGGAGCTGCCATTCAGAGTATGACTGATCAGATAGGGCAGATGGCCACTCAACTCATTGAGGAACAGTCTCAAGATTCAGAGTTACCATTTCAGACTGTTCAGATTCCAGATGATGATGATAGTGGCATCAACATAGAAGATGGGGAGAAGAGTCATGAGCTTATTGTTGCGCCACCTACTTTCCCATCGCCCTATGGCCCCACTCTTGCACCTGAGGAGACTGCTGAAGATCTTGAGGACCAGGCAGGTATAAGCAGTAATTTTGAATCAGGTAGACAATTTTCATCTTCCACCACTTCTCCAATCTTTAGGGAAGTGGAGGAAAACATACCTAATTTAGACTCGAGCCACATTTGGTCCTTGAGAGACGACCTAGGAGTCACTTCCTAGCACTATACTGCATTCTTTTATGCACAACTTTTGTGGGAGGTGCGACACTCTCATCCGCAGACTTTGTGGTGATGAAGATGGAGACAGAGAAGATACCTATCATACTTGGAAGACCGTTTATGAAAACGGCCAGGGCTATCATAGATGTAAATGAAGGTATAGTGGTGCTCCAGGACAGAGAGGAGAGAGTGGTGGTAGATGTCTTCAAAGATGAGACGCAAGCAAAGGAGGAAGAAGCTAGTTATAAAGCTGCATTTCGAGATGCACCCATGACTAGCCGTAAAGATGAAAATCTTGAGGTTTCAGGTAACCATTGTTTGTTGTTTCAGGTACCCAAGGAAGAAGAGATTGGAAGAGGAGAAGAAATTCCTAGAGACTGGAAGAAAAGAAGACTCCAACTTGGCACACCTGTAAGAATCAAGAACAAGTTGTGGGTTGTGAAGGGCTTTAAAGAGAAGGAGATGATAGAGATATAGTCTCCATATTCTAGAAGAACCAAAACAGTTCAAAGGAAACAGCTGAGGAGTTGGTGGAATGACAACATCAACTATAAAGAAGATGAAACTTGAACTTTATTGGGTCAAGCTAATGACATTAAAAGAGCGCTTGTCTTGAGGCAACCCAGTGAACTTTTGATTTGGTTTTGTAATTTTTAATTTGTGAACCTTATTTTTGTATTTAGTTGGTTGGATATAGCATCTACTGAAGGATGCTAGGTGGTTAAGTATCTACTGAAGGATACAATGGCTGTAACACCTACTGATGGGTGTTGGTAAGAAAATTTTGCACCTACTGAAGGGTGTTGGTGGATTTTGGGTCAGGCTCGTGACGTTAAACAAGCGCTACCTGGGAGGCAACCCAGTTGATTGAATATTTTTTTTGATTTGTTTTAGTTAGGGTTTGCATAAGCATTTTGAACATTGAATTGCAGGGAGCCAGTGAGGGGCATGTCTAGGAGGCACGTAGGTTAAGAAAAGAAGGAGAAGAACACATCACGAAAGTGCCGCTGAGCGGTACTTTACCGTTGAGCGGTACTCTCGCAGAATAGGGTTTTAGTTCCCCTTAGCGGGACCCGAGCCCATTAGGGTATTTTTAAACCCTAAGCTGCGCATTCTTTCACACTTTCAGACTTTTCTTTGCACAAACACTCCCACATACCTCCTCCAAGGTTTTCCACATCTTTTCACTCTTCCTTCTTAAGAAAATTTCTCTTCCACTCACTTTTTCACTAGTGTGCCATCAAAGTTTCGGGTTGGAAGAGAGCATTCTAACTTGGAAGCATTCTCATTGCATCTAGTATCTCCACCCAAGTAAGTAAAATGCATTTTGTTCATTCTAGGGTTTTTGATTTTGAATATGATTGTCAAAGCATGAAGATTTAGGGGTTTTGATTTCTTTGCATGATTTGATGATATATTTGATGTTTGAACCGATTAAACTACATGATTATGAACTGGAAAACTGAAAATTGCATTTGGGTGGAGTTAGGAAAGCTTTAAAACAGGTTTTTCAAAAATCTGCAGAGTTACCGCTGAGGGGTAAACTGCCGCTGAGCGGCACTCTGCCAGATTTGATTTTTCTGGTTTTTTGTGATATGGAATATGGTACTGGTGGCGCTGAGGGGGAATTCTGGCCTTCAGCGGTGGTTTAGCTTCGAAAGGAGTTATGTTCTATGTTTTACTAATGATTAACATCATGTTCTGTGGTTTTGTTTGTGTTCTAAATGTAGGAATGGCATCCTCATTAGGAAAAAGATTGAAAACCATGGCGACCAAGAGAAAGGAAAAGGAACCAGAGCAACCCCACTCTAGCAGGTTCCTCTCTAGGAAACATGAGAAGCACTTTAGGGTGGTTCAGGACAGAAGACTTTTGATGGAGAGAAAGGTTGGAATGATACCTAACTTTGCTCCTCAATTTGGAGAGCAAGTGTTAGGGAATGACTGGGGAAAGCTAGCCACCTGTCCTGCAGCTGCCAACATAGCTGTGGTGAAGGAATTTTACGCCAATGCTAAGAAGATTGGTGATTATCCAGCTGAAAGTTATTTGGGCTATGTCAGAGGCCATGCTATCAGGTATGATCCTGATTCTATCAATACCTTCCTGGATACTGTGTGGGCTGGTGAGCAGTGCCAGTTTGCTCTTTGCATGGAGGAAGGTGCTGATTATGAGGATGTGGAGAGAGTATTGTGTATACTTGGAGGACACTTCCAAAGGAATAGATCTGGCTCAGTGGTTAACATTAGGAGGACAAATTTGACTCCTCTTGCAAAGTATTGGATGGCGTTTTCTCATGCCAACATTCAGCCATGTTCACATGTGTCAGATATTACTCTCAGCAGGGCACTATTCATCTACTGTGCTATCAGAAGCTTAAATGTTAATATTGGGCAGGTGATAGCTGATGAAATTAGTATGTGCGCCAACACCTCAAACAACAAAGCACCATTAGGACATCCTTCTTTGATCACTCACCTTTGCAAGCTAGCTGGGGTGGACACTTCTGTTCCACCATTTGAGAGGCCAAGAAAAGCTATTGATGAGGCCTATTATAGACAATATTGTGGAGGTGATGATGCAGCTCAGCCAGTTCCACCACGCCGGGCTCGTAGAGAGAGAGGGCCAGTACAGAGCCAGACATCTGCTGATACACATGAAGCAGAACCATTCCAGATGAGGGACATGTATATGTCTCTTATAGGTGCTTAGTTGCAGTCCATTCACAGAGGGCAGGTGGCCACTGCTGAGATGATTGTGGGGATGTATGATACACCTCCAGCCCACAGGTGGACTATGGATGAATTCCATAATGTGGTAGCTTGGCCAGAGGAGCCAGTGCATGGAGGGGGAGCTGGAGCAGCTGAAGCTTCAGCTAGAGAGATGGAAGAAGATGAAACTGATGATGATGATGCATTTGAAGATGATGAAGATGAAGAGGAAGAGGAAGATACAGAGGACAGCTCAGACTGATGAGGAGCTGAGATAGCATTTACTGATAAATGCTATCATATGATTATGCTTTTGTGGTTTAAGTTTTCTGAACTTATTTGTTTTTGTTTTTAGATTAGGGTTTGATGTACTCTATTTGAAACCTGGTTTCTTGTGATGGTTTGCTATTAACTGTGATTGTGTGATAAGTAATACTGAATGATGCTTATGATTAATTGATGTTGAGATGATGTGCACATTAAAATGCTTATACAGGTGATTCACAAGCTTTGTGAACAAATGCATGATATCATGATTGTGATTGTGAAATTAAGCAGGATGTGTATGTCAAATGTGAATGAGCTTATATGTGAGATTTTGAGCTCCAGAGTTGTTATTGTTGAATGCTATTACTTTGAAAGCATGAATGATTTTGCCCAGGTTTTCTATGATTGAATCAATTGCTTGTTTTGCATCATATGATCAAGGCCGGTTGTTGGAAACCTTTTTATTGGCCAAATTTGTAAAAGTTAGCCCACTAAAAGAGAACACTTTGTGTTCAATCCTTTTGAACCCTTAGCCTTGAATATACACTGAAACCTTTGATTGAAAAATCTTTACCTTGAGTTAAGTAGAAGATCTTGTGTGGTATTATTAAATGTTCAAGTTTGGGGTTATTGGGAAAACATGAAAAGCATTGAGCTAAGAGCTAAAAAGTAAGAATATGCAAAGAAAAAGAAAAGAAAAGAAAAAGAAGCAAAGCTCAATGCAAAGGCAAAAAGAGAATTGGGTATGAATAAGATGATTGTGTTGTTATGATTCTATTAGCTCAAGGATTTTGTGATCCAAAAAAACCAATTTTCTTGTTAGCCCAGCCACATTATAAGCCATTGAAAAGTCCTTGTGATGATGCGTGCTTGTGAATGTTTTTGATTGTGGTAAAATGAAAGGCAAAGTTAATTCATGTGACATTGTAATAGTAGAGTGAATGAGTGATTACCTCTTATACACTTGTGTGTGAGTGAAACACTTTACCTAGTGAGGAGATATTCCATTAACACATGAACATCCATGCTTAATTGATTGATCATTCATGAAGAATAGCATTTGTTGGAATTTAAATGACTTTGTGAACACTAAAGCATGTGCACATCTTGATTGAAATATTGGTCATAAGTTTAATTGAAGTTTTTACTTATCTTGAAAGAAGATTTTTTTTGAATGAGGTGAACTATCATATGAATTGGTTGAAGATTGAGTTACATCTTATTTGCTTGAGGACAAGCAAAGTTTTAAGTTTGGGGTTGTGATAACAGTTGAAAAACTGTTATTTTCATGCTTAAAATTCATACTAAAAGCAACCTTTACACTTAAAAACTAGCTTGAAATCGTGCCTTTTATTGATATTTTCAGAAATAAGAGAGCTGGACAGGTTTATGCTTGATTTCAGTGTTTTTGTGCAGGTTTTAAGGTGAATTTGGTGAAAGAAGTGAAGAAGGAGAGAGTTGAAATCAGAAAAGACAACAAAAAGTGCAAAAAGGAGAAGCCGAAGTCACCGCTCAGCGGCAGTTTACCGCTGAGCGGCACTCAGGGGCTTGCGGGAGGTCCGCTGAGGGGCAAAATGGCCGCTGAGAGGAGCAAACAAGTCACGCACTCACCGCTGAGCGGTATTTTACCGCTGAGCCGCACTTTAATGGGCTTGGACTTGACTTTTTGTAATTTACGAATGATATATAAGCTTTAGGGTTTCCTAGGGTTAGGCATCTTTGGCAGAAACGAAGCAAACACTCTCTCTTCCACCCCTTGGGGTAGATTGGGAGATGGTGACAGCTCTCCTCTTCTCTTTCACGGGTTTTTCTATCTCTTTCATTCTTTCATTATTATTCATCTAGGTTCACCATGAATATGGTGAACTAAACTCTGTATGTTTGTTGGGGAATCAATGTAATCTTGTGAAACTCTCATATATGGAATCTGTTTTTACATCTTTTAATTAAGACTTATGCTTTCTTTTCATCATTAGTTAGGGTTTTTCCTCTTTGCTTAATGCTTGCATTGTTTAACTCATTCGATGCATGATTATTGGTTTTGTCGATACGGGCACGTACGGGGAAGTCTAGATCCGGGGAATTTCTCCCAATTTTATATTGGTTGTCATTAAGCTCCTGCACTTATGAACTGATCATTAGGAATGCTAGGAATTGTATGAACTCGTGATTAGGGAGAAGCCTTCTGGAAAGGTACATTAGAGAGTGGCATTAACAATGATGATTTGACTGTTGAATTCCTAAAAATATATGAGAGTGGATAAGATGAAATTGACCCCCAACAACATATTCATATCTATATTTCATTGAAAGTGTTTATCTTTTGCTTTTTGCCATTGATCAAAATTCATGCATACATGTTTATTTTCTGTCTTGCATATTAAACTCTAAATATTTCGTTTGTAAGTCTTAGTTAATCAAGAAACCACATAACTAAACTAGGCCGTGAGTCCTTTGGGAAGAACGATACTTGGTCTAACCAAGTTTATTAGTTGAACGATTCGGTCATACTTGCCGATTGAAAACAAGTTTGTGACATCATAATTTGGTGTTCATAAATTTGTCCATCAGTGCCTCCCATACATGCCCCTCACTGGTTCCCTGCAAGTCAATGTTTAAAATGCTTATGCAAACCCTAACTAAAATAAACAAACAGAAATATTCAATCAACTGGGTTGCCTCCCAGGTAGCGCTTGTTTAACGTCACGAGCTTGACCCAAAATCCACCAACACCCATCAGTAGGTGCAAAATTTTCTTACCAACACCCATCAGTAGGTGTTACAAACATAGTATCCTTCAGTAGATACTTAACCACCTTAGCATCCTTCAGTAGATGCTATTTCCAACAAAATAATTACAAAAATAATGTTCACAAATTAAAAATTACAAAAACCAAATCAAAAGTCTTTAAATCCACTGGGTTGCCTCCCAGCAAGCGCTCTTTTAACGTCATTAGCTTGACCAAATAAAGCTCAAGTTCCATCTTCTTTATAGTTGATGTTATCATTCCACCAACTCCTCAGCTGTTTCCTTTGAACTGTTTTGGTCCTTCTAGAATATGGAGACTCTATCTCTATCATCTCCTTCTCTTTAAAGCCCTTCACAACCCACAACTTGTTCTTGATTCTTACAGGTGTGCCAAGTTGGAGTCTTCTTTTCTCCCAGTCACTAGGAATTTCTTCTCCTCTTCCAGTCTCTTCTTCCTTGGGTACCTGAAACAACAAACAATGGTTACCTGCAACCTTGAGATTTTCATCTTTATGGCTAGTCATGGGTGCATCTCGAAATGCAGCTTTATAACTAGCCTCTTCCTCCTTTGCTTGCGTCTCATCTTTGAAGACGTCTACCACCACTCTCTCCTCTCTGTCCTGGAGCACCACTATACCTTCATTTACATCAATGATAGCCCTGGCCGTTTTCATAAACGGTCTTCCAAGTATGATAGGTATCTTCTCTGTCTCCATCTTCATCACCACAAAGTCTGCGGATGAGAGTGTCGCACCTCCCACAAAAGTTGTGCATAAAAGAATGCAGTATAGTGCTAGGAAGTGACTCCTAGGTCGTCTCTCAAGGACCAAATGTGGCTCGAGTCTTAGGTCAAACACGTAGGGGGGTTTTGAAAGTGTTTTTGTGACTCAAAATGAACTAAAATTAAAACAGGGAATTAAATACAATCAAACATAATTGAAAGCATTAAAGTGCATGAAAATATTAAAGTGAACAAAATCAAATTGCAACGAAAATTGGAAATTGCAACGACAAATAATAACAACCCATCAAACAAAATTCAAATATAACAAAATTAAATTAAAGTGCAGATCTAAATGCATTGAGACAAAAACGCAAAAAGTGAATTCAAAACCAAATTAAAATATCAACTATTGAACTAAAAGATGATGCACACCAATTGCTCTTCCTCCTTCTCTCGGTGAAGCTTCCTAAACACGTCCAGCCTGGACCAAGAATTTCTCCAAAAAAAAACGAAATAGTAGTGCTTCTTCATTTCACTCACCATGCAACTCAAATCAGCACCTACTTCAATATTCTCAAAAGAAAAGGACATTAAGGATAAATAAAAAAATAAAATAAAGAACCAATGCCAAAAGGAATTTTGTTGGCCGAAAACAGCGTGCTTTCTACGCTTCAACCCATCACCGTGCTTGATTTCTAAAGAAAGAGAAAGCCCATCCAGCCAGCAATGACACTTGCTACTGTCCGTGAATCACCATGTGCACACTACCTACTCCCATCAATTCAGCTTTCAACTTTATAAATCCAAAAACAATTCTATTCCCTTCCAGCAGCCGTGAGACAACCGAGACATCACTTCATTTTCCTATTAAATCACTTCTTCATTTCTAAAGGTAAATGAATCTGCAAAATGTTTAATCCAATAAACGAAAGTGGGGTAGCCTTTCTCATCCAGCAGCACTTTCAAATCAACTTTCTCCTCTTCCCAAAACGTGACAGCTGCCTTCTACTTCCAGCCGTGGCACCACTCTTCTACCTAATCTACTCTTCATCTATTTCCCTCACACGTCCACGTGCACACCACTTCACCTCTCAATATCCATGTGCTACCTTTCCTGCAGCCGTGACACCTAATCCTATTTTTCAATTCACGTGAATCAACTTCTTCATGAATCAAAGCAAACCAGCTGTAAAGTGCTTCTATTCTCCACGTTTCAGCACACCACATACTCCCATCAATCACCGCATCCTCAAAATGAAAGAAAGAAAACTCATTCACGGAAGGAGCACTCCAAGACTGCTTCCAGCACGTTCCAGCGCAACACGCCTCTGCATCCACTTCCCGTGCACAGCTCAACACGCGTGATTTTCAGAATGGAAGAAACCGTGCACACACAATGCTCCAAGGCCGTGACACCTGTGTGCTTCTCTTCCCAGCTGAAATGTTTGAACCAAAGAAAATAAAAAGGGCCATGTGTAATCAGCAAAGTAGAAAAGTGAAACCTCTTCTTTCATTCATCATCATCATCCCCAGAAAACAGCTTAAGCATCACTCCCCTATTCTAAGAACACAAGCCGAGAGAAGATTGAATAAAAATGCACCAAAACCAAATGGAAAATTCAATTAGAATTAATCAACAAGGAATTACAACTGTTCATTCATTCCAGTCCACATTCAACTCTCCTCATGTTCCAAGACCGAGAGCCCCAAAGAAAAAAAACAAAGAAGTAATCCCCCAAAAGCTCCAAACCGAGAGAGACCCCCCAGGAACACAAGCCGAGACCGAGAACGTGTACAGTGAAAATGGCAAGTGGCGGCTTAACCTAAAGGCCGTGTGTCTCCCCTTTAATGAGGGTGGGGTCCACACAAAAGAAAAAAAAACTAGGTCCAAGTCACTAATCTCTACTTTTGGGCCTAATCTACTTTACCAAAAATTGACCCAAAATGTAAGAGTTGATACAGAAATTCTAAACTACTGAATTACAATTTAATTAATTCTAAAATGTCTGTGTGGAGAGTCTTGAATTTATTCGGCATTCTTCCTGATGTCCCAAAATGTATTTCCGAAATTTTCCTGCACTTCAAAAAATGCACTTAATCAGCTCAAAAAAACCCAAATTAGCACAATTACAAATTTCCGACCAAATTGAGCAAAATTCGGAAAACGGGGAAATAACAAACAATTAAACACAATTCCCTGGTTTATTTAAGTGCAATAAACTAAATATAATTCCAGAAATAACGACTCATCATCTGCCAAGAACTGAAGTTTGCCAACACAAACTATAATGTCCTCTACAATCCCACATGGCTCCTTTGAAGATCCATCGGCCATTACTATTTTAACCTTTGCAGGTTTCACTTTAACATTGCCGATTTGCTCCAGTAAAGAGTAAGGTATCAAGTTAACGCTTGAACCTAAATCAAGGAGAGCTTTCTTCACCTTTTTCTTCCCTATGGTACAAGGGATAGAAAAACTACCTGGATCTAATGCTTTAGGAGGGAATAGCTCTTTTTTAACCGTTATACATTTCTTTGCTTCATCACCTCTACGTCTTTTCTTTGTAGAGATGTTCTCATCAGATTTTGTGTAAACTGTGATTTTCTGTAGAATCTGCTCCCAAGGTGCATCATTATCCAACATCTTGAATAATTCTGTGAAATCCAATTGTTTCTCTTGATTTATTGGAAAAGGAAAAGTATTTTTGCTCTCTATTTCTCTTCTTTCTTCTGTTTCTCCTTCTTCTAACTCAATTATCTCTTCATTCACACTCTTTACCACCTTGCACTCTTCTTTGGGGTTAACTCAGTATTAGCCCCAAAATTTCTATTTGGTCTTTCTTCCAATTGCTTGGTAATCTGACCCATTTGAATCTCCAAATTCTTTATAGCAACTTCAGTGCTCTTTTGAGAAGATTCAGTTTTCTGTATGAATTGCTGAAGAGTTTCTTCCAACCTTGTGGATCTTTCATTAAGCATAGATAACTGTTGCCAAAAGTTGGTTTGCTGCTGCTGCTTATTATATTGATTAGCTTGCCCAGTTTGTCCTTGGCCAATGCTTGGATGTGGTTTCCACCCTTGATTGTAATTCCCTTGACGGTATGGAAATTGATTAGCCATGAAATTAACATCCTCCACGGCTTCCACTGGAAAAGCACATTGACCATTGATATGGTCACCTCCACATAATTTGCACAACTGGGTTTGTACCTGTGCAGCAGTTTTTAACTCTTTAGGTAATTGTGCAAGAGTTTTAGTCAGAGTCTCCAGCTGTTGAGTTAGAATTTTATTTTGAGCTAGCAAGGCATCATGTGTTTGTAATTGAAGAACCCCTTTTTGTTGCATAGGAGCTCCTCTCTCACTGTGCAGCTCATTATCACTAGTAGCCATGTTGTCAATGATTTCTATAGCTTCCTCTGGAGTTTTCCATTTGATATTTCCTCCTGCTGAGGCGTCAAGCATCATCTTGGTTTGTGAACCAAGACCTCCAAGGAAAGTTAAGACTACTTCCTGTTCTTCAAAGCCATGCGTGGGTGTTTTTCTTAGCAGACTTTTGTATCTATCCCATGCATGCCCTAGTGATTCTTCCATGCCCTGCTTAAATGAAGATATCTCTTGCTTGCCTTTTGTCACCTTTGATTGTGGAAAGTACTTATTCAAAAACTTTGTTACCACTGCTTCCCACTCTGTGAAACTTCCTTCTGGGAAAGAATTCAACCAAAGCTTAGCATTGCCTCCCAATGAGAAAGGAAACAAACTAAGTTTGATCGCTTCATCTGGCACCCCATTAATTTTGACTGTGTTGCAAATTTCATTGAATGTAGTAAGGTGCTCATATGGGCTTTCATGAGATAACCCATTAAATTGATTGCTTTTCACTAGTTGGATCAGTGCTGGTTTGACCTCCATATTGGCTGCATTGACTCTAGGTCTAGCTATACTGTTAAAGTGCTGAGGTCCAGCTATATTGGTGTAGTCAACAAGAGTTCTTCTGATATTATTGTTCTCCATATTTTCTGTGCTATGAACAGAACCTTGTGGTGATGGTTGCAACAGAGTTTCCGGAGGAGGGAAAAGTTCTCTAGATGTTCGGATTCTTCTCCTCCGTCTACTCTCGTCTAGACCTTCAAGAAGATGTTCTATTGTTTTCTTGCTCCTAGTTCGAATTGCCTCCTGCATACACAAGAACACAAAACCCTAGAATATTTGGTTAGCACAAAAAGATATAGGAGAAGATAAAAACAGAAAAAATAAAATAAAATAAAATAAAATAAAAACCGTTAAAATAAAAACAGAAAATAAAAACAGAAATTCAAAATTAAAGTCAAAGATAATCAGTAATCAAACAAATTAACCAGTTAAACCACGAGTCCCCGGCAACGGCGCCAAAAACTTGATGGACAAATTTATGAACACCAAAATATGATGTCACAAACTTGTTTTTCAATCGGCAAGTGTGACCGAATCGTTCAAGTAATAAACTTGGTAAGACCAAGTATCGTTCTTCCCAAAGGACTCACGACCTAGTTTAGTTGTATGGTTTCTTGATTAGCTAAGACTTAAAGACGAAATATTTGGATTTTATATGCAAAAGACGAAAATTAAATATCTATGCATGAAGTTTTGATCAATGGCAAAAAGCAAAAGATAAACACTTTCAATGAAATTTATGTACGAATATGTTGTTGGGGTCAATTTCATCTTATCCACTCTCATATATTTTAGGAATTCAACATTCAAATCATCATTGTTAATGCCACTCTCTAAAGTACCTTTCAAGAAGGCTTCTCCCTAATCACGAGTTCATACAATTCCTAGCATTCCTAATGATCAGTTCATAAGTGCAGGAGCTTAACGACAACCAATATAATATTGGGAGAAATTCCCCGGATCTAGATTTCCCAGTACGCGCCCGTATCGACAAAACCAATAATCATGCATCGAATGAGTTAAACAATGCAAGCATTACGCAAAGAGGAAAAACCCTAACTAATGATGAAAGAAAGCATAGATCTTAAATAAAAGATGTAAAAACAAATTCCATATATGAGAGCTTCAAAAGATTACATTGATTCCCCAACAAACATATAGAGTTTAGTTCACCATATTCATGGTGAACCTAGATGAATAACAATGAAAGAATGAAAGATAAAACCCTAAAAAGGTGAAGAGGAAGTCTCAGCATCCAAGATCCTCCTTTAAAGGGGTGAAAGAGAGAGTGTTTACTTCGTTCCAGCCAAAGATACAAACCCTAGGAAACCTTAAAGCTTATATATTATTCGTAAATTACAGAAAATTAGGTCCAAGCCCATTAAAGTGCCGCTCAGCGGTAAGTGCGTGTCACGTTTCTTCCCCTCAGCGGCCATTTTGCCCCTCAGCGGTCCTCCCGTGAGTTCCTGAGTGCCGCTCAGCAGTAAACTGCCGCTGAGCGGTGACTTCGGCTTCTCCTTTTGCACTTTTTGATGTCTTTTCTGATTCCATATCTCTCCTTCTTCACTTCTTTCACCAAATTCACCTTAAATCCTGCACAAAAACACTGAAATCAAGCATAAACCTGTCCAGCTCTCTTATTTCTGAAAATATGAAGAAAAACATGATTTCAATCTAGTTTCTAAGTATAAAGGTTGCTTTTAGTATCAATTTTAAGCATGAAAATAACAGTTTTTCAACTGTTATCAATAAGTCCTGCTCTAGTCATGATAGCATTCATCAGTAAATGCTATCTCAACTCCCCATCAATCTGAGTTGTCATCTGTATCCTCTTCTTCTTCTTCATCTGCAGCATCCTCAAATGCGTCATCATCATCCGCTTCATCATCTTCTTCCTCCATCTCCATAGCTGAAGCTTCAGCTGCTTCAGCTCTACCTCCTTGTACCTGCTCTTCTGGCCAAGCTACCACATTATGAAATTCCTCCATAGTCCACCTGTGTGCTGGAGGTGTATCATACATTCCAACAATCATCTCTGCAGTAGCCACCTGCCCTCTGTGGATAGACTGTAACTGTGCACCTATAAGAGACATATACATATCCCTCATTTGGAATGGTTCTGCTTCATGTGTCTCAGCAGATGCCCTATTCTGTGCTTGCCCTCTTTCTTTGCGAGTAGGGCGTGGTGGAACTGGTTGAGCTGCTTCATCGCCTCCACAATATTGTCTATAATAAGCCTCATCAAGGTGGAGATGAAGTATCCACCCCAGCTATCTTGCAGAGGTGTGTGATTAAGGACGGATGTCCTAAGGGTGCTTTGTTGTTTGTTGTGTTAGCACAAACCCTTATCTCATCAGCTATTACCTGTCCAATATTGACATTCAAGTTCCTGATTGCACAATAAAGGAGGAGTGCCCTGCTAAGAGTAATGTCTGACACATGAGAACATGGCTGAATGTTGGCATGAGAAAATGCCATCCAATACTTTGCAAGAGGAGTCAAGTTAGTTCTCTTAATGTTTACCACAACGCCAGTTCTATTCCTTTGAAAATGTCCTCCACGCACACATAAAACTCTCTCTACATCCTCAAAATCAGCTCCTTCTTCCATACAGAGAGCAAACTGGCACTGCTCACCAGCCCACACAGTATCCAAGAAGTTGTTGATGGAATCAGGATCATACCTGATAGCATGGCCTCTGACATAGCCCAAGTAATTCTGAGCTGGATAATCACCAATCTTTCTTGCATTAGTGTAGAATTCTTTTACCACAGCTATATTGGCAGGTGAAGGGTATGTGGCTAGCTTTCCCAATCATTCCCTAACAATTGCTCTCCAAATTGAGGAGCAAAGTTAGGTATCATTCCAACCTTTCTCTCCATCAGTAACCTCCTATCTTGGACCACCTTGAAGTGCTTCTCATGTTTGCGAGATAGGAACCTACTAGAATGGGGTTGTTCTGGTTCCTTTTCTTTTCTTTTGGATGCCATGGTCTTAAATCTTTTGCCTGAAGAGGATGCCATTCCTACATCAAACACAGATACCAAACCACAAAACATGTTGTTAATCATTAGTAAAGACACATACAACACCTTATTTCGAGGCTAAACCACCGCTGAGGGTCAAAAATCACCCCTCAGCGCCACCAGTGTAACAATCCAGAACACAATTCAGCAAAAATCTGTTATCTGTCAGAGTACCGCTCAGCGGTAATTTACCCCTCAGCGGTAAATCTGCAGATTCTTGAAAATTTCGTTTTAACCTGTCCTAACTCCACCCACATGCAATTTTCAGTTTTTCAGCTCAAAATGATTCAGTTTAATCGGTTCAAACTTCAATTAAATCATCAAATCATGCATTGAAATCAAAACCCCTAAAGATTCAAATTCAAGAACCCTAGAATGAAAAATGCTTGACTTACTTGGGTGGAGATGCTAGATGCACTGAGAATGCTTTCAAGCTATGATGCTCTCTCTTCCTACCCCAAACTTAGATGGAATTAGTGATAAAATGATTGAAAGAGAGATTTTCTCAAGAGGGATGAGGGAAAAGTTGTAGAGAACCTTTGAAAAAGTATGTAGGAGAGTGTGTGCAAAGAAAAATCTGAAAAGAGACACTAAGGCGCAGCTTAGGGTATAAAAATACCCTAATGGGCTCGGGTCTCGCTTAGGGGCAACCTATGCCCAGTCTGCGACACTACCGCTCAGCGGCACTTTCGGGAAGTGCTCTTCTTCTTCCTAGCTTAACCTAGGTGCCTCCTACCCATGCCTCTCACTTACTCCCTGCAATAATATGCTCAAATTACTCATGCAAAATCCTATTATGCAACTACAGCAGAACAAACAAAAATATAATCAATCAACTGGGTTGCCTCCCAGGTAGCGCTTGTTTAACGTCATGAGCCTGACCGAATATCCACCAGCATCCATCAGTAGGTGCAAAATTTTCTTACCAACACCCATTAGTAGGTGTAACAAACCTAGTATCCTTCAGTGGATACTTAACCACCTAGCATCCTTCAGTAGATGCTATATCCCAAGAAAATATTTACGGAAATAATGTCCAAAAGTTCAAAATTACATCACCAAACCAAAAATTAAAAGTCCTTAAATCACTGGGTTACCTCCCAGCAAGCGCTCTTTTAACGTCATTAGCTTGACCCAATAAAGTTCAAGTTCCGTCTTCCTTGTTGATGTCCATATTCCACCAACTCCTCAAATGCTTCCGGTGTACTGTTTTGACTCTTCTAGAATATGGAGACTCTATCTCTATCATCTCCTTTTCTTTATAGCCTTTCACAACCCACAATTTGTTTTTGACTCGCACAGGTGTACCCAGTTGGAGTTGTTCTTTCATCCAGTCATCAGGAACTTTCCTTCCTCTTCCAATCTTCCCTTTTTCCGATACCTGAAACAATAAACAATGCTTACCTTTAACCTTGGGCTTTTCATCTTGAGAGCTAGTCATGAGTACATCTTGAAATGCAGCTTTATGACTAGCTTCTTCCTCCTGCATCTGCCTCTCATCTTTGAAGACATCTACAACAACTGTCTCTTCTCTGTCTTGGAGCACCACTATACCTTCGTTCACATCAATGATTGCTTTGGCCGTTTTCATAAACGGTCTTCTAAGAATAATGGGTATCTTTTCAGTCTCCATCTTCATCACCACAAAGTCTACCAAGAACTAGAGTTTGCCCACACAAACTATAATATCTTCTGCTATTCCACAGGGTTCCTTTGAAGATCCATCTACCATTACTAAGTTAACCTTTACAGGTTTCACATCAACATCACCGATCTGCTCCAATAAAGAATAAGGTATCAAGTTAACACTTGATCCTAAATCGAGTAAGGCTTTGTTTATCCTCTTCTTCCCTATTGTGCATGGAATGGAGAAACCTCCTGGATCTTTTGCCTTTAGAGGGAATGGCTCCTTTTTAACAGCTTTATACTTTTTTGTATCTTCCTCTCTACGTCTTTTCCTTGTAGAGACTTCTTCTTCAGGTTTAGTATAAACTGCAATTTGTTGTAGTATCTGATTCCAAGGTACATCATTGTCCACCATCTTGAATAATTCTGTAAAATCAAATTGCTTTTTTTGATTCATTGGAAAAGGAAAAATATCATTACTCTCTATCTCTCTTCTCTCTCCTTTCTCTTTTCTCTCTTTTTCTTTTTCTCTCTCTTCTTTTTCTTTTTCTCTCTTTTCTCTCTCTTCTTTTTCTTTCTTTTCTCTCTTTTCTTTTAACTCAACTCTCTCATCATTTGTACTCTCCACCACTTTGCATTCTTCCCTGGGGTTAACCTCAATATTAGCCCCAAAATTTTTGTTTGGCCTCTCTTCTAATTGCTTGGTAATCTGACCTATTTGAGTCTCCCAATACTTAATAGAAGCCTTAGTGCTCTTTTGAGTAGACTCAGTTTTCTGTATGAACTGATTAAGAGTTTCTTCCATCCTTATTGATCTTTCATTAAGTATAGAAATTTGTTGCCATAAGGTTGGTTGTTGTTGTTGCTTGTTAAATTGCCCTTCTTGTCCAGCTTGCCTACTTTGTCCGTGACCAATGCTTGGGTGTGCTTTCCACCCTTGATTGAAATTCCCCTGACAGTATGGAAATTGATTGGCCATGAAGTTAACATCCTCTAAAGCTTCCACTGGAAAGGCGCATTGACCATTTATATGGTCACCACCACATAATTCACACATCTGTGGTTGTACCTGTGCAACAGTCTTTAACTCTTTTGGCAATTGTGCAAGTATCTTTGTGAGATTCTCCAATTGTTGAGTTAGTATCTTGTTCTGAGCTAGCAAGGCATCATTGGATTGCAACTGTAGAAATCCTTTTTGTTGATTAGGAGCTCCTCTTTCACTTTTCAGCTCATTATCACTTGTAGCCATATTTTCAATGATTTCTGTAGCTTCCTCTGGAGTTTTCCATTTGATATTTTCTCTAGCTGAGGTGTCAAGCATCATCTTGGTTTGTGAACCAAGACCTCCAAGGAAGATTAGGACTACTTACACTTCGTCAAATCCATGCGTGGGAGTCTTTCTTAATACGCTTTTATATCTGTCCCATGCATGACCTAGTGATTCCTCCATGCCTTGCCTAAAAGAAGAGATCTCTTTCTTTCCTTTGTTTACCTTGGATTATGGGAAGTATTTGTTCAAGAACTTTGTCACCACAGCTTCCAACTCTGTAAAGCTCCCTTCTGGAAAAGAGTTCAACCAAAGCTTAGCGTTGCCTCCTAATGAGAATGGAAACAGGATAAGTTTGATTGCTTCGTCAGGCACCCCATTTATCTTCACTGTATTGCAAATTTCATTAAAGGTTGTCAGGTGCTCATATGGGCTTTCATGAGACAACCCATTAAATTGATTACTCTTAACCAACTGGATCAACGCCGGTTTCACCTCCATGTTGGCTGCATAGACCCTCGGTCTTGCTATGCTGTTAAAATGTTGAGGGCAAACCACATTGGTGTAATCTGCAAGAGTCCGTTTAACATTATAAAGTAAATTCTCCATCTCCTCAATGCTATGGTGAGAACCTTGTGGTGAAGGTTGTAAAAGATCTTCCAGAGGGGGGAAAAATTCTCTAGATGTACGGATTCTTCTCCTCCGTCTTTCTCGTCTAAGTCATCAAGAAGAGGTTCCAAGGTTTTCTTGCTTGTACTTTGAATTGCTTCCTGCATACACAAGAAAACAAGTCCCTAGAAAAATTTGTTAGCATAAAAAGATAGAGAAGATATAAAATAAGAGATAAGAAGATAAAAGATAGAAAGATAGAAGATAAAAATAAAAACAGAAAAATAAAAACAGAAAACAAAAAAAATAAAATAAAATGGATGAGTATCTTGTTGGGGTTATCAATTTCATCTTATCCACTCTCATATACTTTTAGGAATTCATCATTCTTATCATCAATTGCTAATGCCACTCTCTAAATCACCTTGCAAGAAGGCCTATCCTTAATTACGAGTTCATACACCTGAGCGGACTTTTCACCCCTCAGCGGTAAGTGTGTGAGTTGTTTTCCTCCCCTCAGCGGCCTTTTCACCCCTCAGCGGATCCAACGTGACTGCCTGAGTGCCCCTCAGCGGTAAACTGCCGCTGAGCGGCAGTTGCGGCTTCTCCTTTTGCACTTTTTGATGTCTTTTCTGATTCCATCTCTGTCCTTCTTCACTTCTATCACCAAATTCACCTTAAAACCTGCACAAAAACACTGAAATCAAGCATAAACCTGTCCAGCTCTCTTATTTCTAAAAATATGACCAAAAGCATGATTTCAAGCTAGTTTCTAAGTGTTAAAGGTTGCTTTTAGTATCAATTTTAAGCATGAAAATAACAGTTTTTCAACTGTTATCACTGAGGCGTCAAGCATCATCTTGGTTTGTGAACCAAGACCTCCAAGGAAGATTAGGACTACTTGCACATCATCAAATCCATGCGTGGGAGTCTTTCTTAATAAGCCTTTATATCTGTCCCATGCATGCCCCAGTGATTCCTTCATGCCTTGCCTGAATGATGAAATCTCTTGCTTTCCTTTATTTACTTTTGATTGTGGAAAGTATTTGTTTAGGAACTTGGTCACCACTGCTTCCCATTCTGTAAAGCTTTCTTCTGGAAAAGAATTTAACCAAAGCTTAGCGTTGCCTCCTAGTGAGAATGGAAACAAGCTAAGTTTGATTGCTTCGTCCGGCACCCCATTTATTTTCACCGTGTTGCAGATCTCATTTAAATTTGTGAGGTGCTCATATGGGCTTTCGTGAGATAGCCCATTAAATTGATTACTCTTCACCAGTTGAATTAATGCTGGCTTAACCTCCATGTTGGCTGCATTGACCCTCAGTCTTGCTATGCTGTTAAAGTGTTGAGGTCCAGCTATATTTGTGTAATCTGCAAGAGTTCTTCTGGCATTATTATTCTCCATATTTTCAGTGCTATGGTCAGAACCTTGTGGTGATGGTTGTAACAGAGTTTCCGGAGGAGGAAAAAGTTCTCTAGATGTACGGATTCTTCTCCTCTGTCAACTCTCGTCTAAACCTTCAAGAAGAGGTTCTGCAGTTTTCTTGCTCCTAGTTCGGATTGCTTCCTGCATACACAAGAAAACAAAACCCTAGAAAAATTGGTTAGCACAAAAAGATATAAAAGAAGATATAAGATTAGAGATAAGAAGATAAAATACAAAACAGAAAATAAAATAAAATAAAATAAAATAAAATAAAAACAGAAAAAATAAAAACAGAAATTCAAAATTCAAAATTCAAGTCAAAGATAATCAATAATCACACAAATGAACTAGTTAAATCACGAGTCCCCGGCAACGGCGCCAAAAACTTGATGAGAAATTTATGAACACCGAAAAACGGCGCCACAAACTTGTTTAACAATCGGCAAGTGTGACCGAATCGTATCAAGTAATAAAACTCGGTAAGACCAAGTGATGAGTCAATATTTTGTTCACTTCACTTAATCTATTGTGCTAGAATTAATCAGGGAATTGTGCTTGAATGTCCAGTATTTTCCTATTTTTGCTAATTGTGCTTAATTTGACCAGAAATTGTTATTTTAATTAATTTGGATTATTTGAGCTTATTATTTTCATTTTGGATTGTAGGAAAATTTTGAAATACATTTTGGGACATTTGGAAGAGCATTCACGGTTTATTTACTTGGAAGATTTATTTTGTGTGTTGATGCGTGGAAACTTGAGATGGAATATTTTGTTTGGATTGGCTAAAAATTAGAAGGAAGTGCATGGTCAAAAGGTTTTGGAAACATCCAAAAGAGCATAAAGGTTGCACGTGAGAGAGGGAGAACATGTCATTCACTTCTTGAATTTTAAGAAGCAAAATTGGCTTGGAATCATCACACCACACGGCCTAGGCAACCAGCTGTCAAGGAATCTTCTTTCTCTTTTAAAGTAAAGGACACCAATGGAGGGGGCCACGTTGAGGGAAGCCCACGCTCACGGTCCAGTAGAAACAGCGTCCACGCTGGATTCAATTAGAAGAGCACGTGGCTGGAAGGGAGGTGCACAACACAGTAGCAGCTTTGAAGAATGAAGCAACACGGCCCACACTTTCTTCCATCCAGCAAACCACCCGTCCAAGGGGCCTTCATTTTGGTGTGCATGGAGAGGAAGGGTGCTACGTCCAGCAGCACACGGCCCATGAGCAAAGAGGAGGCAACAGCATTGATTCATTTACAGGAGAGCTTCACGCGTGGGGTGACGAACAGTAGAAGCAAGAAGGGCTCCTTCACGTCCAGCTTGGGAGATCTTCGTCCAGCAGAAGCAACACGTCCACGGCCTTGGTCCAGCAACTAAGGCAGCAACACATCCAGGAGGTGCATCAAGAAGTGGATGAAATGTGAAGCAGCCCGTGAATGACAACAGCAGCAAGCTGGCCCATCCAGCATTGGAGAAAGGTGTGGCGGACAGCGAAAAGTGGAGTGGCGTCCAGCAGCCTTCACGGTCCAGCAACTCCCATCCAACAAGCTTGGAGAGATTTTGAATTGGAGGGTTTTCACGCGGAGAATGGGAGGCACAGGGGGTGTCCAAAGAATAATCATTTTCTTCACATGGACAACAACAAAGCTTGGATGGTCACGGTTGGAAGCATTGGAGGATTCATTATTAGGCTCTAAAGAAAGGAGGGCTGCCACGTCTTTGAAGGGGGTGTAGCAAGAATTAATTGGGGAGCATTCATCAAAGAGGGCTGGTTCATTAGGGCTGCTGCACGTGGAATTTTGGGGGGTTTCATCTTTCATTTAATGGAAGCACACAACTGAGGTGTGTCACGGCCTGGAGCTGCAGCCGCTACTCTCCAGGAGGTTTTTAGAGTGATGTAAGGTAGAGAAAGAGAAAAAGGGGGGGAGAAGAACGGAGAGGGACGTATGGAAGGTTACGGATGAGGAGAGAAATTGGTGTGCACAGTGCAGGGACAGTCACGGCCAGCAAAGAGGAACCCATTTTATTTTCATTTGGAAAAGGAGTTCTCGGTTTTCATTTCCTTCTTTTATAGAATACGATGCTTAACTTTTTAGCAAGGTGTCACGGCTTGGAGGTGTGCTTGGTGACGTGCTGGAATGGATAGCTCCTAAGCATGGAAGTCCTTACCCCACTTAATTTCATTTTCTCGTTGATTAATCCTTTAATATTTTGGAAGCACGTTAAGTTACTTTGGAGGTGCAGCGGGTTACATCCGGCAGGGGTTTCCTTTTTCTTTTCACTTTATTCACGTTGGAACCAAATGGCATTTTCTTATATTTTACCTTTGGAAAACATTTAGCTTTAAATGCATCTAATGTTTTAAGTGATTTTAACTGATTTGTTAATTGCGTTTCTTTTTATTATTTTAATGTTCATTATCACTTGTATGCAAATCTGGTGCTTCCTATGTCATGCTACCACTTATACTTATATTCACCATGTTGTTTCTATGCCTCAATTGCCTTAGTTGGAATGCGGGTATATTTAAATGCTGTTAGTTTCTTTTCTTTAGTTACTTACTTTTTTGTTTGTATTTAATTTTAATATTCACTTTAATGTTGTCTATTTTGGTCGGTTGTGATATTTTAGTTGTAATGTTAATTTAAGTTAGTTGGGTGATTCGTCTTGGATTTGGATCAGAGTAGTGTGTAATTGTCATTAATCTGTGATTGGAAGTATGTAATTGAATTAGTGACCAACCATTTTAATTCTTCGGTTCCTTCCGTGTTTACATTCGCATTTTAATTTAGTTTAATTGCATTCACAAACTTTTCTACCAACCCCCCACTACGTGTTTGATCTGAGACTGAACCGCAATTTGGTCCTTGAGAGACGACCTAGGAGTCACTTCCTAGTTTATACTGCATTAATTTTGCAACAACTTTTGTGGGAGGTGCGACCCTCTCAACACCAAGTATCGTTCTCCCAAAGGACTCACGGCCTAGTTAGTTATATGATTTGTTGATTATTTGAGACTTGTAAACAATTGATTGTAGGTTTAAATGCAAAAAGATAGTAATTAAACTTGTATGCATGAATGTTGATCAATGGAAAAGAGGAAAACAATCACTTTAATGAATTAAATGGATGAGTATGTTGTTGGGGTTATCAATTTCATCTTATCCACTCTTATATACTTTTAGGAATTCATCATTCTTTTCATCAATTGCTAATGCCACTCTCTAAATCACCTTGCAAGAAGGCCTATCCTTAATTACGAGTTCATACAATTCCTAGCATTCCTAGTAATTAGTTCTGAAGTGCAGGAGCTTAAAGGCAAGCAATATGCTATTGGGAGAAATTCCCCGGATCTAGATTTCCCTGTACGTTCCCATATCGACCAAATCAATAATCATGGCAATGAATGAGTTAAACAAAGCAAGCATTAAGCAAAGAAGAAAATCCCTAACTAAAGATAAAAGAAAGCATGTATCTTAATATAAGATGTTAAAACAAATTCCATATATGAGAGTTTCACAAGACTACATTGATTCCTCAACAACAATACAAGGTTTAGTTCACCATATTCATGGTGAAACTAAATGAACAATAATGAAAGAATGAAAGAGATAGAAAATAACAGTTTCTAAGTGTTAAAGGTTGCTTTTAGTATCAATTTTAAGTATAAAAATAACAGTTTTTCAACTGTTATCATCCACTTCGTCAACTTCTTCGACTTCGTCCACTTCTTCCACTTCTTCTCCTTTGTCCACTTCTTAATCTTCTTCCTCTTCTTCTTCTCCTCCTTTGTCCACTTCGTCCACTTCATCAAATTCGTCAACTTCTTCAACTTCGTCCACTTCTTCAACTTCGTCAGCTTCGTCAACTTCTTCCACTTCGGCCACTTCACCAACTTCGTCAACTTTGTACACTTCGTCAACTTCGTCCACTTCCTCCACTTCGTCCACTTCGTCCATTTCTTCTTCTTCTTCTTCTTCTTGTCCTTCTACTTCGTCCACTTCGTCCACGTCGTCCACTTCGTCAACTTTGTCCACTTCCCAAACTTCGTCCACTTCTTCTTCTTCTTCTTGTTTTACTTCGTCCACTTCATCAATTTCGTTCACTTTGTCCACTTTTCCAACTTCACCAACTTCGTCAACTTCGTGAACTTCGTCCACTTCGTCCATTTCGTCCACTTCAACCACTTCGTCAACTTCATCCACTTCGTCCACGAATTCATCCACTTAGTCCACTTCCTCCACTTCTTCTCCTTCGTCCACTTCTTCATCTTCTACTTCTCCTTTGTCCACTTCGTCCACTGCACCCACTTCGTCCACTTCGTCAACTTTGTCCACTTCGTTAACTTCGTCCACTTCGTTAACTTCGTCCACTTCGTTAACTTCGTCCACTTGGCCAACTTTGTCATTTTCGTCCACTTCGTCCACTTCTTCTCCTTCGTCCCCTTCTTCATTTTCTTCTTCTTCTTCTTCTTCTTCTCCTTCGTTCATTTGGTCCACTTCGTCCACTTTGTCCAGTTCACCAAAATCGTCAATTTTGTTCTCCTTCGTCCACTTCATCAACTTTGTCCACTTCGTCCACTTCTTGCACTTCGTCCACTTCTTCCACTTCTTCTTCTTCTTCTTCTTCTTCTTCTTCTTCTTCTACTTCTCCTTCGTCCACTTCGTCCACTTTACCCACTTCGTCCACTTCGTCAACTTCGTCCACTTCGTCCACTTCGTCCACTTCGTCAATTTCGCCAACTTCGTCAGCTTTGTCATTTTCGTCCACTTCCTCCACTTCTTCTCCTTCTTCAACTTTTTCATCTTCTTCTTCTACTACTACTTCTGCTTTGTCCACTTCGTCGACTTCGGCCACTTCACCAACTTCGTCAACTTTGTCCACTTCCCAAACTTCGTCCACTTTGTCCACTTCTTCTTCTTCTTCTTGTTCTCCTTCGTCCACTTCCTCAATTTTTTTCACTGTGTCCAATTTTCCAATTTCACTAACTTCGTCAACTTCGCGAACTTCGCGAACTTCGTCCACTTCGGCCATTTCGTCCACTTCAACCACTTCGTCAACTTCGTCAACTTCATCAACGAATTCGTCCACTTAGTCCACTTCCTCCACTTTTTCTCATTCGTCCAATTCTTCATCCTCTTTTTCTTCTTCTACTTCTCCTTTGTCCACTTCGTCCACTTCACCCACTTCGTCCACTTCGTCAACTTCGTCCACTTCGTGAACCTCGTCCACTTCGTCAACTTCGTCCACTTCGTCAACTTCGTCCACTTCGCCAACTTTGTCATTTTCGTGCACTTCATCCACTTCTTCTCCTTCGTCCCCTTCTTCATCTTCTTCTTCTTCTTCAAATTCTTCTTCTTCCTCTTCTAGTTCTCCTTCATCCACTTTGTCCACTTCGTCCACTTCGTCCACTTCACCCACTTCGTCCACTTCGTCAACTTCGTCCACTTCGTCCACTTCGTCAACTTCGCCAACTTCGTCAACTTCATCCACTTCGTCAACTTCGTCAACTTGGTGAATTCGTCAACTTTGTCCACTTCGTTCACTTCGTCCACGTCGTCCACTTCGTTCACTTCATCCACTTGTTCATCTTCTTCTTCTTATTCATCTTCTTCTTCTTCTTCTTCATCTTCTTCTTCTTCTTCTTCTTCACGTTTGTCCACTTCGTCCACATTATCCACTTCGTCAACTTCGTCCACTTCTTGCACTTCGTCCACTTCGCCCACTTCTTCCACTTCTTCTTCTTCTTCTTCTTCTTCTTCTTCTTCTTCTACTTCTCCTTCGTCCACTTCGTCCACTTAACTCACTTCGTCCACTTCGTCAACTTCGTCCACTTCGTCAACTTCGTCCACTTCGTCAACTTCGTCCACTTTGTCCACTTCTTCCACTTCGTCCACTTTCTCCACTTCGTCCACTTCGTCCACTTCGTCCACTTCTTCTTCTTCTTCTTCTTCTCCTTCTTCTTCTCCTTCTTCTTCTTCTTCTTGTTCTTCTACTTCGTCCACTCCGTCCACGTCGTCCACTTCGTCAACTTTGTCCACTTCCCAAACTTCGTCTACTTTGTCCACTTATTCTTCTTCTTCTTATTATCCTTCGTCCACTTAATCAATTTCGTTCACTTTGTCCACTTTGTCAACTTCACCAACTTCGTCAACTTTGTGAACTTCGTCCACTTCATCAATTTCGTTCACTTTGTCCACTTTGTCAACTTCACCAACTTCGTCAACTTTGTGAACTTCGTCCACTTCGTCCATTTCGTCCACTTCAACCTCTTCGTCAACTTCATCCACTTTGTCCAAGTAGTCAACTTCCTCCACTTCTTCTCTTTCGTCCACTTCTTCATTTTCTACTTCTCCTTTGTCCACTTCGTCCACTTCACCCACTTCGTCCACTTCGCCAACTTCGTCATTTTCGTCCACTTCGTCCACTTCTTCTCCTTCGTCCCCTTCTTCATCATCATCTTCTTCTTCTTCTTCTCCTTCGTCCACTTCGTCCATTCGGTCCACTTTGTCCACTTTGTCCAGTTCACCAAAATCGTCAATTTTGTTCACTTCGTCAACTACGTCAACTTCGTCCAATTCGTCAACCTCGTCCACTTCGTCCATTTCTTCCACTTCGTCCACGTCGTCCACTTCGTTCACTTCGTCCACGTCATCCACTTCGTTCACTTCGTCCACTTGTTCATCTTCTTCTTCTTATTCATCTTCTTCTTCTTCTTCTTCTTCACGTTCGTCCACTTCTTGCACTTCGTCCACTTCGCCGACTTCGTCCACTTCTTCCACTTCTTCTTCTTCTTCTTCTTCTTCTTCTTCTTCTACTTATCCTTCGTCCACTTTACCCACTTCGTCCACTTCGTCAACTTCGTCCACTTCGTCAACTTCGCCAACTTCGTCAACTTTGTCATTTTCGTCCACTTTGTCCACTTCGTCAACTTTGTGCACTTCGTCAACTTCATCCACTTCGTCCACGAATTCGTCCACTTCCTCCACTTCTTCTCCTTCTTCAACTTTTTCATCTTCTTCTTCTTCTACCACTTCTGCTTTGTCCACTTCGTCCACTTCGGCCACTTGACCAACTTCGTCAACTTTGTACACTTCGTTAACTTCGTCCACTTCGTCAACTTCGTCCACTTCGTCAACTTTGCCCACTTCCCAAACTTCGTCCACTTTGTCCACTTCTTCTTCTTCTTACTATTCTCCTTCGTCCACTTCATCAATTTAGTTCACTTTGTCCACTTTTCCAACTTCACCAACTTCGTCAACTTCGTGAACTTCGTCCACTTCAACCACTTCGTCAACTTCGTCAACTTCATCCACTTCGTCCACAAATTCGTCCACTTAGTCCACTTCCTCCACTTCTTCTCCTTCGTCCACTTCTTCATCTTCTTTTTCTTCATCTACTTCTCCTTTGTCCACTTCGTCCACTTCACCCACTTCGTCAACTTCGTCCACTTCGCCAACTTCGTCATTTTCATCCACTTCGTCCACTTCTTCTCCCTCATCCCCTTCTTCATCTTCTTCTTCTTCTTCATCTTCTTCTTCTTCTTCTTCTTCTTCTCCTTCGTCCACTTCGTCCAATTCACCCACTTCATCCACTTCGTCAACTTCGTCCACTTCGTCAACTTCGTCAACTTTGCCAACTTCGTCAACTTCGTTTCGTCCACTTCGTTCACTTCGTCCAAGTCGTCCACTTCGTTCACTTCCTCCACTTTTTCATCTTCTTCTTCTTATTCATCATCTTCTTCTTCTTCTTCTTCTTCTTCTTCACGTTCATCCACTTCGTCCACTTCGCCCACTTCGTCAACTTCGTCCACTTCGTCGACTTCGCCCAGTTCGTCTACTTCTTCTTCTTCTTCTTCTTCTTCTTCTACTTCTACTTCTCCTTCGTCCACTACGTCCACTTCACCCACTTCGTCCACTTCGTCAAGTTCGCCAACTTCGTCAACTTCGTCATTTTCACCAACTTCGTCAACTTCATCCACATCGTCAACTTCGCCAACTTCGTCAAATTCGCCAACTTCGTCAACTTCGTCCACTTCGTTCACTTCTTCCACGTCGTCCACTTGTTCATCTTCTTCTTCTTATTCATCTTCTCCTTCTTCTTCTTCTTCTTCTCCTTCTTCTTATTCATTTGGTCCACTTCATCCACTTTGTCCACTTCACTAACTTCGTCAACTTTGTCCACTTTGTCAACTACGTCAACTTCGTCCACTTCGTCCACGTCGTCCACTTCGTTCACTTCGTCCACTTCGTTCACTTCGTCCACTTGTTCATCTTCTTCTTCTTCATCATAATCTTCTTCTTTTTCATCATCTTCTTCTTCTTCTTCTCCATCATCATCATCTTCTTCTTCTTCTTCTTCTTCTTCTCCTTCGTCCACGAATTCGTCGACTTCACCCACTTCGTTCACTTCGTCAACTTTGTTCATTTCGTCAACTTCGTCCACTTCGTCCACTTCGTCAACTTCGTCCACTTCCTCTTCTTCTTCTTCTTCTTCTTCTTCTTCATCATCATCATCTTCTTCTTCTTCTTCTTCTTCTCCTTCTTCCACTTCCTCCACTTCTTCTCCTTGGTCCACTTCTTCATCTTCTACTTCTCCTTTGTCCTCTTCGTCCACTTCACCCACTTCATCCACTTCGCCAACTTCGTCATTTTCATCCACTTCGTCCACTTCATCCACTTCTTCTCCTTCGTCCCCTTTTTCATCATCTTCTTCTTCTTCTTCTTGTCCTTCGTCCACTTCGTCCATTCGGTCCACTTCGTCCACTTTGTCGAGTTCACCAAAATCGTCAATTTTGTTCACTTCGTCAACTACGTCAACTTCGTCGACTTCGTCCAATTCGTCAACCTTGTCCACTTCGTCCATTTCTTCCACTTCGTCCACGTCGTCCACTTCGTTCACTTCGTCCACGTCATCCACTTCGTTCACTTCGTCCACGTCATCCACTTCGTTCACTTTGTCCACCTGTTCATCTTCTTCTTCTTATTCATCTTCTTCTTCTTCTTCTTCTTCACGTTCGTCCACTTCGTCAACTTCGTCCACTTCTTGCACTTCTTCCACTTCGCCCACTTCGTCCACTTCTTCCACTTCTTCTTCTTCTTCTTCTTCTTCTTCTTCTTCTACTTATCCTTCGTCCACTTCGTCCACTTTACCCACTTCGTCCACTTTGTCAACTTCGTCCACTTCGTCAACTTCGCCAACTTCGCCAACTTTGTCATTTTCGTCCACTTTGTCCACTTCGTCAACTTTGTGCACTTCGTCAACTTCATCCACTTCGTCCACGAATTCGTCCACTTCCTCCATGTCAACACTCAATTTTGTCCGGGTTGTAAAAGATTGTTTTTATTGGTTATTTATTATTTTCCTTTTATTTTATTTTACCTTTTTGTTTTATTCTATTTTTATGTATTTAGACCTTTGCTTTTAATTCAATTTCTATTTTATTTCTTATCTTCAATTTGTTTTAATAGAGTTAATTAATCAAAATAATTAAAAATTGAAAAATAAAATTAAAATTAAAAATAATTAAAAAAATAAAATAAAATTGAAATAAAAAATAAAAAAATAGAAAACGTGGGAAGTGGCGAATGGGAGGCGTGTCTGCGGTGAGGGAGACCAGGTGGTTAGAAAAGAATATTTTCCAAGATTTTGGGGGGAGGATTTTGTTGGATAAGGGAGAGAAAAAGGGAGAAAGAGGACACACGGGGGAACCTTCATCTGGGATCATCATCCAGATTCATCATTGGCACCGGCACCGGCAGAGAAAGAGAAGGGCGAGAGGAGGTCACCGGATATACAGCTAGCAATAGCAGCAGCCATAGCAGCAGGTAAGTCTTTTGTTCACCTGTGCATCCAGATTCATCATGTATGCTTATTGCTTAAACTCCATTCACCCCTATCTCGCCAGCCCATACACCATTATCACAGAATCATCTATCCCACTCATGCTCATATGCACACTACACACTCATCGTTTCCAATACCGAATAGACAGGAATCAATCAACATTAAACCAATCAATAAATGATAAAATTAGGGGAAGCAGAGAGGGAAAAGTGGGGTTGCGGGGTCATTTGGCATTCGAGAAAATCCTCGAATGGGGAAGGAGAAGAGTGGCGTCGGTGGCACCGGTGAGGTTAATGGCACGATGGCGTTGAGTCCCGGTGGCCTAGGGCTGTTGAGAAGGAATCCGGTGGCCGTGGAGGTGACCGAGGAGGTGGACGAGGATAGGCACGGGGAGCCTTATCGTGGCAGTGGTCGTGGTCGTCGTGGAGGTTTTAGTAATGGTGAAGTTGATGATAATGGGTGTTGATGACGCGAAGGGATCGGAGATGAACGCGGAGGAAGACCCTCCCTGAGAATCGCTGTTTTCGGAAAGAGAAAGGCGGAGACGGTGGCGTCGTGGCTGGTGGTGGTTCTGGTGGCTCGAGTTGTCGCCGGCGAGGCCGAGGCGTGTTCTGGTTGAGGCGACGGTGGCCGGTTATGGCAGAGGCGGCAGTGAGCTTATGGACAGAGCAAGAGACCTTGGGTCTCTAGAGAAGGCGTGAGCCGGGGAGTGGAGAATGAGGATCAACCTCCTGAACCCCTAGGAAATTCTAGGTTAGAAACCATTCGACTGGGCCAGGCCCAGAATTGAACGCACGTCCGGGAACCTTGGGCCTTTTTTGGAACGCTCGTTATTTAGCCTTTCATTCAAACGTCCGTTCGGCCATTTCTTGGACGGACCGTTTGATAGCCATCTCCCCAACGAACGTCCGTTCGTCATTTCAATAACGAGCGTTCGTCATAGGCTTCCTCGTCTAAACGTCCGTTCGTCATTTCAATAACGAGCGTTCGTCATTAAGCTTCCTTATGAACGTCTGTTCGTCATTTCAATAACGAGCGTTCGTCATTAAGCTTCCTTATGAATGTCCGTTCGTCATGTCAATAACGAGCGTTCGTCCTTAAGCTTCCATTTATGAACGTCCGTTCGTCATTTCAACAACGAGCGTTCGTCATAGGCTTCCCTGTCTAAACGTTCGTTCGTCATTTCAATAACGAGCGTTCGTCATTAAGTTTCCTTATGAATGTCCGTTCGTCATGTCAGTAACGAGCGTTCGTCCTTAAGCTTCCATTTATGAATGTCCGTTCGTCATTTCAACAACGAGCGTTCGTCGTAGGCTTCCCTGTCTAAACGTCCGTTCGTCATCTCAACAACGAGCGTTCGTCATAGGCTTCCATGTCTAAACGTCCGTTCGTCATTTCAATAACGAGCGTTCGTCATTAAGCTTCCATTTATGAACGTCCGTTCGTCATTTCAATAACGAGCGTTCGTCCTTAAGTATCCTGACTAAACGTCCGTTCGTCATCTCCCCAACGAACGCTCGTCACTCAGCCTCAATTTCTCAACGTCCGTTCGTCATCTCTTCAACGAGCGTTCGTCATTCAGCCTTCGTTCCCAACGTCCGTTCGTTATCTCTCTCGACGAACGCTCGTCATTCGGCTCACATTTCTAAACGTCCGTCCGTTATATCCCCCAACGAACGCTCGTTATTCTGAATACTGTCCCCAACGTCCGTTCAGCCATTTCCATTTCTTTTGTTTATTTATTTTATTTTTATTTATTTATTTATTTTTTTTCTCTTATCTTATTTTGTTATATCTATTTATTTTAGACATCTACTTATCCTAAAATATATATTTAATAATACAATATTCATAGTTTAAATAAAAGAATTTACAAGATTATTTTTAAAGGTTTAAGCACACGTGTGACCGCTCGCGTCGTCCTTGTGCTAAAAACTTCTTCTTCTTTCTTATAAAAATTATTACAAAAATATTTAAAGGTTAAAGCGCACGTGTGACCGCTCGCGTCGTCCTTGTGCTAAAAACCTTTTTCTTCTTCCTTAAATAAATTTACAAAAAAATACGTTTTGAAGGTTAAGTACACGTGTGACCGCTCGCGTCGTCCTTGTGCTAAAAACCTCTTCTTCTTTCTTATAAAAATTATTACAAAAATATTTAAAGGTTTAAGCGCATGTGTGACCGCTCGCGTCGTCCTTGTGCTAAAAAGCTTTTTCTTCTTTTCTTAAATAAAATTTCAAAAATACGTTTAAAGGTTGAACACTCGTGTGATCGCCCGCATCGTCCTAGTGTTCAATACTTTTCTTTCCTATTTACGTAATATTAAACGAGGGTATGAGTGCTCGTGCGATCGTCCGCATCGGCCTAGCACTCAATACTCTCAAGTCTTCCTAAATAAGTAGATAACGGTATGAGCGCTCGTGTGATCGTCCGCATCGTCCTATTGCTTAATATCGTTATTTCTCTTTTGAAAAATAATTAAACATATTTAAATACCATTCTAAAGGTATGAGTACTCGTGTGACCGTTCGCGTCGGCCTAGTACTCATTACCTTCTTTTTCTCGAAAATGTAAAAAAAAAACAAATATATAAAATCTTCAAAAGCTAAAAACATCAACACTTTCAAACAAACAAACAGTCTTTCAGCTAGAACTACGTAACCCTGATTTCTCATTTTGAATGAGAATACGTAGGAGCAAGGTCAATCCTTGTCGGGCCCAAAAAACTAAAAAATATATATTTTGTTTCTTTAATTTTTTTTATTTTAGGGGATAGTTAAACATTTAGCAAACCACATTAAATTCGCGTATTTAATTAAAGGTACTGCCTTAAGGCAGGCGTTGTAGGGTGCTAATACCTTCCCTACACGTAACCGACTCCCGAACACGAAATTCAGTTTTCGCGGACCTTGCCTTATCATTTTTATGGTTTTTCCGTAGTTTTCCAGAATAAACTATGGTGGCGACTCCAAAATCTCTTTTTAAAACCCGTTTCTTTTTGGATCGTCGTCTCGTCGCGATTCCGGTTGCGACACTCCACTTCTTCTCCTTCATCAACTTTTTCATCTTCTTCTTCTTCTACTACTTCTGCTTTGTCCACTTCGTCCACTTCGGCCACTTGACCAACTTCGTCAACTTTGTACACTTCGTTAACTTCGTCCACTTCGTCAACTTCGTCCACTTCGTCAACTTTGCCCACTTCCCAAACTTCGTCCACTTTGTCCACTTGTTCTTCTTCTTACTATTCTCCTTCGTCCACTTCATCAATTTTGTTCACTTTGTCCACTTTTCCAATTTCACCAACTTCGTCAACTTCGTGAACTTCGTCCATTTCGTCCACTTCAACCACTTCCTCAACTTCGCCAACTTCATCCACTTCGTCCACAAATTCATCCACTTAGTCCACTTCCTCCACTTCTTCTCCTTCGTCAACTTCTTCATCTTCTTTTTCTTCTTCTACTTCTACTTTGTCCACTTCGTCCACTTCACGAACTTCGTCCACTTCGTCAACTTCGTCCACTTCGTCAACTTCGTCCACTTCGCCAACTTCGTCATTTTCATCCACATCGTCCACTTCTTCTTCCTCATCCCCTTCTTCATCTTCTTCTTCTTCTTCTAATTCTCCTTCGTCGACTTCGTCCAATTCACCCACTTCATCCACTTCGTCAACTTCGTCCACTTCGTCAACTTCGTCAACTTCGTCAACTTCGCCAACTTCGTCTACTTCGTCAACTTCGTCATTTTCGCCAACTTCGTCAACTTAGTCCACATCGTCAACTTCGCCAACTTCGTCAACTTCGCCAACTTCGTCCACTTCGTTCACTTCGTCCAAGTCGTCCACTTCGTTCACTTCCTCCACTTTTTCATCATCTTCTTCTTATTCATCTTCTTCTTCTTCTTCTTCTTCTTCTTCTTCTTCTTCTTCACGTTCGTCCACTTCGCCCACTTCGTCAACTTCGTCCACTTCTTGCACTTCGTCCACTTCGCCCAGTTCGTCTACTTCTTCCACTTCTTCTTCTTCTTCTTCTTCTTCTTCTTCTTCAACTTCTCCTTCGTCCACTACGTCCACTTCACCCACTTCGTCCACTTCATCAAGTTCGCCAACTTCGCCAACTTCGTCATTTTCGCCAACTTCGTCAACTTCGTCCACATCGTCAACTTCGCCAACTTCGTCAACTTCGCCAACTTCGTCAACTTCGTCCACTTCGTGCATTTCGTCCACTTGTTCATCTTCTTCTTCTTATTCATCTTCTCCTTCTTCTTCTTCTTCTTCTTCTTCTTCTTGTTATTATTATTCATTTGGTCCACTTCATCCACTTTGTCCACTTCACCAACTTCGTCAACTTTGTCCACATTGTCAACTTAGTCAACTTAGTCCACTTCGTCCACTTCTTCCACTTCGTCCACGTCGTCCAATTCGTTCACTTCGTCCACTTGTTCATCTTCTTCTTCTTCATCATAATCTTCTTCTTCTTCATCTTCTTCTTCTTCTTCTTCTTCTTCATCATCATCATCTTCTTCTTCTTCTTCTTCTTCTCCTTCGTCCACTTCGTCCACGAATTCGTCGACTACACCCACTTCGTTCACTTCGTCAACTTTGTTCATTTCGTCAACTTCGTCCACTTCGTCCACTTCGTCCACTTCGTCCACTTCGTCCACTTCGTCAACTTCATCAACTTCGTCATTTTCCTCCACTTCGTTCACTTCTTCAACTTCTTCCACTTCGTCCACTTCTTCATATTCTTCTTCTTCTCCTTGTTCTTCTTCTCCTTCGTCCACTTGGTCCACTTGCCCCACTTCGGCCACTTCACCAACTTCGTCAACTTTGTACACTTCGTCAACATCGTCCACTTTGTCCCCTTCATCCAGTTCGTGCATTTCTCCCACTTCATCCACTTCTTCATGTTCTTTTTCTTCTTCTTCTTCTTCTTCTTCTTCTTCTGCTTCGTCCATGACGTCCACTTCGTCCATTTTGTCTACTTCGTCCACGTCATCCACGTCGTCCACTTCGTCCACGTCTTCATCTTCTTCTTCTTCTTCTTCTTCTTCTTCTTCTTCTTCTTCTTCTTCTCCTCCTCCTTCGTCCACTTCATCAACTTCGTCCTCTTCATCCACTTCGTCAACTTCGCAAACTTCGCCAACTTCTCCAACTTCGTCAACTTCGTCATTTTCGTCCACTTCGTTCACTTCTTCCACTTCTTCCACTTCGTCCACTTCGTCCACTTCTTCATATTCTTCTACTTCTCCTTGTTCTTCTTCTCCTTCGTCCACTTCGTCCCCTTGCCCCACTTCGGCCACTTCACCAACTTCGACAACTTTGTACACTTCGTCAACTTCGTCCACTTCGTCCAATTCGTCCCCTTTATCCACTTCGTCCATTTCTTCCACTTCGTTCACTTCTTCATGTTCTTCTTCTTCTTCTTCTTCTGCTTCGTCCACTTCGTCCATGACGTCCACTTTGTTCATTTTGTCGACTTCGTCCACGTCGTCCACTTCGTGCACGTCTTCTTAATCTTCTTCTTCTTCTTCTTCTTCTTCTTCTTTTTCTTCTTCTCCTTCGTCCACTTCATCAACTTCTTCCTCTTCGTCCACTTCGCCAACTTCGCCAACTTCACCAACTTCATCTGCTTCGTCCACTTCGTCCACGTCGCCACTTCATCAACTTCGTCCACTTCGTCAACTTCGTCCACTTCGTCCACTTCGTCAACTTCGTCTACTTCGCAAACTTCGTCAACTTCGTCCACTTTGTCCACTTCGTCCACTTCGTCAACTTCGTCCACTTCGTCAACTTCTTCCACTTCGTCCACTTCTTCCACTTCTTCCCCTTCGTCCACCTCTTCATCTTCTTCTTCTTCTTATTCTTCTTCTTCTTCTCCTCCTTCGTCCACTCCGACCACTTCGTCCACTTCATCCACTTCCGCCACTTCACCAACTTCGTCAACTTTGTACATTTCGTCAACTTCGTCCACTTCGTCTACTTCTTCCACTTTGTCCAATTCGTCCACTTCGTCCATTTCTTCCACTTCCTCCTCGTCGTCCACTTCGTCCACTTCTTCTTTTTCTTCTTCTTCTTCTTCTTATTCTACTTCTTCTTCTTCTTCTTCTCCTTCGTCAACTTCGTCCATATCGTCCACTTCGTCCATTTCGTCTACTTTGTCCACGTCGTCCACATTGTCCACTTCGTCCACTTCTTCTTCTTCTTCTTCTTCTTCTTCTTCACCTTCACCCACTTCGTCAACTTCGTCCACTTCGCCAAGTTCGCCAACTTCGTCTCCTCCGTCGACGTCGTCCACTTTGTCTACTTCGTCCACTTCGTCAACTTCGTCCACTTCGTCCACTTCGTCAACTTCGTGAACTTCGTCCACTTCGCAAACTTTGTAAACTTCGTCCACTTTGTCCACTTCGTCCATTTCGTCCACTTCGTCCGCTTGTTCCAATTCTTCCACTTCGTCCACTTCTTCCAATTCTTCCACTTCGTCCACTTCTTCATCTTCTTATACTTCTCCTTGTTCTTCTTCTCCTTCGTTCACTTGCCCCACTTCGGCCACTTCACCAACTTCGTCAACTTTGTACACTTCGTTAACTTCGTCCACTTCGTCCATTTCTTCCACTTCGTCCACTTCTTCATGTTCTTCTTCTTCTTCTTCTTCTGCTTCGTCCACTTCGTCCATGACGTCCACTTCGTCCATTTCGTCGACTTCGTCCACGTCATCCACGTCGTCCACTTCGTCCACGTCTTCTTCTTCTTCTTCTTCTTCTTCTTCTTCTTCTTCTTCTTCTTCTTCTTCTTCTTCTCCTTCGTCCACTTCATCAACTTTGTCCTCTTCGTCCACTTCGTCAACTTCGCCAACTTCGCCAACTTCGTCAACTTCGCCAACTTCGCCAACTTCGTCCACTTCATCTCCTTCGTCCACTTCATCCACGTCGTCCACTTCATCCACTTCGTCCACTTCGTCAACTTCGTCCACTTCGTCAACTTCGTCCACTTCGTCAACTTCGTCCACTTCGTCAACTTCGTCCACTTCGTCAACTTCGTCCACTTCGTCCACTTCGTCCACTTCGTCAACTTCGTCCACTTCGTCCACTTCGTCAACTTCATCCACTTCGTCCACTTCGTCCACTTCGTCCACTTCGTCAACTTCGTCTACTTCGCAAACTTCGTCAACTTCTTCCACTTCGTCCACTTCGTCCACTTCTTCCCCTTCGTCCACCTCTTCTTCTTCTTCTTCTTACTCTTCTTCTTCTTCTCCTCCTTCGTCCACTCCGACCACTTCGTCCACTTCATCCACTTCCGCCACTTCACCAACTTCGTCAACTTTGTACACTTCGTCAACTTTGTCAACTTCGTCCACTTCGTCTACTTCGTCCACTTTGTCGAATTCGTCAACTTCGTCCATTTCTTCCACTTCCTCCTCGTCGTCCACTTCGTCCACTTCTTCTTTTTCTTCTTCTTCTTCATCTTCTTCTTCTTATTCTATTTCTTCTTCTTCTTTTTCTTCTTCTTCTTCTTCTCCTTCGTCAACTTCGTCCATGTCGTCCACTTCGTCCATTTCATCTACTTTGTCCACGTCGTCCACATTGTCCACTTCGTCCACTTCTTCTTCTTCTTCTTCTTCTCCTTCATCCACTTCGTCAACTTCGTCCACTTCGCCAAGTTCGCCAACTTCGTCTGCTCCGTCCACGTCGTCCACTTTGTCAACTTCGTCCACTTCGTCAACTTCGTGAACTTCGTCCGCTTCGCAAACTTCGTCCACTTTGTCCACTTCGTCCATTTCGTCCACTTTGTCCGCTTCTTCTTCTTCTTCTTCTTCTTCATCTTCGTCCACTTCCTCCACTTCCTCCACTTCCTCCACTTCGTCCACTTCGGCCACTTCACCAACTTTGTCAACTTTGTACACTTCGTTCACTTCCACCATTTCGTCCACTTCGTCCATTTCTTCTTCTTCTTCTTCTTCTTCTTCTTCTCCTTCGTCCACGCCGTCCACTTCGTCAACTTCGTCCACTCCGTCAGCTTTGTCCACTTCCCAAACTTCGTCCACTTCTTCTTCTTCTTCTTCTTCTTCTTCTTCTTCGTCTTCTTCTTCATCTTGTTCTCCTTCGTTCACTTCTCCACTTCATCAACTTTGTCCACTTTGCCAACTTCTCCAACTTCATCAACTTTGTCAACTTCGTCCACTTCGTCCAGTTCGTCCACTTCAAGCACTTCATCAACTTCATCCACTTCGTCCACGAATTCGTCCACTTAGTCTAGTTCCTCCACTTCTTCTCCTTCGTCCACTACTTCATCTTCTTCTTCTTCTTCTTCTTCTTCTACTTCTCCTTTATCCACTTCGTCCACTTCGTCCACTTCACCCACTTCGTCCACTTCGTCATCTTCGTCCACTTCGCCAACTTTGTCAACTTGTTCATTTTCGTCCACTTCGTCCACTTGGTCCACTTCACCAACTTCGTCAACTTTGTTCACTTCGTCAACTACGTCAACTTCGTCCACTTTGTCCAATTCATGAACTTCGTCCATTTCTTCCACTTCGTTCCCGTCGTCCACTTCGTTCAGTTCGTCCACTTGTTCATCTTCTTCTTCTTATTCATCAAGTTCTTCTTCTTCTTCTTGTTCTCGTTCGTCCGCTTTATCCACGTCGTCCACTTTGTCCACTTCGTCAACTTCATCCACTTCTTCCACTTCTTCTTCTTCTTCTTCTTCTTCTTCTACTTCTCCTTTATCCACTTCGTCCACTTCACCCACTTCGTCCACTTCGTCATCTTCGTCCACTTCGCCAACTTTGTCAACTTGTTCATATTCGTCCACTTCGTCCACTTGGTCCACTTAACCAACTTCGTCAACTTTGTTCACTTCGTCAACTACGTCAACTTCGTCCACTTTGTCGAATTCATCAACTTCGTCCATTTCTTCCACTTCGTTCCCGTCGTCCACTTCGTTCAGTTCGTCCACTTGTTCATCTTCTTCTTCTTATTCATCAAGTTCTTGTTCTTCTTCTTGTTCTCGTTCGTCCGCTTTATCCACGTCATCCACTTTGTCCACTTCGTCAACTTCGTCCACTTCTTCCACTTCTTCTTCTTCTTCTTCTTCTTCTTCTTCTTCTACTTCTGCTTCGTCCACTTCGTCCACTTCACCCACTTTGTGCACTTCGTCAACTTCGTCCACTTCGTCAACTTCGCCAACTTCGTCATTTTCGTCCACTTCTTCCACTTCGTCCACTTCCTCATCTTTTTCTTCTTCTTGTTCTTCTTCTTCTTCTTTTTTTTCTTCTTCTCCTTGGTCAATTTCGTCCACTTGGTCCACTTGGTCCACTTCGGCCACTTCACCAACATCGTCAACTTTGTACACTTCGTCCACTTCGTCCAATTCGTTCAATTTGTCCAATTTGTCCACTTCGTCCATTTCTTCCACTTCGTCCACTTCGTCAACTTCGTCCACTTCGCAAACTTTGTCCACTTCGTCCATTTCTTCTTATTCTTCTTCTTCTTCTCCTTCTCCTTCGTCCTCTTCGTCAACTTCGTCCCTTCGCCAACTTGGCCAACTTCGCCATCTTCGTGAACTTCGTCCACTTCGTCCACGAATTTGTCCACTTCCTCCACTTCCTCCATTTCCTACACTTCTTCTCCTTCATCCACTTCATCTTGTTCTTCTTTTTCCTTTCCTTCGTCCACTTCATCCACTTCTCCATTTCACCCACTTCCTTCACATCATCCACGTCGTCTACTTCTTGATCATCTTCTTATTGTTCTACTTCTCCTCCGTCCATTACGTCCACTTCACCCACTTCGTCCACTTCGTCGACTCCGTCCACTTCGTGCACTTCGTCCCCTTCGCCAACTTCATCAACTTCGTCATTTTCATCCACTTCCTCCACTTCTTCTCCTTCGTCCACTTCTTCATCATCATCTTCTTTTTCTTCTTCTTCTCCTTCGCCCACTTGGTCCACTTGGTCCACTTCCTCCACTTCCTCCACTTCACCAACTTCGTCAACTTTGTCCACTTCATCCAATTTGTCCAGTTCGTCCATTTCTTCCACTTCATCCACTTCTTCTCCTTCGTCCACTTCTTCATCTTCTTCTTCTTGTTGTTGTTGTTCTTCTTCTTCTTCTTTGTCCAATTCGTCAATGATGGACGAGCACCCGAGGAGATGACGAGAGAAGCTATGCGAGCACGATTCGAACTCCTCGAGCCTTCCTCGAGCCTTCCTCGACGAGATAAGACGCAGCGGATATGTAAACGAAGCTCTAGATTGAGAGCTGACTCGAAGGAAACTGAGAGAAACGAAATCAATTGCAGAAAACCCCAAAATCATGAACGAACCCTAGAAAAGAGGGAAAACTCAAAATGAACCGATTAATCGGTTTGAACTCAAGATTGAACGGTGGAAAAGGTTTGGAACGGATCAAGAGTGATTTTAATCGAATAAAATCAGAGAAAATGATGAAAGAAAAAGGAAAACGTAGGGGAGGCCATAGAACGAAGTACTATTCGGTGAAGATGAAGTATTGTGGACGAATATGGACGAATATGGACAAATATGGGTGAAACAAGGAAGAAGTGGTGGGAGAAAATATAGATCTGTGAAGAAGATAACCTGGAGTGTGGAGACGCGAGAAACCAAAATAGAGAGAAATGAGAGTGAGGCTCTCTCATATGAGAAGATGAATGTTGATGCGTGCGCAAGGATGTGTCAGCGAAGGAATGGCTGACGCGTATGGAAGCAGTATCGTAGAAGTGAGAGAAATAAGGTGGAGCACGGTGGAATTCAAGGAAAATGAGAATGGAAGCAGTGTGCAAGGAAGGTGGCTAGAGGGAGTCTTTGGACTCTCTAGCATGTGACTTTCAAGAGAGAATTATTTTTGAAGGTTAGAAATTCAAATTCTCATTAAGCTTAAAAGTACCAATACAAGAGAGGAGCTGGGTATTTATAGTAACCCATACTCTTTACAAGCTAAAATACGTACACAATAAAATGTGAAAAACTACAAAAAGATGACACTGAGAAACACATCAGGCAGGATTCCATCAGTCAACTTCGTCCATTTCGTCCACTTCGTCAACTTCGCCCACTTCTTCTTCTTCTGCTTCGTCCACTTCGTCCATTTGGTCCACTTCGTCCACTTTGTCCACTTCACCAAAATCGTCAATTTTCTTCACTTCATCAACTAAGTCCACTTCGTCGACTTCGTCCAATTTCTCAACTTCGTCCACTTCGTCCATTTCTTCGACTTCGTCCACGTCGTCCACTTCGTTCACTTCGTTCACTTCGTCCACCTCGTCCACTTCGTTCACTTCGTCCACTTGTTCATCTTCTTCTTATTATTCATCATCTTCTTCTTCTTCTTCTTCTTCATGTTCGTCCACTTCGTCCACATCGTCCAGTTCGTCCACTTCGTCAACTTCGTCCACTTCTTCCACTTCGTCCACTTCGCCCACTTCGTCCACGTCTTCCACTTCTTCTTCTTCTTCTTCTTCTTCGTCTTCTTCTTCTACTTCTCCTTCGTCCACTTCAACCACTTCGTCCACTTCGTCAACTTCGTCAACTTCTCCAACTTCTTCAACTTCGTCATTTTCGTCCACTTTGTCCACTTCTTCAACTTTTTCCACTTTTTCCACTTCTTCCACTTCGTCCGCTTCTTCTCCTTCGTCCACTTCTTCTTCATCTTCTTCTTGTTCTTCTTCTTCTTCTTCTTCTCCTTCATCCACTTGGTCAACTTGGTCCACTTCGTCCACTTTGGCTACTTCACCAACCTCGTCAACTTTGTGCACTTCGTCAACTTCATCCACTTCGTCCACGAATTCGTCCACTTCCTCCACTTCTTCTCCTTCGTCCACTTTTTCATCATCTTCTTCTTCTACTACTTCTGTTTTGTCCACTTCATCCACTTCACCCACTTCGTCAACTTCGTCCACTTCGCCAACTTCGTCAACTTCGTCAACTTCGTCCACTTCTCCCACTTTGTCGACTTCTTCTTCTTCGTCCACTTCTTCATCTTCTTCTTCTTCTTCTCCTTCGTCCACTTCGTCCACTTGGTCCACGTCATCCACTTCGTCCACTTCACCAACTTCGTGAACTTTGTCCACTTTGTCAACTACGTCAACTACGTCAACTTCGTCCACATCGTCCAATTCGTCCACTCCGTCCATTTCTTCCACTTCGCCCACGTCGTCCACTTCGTTCACTTCCTCCACTTGTTCATCTTCTTCTTCTTCATCATAATCTTCTTCTTCTTCTTCTTCTTCATCTTATTCTTCTTCTTCTTCTTCTTCTTCACCTTCTTCTTCTTCTCCTTCTCCTTCGTCCACTTCGTCCATCAATTAGTCCGCGAATTCATCCACGAATTCGTTCACTTCGTCCACTTCACCCACTTTTTTCTCTTCGCCAACTTCGTTCATTTCGTAAACTTCGTCCACTTCGTCAACTTCGTCCACTTCACCAACTTCGTCAACTTCGTCATTTTCGTCCACTTCGTTCACTTCTTCCACTTCTTCCACTTCGTCCACTTCTTCTCCTTCGTCGACTTCTTCATCTTCTTCTTCTTGTTCTTCTTCTAATTCGTCCACTTGGTCCACTTGCCCCACTTCAGCCACTTCACCAACTTCGTCAACTTTGTACACTACATGAACTTCGTCCAATTCGTCCCCTTCATCCACTTCGTCCATTTCTTCCACTTCGTCCACGTTGTCCACTTCGTCCATTTCTTCATGTTCTTCTTCTTCTTCTGCTTCGTCCACTTCGTCCATGACGTCCACTTCGTCCATTTCGTCTACTTCGTCCACGTCGTTCACTTTGTCCACGTCTTCTTCTTCTTCTTCTTCTTCTTCTTCTCCTTCGTCCACTTCATCAACTTCGTCCTCTACGTCCACTTCGTCAACTTCGCCTACTTCGCCAACTTTGTCAACTTCATCTCCTTCGTCCATGTCGTCCACTTCATCAACTTCGTCAACTTCGTCCACTTCATCAACTTCGTCCATTTCATCAACTTCGTTCACTTCTTCCACTTCGTCCACTTCGTCAACCTCGTCCACTTCGTAAACTTCGTCAACTTCGTCCACTTTGTCCACTTCGTCCATTTTGTCAACTTCGTCCACTTCGTCAACTTCTTCCACTTTGTTCATTTCGTCCACTTCTTCCACTTCTTCTCCTTCGTCCACCTCTTTATCTTCTTCTTCTTCTTCTTATTCTACTTCTTCTTCTTCTTTTTCTTCTTCTTCTTCGTCAACTTCGTCCATGTAGTCCACTTCGTCCACTTCGTCCATCTCGTCCACTTTGTCCATGTCGTCCACATTGTCCACTTCGTCCACTTCGTCCACTTCTTCTTCTTCTTCTTCTTCTTCTCCTTCATCCACTTCGTCAACTTCGTCTCCTCCGTCCACGTCGTCCCCTTTTTCTACTTCGTCCACTTCGTCAACTTCCTCCACTTCGTTCACTTCGTCAACTTCATCCACTTCGTTCACTTCATCAACTTCGTCCACTTCGTAGGCTTCGTCAACTTCGTCCACTTTGTCCACTTTGTCCACTTTGTCCATTTCCTCCACTTCTTCTTCTTCTTCTTCTTGTCCTTCGTCCACTTCGTCCACTTCGACCACTTCACCAACTTCGTCAACTTTGAACACTTCGTCAACTTCGTCCACTTCCTCCACTTCGTCTAGTTCGTCCATTTCTTCTTCTTCTTCTTCTTCTTCTTCTCCTTCGTCCACATCGTCCACTTCGTCAACTTCGTCAACTTTGTACACTTCGTCAACTTCGTCAACTTCGTCCACTTCCTCCACTTCGTCCAGTTCGTCCATTTCTTCTTCTTCTTCTTCTTCTCCTTCATCCTCGTCGTCCACTTCGTCAACTTTGTCCACTTCCCAAACTTCGTCCACTTCTTCTTCTTCTTTTCTTCTTCTTCTTGTTCTCCTTCGTCCACTTCTCCACCTTATCAACTTTGATGAGTCGTTATTTCTTGAATTGTATTTAGTGTATTGCACTTAAATAAACCAGGGAATTGTGTTTAATTGTCTGTTATTTCCCCATTTTTCCGAATTCTGCTTAATTTGGTCGGAAATTTGTAATTGTGCTAATTTGGGTTTTCTAAGCTGATTAAGTGCATTTTTTTTATTACAGGAAAAATTTTGGAGATACATTTTGGGACATCAGGAAGAATGCAAATAAATTCAAGACTCTCCACATAGGCATTTAGAATTAATTAAATTGTAACTTAGTAGTGTAGAATGTTTTTGGATTAACTTTAGTAGATTTAGCCAATTTTTGGCGAACTAGATAAAAAAATGAGGGTGGATGACTTGGCACCCTAGGGTTTTATTGTGTGGACCCCACCCTTATTATAAGACACTCACGGCCTTGGAAGCTAGGGCCGCCACTTGCCACTTACTCTTTCATTCTGACTTTGGTTTTCCTAGAACGCTGTTTTCAATGGAAAAAGAAAAAGAAGAGCTTATGTTTTGTTGCTTTGGCTAAATTCTCATTGGCTTCTCATTTTTTGCTTTTTATGCACTGTTGATTGATGTTTAGTCAAGCACCTGTTACGGAGATTTCAATTTGAAGAAGAGGAGGCAGCAGTAAAATGAATGGGGCTGGACGTGAAAGAAAAGGAGGCAGCTGCCGCCACCTTCATTTTGATTTTGGCTTGAAAGAAAGGGGGCTGTGACGGGAAATGGTGTCCAGCCGCCACCTTCACTTGGTCTTTTTCTTGAACAATTTTTATTAAATGAAAAAGGAAGAAGCACACGGTTGAAGGCTGGGATGCTAGCAAGAATGAAGTGCTGATTCACGAAAAGTAGCATGGTAAAGCAAAGTAGGAGGTGCTGTCACGGTAGGGAGAAGTCACATTCAGCTTGGTGAATGAACGGTGATGAAATTTTTAGAAGCACACGGTCACATCCAGGGATTTATTCTTTCTTTTAAATCAGGGGCAGAGAGCACATGGTGACGTGCTGGAATGGAGAGTTTCAAAAGCAAAAGCAAGCATTTATTTTAGACGCACGGTGACTCATCAATGAATTTGGTTTTTCCAACAGCACAACCATACATGCTCTCGGTTTTCATTTTGAATTAGTAAAATGGAATTGGCGTCACGGCCTGGAGGTGTGCACGGGAACGTGGAAGAAGAGAAGAGATTTGTTTTTGATTTATGAAATGAGAAGCTGATTTGATGGGAGTAGGTAGTGTGCACGGGTACGTGGATAAAGGAAAGGGAGTAAATGATTTTGGGAAGAGGAGAAAGTTTATTTGAAAGTGCTGCTGGATGAGAAAGGCTACCCCACTTTCATTTTTGGAATTAATACTTTGTAGGTTTATTTTCTTTGAGAAATGAAGAAGTGATTTAACATGAGAAGCAATTCATTTAAGAAGTAGTGTGTGTTGTCACGGCAGGGGAGGAAATTAGTTTGGCTGACTTGGTTTTCTTGGAGAATGAAGCACATGAGTTACGGTTAATGGTAGAGAAAAATTTATTTTCTTTTATTTCTTTTGCCTAAGAATGGTTTACATTATAGGTTGAATTGATTTTCTTCTCTTTGGTGGTGAATTGTGTTTGGATATTTATCTGTCGCATATTAGGGTTCTTCATGTTCATTCTCAGATTTGCTCCGTTCTCTTTCGATTTCTCTCTTCCTATAGTGTCTATGGTTTATGCAAAGGTTATCACACTTCTGTTTTCATAGATTCTCTCTTAATCTTGTGTTCCAATCATTTTTCGCTACGTTCATCTATGGAGGAAGCTTTGAAGGAGCTCGCGACACGCACATTCGTCATCTCCTTGGACGCTCTTCCATCACATATTCTTTTCATTCTCTTTTCTCTCATCCCCACCTATTATTTCTTCTTTTCTCTCCACTCTTTTTTCTAACTCGACACTCTCTTTTTCATCCAGGCTCTTATCATATGCACTTACAATAACTTTAGACTCTTCCCTAGGGTTCACCTCAGTATTAGCCCCAAAACTCTTATCAGGCATATCCGTCAAATCCTTAGCCATTTGGCCCATCTGTAACTCCAAATTTCTAATTGTAGCTTGATGAAGTTGCTTCAGCTAGAAGGAAGGATTGAATGCAGCGGAAGATTGAGTTCAGAGATGGCAGCAGAGATGAAGAATGGAAATGCAGTGCAAACGTTGAATTCAGAGATGGCAGCAGAGATGAAGAATGAAAATGCAGTGGCATAGGTGATGGTAGAGGAGCTTTTTGGAAGGTGGATAACTAGCTCAGGAGGCCTTCCACTGGAAGGAAGCTAGATGGAGAAGGGAAGCTCATTTGGAGTGACTTTTGGGCAGAGTTTTAGGTGCTGGAAAATGCATCAGCAGAGTAAAATTCCATATATCAAAAGTAATCTACAAGCTTTGCCTATGAGATTTTATAGATCAATCTCAAGGCTTAAGCAAGCAATTTACACGTTTCAGATCTGAACCCATGTGCTAAATATGTGGCTTCTAAAACACGTGACAAATGAGTTTTATGTGGAGAAAACAATTACTAATGCAGCCCCATAGAAGGATAAGCACACCCCTTCTTGTATAGAAATGTCTATTTTACCCTTCTCCATGTTTTGGCAGATTTGGAATATCTTCTTGTTCTCCAATTTTCCATCCAAAGATAGCAAATAGTACTTGACCTTGGGGAGATTATTCATCTTGGAGCTTTTTGGCCATTCCTCTTGTGATGGGTCCTATGGTGTTAGACCTTCTTGTATCATAGCTTCAGTGCGTTTATGATTGGAGATGGTGCTTTGATGATTTCTCATTTAATGCAGATACTTATTGCCATATTGATGGTTGTTGTTGTGGTCTATTGAACTGTCCTACTTGTCCAGCTTGTCCATTCTGACCTTGACCCATGCTTGGGTGTGGTTTCCACCCTTGGTTGTAATTCCCTTGGCAGTATGGAAATTGATTGGCCATGAAATTTACATCTTCTAAAGCCTCCACTGGAAAAACGCATTGACCATTGATATGGTCACCACCACACAGTTCACAGAGTTGTTATTGAACTTGTGCAACATTCTTTAGCTCCTTTGACAACTGAGCAAGTGTCTTTGTCAAATTCTCCAACTGTTGAGTTATGATTTTGTTCTATGCAAGCAAGGCATCATTTGATTGCAATTGTAGAACTCCTTTCTGTTGAATTGGAGCTCCTATCTCATTATGCGTCTCATTATCATTTGTAGCCATGTTGTCAATCAATTCAAACCGAACGGTTAAGAACCCAGATGGAACGGTTACTGAGATTGATCGAACGGTCAGATAAAGGAGAAGACAGAGACCGAACGGTTCATAACAAAGACCGAACGGTGTGAAGGTGGTGGAACTAGGCCGAATGGTGTGAGCAAGAAAGACAACTGCCGAACGGTGTAACTGAGGATCGAACGGCTGCAGAAAACATAGATAAACAGAACGATTTGTGAGTGGAGAAGCTGAATGAAGTGGTAGGAGACATGTCGAACGGCCAACAGTGTAAGACCGATCGATCAAAAGTGAAATCGAACGGTCATGCGTCATTTGAGTGCCGCAGCTACCGTTGAATGTCGTTTTGGGCGCTGAGCGCCGATGAAGTGGGCTTGGACCTCTTTTCTGTTATTTTTATGTTCTATTTAAGGACTTGCATGTCCTAGGGATTGTATCTTTTGATGGCTTGAGCACAAAAACACACTTTTCACCCCTTGGGGGTAGATTTGGAGATGGTGATGCTCTCCTCTTCTCTTTCTCGGGTTTTTCTATCTCTTTCATTCTTTCATTCCATTGTTCATCTAGTTTCTCCATGATCATGGGGAACTAAACCTTATTTGTTGTTGGGAAAGATGTAACCTCTTAGACTCTCATGTATTGAATTCATTCTTGATTATATATGCTTTACTTCATTAATTGTTAGGGTTTTTCCTCTTTACTCTATGCATGCTTTATTTAACTCATTCAATTGCATGATCATTGATTTTATCGATATGGACACATACGGGGAAATCTAGAACTAGGGAAATTCTCCCGGAAGCAATATTACCTAGACATAGGAATAGGAGGATTGGTTGCCTTTAAGCTTCTGTGCGAATGTAATGCATGATTAATTCCTAGAGAGACAAGACATTGTGAACTAGTAATTAGGAGTAGGCTTTCTTCACCGAGACATCGGGTTTAAGGTAAATTAGAAAGTGGCATTAACATTAATGAAAAAGATGAATTCATATATGCTTGAGAGTAAATTAGGTGAAATCTAAACCCAGAAACAATATCATCAACTTCATCCATTCATTCTTGTGTTTAACCTCAATTGATCAAATTGCATTCGTGTTTATTTTATTGCATTTGCATCCAAAACCCCCAAAATTTGTTCTTTAGAGTCTTAATTAGTTGAGTAATCACATAACTGTTTAGTGTCGTGAGTCTCTTGGGAAACGATACTTGGTCTTACCATTTATTATTACTTGATACGATTCGGTACACTTGCCGAGGTCTTAACAAGTTTTTGACTCCATTTTCTGGGATTAAAAATATGTTTATCAAGTTTTTGGCGCCGCTGCCGGGGACTCATGGTATAACTATTCTATTTGGGTGATTCTTAACTGATTAGACTTTATCTTTAATTTTTATCTTTTTATTTCTTTATATCTTTCTATCTTTTCATCTTTCTATCTTTATATCTTTCTATCTTTTCATCTTTCTATCCTTTCATCTTTATATCTTTTCATCTTTCTATCTTTTCATCTTTCTATCTTCTTATCTTTTTATTTTTTATCTTTAACTTTTATCCTTTTATCTTTTTATCTTTTTATATTTTCATCCTTTTATTTTTTATCTTTTTATCTTTTTTCATTTTTATTTTTTCATCCTTTGATCCTTTTATCTTTTTCTCTTTTTTTAATCATTTTTTATATTTTCTCTTTATCTTCTTATCTTTTTATCTTTTTCTCTTTTATTTTTTTCTCTTTTTATCTTTTTCTCTTTTTATCTTTTTATCTTTTTAGTTTTTTTTTATATTTTTATTTTTTCCTTTTTATCTGTTTATCTTTTTATTTTTGTGTTTATTTTTATTTTTTATTTTTTATTTTTTATTTTTTACTTTTTATTTTTTATTTTTCTATCTTTTGACCTTTTTATTTTTTATTTTTTCTCTTTCTATCTTTCTATCTTTCTATCTTTCTTTCTTTTTATCTTTTTATCTTTCTATCTCATCATTTTTTTTCTTTTTAATCTTTTATCTGTTTGTGATAATTGGGTGCTCTAGTGTAGTGTTCTTTAGTGTTTGTAGGATAAAATTCGAAAATCTGTACTAGGAACACAAGATCATCAAGAGAAGAAGCACAACATCTACTGATGGATGTTAGGTGATTGAGTATACACCTACTGATGGGTGTTGGTGATAAAGATATGCGTCTACTGAAGGATGCTGAAGGATTTTGGGTCAGGCTCGTGACGTTAAACAAGCGCTACCTGGGAGGCACCCTAGTTTTCTAAACTTGTCTTTTTATTTTTGTGAACTTTAATTTGCTTCTATTTCTAGAATAGGTTATGATGTACTTGGCTTAAAATTTAATCTGTGATGCCATGGTTTGATGATGATGTTATGTTTGTGATGAGTGTTGCTTTATGATGCTAATTATATTGATTGATGTTGAGATGATACATGATGCTAATAACACAGGTGGTTGCTCATAATATTGTGAAACAGATGCATGATGAATTGTGATTGTGATTATGATATTGAGCAGAATGTTTACCTAAATGCTGGAACTTGAGTTAACCTGTGAGAGATTGGGCTCCAGAATTTTTGATTGATTGAATAATATTGCTTTGGAAGCATGATTGATTTTGCCTAATTTTCTATTATTGAACCACTTGCTTGCTTCTTACAAATGATCAAGGCCATGTTTTTTCTTCTCCCTTAAAGCCAATGTTTATAGGTGAACCCAATAAGGATCATTGTTTTCTCTAACCTTTGCACCTTGAGCCTAAATTTGAAAAGTGGAAAAACCCTTTTTGAAATCCTTACCTTGAGTTAAGTAGAGTATGTTTTGTGGTAATGGAGAATGGTTCAAGTTTGTGGTGGTGAGAAACCAGAAAGAACTTTGTAAAATTCATTAAAAAGCATTGGGCAAAAGCAAAAAGCGAAAGCAAAAAGAAAAGGAGAAGAAAAGAAAGAAAAGAAAGAAAAGAAAAGGTTAATCTCAATGCAATTAAAGTTTGGGAATGAGTTAAATATTGGTTTCTCACATAAAAGAAGAAAGATAGTTGAGATTTAATGAGAATAAATGAATTGTGCACTCTCTTAACTCAAGGATTTTGTTGTCTAGAAAAACCAACTTTCTTCTTAGCCCAGCCTCAATACAGGCCTTGGAAAGTCGTTGTGATGATAACTTGCTTGTGAGTATGTTCAATATGTTGTTAAATGAAAGGCAAAGTTGATTCATGTGACATTGTGTTGGTAGAGTGTAAGAGTGTCACCTCATTATACACCTTTGAGTTGGGTGAAACACTTTTGAGTACTTGAGTAAAACACTATCTTTGGTGAGGAATAGTGATAACAGTTGAAAAACTATTATTTTTATACTTAATTTTGACATCATAAACAACCTCTATGACTTAGAAACTAGCTTGTAATCATGTTATTGCTTATGTTTTGGACATAAGAGAGTTGGATGGGTTTTATGCTTGGTTTTCCTTGTTTTTGTAGGTTTTAAGATGAATTGAATGGAAGAAGTGAAGTAGCCATAAGTTGGAGTCAGAAAAGTGCATAAAAGAAGAGCCACAAGTACCGCTCTGCGGAATTTACCGCTGAGCGGCACTCTGAAGTCCCGTAGTCACCGCTGAGGGGCAAAATTGCAGCTGAGCGTCAAATAGAAGAACCACACTTACCGTTGAACGGTAATTACCGTTGAGCGGTAATTACCGCTGAGTGCCAATTTGAAGGGCCTTGGGCATTTTTTTGTAATCTTTAGGAGTCTATATAAGGTTTTAGTCGACCTAGGGTTGGTATCTTTTGGCAGAATGAAGCAAAATCACAATTTCTTCACCCCTTGGAGGAGGATTTTGGATGCTCAAGCTCCACTCTACAAATTCTAGGGTTCTATCTTTCATTCTTTCATTATTTTTCATCTAGTTTCACCATGATTATGGTGAACTAAACCTTCATTGTTGTTGGGGAATCAATGTAATCCTTTTAAACTCTCATGTATTGAATTGGTATTTTAATCCATATGCTTTCTTTCATTAATTGTTAGGTTTTTTCTTCTATACTATATGCATTCTTTGTTTAACTCATTCAATTGCATGATCATTGATTTTATTTGTATGGATACATATAGATAAATCTAGAGATGAAGAAATTCTCCCAATAGTAATATTGCCTTGACATAGGGATAGGAGGATTGATGCCTTTAAGCTTCTGTTGGAATTTAATGCATGAATAATTGCTAGGGAGACAAGACATTGTAAACTAGTGATTAGGAGTAGGCTTTCTTCACCGTGATATCGGGTTTAAGGTAAATTAGAAAGTGGCATTAACATTAATGAAGAAGATGAATTCTTGAATACATGAGAGTAGATAGGATGAATTGAAAGCCCCAACAACATCATCATTCCATAATTTACATCAATCACTTTTGCTTCTTTTGATCCAATTGATCAATACATGCATTCATATTTAATTTTCGATATTTGCATTTAAACCTACAAGAATTCGTTCACAAGTCTAATTTAATCAACAAATCACATAACTGTTTAGGTCGTGAGTCCTTTGGGAAACGATAGTTGGTCTTACCATTTTATTATTACTTGATACGATTCGGTTACACTTGCCGAGGGTTAAAAAGTTTTTGGCGCCGTTGCCGGGGATTAAAAATTTGTTTATCATGTTTTTGGCGTCGTTGCCGGGGACTCGTTGTTTAACTATTCTATTTGTGTGATTATTGATTAACTTTGACTTGATTTTTATCTTTTTGTTTTTATTTTTATCTTTTTGTTCTATCTTTCTATCTTTTTTTTTATCTTTCTATCTTTTTAGTTTATCTTTTCTATATTTTTGTGCTAACAATTGTTTCTTGGGTTTTGCGTTCTTGTGTATGCAATATACAATTAGGACTAGGAGCAAGAAACTTCAGAACCTCTTCTTGAAGGATTGGACGAAAGTAGAAGGAGAAGGAGGATCCGAACTTCTAGAGAACTATTTCATTCTCTGGATACACTTCTACAACCCTCACCAAAAAGATCTAACGAGACTATTGAAGCGATGGCTAAAGAAAACAATGTTAGACGTACTCTGGAGGATTACACCACTGTTGTTGGCCCTCATCACTTTAATAACATTGCTAAGCCGAGGGTCAATGCTACAAACATGGTGGTGAAACCGACGTTGATACAATTTGTCAAGAGCAACCAATTTAATGGGCTATCACATGAAAGTCCATATGAGCATCTCACCACATTCAACGAGATTTGCAACACTGTAAAGATCAATGATGTGCCGGATGAAGCAATAAAGTTTCGTTTGTTTCCTTTCTCATTGGGAGGCAATGCTAAGTTATGGTTGAATTCTTTTCCAGAGGAAAGCTTTACTGAATAGGAAGTCGTGGTTTCAAAGTTCTTAAACAAGTACTTCCCACAATCTAAAATAAACAAAGGGAAGCAAGATGTTTCTTCTTTTAGACAAGGCATGGAGGAGACGTTAGGTCAAGCTTGGGATAGATACAAGAGTTTGTTGAGAAAGACGCCCACTCATGGCTTTGACGAAGCAAATATAGTCATTCTTTTCCTTGGAGGTCTTGGTTCCCAAACGAAGTTGATGATAGATGCCTCAGCTGGAGGTAATATTAAATGCAAGACTCCAGAGGAAGCCACTGAATTGATTGACAACATGGCTACAAATGATAATGAGACGCATAATGGTAGAGAAAAATTTATTTTCTTTTATTTCTTTTGCCTAAGAATGGTTTACATTATAGGTTGAATTGATTTTCTTCTCTTTGGTGGTGAATTGTGTTTGGATATTTATCTGTCGCAACGTTCAGTTTAATGTTTTCATGCACTGGAATATCGTCAATCATGTTTAGTTGTGTTTAATTTCCAATTTAATTTAAGTTCAATTACTGTCAAAAACACTTTCCCAAACCCCCCCACTTCGTGTTGACCTGAGACTGAACCCAAATTTGGTCCTTGAGAGACGACCTAGGAGTCACTTCCTAGTTTATACTGCATTAATTTTGCAATCAATTTTTGTGTGAGGTGCGACCCTCTCATCAAAATGGCGCCGTTGTCGGGGACCAACGGTTCGGTCTTAGGTCTTTTGTTGTGTTAGTGTGTGTTGTGTTTTGTCTTGTATGTTTGAGTATGTGTGATTTGTTTGCTTAGGTTGTTTTGTGTGTTCGAAATTTTTGTGCTATCGTTTCATGATTTTAGGGTGTTGTGACTTAGTGCATGACTAGGGGAAATCCTGGGCCTATACCACCCTTTGATCCTGAGATTGATAAAACTTTTCATAGGTTAGCTAGGCATTCTAGAAATTTATCTTTAGAGTCTGTTTTTGAGTCTGTTCCATTAGATACTGTGCATCCCACTGCTGAGTACTTTGTGCATACTGCATCTACTGCATCTGTTGCATCTGCACTTGATTCTGATTCTGATTCTGTTGTTTTTCACACTGAGAACAGTATGGCACAACCTCCACCTCGTGAGAGGACTTTTAGGGAAATGGCTGCACCTGATTTCGATATTGAAAGCTTGTGCATCCAATATCCTGATCAGGACGTTCCATTTGTTCTCAAGACTGGACTGATCCATTTGTTGCCCAAGTTTCATGGTCTTGCAGGTGAGAGTCCACAAAAGCATTTGAAGGAATTCCACATTGTCTGTTCCACTATGAAACCGCATGATGTTCCTGAAGAGCACATCTTCTTGAAGGCATTCCCTCATTCATTGGAAAGTGTTGCTAAGGATTGGTTGTATGGTTTGGCGCCTAGATCCGTCACTGGCTGGGATGATCTGAAGAGGCTGTTCTTGGAGAAATTTTTCCCAGTATCCCGGACCACAACTATCAAAAAAGACATAACTGGGATTAGGCAGCTTGCTAGAGAGAGCTTGTATGAGTATTGGGAGAGATTCAAGACACTTTGTGCTAGCTGTCCCCACCATCAGATACCTAAACAACTCCTTATCCAGTATTTCTATGAGGGTTTGAACAACATGGATCAGGGTATGATTGATGCTGCCAGTGGTGGAGCTCTTGGAGACACCACACCTGCTGAGGCCACGGAATTGACTGGGAAGATGGCCTCCAACTCCCAGCAGTTTAGCACCAGGAATGATGCCATTGTGGTGAGGGCGTACATGATGTTGTTGCCCAGTCTTTATCAGCTGTTGAAAGCAAGTTGGAAGGCAAGATTGACTCTCTTACGAAGTTGGTGACACAGTTGACTACCAACCAGAGATCTGCAGCTCTATTTGCATCTATTGCACAACTATGTGTTATTTGTCCTTCCAGTGACCACTATACAGATGCATGTCCTTCTTTGCAGCATCCTGCTGCCTCTGATGCGCCTCAGGCTTATGCTACGAACATCTACACTAACAGGCAGCCACAACAGCAAAATCATGACTTGTCTAGCAACAGGTACAACCCAGGATGGAGGAATCACCCCAATCTTAGATGGAACAATGCGCCACAGCATCAGCAGCAGACGCCACCTTTCCAGAATGCTGGAGCACCTAAGAGATATGTGCCTCCACCTATGCAACAACACTAGAGGCAACATCAACAGTAGCAGCAAGAGATCCCTGCCCAACCATCTTCCCAACCTTCCACTTCTTCTTCTGAGCTTACCTTGGAGGAGTTGGTGAAGCAGATGACTATTCAAAACATGCAATTTTAGCAGGAGACAAAAGCGTCCATCCAGAGCTTGACGAATCAGATGGGGCAGATGGCTACACAACTGAATCAGGCACAGTCTCAGAATTCTGATAAATTGCCATCCCAGACTGTGCAGAATCCTAAGAATGTTAGTGCCATCACCCTCAGATCTGGGAAGCAAATTGTTGTGCCCACCATGCCATCTCCGGCACCTGAACCTCCTAAACTTAAACCTGCTACTTCCCACATAAAAGAGGACCAGGCTGGTCCAAGCAAGACATTTGAGGCAGGTGGACCTTCTACTTCCGGTGGTTCTTCTTCTTCTACCACCACCAGCGCATCTCCTACCTTACCCCACCAGATTCCTCTTCCATTCCCTCCAAAGGCGATGCCTAGCAAAAAGATGGAAGAGGTGGACAAAGAAATATTGGAGACCTTCAGGAAGGTAGAGGTGAACATACCTCTACTTGATGCCATAAAGCAGATTCCTAGATATGCAAAATTTCTGAAGGACCTGTGCACGCATAAGAGGAAAATGAAAGGAGATGAAAGAATCAGCATGGGCAGGAATGTATCCGCGCTTATTGGTAAGTCGGTCCCGCACGTTCCTGAAAAGTGCAAGGACCCAGGTACGTTTTGCATTCCTTGTATGATTGGAAATAGTAAATTTGAAAATTCCATGCTTGATTTGGGTGCTTCCATAAATGTCATGCCTCTTTACAACCTACGGGTGTGGTCATTCAGTTGGCAAACAGGAGTGTTACCTACCCAACAGGTTACATAGAGGATGTCTTGGTTAAGGTTGGTGAGCTGATTTTTCCTGCCGACTTTTATGTTTTGGAAATAGATGAGGGATTCTCTCATGGATCCGCTCCCATAATCTTAGGCAGACCCTTTTTGAAAACTGCCCGAACCAAGATTGATGTGTATGCTGGAACTTTATCAATGGAATTTGTTGATATTATGGTTCACTTTAATATTCTTGATGCAATGAAGTTCCCAGCTGAGGACCATTCTGTTTTTAAGATTGACCTGTTGGATGACATTATTGATAAATATGCTGTTGATGAGTTTGATTCTTTGCATGAGAAAGAGCATTCTTTTCTATCTTCTCTACATACATGCATTGAATCTGAATTTGTGAATGATGTTGATGATGTTCTTTATATTGATGATGTTGATAATGTAATTGTCATGGACATGGATATGGATATGCATTGAATCTGAACTTGTGAATTCCTTGGAGTCAGAATGCACTAACCATTTTGTAGGAAGTACAAATGAATCTGACTTGCAGGCACCTACTCTAGAGTTGAAACAACTTCCAGATAACCTCAAGTACGTGTACTTGGAGGATGATGAGAAGAAACCGGTGATCATTTCTACCTCCCTTGATTCTGTTCAAGAGGAGAAGTTGCTTGGTGTGCTGAGGAAGCACAAGAAGGCCATTGGTTGGAGTTTGGCTGACATACCCGGTATTAGCCCATCCACATGCATGCATAGAATTCTTTTGGAAGATGGGGCAAAGCCAGTGAGACAGCCACAAAGAAGGCAAAACCCCGTGATCATGGACGTCATCAAGAAGGAGGTGACCAAGCTTTTGCAAGCTGGGATCATCTACCCTATTTCAGACAGTCAGTGGGTGAGCCCCATCCATGTTGTGCCCAAGAAAACTGGCCTCACTATGGTGAAGAATGAGAGGGATGAGCTTATCCCAGCTAGAGTGTAGAACAGTTGGAGAGTCTGCATTGACTATAGGAGGCTCAACCAAGCAACCAGGAAAGATCATTTCCCCCTGCCATTCATTGATCAGATGCTGGAGCGCCTGGCAGGTAAATCTCATTATTGTTTTCTTGATGGTTTTTCTGGTTACTTTCAAATAAATATTGCGCCTGAGGATCAAGAGAAAACCACATTCAACTGCCCCTTTGGCACTTTTGCCTATAGGAGGATTGATGACAAATTTATGAACACCGAAAAACGGCGCCACAAACTTGTTGAACAATCGGCAAGTGTGACCGAATCATATCAAGTAATAAAACTCGGTGTCAACACTCAATTTTGTCCGGGTTGAAAAAAATGTGTTTTTATTGGTGTTTTTATTATTTTTCTTTTATTGTATTTTACCTGTTTGTTTTATTTTATTTTATTTTTTTTTTTTATGTATTTAGATTTTTGTTTTTTTTATTCAATTTCTATTTTATTTCTTATTTTCAATTTGTTTTAATAGTGTTAATTAATCAAAATAATTAAAATAATTAAAAAATTGAAAAGTAAAATTAAAATTAAAAATAATGAAAATAAATAAAATAAAATTGGAAAAAAGTAAAAAAATAGAAAAAGGGAGGAAACGTGGGAAATGAAGGGGAAGCATGTCTGAGGAGGGGGAACCGGTTTGTTAGAGGGAATATTTTCTAAGATTTTTTGGAAGGAAAAAAGGAGGGGATCAGGTGGTTAGAGAAAAGGAATTTTCCCAGGATTCGGGGGCAGGATTTTGTTGGGGGGTCAGAGAGAAAAAGAAAGAGGGAGGCACACGAGTAAGAATCCATCTGAAATCATATAGCATTGGCACCGTGATAACAGTTGAAAAACTGTTATTTTCATGCTTAAAGTTGATACTAAAAGCAACCTTTAGACTTAGAAACTAGCTTGAAATCATGCCTTTTGTTTATATTTTCAGAAATAAGAGAGCTGGACAGGTTTATGCTTGATTTAAGTGTTTTTGTGCAGGTTTTGAGGTGAATTTGGTGAAAGAAGTGAAGAATAAGAGAGAGGACATTAGAAAAGACAAGAAAGAGTGCAAAAAGGAGAAGTCGAAGGCACCGCTCAGCGGCAAACTACCGCTGAGCGGCACTCAAGAGGTGACGTTGGAACCGCTGAGGGGCAAAGTGGCCGCTGAGGGGAAGAAAGAAGACGCGTAACCACCGCTGAGCGGTAAATGGCGCTGAGCGGCACTTTTTGGGCTTGGACTTTTATAATCTTTTGTAACTCTAGATTAATATTTAAGGGCTTGCACGTCCTTTAGTTGGGATCTTTGGCAGAAACGAGGCAAACACTCTCTCTTTCACCCCTTTGAAGGAGGATCTTGGATGCTCAGGCTACCTCTTCCACTTTATTGGGTTTATTCTTTCATACTTTCATTGTTATTCATCTAGGTTCACCATGAATATGGTGAACTAAACCTTGTATGTTTGTTGGGGAATCAATGTAATCTCTTGAAGCTCTCATATATGGAATCTGTTGAGTACATCTTTGAATTAAGACATATGCTTTCTTTCATCATTAGTTAGGGTTTTTCCTCTTTGCTAAATGCTTGCATTGTTTAACTCATTCTAATGCATGATTATTGGTTTTGTCGATACGGACACGTACGGGGAAGTCTAGATCCGGGGAATTTCTCCCAATATTTTACTGACAACATTATATTGGTTGCCTTAAGCTCCTGCACTCATGAACTAATCATTAGGAATGCTAGGAATTGTATGAACTATTTGATTAGGGAGAAGCCATCTAGAATGGTACATTAGAGAGTGGCATTAACAATGATGATTTGAAAGAGGAATTCCTAAAATATATGAGAGTGGATGAGATGAAATTGACCCCCAACAACATATTCATTCATTTAATCCATTGAAAGTGTTTATCTTATGTCTTTGCCATTGATCAATTCATGCATACATGTTTATTTTCGTCTTGCATATTAAAATTTCAATTATTGTTTTCTTAAGTCTTAGCTAATCAAGAAATCACATAACTAAACTAGGCCGTGAGTCCTTTGGGAAGAACGATACTTGGTCTTACCAAGTTTTATTACTTGAACGATTCGGTCATACTTGCCGATTGTGAAACAAGTTTGTGACATCATATTTTGGTGCTTACAAATTTGTCCATCAAGTTTTTGGCGCCGTTGCCGGGGATTCGTGGTTTAACTGGTTAATTTGTGTGATTATTGATTATCTTTGACTTATTTTTTTATTTTTAATTTAAATTTCGAATTTTTTTAATTTTATTTTATTTTTCTGTTTATATTTTTCAGTTTGTATTTTATTTGATTTTATTTTATTTTTCTGTTTTCTGTTTTTCTGTTCTCTATTTTTATTTTCTGTTTTTTATTTTTCGGTTTTTATTTGATTTGATTTTATTTTAGGTTAGATTAGATTAGATTTTTTTTTTAGGTTAGATTTTATTTTTATTTTCTTTTAGATTAGATTTTATTTTAATTTATTAGATTTTATCTTTTTATCTTTTTAGGTTAGATTTTATTTTATTCTTATTCTATCTTTTAGGTTAGGTTAGATTTTATTTTATTTTATCTTTTAGATTAGATTTTATTTTTTAGATTAGGTTTTATTTTATTTTATTTGATTCTATCTTCTAAATCTCTTATCTTCTTATATCTTTTCAATCTTTATTTTCTTTTCTCTATCTTTTTGTGCTAACAATTGTTTTTAGGGTTTTGTGCCTAATGTCTGCAGAATGCAATTTGGTCAAGAGTTTAATTATAGGGGCACTCAATTCTACCAAAGTAATCTCAACCAATGGTGGGAACCTCACTCAAGCATGGATCAAAGCCAATTTTGGCAAGCTGCTGGACAATTTGAGAACCAACCACAACAACAATGGCAGCAACAACCCTTTCTATCAGGAAGTTTGGATAGGTTGGAGGACACCCTTCAACGATTTTTGAAAAATTCCGACTCTACTCAGAAAAGCATTGAAGAATCATGTAAAAGAATGGAGATGCAACTTCGTCACATTAGTCAGATATTAAATGATGATGTTAATACTGATGTTAACCTTAAGGAGGAAGGGCAAGTCATTATCACTGAAAGTGACAAGATTCTTGATGAGGAAAAATTAGAGGGAGATGAGGAAAGGGTAGAGAGAAAAGAGAAAGAAGAGTTGAGTGAGAAAGATAAAGATGAAGAAAAAGAAAAAGAATTGGTTGAGAGAGAAGAGAGAAAGAAAATTTGTGTGAAGATAAAGAAGTTGAGGAGAAAAAGAGAAAGGAAGAAAAAAATAAAAGAAGAGAAAAAGAGAAAATTTAGGGAGAGAAAAAGGAAGAAAAAGAAGATGAGAGGAAAGAAGAAGAAATCACATGAAAAATCACATCCTCATCTAAAGAAGAATCATAGGAAGGAAAAGAAATTTAAGTGCTTCATGGAAATCTTCAAGAAATTGGAGATTAAAGTTCCTATGATTGAGACACTGCAACAGGTTCCTGGTTTGATCAAATTTCTGAAGAAGTTCAGTAGGAAGAAGAAGAAAAAGAAGAAGGAACTTGAGCTTTACTGGGTCAAGCTAATGACATTAAAAGAGCGCTTGCTGGGAGGCAACCCAGTGAATTTAAAACTTTTGATTTGGTTTTGTAATTTTTAATGTGTGAACATTAGTTTTGTAAATATTTTTGTTTGATCTAGCATCTACTGAAGGATGCTAGGTGGTTAAGTATCTACTGAAGGATACTAAGTTTGTAACACCTACTGATGGGTGTTGGTGAGAAGATTTTGCACCTACTGATGGGTGCTGGTAAGTTTGAAACACCTACTGATGGGTGTTGGTGGATTTTGGGTCAGGCTCGTGACGTTAAACAAGCGCTACCTGGGAGGCAACCCAGTTGATTTATTGTTTTTGTTTGTTTATTTTTAGTTAGGATTTGCATAAGCATTTTTAACATTGAATTGCAGGGAACCTATGAGAGACATGTAGGGAAGGCACGTAGGTCAAGAAAAGAAGGAGGGGAGCACTTCACGAAAGTGCCGCTGAGCGGCAATTACCGCTGAGCGGTACTATCGCAGAGGGGCTTAAGTTCCCCTTAGCGGGACCCGAGCCCATTAGGGTATTTTTATACCCCAAGCTGCGTTTTAGGGTTTATTTCCAGACTTCTCTCTGCACAAACACTTCCACACACCTTCTCCTAGGTTTTCCACATCTTTTTACTCTTCCCTCTTGAGAAAATTTCTCTTCTATTCACTTTTTCACTAGTGTGCCATCAAAGTTTGGGGTTGGAAGAGAGCATTCTAGTTTGAAGGCATTCTCATTGCATCTAGTATCTCCACCCAAGTAAGTAAAATGCATTTTGTTCATTCTAGGGTTCTTGAATTTGAATGTGATTGTCAAAGCATGAATATTTAGGGGTTTTGATTTCTATGCATGATTTGATGATATATTTGATGTTTGAACCGATTAAACTGCTTGATTATGAACTGGAAAACTGAAAATTGCATTTGGGTGGAGTTAGGACTGTTTTAAAAAGAGATTTGCAAAAATCTGCAGATCACCGCTGAGCGGCAGTTATCGCTGAGCGGCACTCTGCCAGATTTGTTTTTTCTGGTTTATTGCGTGTTTGAATGTGGTACTGGTGGCGCTGAGGGGAAATTCTGGCCCTCAGCGGTGGTTTAGCTTCGAAAGGAGTTGTGTTCTGAGTTTACTAATGATGAACATCATGTTCTGTGGTTTTGGATTTATGTTTGAATGCAGGAATGGCATCCTCTTCAGGAAAGAGATTGAAAACCATGGCAACCAAGAGAAAGGAAAAGGAACCAGAGCAGCCCCATAATGGCAGGTTCCTCTCTAGGAAACATGAGAAGCACTTTAGGGTGGTTCAGGACAGGAGACTTCTAATGGAGAGAAAGGTTGGAATGATACCTAACTTTGCTCCTCAATTTGGAGAGCAAGTGTTAGGGAATGATTGGGGGAAGCTAGCCACTTATCCATCACCTGCCAACATAGCTGTGGTGAAAGAATTTTACACCAATGCAAAGAAGATTGGTGATTATCCAGCTGAGAATTATTTGGGCTATGTTAGAGGCCATGCTATCAGGTATGATCCTGACTCCATAAATAACTTTCTGGATACTGTGTGGGCTGGTGAGCAATGCCAGTTTGCTCTTAGCATGGAGGAAGGTGCTGATTATGAGGATGTGGAGAGAGTATTGTGTATACCTGGAGGACACTTCCAAAGGAATAGATCTGGCTCAGTGGTTAACATTAGGAGGACAGATTTGACTCCTCTTGCAAAGTATTGGATGGCGTTTTCTCATGCCAACATTCAGCCATGTTCACATGTGTCAGATATTACTCTCAGCAGGGCACTATTCATCTACTGTGTTATCAGAAACTTGAATGTTAATATTGGGCAGGTGATAGCTGATGAGATTAGTGTGTGTGCTAACACTTCAAACAACAAAGCACCACTGGGACATCCTTCTTTGATCACTCACCTTTGCAAGCTAGCTGGGGTGGACACTTCTGTTCCACCATTTGAGAGGCCAAGAAAAGCTATAGATGAGGCCTATTACAGACAGTACTGTGGAGGTGAGGAGGCAGCCCAGCCAGTGCCACCACGCCAGGCTCGTAGAGAGAGAAGGCCAGCACAGAGCAGGACTTCTGCTGATACTCATGAGGCAGAACCATTCCAGATGAGGGACATGTATATGTCTCTTATAGGTGCTCAGTTGCAGTCCATCCACAGAGGGCAGGTGGCCACGGCTGAGATGATAGTGGGGATGTATGATACCCCTCCAGCACACAGGTGGACTATGGATGAATTCCATAATGTGGTAGCTTGGCCAGAAGAACCAGTATATGGAGGAGCTGGAGCAGCTGAAGCTTCAGCCAGAGATATGGAGGAAGATGAAGCAGAGGAGGAGGATGCATTTGATGAAGATGATGATGAAGAGGAAGAGAAAGATACAGAGAGCTCGGACTGATGAGGAGCTGAGATAGCATTTACTGATGAATGCTATCATATGATTATGCTTTTGTGGTTTAAGTTTTCTGAACTTATTTGTTTTTGTTTTTAGATTAGGGTTTGATGTACTCTATTGAACACCTGGTTTGTTATGATGGTTTGCTATTAACTGTGATTGTGTGATAAGTAATGCTTGATGATGCTTATTGATTGATTGATGTTGAGATGATGTGCACATTAAAATGCTTATACAGGTGATTCACAAGCTTTGTGAACAAATGCATAATATCATGATTGTGATTGTGAAATTAAGCAGGATGTGCATGTCAAATGTGAATGAGCTTATATGTGAGGTTTTGAGCTCCAGAGTTGTTATTATTAAATGCTATTACTTTGAAAGCATGAATGACTTTGCCCAGGTTTTCTATGATTGAATCAATTGCTTGTTTTGCATCATATGATCAAAGGCCGTGTTTTTGAAACCCTTTTTATTGGCCAAATTCATAAAGTTAGCCTTCTAAAAGAGAACACGTTGTGTTCTATCCTTTGAACCCTTAGCCTTAAATATACACTGAACACCCTTGATTGAAAATCTTTACCTTGAGTTAAGTAGAAGATCTTGTGTGGTATTGTTAAATGTTCAAGTTTGGGGTTATTGGGGAAACATGAAAAAGGAAAAAAGCATTGAGCTAACAGCTAAAAAGTAAGAATATGTAAAGAAAAGAAAAGAAAAAGAAGCAAAGCTCAATGCAAATGCAAAAGCAAAGGCAAAAGAAAGTTGGGAATGAATAAGAAGATTGTGTTGTTATGATTCTCTTAACTCAAGGATTTTTGTGATCCAGAAAAACCAATTTTCTTGTTAGCCCAGCCACATTATAAGCCATTGAAAAGTCCTTGTGATGATGCATGCTTGTGAATGTATTTGATTGTGGTTAAATGAAAGGCAAAGTTGATTCATGTGACATTGTGATAGTGGAGTGAATGAGTGAAACACTTTACCTCTTATACACTTGTGTGTTGAGTGAAACACTTTACCTAGTGAGGAAATATTCCATAAGCACATGAACATCCATGCTTAATTGATTGATCATTCATGAAAAATAGCATTTGTTGGAATTTAAATGACTTTGTGAACACTAAAGCATGTGCACATCTTGATTGAACTCTTGGTCTTAAGTTTGAGTGAAGTTATTACTTATCTTGAAAAGAGGATTTTGAATGAGTAAACCATCATATGAATTGGTTGGAGATGGAGTTACATTTTATTTGCTTGAGGACAAGCAAAGTTCTAAGTTTGGGGTTGTGATAACAGTTGAAAAACTGTTATTTTCATGCTTAAAGTTGATACTAAAAGCAACCTTTAGACTTAGAAACTAGCTTGAAATCATGCCTTTTGTTTATATTTTCAGAAATAAGAGAGCTGGACAGGTTTATGCTTGATTTAAGTGTTTTTGTGCAGGTTTTGAGGTGAATTTGGTGAAAGAAGTGAAGAATAAGAGAGAGGACATTAGAAAAGACAAGAAAGAGTGCAAAAAGGAAAAGTCGAAGGCACCGCTCAGCGGCAAACTACCGCTGAGCGGCACTCAAGAGGTGACGTTGGAACCGCTGAGGGGCAAAGTGGCCGCTGAGGGGAAGAAAGAAGACGCGTAACCACCGCTGAGCGGTAAATGGCGCTGAGCGGCACTTTTTGGGCTTGGACTTTTATAATCTTTTGTAACTCTAGATTAGTATTTAAGGGCTTGCACGTCCTTTAGTTGGGATCTTTGGCAGAAACGAGGCAAACACTCTCTCTTTCACCCCTTTGAAGGAGGATCTTGGATGCTCAGGCTACCTCTTCCACTTTATTGGGTTTATTCTTTCATACTTTCATTGTTATTCATCTAGGTTCACCATGAATATGGTGAACTAAACCTTGTATGTTTGTTGGGGAATCAATGTAATCTCTTGAAGCTCTCATATATGGAATCTGTTGAGTACATCTTTGAATTAAGACATATGCTTTCTTTCATCATTAGTTAGGGTTTTTCCTCTTTGCTAAATGCTTGCATTGTTTAACTCATTCTAATGCATGATTATTGGTTTTGTCGATACGGACACGTACGGGGAAGTCTAGATCCGGGGAATTTCTCCCAATATTTTACTGACAACATTATATTGGTTGCCTTAAGCTCCTGCACTCATGAACTAATCATTAGGAATGCTAGGAATTGTATGAACTATTTGATTAGGGAGAAGCCATCTAGAATGGTACATTAGAGAGTGGCATTAACAATGATGATTTGAAAGAGGAATTCCTAAAATATATGAGAGTGGATGAGATGAAATTGACCCCCAACAACATATTCATTCATTTAATCCATTGAAAGTGTTTATCTTATGTCTTTGCCATTGATCAATTCATGCATACATGTTTATTTTCGTCTTGCATATTAAAATTTCAATTATTGTTTTCTTAAGTCTTAGCTAATCAAGAAATCACATAACTAAACTAGGCCGTGAGTCCTTTGGGAAGAACGATACTTGGTCTTACCAAGTTTTATTACTTGAACGATTCGGTCATACTTGCCGATTGTGAAACAAGTTTGTGACATCATATTTTGGTGCTTACAAATTTGTCCATCACACCGGCACCGGCGAGAGGAAGTCACCGGATTCTCGCAGCAAGCAGCAGCCCTAGAGCTCTGAGAGGTAAGCATCTTGCTCCCCTGTGTGGTCATGTATGCTTACTGTATAACTGCCTTTGATGCTTATTCCATTTTGCTTATGCTATGGTAAGTCTGCTACATTCCCCATTTTAGAATCTCATAGCATTGGTTTATCCTTTTCCTCTGAGCATCCATCTTTATCTTTTCTTGACACTGAACCTCCAACTTCCTTCATCCATATTCACCCACTGCCACAAGACATATTAACACCCACGGCCATCATCAATCTTCACGTCCAACACTTGATTTCCCCATACCCGTGTTCATCTCCATTACCTGCTGAAAATTCCCACCCATCATCACGGGCACATATGCAAGTTTTGTATTCCTCCATTTACTCAATCAAACCTCATTCCCTCATCCACTCATAAACCATCATCCATATTCGCCCACGGCCACTACCAACACCTCACGGTCACCGCCTTATTCCTCCATTGGAACCTCCATTCCAACCCACGCATAACACCATCACCCTCAACCTGCATTATACAAAGCCACAGCCTAGAGCAATGACCAATTTCCAGCCCTCAAACACCAGTATATATTTTACCTTCACTGAGCCAAAGCGGTGATTGGTCATTGTGTCGTTCACCGTCGCCTTCAACCACGCAACCACACACCACCACCTTCAGGCACACCGTCTCGTTGTAAAATACTAAATTAGGATAATGGTGCTAAGGGGATCAGAGATGAACGCGGAAGAAGACCCTCCCTGAAAATCGCCGTTTTCGAAGTGAGAAAGGTGGAGACAGTGGCGTCGTGGCTGGTGGTGGTTCTGGTGGCGCGAGTTGCCGCCGGCGAGGCCAAGGTTGTTCTGGGCGAGGTGATGGTGGCCGGTTATGACGGAGGTGGCGGGGAGTCATGGTGCTGAGTAGGAGATCTTGGATCTCTGGAGAAGGCACAAGCCGGCGTGAAGCAGTGAATGAGAGTGAACCTCCTAAACCCCTAGAAAATTCTAGGTTAGAAACCATTCAATTGGGCCAGGCCCAAGGTTGAGCGTACGTCTAGGAACCTTTATTTTTCGAACGTTCGTCATCCCTCTTCATCATTCCCAACGAACGCTCGTCCATAACGAGCGTTCGTCATCCAGCCTAATCTGCCCAACGAACGCTCGTCCCAAACGAACGCTCGTCCATAACGAGCGTTCGTCATCCAGCCTAATCTGCCCAGTGAACGCTCGTCCCAAACGAGCGCTCGTCATTCGTTCGTCATCCAGCCTAATCTGCCCAACGAACGCTCGTCCCAAACGAGCGCTCGTCATTCGTTCGTCATCCAGCCTAATCTGCCCAACGAACGCTCGTCCCAAACGAACGCTCGTCCATAACGAGCGTTCGTCATCCAGCCTAATCTGCCCAGTGAACGCTCGTCCCAAACGAGCGCTCGTCATTCGTTCATCATCCAGCCTCATCTTCCCAACGAACGCTCGTCCAAACGAGCGCTCGTTGTTCATCATCCAGCCTCATCTTCCCAACGAACGCTCGTCCAAACGAGCGCTCGTCGTTTGTCATCCAACCTCATTTTCACAACGAACGCTCGTCCAAACGAGCGCTCGTCGTACATCATCTCACCTCATCTACCCAACGAACGCTCGTCCCCAGCGAGCGCTCGTAGACTAGCCTCCTCTTCTCAGCGTCCGTTCGTCACATCATCCACTGAACGCTCGTCATCTACCTTCCTGTACTCAACGTACGTTCGTCGTATCACCCAACGAATGCTCGTTCTTCAGCCTACATTCACAACGTTCGTTCATCCTCTATCAACGAGCGTTCGTCATTCAGCCTTAGTTACCAACGTTCGTCCTTAAATTCCCCAATGGACGTTCGTCCTCTCCCCCAACGAACGTTCGTTCTTTACCTAACGAACGCTCGTTATGCTGATACTGTCCCCAACGTTCGTTCAACCTCTCCCATTTCTTTTTTTGTTTATTTTATTTTTCTTTATTGTCTTATTTTTAAATATCTACTTATTTTAAAATATATATTTAATAATACAATATTTATAGTTTAATTAAAAAGAATTTACAAAAATATATAAAGGTTTAAGCGCACGTGTGACCGCTCGCGTCGTCCTTGTGCTAAAAACCTTTTCTTCTTTTCTTAAATAAAATTTCAAAAATACGTTTTGAAGGTTAAGCACACGTGTGACCGCTCGCGTCGTCCTTGTGCTAAAAACCTTTTCTTCTTTTCTTAAATAAAAATTACAAAAATATTTTAAAGGTTTAAGCACACGTGTGACCGCTCGCGTCGTCCTTGTGCTAAAAACCTTTTCTTCTTTTCTTAAATAAAAATTACAAAAATATTTTAAAGGTTTAAGCACACGTGTGACCGCTCGCGTCGTCCTTGTGCTAAAAACCTTTTCTTCTTTCTTAAATAAAATTTACAAAAATATTTTAAAGGTTTAAGCACACGTGTGACCGCTCGCGTCGTCCTTGTGCTAAAAACCTTTTCTTCTTTTCTTCAATAAAAATTACAAAAATATTTTAAAGGTTTAAGCACACGTGTGACCGCTCGCGTCGTCCTTGTGCTAAAAACCTTTTCTTCTTTCTTAAATAAAATTTACAAAAATATGTTTTAAAGGTTTAAGCACACGTGTGACCGCTCGCGTCTTCCTTGTGCTAAAAACCTCTTTTCTTCTTCCTTAAATAAAATTTTCAAAAATACGTTTAAAGGTTGAACACTCGTGTGATCGTTCGCATCGTCCTAGTGTTCAATACTTTTCTCTCTTATTTACGTAATAGTAAATAACGGTATGAGTGCTCGTGCGATCGTCCGCATCAGCCTAGCACTCAATACTCTCAAGTCTTCCTAAATAAGTAAATAACGGTATGAGTGCTCGTGTGATCGTTCGCATCGGCCTAGTGCTTAATATCGTTATCTCTCTTTTCAAAAATAATTAAAAATATTTAAATATCATTTTAAAGGTATGAATACTCGTGCGACCGTTCGCGTCGGCCTAGTACTCATTACCTTCTTTTTCTCGAAAATATTAAAAACATAAAAATCTCCCAAAATTAAAAAAACATCTGCTTTTTCAAACAAACAAACAGTCTTTCAGCTAGAACTACGTAACCCTGATTTCTCATTTTGAATGAGAATACGTAGGAGCAAGGTCAATCCTTGTCGGGCCCAAAAAACTAAAAAAAAATATATTTTGTTTATTTATAATTTTATTTTAGGGGATAGTTAAACATTTTGAAGACCACATCATATTCGCGCATTTAGTTAAAGGTACTGCCTTAGGGCAGGCGTTGTAGGGTGCTAACACCTTCCCTACACGTAACCGACTCCCGAACCCAGAATATGGTTTTCGTGGACCGTGCTTTATCATTTTGAGGTTTTTCCATAGTTTTCCATAATAAACTATGGTGGCGACTCCAAATCTCTTTTCAAAACCCGTTTCTTATTTGGATCGTCGTCCCGTCGCGATTCTGGTTGCGACAGATGGCGACTTCACTGGGGACTTGTTAGAGAGTCGAGCCATTTAATTAGATGCGCGAATTCGATGTGGTTTTGCTTTGTGTTTTTCTTTCCCTTTTCTCTATCTATGTGTGATATTTGGAATAACTGCAATAACTGTGGAATATTGAACCCTAGGGTAGACAATATGTTTATATCTGCCTGGGAATTTTTCTGGTTGTTTTGCAGGTGAGGGTTTGGGTGTGCATAATTTCCTCCCTTCACACACACACTTTTGGCATATCATGAGTGGGGCCCTATACCCGGGTCTGAGTGTAGCTTAGAATTAGAGGAGTTGTGTAGCGGTGTCACTCTGGGATGTACTTCCTGTTTGGCTATCGTGAGAACTCCAGCTAGAGTCTGTTCTCTTCATATGTGTTTTCACACCTAGTTGATTACTCGACTGTTGTGGAAATGCTACGAAGGGGGCCATAGCTCTAGTGACCTTTGACCTTTAGGTTCAGGAAATCATCCTTGTGAGATTGCATATACTTGACCTTGAACTCAAAGCAGTGAACCTTTGGTAGGGCACGATGGGAGGAATATATGTTTCTGTAACCCTCACGCTGTTCATTTTTGTGATATTGCATTTCATACCATGCATGTGATTTGTTTCATCATGTTGTTTTATTATCATGCATCATATTCATACATCATTTAGTAACATGTTAAAAGGAAATCACAGGTACCTACTTGACTTCATACGAGATGGATGTTAACACAAGATCCGATGCTATACGACACACCGACTCTTCCGAGTTAAGAAAAAAGTATAGTCTAAGGACCCATGTTGGGAATTTGACCGGGCTGATAAACTTGGGCAAAAGGCTTAAGACTATAAAGAGAGAAACCTTTCAGAGAAGATATGGAAATTTGTTGAATTTAATGGAGGTTGAAGTACAAATACCCGCTATCACAGCCTTGGCACAATATTATGATTCTCCGCTTCGATGTTTCACATTTCAAGACTTTCAGTTGGCGCCAACCATAGAAGAGTTTGAGTATATCTTGGGTTTGCCACTGGAGGGCACCACTCCATACCAACATTTAGAGCATCATGCCTCTGTACCCACCATTGCTGCCATCATGAAATTACATCCCAAGGAGCTTGAAGACAGGACGATGATGAGGAATCAAGTGCATGGGTTATCACAGGGATATCTAGAGCAGTATTTACATCATCTGGCTGATAAAGAGGATTGGGAAACTTTCATGGATGTATTAGCCCTCACCATATATGGCATTGTCTTGTTTCCCAAAATAGAAGAATTTGTGGATTACACCGCGATAGACGTCTTCGTGGCGAGTAAAACTAGATCAGAGAATCCTGTAACAGCAGTTCTTGCAGATGTTTATGGGACTTTAAGTTTTTGCCATGAGAGAAAAGGAAAGAAGATTCTTTGTTGCTTACCGGCGTTGTATACATGGATGACAACGCGCGTGTTTAAAGAGATGGTCGACGTTAAGAGTCTATCGGAGAATTTGTCACACCAAGGGCTTAAAGGTAAAGGAGGAAACGATTGGGCCCGATTCCTTGCCGGCTTGAGCGAAAGAAGTATAAAATGGCGCCTTCCTTGGCTCGGAAATAAACTGGCTATACAACATTGTGGTAGTTTTCCTAATGTGCCTCTCATAGGTGCCCGGTACTGTATCAATTACAACCCCCTTTTGGTGCAAAGACAATTTGGGCATCCTATAAAAGGGGCACCTTCATCAGATTACCTTGCTACCCTATTCATTTATTACGAAGACGGGCATTTCATCGAACTGTTAAGAAAGGTTAAAAGCGCCTGGGAAAATGTTGTTCGAGCAGAGAAGGACTTAAGGGATGGAGTAGTGGATAGCAGGGTTAGTTATCACACCTGGATTCTGGAGAGAGTGAAAGTAGTCAAGCTGCCTTTCAAACCAATCAAGGATCAATCAGCTAGTGAAGGACCATCTCAAGCTCCAGAAAGTGAAGAGGTGCAACAATTGAAGGCTGAGATGGAGAAATTGAAGGTGAGAAATGCTAGGTTGGAGAATGAATTACAAAGAGCGCGTAATGATCTTGTGGATATGAGAAATGATAATGAAGAAAAGTCGCGGGCTTATGAAAACCTTGTCAAAAGCCAGAAGGCTGAGAGGGATTACACATTTCGAGTAAAACAGGATCTAGCTGCCGCGAGTAAGGAATTATCCATGAGGGTAAATGAGAAGAAGGTGGCTTTAGAAGAGGGGAAGGAGTGGAAGCACCTCTACGAAGAAGCCAAAAGAGATAAACGAGAAGCCCTGAAGAGATTAAGAGAAGCGCAGATTCAGATAGAAAAAGCGGGGCATGAGATGAAAGAAATGGCCATGTCGTTTGAGGCGGATATGAATAGGGAGCGTTGGAAGCTAACGGAAGCAGAGGAAGAGCATCGAACTCTGATAAGACAAATGCAGGAATATATCGAGGAACAGGAGGAGCGATGGAGGTCGATAGATTTTGAAGAAAGGCATCAGGCCTTGATAAAGCGAATGGAAGAGCACATCGCCGAGCAAGAAATGGCTGTAAAGCACTGGAAGGAAAGATTCTCTCAGTTGGCTGCTTTGGCAAACGGGGCAATTGAAGACATCCCCAGGATGGTGTCGAATGCTGAAGCAAGCACTCATTTTTGTAACTCACCAGCGGAAATAGAATTGTTTATTAATCATTGTAAATGGTTGGTGGGAGAGATGAAATCTTTCATTGCCCGGGCGCGGGATTGATGTACATCGGAATTATGTGTTTTGTTCCTTAGACTATGTAATGGATCAAATTTCCTTTAAATGAAAGATAAGGGATGTTTGTTGGTATCGGCTTGTGTTAATTTTCCATCAGTATTGTCATCGTTATCATGTGATTTCCACTTATCACTAGCATGCATCATGTTTTCTTTTGTTTTGCATTTTTCATCCTTATCTAATTTAATTTAATAAAAAAAAATAATAATAATCAGCAGTACAAGTGAGAAAACAACGGCAAATTTTCCACGACATCCGTACAGGACCAGAGCTAACTCAAAGGTCATGGAGAATTGGGAGCAGTCACACGAATCTATTAAGGCCGATGTCAACCAGTTGAAAGATCAGATGGCCCAGATTTTGGCGGCTCTCGAAGCCCTGAAGACTACGGGAGGGGCGACGCCTGCGCAAGTTGAGGGAAGTGCTCATTATTACCCTCCGGTGTTCAGTTCTGGGAGCCAATCTATTCCGTTCCCAATGTATGGATTACCTCCAGGTTACACCCCACCGGTGGGAGAATACACAGAAGGGGAGCAGACTTCATTCTCTTTCCCTACCACTGCCAACGTACCGCCAATCAGTATTCAGGGACCTGTTGTAATGTCCGCACCCATGATAAATGAAGGAATGCATGCAAACATGTCTGATGGAATACGAGTAACTCCGGTGCCACCTGTGATTACCGGAGAGGGCTTTTCTACAGGGGCTGCACCACATACCTCGTTTCAGGGGGTAATTAGTAATGTCGATGGAGCAAAGGATAAACTAGAGAGCCTAGAGGCAAGATTGAGGGCTGTTGAGGGGTATGAAAATTATGGATTCGGAGATGTTGCCAGATTGAGCTTGGTTCCTGGCGTCAAAATTCCACATAAGTTCAAAGCGCCAGATTTTGAGAAGTATAGGGGAAATACATGCCCAAAGAGCCATCTAACCATGTTTTGCAGAAAGATGGCTGCATATGCTTATGACGAGCAGCTGCTCATCCATGTTTTTCAAGATAGTTTGGCTAGAGTGGCATTAAACTGGTATACTCATTTGGAGCCGACTCGAATTCGTTGTTGGGCGGACTTGGCTGATGCTTTTGTGAAACAATACATATACAATACCCATGTTGCACCAGATCGTTTACAGCTGCAAAACATGTCGAAGAAAGACAACGAAAGTTTTAAGGAGTATGCTCAACGGTGGAGGGAATTGGCTGCACAAGTTGAGCCACCTTTGTATGATAGAGAAATGGTGGCAATGTTTGTGAACACTCTCCAGCCACCATTTTACGAGCACATGGTCGGGAACGTGTCTGCCAATTTCGCTGATATCATTATAATAGGCGAAAGGATAGAAATTGGGGTTAAAAGTGGGAAAATTGCATACAGTTCGCCCGCATCTGCAAATTACAAAAAAAACAATTTCAATGCGGGAAAGAAGAAGGAAGGGGATGTGCATGCGGCATCGGCAATGCCTGTATGGAGAGGTCAAGCTCCCGCTCATAGCTTCCGACCATACTTGGGGCAACCCCCTCTTACAGCTAATACGGCATTTGCTCATCAGGCCAGGCCTCAACAACAACAAGGGTATTATCAACCGCCATTGCCCCCAACTGATACTTGGAGGGCTGGGGGAATTGCAGGTCCAAATCAGAATGCGGGCCAAAATACTTACCCAAGAAGGAACCAATTTGTTAATTTCACCCCTATCCCTACAACTTACACAGAATTGTTACCCCAACTCGTCCAAAGGGGTTTGGTTGCTATTTGTCCAATGAAGCCCATGCAACCTCCGTATCCCAGGGGTTATGATGCAGAGGCCAAATGTAGTTATCATGGGGGAGGTGTTGGTCATTCAACTGAGAGATGTCTGGCTTTTAAACACAAAGTACAGACTCTAATCGACTCTGGGTGGTTAAAGTTTCAAGAAGATAAACCCAGCATTGAGACTAATCCACTTTCTGGGCATGAGAGTGCCTCGACGAATGCCATCGAGGATGAAAAATATGAGTTGATAAGGGACGCGGGTGGAATCCGAAGTTCCAGAAAGTTTATCTTCAAGGCACTGATAAAGGTGGGCCTTTTAAAAGGTGATTATGACGAGGATGTAACATGCGCGCTTCATCCGGATGATGGGCACTCTATTGAGGAATGTGGTGAATTTGAGTATGTTTTGCAAGACCTGCTGGATCGGGGTTTGATGCAAGTATGCTACAAGGATAAGGAGGGGGAAGTGTTTACACAGATTGGTGGGCCATATAACAGCCATGGAGGATGAAGATAGCTTTGAATGCTCAAGTTTCGTGCGGGCCGGCTCCCCAGATGCACCACTCAACAATTGGAACTCCGAGTTTACCCGTGATGCTTAATTTGAGTAAAATGTAATAGTTTTAAGTAATCCTATAGCTTCACCCGGGGCTTTAGGATTCATGACTTACGGGTTGACGTTTAGTTTTTGTGCTCAGCGTGATAATCTAGTTTGTTATACTCTGTGTTATTTCATTCAATAAATACTGCATGGTTTTATTCATAATTTTTGTTTGCACGCTTCTTGAAATATTGCATGTCGCGCTGAGCTTTTAGGTAAATAAAGGAAAATAAAGGTAATGATAATCAAGCACACATGAGTAAAAGCATCACGGGTATATTCGGTTGGCACCAGCTCGTTCCTGAAGGATGTCGTGAAAGATTAAAAAAAAGAGAGAATAAAAATGCACATGTTGAATTCATTGTCAATTAGGTTGTCTAGGGCATAATACGTTCAAAAAAAAAAAAAACAAAAAAAAAAAAAACACAATAACTGGAAATGGCAAAGAGGCAGAGTCTTCTCCTGATTCAGAGTTTCGGGGGTAACCGGTGTTCATTTCTCGTTAAAGCATCCGCTTTCTTATTGTGTGAACCCCTAACCTTTTCATTTCCCTTCAAAACAAAGGATTGTCGTGGATAGAACACTGGGGCAGTTGTCATCATTGTACCCATGCCCAATGATCCGCGATCGGGGAGCAAAAATTAAAAAAAAAAAAAAAAAAAAAAAAAAAAAAAAACCGAAAAAAAATGAAGTCGATGTGTCAACCGCTACAGAATTTCGTCTCATGGTTAAGGTTGTGGAAAGCAAGTCAAGCAAGCTTCAGGATGACGTGTGGCCGTTTTTCTTTATCCAAATGATAAAAGAGGTTTAATCAATTGCACACACTTTGAGCCGTAAGTCGTAATCATTTTTCATTACCCTAGACAAGAATCATTAGCATATCGACGTCAACTCAAAAACATACATCATAAGCATCCAAAGTTGAGGAGGAAATCTCTAAAAAAAAAAAAAAAAAACAAAACAAAAATGAAAAGGAAAGTATCATAAAGGACCACAGCAGGGGCAACAAAAAGATTGACCCAAAAGGAAAGAAAGAAAAAACAACAATAAAGGATGCCTGAAGTTCAAATCTCTAAAGACAGTTGACTAGGCATCTTGCAAATGATTCTTGTTTAAAAAACTTTAACCGTCAAACACTTATTTGGGCCTTCATTATCCATTTCTTGCATAACCCGTTTGCCTTTTAGCCACGTTACAAGCCGATTAAAGTCCACACCGACTGAAGATTGTTCGTCCTGGTCTTTCTTACGAACTTAACTCTGGGAAGGAATGATGTAGTGACTGATAACATCGCTAAAAGAAAAGAAAGGACATTGAAAATGAAAAGTGAAAATACAATGTAAAGTCTCCCCGTCAATCGTCATGTCAAGAAGGAATCCTCAACTGGGGCAATCCTTCCTACCCAAACCTTTTCACCTCCCCAAATCGTACTTTTTGTGCACAACAAAATTGGGGCAGTCTTGTGGGCCCTACATGTTTCTATGTTAACCATATCTCCCCAGATGAGGAGAACACAAATGTTAGCTCCACATACAATCATTCAGCTATCTACTTCTCGTCCCTATTTTTCCCTCACCTTCTCGGGTTCAGGCCAAATTGGATTGCAGGAAGCGATAAAGAGAACTTGAACTCATGGTTACACCCTTCTCTTTCTCATTAGAGGGCTCACTGTCTCCTGACATTTTATGATTACGTTTTGAACGTACATTAGGTTTGATGACAATGTTGACAATGAGTTTCAAACATGGACAGTCTAATTAAGAGAGAGTGGCAAAAAAAAAAAAAAAAAAAAAAAAAAAAAAAAAAAAAAAAAAAAAAAACAAAGGTTTCATGTGTTTATTCATTCATGCACCCTCATGACATTACATCATACATTTCATAATAAGCAAGGTATTTTGTTTGAAAAATCCTTTAGGCACAAGAGAGGTTGTGAAAAGGTTAATACAACATTTGCTTTTTAGTTTATTCAATGTTTTGCTAAGTGCTTACCAACGTTTCAGAAAGTTTCAAATCCAAGTTTTCTTCTGCGATTACCGACCCTCTGCTTCGCAATGGTCAAATTCAAGTTTTTCTCCTACGATATTGGCCCTCTGCAAGGCATTGGTCGAATCCAGTTTTCGCTTTATGGCCCTCTGCTAAGCAATGGTCTAATCCCATCTTGTTGTTGTATTACTGGCCATCTGCTCGGCAATGGTCAATTTCAGCTCGTTGCTCTGTATTACCGACCCTCTGCTTCGCAATGGTCGAATTCAAGTTTTTCTCCTACGATATTGGCCCTCTGCAAGGCATTGGTCGAATCCAGTTTTCGCTTTATGGCCCTCTGCTAAGCAATGGTCTAATCCCATCTCGTTGTTGTATTACTGGCCATCTGCTCGGCAATGGTCAATTTCAGCTCGTTGCTCTGTATTGTTGACCCTCTGCGTGGCAATGGTCAAATTCAAGTTTTTTCTCCTACGATATTGGCCCTCTGCAAGGCATTGGTCGAATCCAGTTTTCGCTTTATGGCCCTCTGCTAAGCAATGGTCTAATCCCATTTCGTTGTTGTATTACTGGCCATCTGCTCGGCAATGGTCAATTTCAGCTCTTTGCTTTGTATTGTTGACCCTCTGCGTGGCAACGGTCGAATTCAAGTTTTTCTCCTCTGTTATCGGCCCTCTGCATGGCAATGGTCAGATTTAAATTTCTGTTCTGTGAGTTTGGCCCTCTGCGAGGCAATGGTCAAATCCAGATTTTAATTTTCTGATATCGACCCTCTGCATGGCAATGGTCGGATTTAAATTTATGTTCTGTGAGTTTGGCCCTCTGCGAGGCAATGGTCAAATCCAGGTTTTAATTTTCTGTTATCGGCCTTCTGCATGGCAATGGTCGGATTTAAATTTCTGTTCTGTGAGTTTGGCCCTCTGCGAGGCAATGGTCAAATCCAGGTTTTAATTTTCTGTTATTGACCCTCTGCATGGCAATGGTCAGATTTAAATTTCTGTTCTGTGAGTTTGGCCCTCTGCGAGGCAATGGTCAAATCCAGGTTTTAATTTTCCGTTATCGACCCTCTGCATGGCAATGGTCAGATTTAAATTTTTGTTCTATGAGTTTGGCCCTCTGCGAGGCAATGGTCAAATCCAGGTTTTAATTCTCTGTTATTGACCTTCTGCATGGCAATGGTCAGATTTAAATTTCTGTGCTGTGATTTTGGCCCTCTGCGAGGCAATGGTCAAATCCAGGTTTTAGTTTTTGTTACTGATACTCTACTTGACATTGGTCGTTTGGTATCGTGATTTGAATTATTTTGTTCGTTTTCTGTCATGATTGAAACCCGAACAAAATTTGTGTTTTTATCTTTACTTAGCTTTACTTAAATAATACGAAAAGATTAAATTTTCGTATTATTTAGTAATATCTAAGTAAAGAGGGGCAGCTGTCAACACTCAATTTTGTCCGGGTTGAAAAAAATGTGTTTTTATTGGTGTTTTTATTATTTTTCTTTTATTGTATTTTACCTGTTTGTTTTATTTTATTTTATTTTTTTTTTTTTTATGTATTTAGATTTTTGTTTTTTTTATTCAATTTCTATTTTATTTCTTATTTTCAATTTGTTTTAATAGTGTTAATTAATCAAAATAATTAAAATAATTAAAAAATTGAAAAGTAAAATTAAAATTAAAAATAATGAAAATAAATAAAATAAAATTGGAAAAAAGTAAAAAAATAGAAAAAGGGAGGAAACGTGGGAAATGAAGGGGAAGCATGTCTGAGGAGGGGGAACCGGTTTGTTAGAGGGAATATTTTCTAAGATTTTTTGGAAGGAAAAAAGGAGGGGATCAGGTGGTTAGAGAAAAGGAATTTTCCCAGGATTCGGGGGCAGGATTTTGTTGGGGGGTCAGAGAGAAAAAGAAAGAGGGAGGCACACGAGTAAGAATCCATCTGAAATCATATAGCATTGGCACCGGCACCGGCGAGAGGAAGTCACCGGATTCTCGCAGCAAGCAGCAGCCCTAGAGCTCTGAGAGGTAAGCATCTTGCTCCCCTGTGTGGTCATGTATGCTTACTGTATAACTGCCTTTGATGCTTATTCCATTTTGCTTATGCTATGGTAAGTCTGCTACATTCCCCATTTTAGAATCTCATAGCATTGGTTTATCCTTTTCCTCTGAGCATCCATCTTTATCTTTTCTTGACACTGAACCTCCAACTTCCTTCATCCATATTCACCCACTGCCACAAGACATATTAACACCCACGGCCATCATCAATCTTCACGTCCAACACTTGATTTCCCCATACCCGTGTTCATCTCCATTACCTGCTGAAAATTCCCACCCATCATCACGGGCACATATGCAAGTTTTGTATTCCTCCATTTACTCAATCAAACCTCATTCCCTCATCCACTCATAAACCATCATCCATATTCGCCCACGGCCACTACCAACACCTCACGGTCACCGCCTTATTCCTCCATTGGAACCTCCATTCCAACCCACGCATAACACCATCACCCTCAACCTGCATTATACAAAGCCACAGCCTAGAGCAATGACCAATTTCCAGCCCTCAAACACCAGTATATATTTTACCTTCACTGAGCCAAAGCGGTGATTGGTCATTGTGTCGTTCACCGTCGCCTTCAACCACGCAACCACACACCACCACCTTCAGGCACACCGTCTCGTTGTAAAATACTAAATTAGGATAATGGTGCTAAGGGGATCAGAGATGAACGCGGAAGAAGACCCTCCCTGAAAATCGCCGTTTTCGAAGTGAGAAAGGTGGAGACAGTGGCGTCGTGGCTGGTGGTGGTTCTGGTGGCGCGAGTTGCCGCCGGCGAGGCCAAGGTTGTTCTGGGCGAGGTGATGGTGGCCGGTTATGACGGAGGTGGCGGAGAGTCATGGTGCTGAGTAGGAGATCTTGGATCTCTGGAGAAGGCACAAGCCGGCGTGAAGCAGTGAATGAGAGTGAACCTCCTAAACCCCTAGAAAATTCTAGGTTAGAAACCATTCAATTGGGCCAGGCCCAAGGTTGAGCGTACGTCTAGGAACCTTTATTTTTCGAACGTTCGTCATCCCTCTTCATCATTCCCAACGAACGCTCGTCCATAACGAGCGTTCGTCATCCAGCCTAATCTGCCCAACGAACGCTCGTCCCAAACGAACGCTCGTCCATAACGAGCGTTCGTCATCCAGCCTAATCTGCCCAGCGAACGCTCGTCCCAAACGAGCGCTCGTCATTCGTTCGTCATCCAGCCTAATCTGCCCAACGAACGCTCGTCCCAAACGAGCGCTCGTCATTCGTTCGTCATCCAGCCTAATCTGCCCAACGAACGCTCGTCCCAAAGGAACGCTCGTCCATAACGAGCGTTCGTCATCCAGCCTAATCTGCCCAGTGGACGCTCGTCCCAAACGAGCGCTCGTCATTCGTTCATCATCCAGCCTCATCTTCCCAACGAACGCTCGTCCAAACGAGCGCTCGTTGTTCATCATCCAGCCTCATCTTCCCAACGAACGCTCGTCCAAACGAGCGCTCGTCGTTTGTCATCCAACCTCATTTTCACAACGAACGCTCGTCCAAACGAGCGCTCGTCGTACATCATCTCACCTCATCTACCCAACGAACGCTCGTCCCCAGCGAGCGCTCGTAGACTAGCCTCCTCTTCTCAGCGTCCGTTCGTCACATCATCCACTGAACGCTCGTCATCTACCTTCCTGTACTCAACGTACGTTCGTCGTATCACCCAACGAATGCTCGTTCTTCAGCCTACATTCACAACGTTCGTTCATCCTCTATCAACGAGCGTTCGTCATTCAGCCTTAGTTACCAACGTTCGTCCTTAAATTCCCCAATGGACGTTCGTCCTCTCCCCCAACGAACGTTCGTTCTTTACCTAACGAACGCTCGTTATGCTGATACTGTCCCCAACGTTCGTTCAACCTCTCCCATTTCTTTTTTTGTTTATTTTATTTTTCTTTATTGTCTTATTTTTAAATATCTACTTATTTTAAAATATATATTTAATAATACAATATTTATAGTTTAATTAAAAAGAATTTACAAAAATATATAAAGGTTTAAGCGCACGTGTGACCGCTCGCGTCGTCCTTGTGCTAAAAACCTTTTCTTCTTTTCTTAAATAAAATTTCAAAAATACGTTTTGAAGGTTAAGCACACGTGTGACCGCTCGCGTCGTCCTTGTGCTAAAAACCTTTTCTTCTTTTCTTAAATAAAAATTACAAAAATATTTTAAAGGTTTAAGCACACGTGTGACCGCTCGCGTCGTCCTTGTGCTAAAAACCTTTTCTTCTTTTCTTAAATAAAAATTACAAAAATATTTTAAAGGTTTAAGCACACGTGTGACCGCTCGCGTCGTCCTTGTGCTAAAAACCTTTTCTTCTTTCTTAAATAAAATTTACAAAAATATTTTAAAGGTTTAAGCACACGTGTGACCGCTCGCGTCGTCCTTGTGCTAAAAACCTTTTCTTCTTTTCTTAAATAAAAATTACAAAAATATTTTAAAGGTTTAAGCACACGTGTGACCGCTCGCGTCGTCCTTGTGCTAAAAACCTTTTCTTCTTTCTTAAATAAAATTTACAAAAATATGTTTTAAAGGTTTAAGCACACGTGTGACCGCTCGCGTCTTCCTTGTGCTAAAAACCTCTTTTCTTCTTCCTTAAATAAAATTTTCAAAAATACGTTTAAAGGTTGAACACTCGTGTGATCGTTCGCATCGTCCTAGTGTTCAATACTTTTCTCTCTTATTTACGTAATAGTAAATAACGGTATGAGTGCTCGTGCGATCGTCCGCATCAGCCTAGCACTCAATACTCTCAAGTCTTCCTAAATAAGTAAATAACGGTATGAGTGCTCGTGTGATCGTTCGCATCGGCCTAGTGCTTAATATCGTTATCTCTCTTTTCAAAAATAATTAAAAATATTTAAATATCATTTTAAAGGTATGAATACTCGTGCGACCGTTCGCGTCGGCCTAGTACTCATTACCTTCTTTTTCTCGAAAATATTAAAAACATAAAAATCTCCCAAAATTAAAAAAACATCTGCTTTTTCAAACAAACAAACAGTCTTTCAGCTAGAACTACGTAACCCTGATTTCTCATTTTGAATGAGAATACGTAGGAGCAAGGTCAATCCTTGTCGGGCCCAAAAAACTAAAAAAAAATATATTTTGTTTATTTATAATTTTATTTTAGGGGATAGTTAAACATTTTGAAGACCACATCATATTCGCGCATTTAGTTAAAGGTACTGCCTTAGGGCAGGCGTTGTAGGGTGCTAACACCTTCCCTACACGTAACCGACTCCCGAACCCAGAATATGGTTTTCGTGGACCGTGCTTTATCATTTTGAGGTTTTTCCATAGTTTTCCATAATAAACTATGGTGGCGACTCCAAATCTCTTTTCAAAACCCGTTTCTTATTTGGATCGTCGTCCCGTCGCGATTCTGGTTGCGACACTCGGTAAGACCAAGTATCGTTCTCCCAAAGGACTCACGGCCTAGTTAGTTATATGATTTGTTGATTATTTGAGACTTGTTAACAATTGATTGTAAGGTTTAAATGCAAAAGACAATAATTAAACATGTATGCATGAGGTTGATCAATGGAAAAGAACAAAACAAACACTTCAATGAATTATATGGATGAGTATGTTGTTGGGGTTATCAATTTCATCTTATCCACTCGCATATATTTTCAGGAATTCATCATTCTTATCATCAATGCTAATGCCACTCTCTAAATTACCTTGCAAGAAGGCCTATCCCTAATTACGAGTTCATACAATTCCTAGCATTCCTAATAATTAGTTCTTAAAGTGCAGGAGCTTAAAGGCAACCAATATGCTATTGGGAGAAATTCCTCGGATCTAGACTTCCCCGTACGTTCCCGTATCGACAAAATCAATAATCATGGCAATGAATGAGTTAAACAAAGCAAGCAATAAGCAAAGAGGAAAAACCCTAGCTAAAGATGAAAGAAAGCATATATCTTAATATAAGACATTAAATCAAATTCCATATATGAGAGTTTCACAAGACTACATTGATTCCCCAACAACAATACAAGGTTTAGTTCACCATATTCACGGTGAAACTAGATGAATAATAATGAAAGAATGAAAGATAAAACCCTAGAAAGGTGAAGAGGTAGCCTGAGCATCCAAAATCCTCCTTCAAAGGGGTGGAAAAGAGAGTGTTTGCTTCGTCTCTGCCAAAGATACAAACCCTAGGACGTCCTAAAGCTTATATACTATTCTAAAATTACAGAAAATTAGGCCCAAGCCCAAAAATAGTGTCGCTCAGCAGTAAACTACCGCTCAGCGGTAAGTGCGTGAGTTGTTTTCTTCCCCTCAGCGGCCAAATCACCCCTCAGCGGATCCAACGTGACTGCCTGAGTGCCGCTCAGCGGTAAATTGCCCCTGAGCGGCAGTTGCGGCTTCTCCTTTTGCACTTTTTGATGTCTTTTCTGATTCCATCTCTATCCTTCTTCACTTCTTTCACCAAATTCACCTTAAAACCTGCACAAAAACACTGAAATCAAGCATAAACCTGTCCAGCTCTCTTATTTCTAAAAATATGACAAAAAGCGTGATTTCAAGCTAGTTTCTAAGTGTTAAAGGTTGCTTTTAGTATCAATTTTAAGCATGAAAATAACAATTTTTCAACTGTTATCAAGGATGCCCTTTGGTCTATGCAACGCCCCTGGCACCTTCCAACGGTGTATGCTTAGGATTTTTAGCAACTTTCTTGAGAGATGCGTAGAGGTGTTTATGGATGATTTTACTGTGTATGGATCCTCTTTTGATGCATGTTTAGACAGCCTGGAAAAAGTTTTGAAAAGATGCATAGAAACAAACCTTGTTCTCAATTTTGAGAAATGTCACTTCATGGTTGAACAAGGTTTGGTCCTTGGGCATATCATTTCTGAAAAGGGAATAGAGGTAGACCCTGCTAAGATATCTATGATTTCGCAGTTTCCTTACCCCTCTTGCGTGCGAGAGGTGCGATCTTTCCTTGGACATGCAGGTTTCTACAGGCGCTTCATCAAAGATTTCAGCAAGAAGGCGCTCCCCTTGTCTAGACTGCTGCAGAAGGATATTGACTTTGCTTTTGATGACAGATGCAAGCAGGCGTTTGATTGCCTGAAGGAAACTTTGACCACCACCCCTATCATTCAGGCACCAGATTGGACAGTCCCATTTGAGCTCATGTGTGATGCGTCTAATTATGCATTGGGGGCTGTCTTGACACAGAAAATTGACAAGCTGTCGAGAGTGATCTACTATGCTTCACGCACTTTGGATGTTGCCCAAGCAAATTATACCACCACTGAAAAAGAGTTGCTGGCAATTGTTTTTGCCCTTGATAAGTTTAGGTCATATTTGCTTGGATCACCTCTTATTGTGTATACTGACCATGCAGCTCTAAAATTTCTGTTGAAAAAGGCTGAGTCAAAGCCTAGATTGATCAGGTGGATGCTACTGCTCAAGGATTTTGACTTGCAGATTAAAGACCAGAGTGGAGCACAGAATTTGGTTGCAAACCACCTCAGCCGAATTGAGAAAGCTGGGAATGAAGCTGATGTGTTGCCCATCCAGGATGACTTTCTTGATGAGAGTTTGTTGATGATTTCTTATTCTCACCCCACTCCTTGGTTTCCACACATTGTAAATTATTTGGTTGCTTCTGTTTTTCCTCCCTCAGCATCACGTGCTCAGATTGCTAAAATTAAGAGTGATGCTAAGTATTATGTTTGGGATGATCCATATCTGTGGAAGTTGTGCAGTGACCAGGTTACTAGGAGATGCATTCCGGACCATGAGATTGACTCGATCCTGCAGTTTTGTCATGCCTCCTCACCTGGTGGTCATCTGGGGATACAGAGAACAGCTCGCAGGGTGCTTAACTGTGGTTTCTATTGGCCTTCCATCTTTAAAGATGCGGAGAGGATTTGCAGCACCTGTGAGCCTTGTCAGAGAGCAGGAGGATCAATTTCACAAAGACAAGAGATGCCTCAACAGCCTATGTTGTTCTGTGAGGTGTTTGACGTCTGGGGTATAGATTTCATGGGTCCTTTTCCTGTTTCTTTTGGTTTCTCTTATATCCTCCTTGCTGTGGATTATGTTTCAAAATGGGTGGAAGCTAGAGCCACCAGGACTAATGATGCTCGGGTTGTTGTAGATTTTGTTAGATCTCACCTCTTTTGCAGGTTTGGAGTGCCTAGAGCACTTGTTAGTGATCAGGGAACCCATTTTTGCAACAGATCCATGCAAGCTTTGTTCAAGAAATATGGGGTGACGCACAGAGTTTCTACACCTTACCACCCCCAAACAAATGGGCAGGTTGAGATCTCCAACAGGGAGATTAAGAGGATTTTGGAGAAGATTGTCCAGCCCAACAGGAAAGATTGGAGTAATAGGTTGGACGATGCTCTTTGGGCCCACAGGACTGCCTACAAAGCACCCATTGGGATGTCTCCCTATCGGGTTGTCTTTGGAAAGGCATGTCATTTACCAGTTGAGATTGAGCAACGGGCATATTGGGCTGTGAAGACTTGCAACTTCTCCATGGACCAAGCTGGAGAGGAAAGAAAGTTGCAATTGAATGAATTGGATGAGATACGATTGGAGGCCTATGAGAACTCGAAGTTCTTCAAGGAAAGGACAAATAAGTTCCATGATAGCTCCATCGTTAGAAAGGACTTCGAGGTTGGGCAACAGGTTTTGTTGTATAACTCTAGACTCGGCCTCATGGGTGGTAAGTTGAGATCAAAGTGGACTGGACCTTTTGTTGTGACTAATGTTTATCCTTATGGTGCAGTAGAGATCCAAGGTCCATCTACAGCTAAAAGCTTCAAGGTGAACGGGCATAGACTGAAGCCTTTCCTCAGCAATCCTTCTTTGTTGGATGTAGTGGTGGAGGGGACGTCTTTGGTCCACCCCACCTACCCTCCCATCTGACTCAGGGAGTTTCCTTTCTCCTTCCCTCCTCACTTTTATTGCACTTTGTCGATATCTGATGACTGTTCTGATTGTTTGATCTGCTGATTGTGACACACTGAGGACATTGTGTTGTTTAAGTGTGGTCTATTAGGGGAGGTTGTTTCTTTGTTCATGTTTCGGTTTTTATGTAGTTTGTTGTGTCTTGTGTACAGTTTTGCATGCTTTTCGTGAATTCTGGATTGTGATTAGGTTGTCAGTTTTCCTTCACTTCATTGATACTCTGATTTGTTGGATTCCTTGCTTTTCTTTGCTTGGAAGATGATCATGATGTTTGAGAGTTGGATTGATGGTGACCATATTACCTGTGAGATTTGAGCCATTTGATGATCTTTCTTGTGCGAGATATGTCTCTTGATTGCTTGCACATATGTCTTGGCTTGACTCTTTTTGATGATTCTTGATTGATACGCTTGTTTGAAAGTGATAAAGGCATTTTGTTCTTGAGTCTCTCTAGCCAAATAAGCTTACCTTGTTTTGATCCTTTGATAACCCCTTTTGAGCCTATACTTTCCCCCATTTCTTTGTTTTGAAGCTCATACACTAGCCCTAAGTGGAAAACCATTATTACCTTAACCTTAGGGAATTTTGGAGCTTTGGAATTGTTTTGGGAATAAGTGTGGTCTCTTAGGAGTTTCAGAGGAATTGGTTAGTGAGTCCTCTTTTTATCGTGTTTTTGTAAATATCTGGTGTATCTTGTCTCCTGAAGTAAAGAAAAGAGACAGGATGGAAAAAAAAAAAGAAAAAAAGAGAGAGCAGAAAAATAGTAAAAAATGAAAAAAGTAGAAAAACAATAAAAAATGAAAAAAAAAATTGTGAATAATTGTGAATAATGGAGTCAAGAAGAGAATGGAATTAGAGGTTGTGGGTGTGTTTGAATGTGTTTACACTTGTTCCCCATTGCTCCTCTGTTCCTTATGGTTTGTAGCTTCTTATCCAGATATATCCTCCCTTGTCCTTGACCCCATTACAACCATGAAAAGACCTTTTGATTTGAACATGCGTATGTGCTTGAGTGTTGATATTAGAGGCTTGCCAAATCTATTTGTGTTTGCTTTCTTGAGTGCATTGAGTGACATTGATTTACCTTAAACACTTGAGAGAAACACTGATTGTGTGCATCTGTGAGGCTCTGTTGCTTTTGATTCATCTCTTGAACTGATTGACTGTTTTCCTTGTACTGAACTGTTTGGATGATTCTTTGAGTATCTGCTTTCATTGACTCTGTGTGGGATTCTGCCTATACCTTTTACTGTCCAGATTTTGTGAGAATTGTGCAACTGTGTTCCTGTTTTGGAGTCTTAGTTGTCTGTCTGTCGAGTCTGTGTCACCTCCCTGATGTTTGAGTAGTTCCCTAGTTTTCGTCTTGATTTTGCCCAGGAGTGCAAAAGACTAAGTGTGGTCTATTTTCACGAGTCGTTATTTCTTGAATTGTTTTTAGTTTATTGCACTTAAATAAACCAGGGAATTGTGTTTAATTGTCTGTTATTTCCCCATTTTTCCGAATTCTGCTTAATTTGGTCGGAAATTTGTAATTGTGCTAATTTGGGTTTTCTGAGCTGATTAAGTGTATTTTTTTTATTACAGGAAAAATTTTGGAGATACATTTTGGGACATCAGGAAGAATGCAAATAAATTCAACACTCTCCACATAGGCATTTAGAATTAATTAAATTGTAACTTAGTAGTGTAGAATGTTTTTGGATTAACTTTAGTAGATTTAGCCAATTTTTGGCAAAATGAACTAGATAAAAAAATGAGGGTGGATGACTTGGCACCCTAGGGTTTTATTGTGTGGACCCCACCCTCATTATAAGAGACTCACGGCCTTGGAAGCTAGGGCCGCCACTTGCCACTTACTCTTTCATTCTGACTTTGGTTTTCCTAGAACGCTGTTTTCAATGGAAAAAGAAAAAGAAGAGCTTATGTTTTGTTCCTTTGGCTAAATTCTCATTGCCTTCTCATTTTTTGCTTTTTATGCACTGTTGATTGATGTTTAGTCAAGCAGCTGTTACGGAGATTTCAATTTGAAGAAGAGGAGGCAGCAGTAAAATGAATGGGGCTGGACGTGAAAGAAGAGGAGGTGATGAGAGGGTCGCACCTCCCACAAAAGTTGTGCATAAAAGAATGCAGTATAGACTAGGAAGTGACTCCTAGGTCGTCTCTCAAGGACCAATTTGGGTTCAGTCTCAGATTAACACGTAGTGGGGGGGTTATCAAAGGTTTGTGACTGTAATTGAACTTAAATTAAAATGGAAATTAAACACAACTAAACATGATTGACGATATTCCAGTGCATGAAAACATTAAACTGAACATTGCAATAAATAAATATCCAAACACAATTCACCACCCAAAAGAAGAAAATCAATTCAACCTATAATGCAAACCATTCTTAGGCAAAAGAAATTAAAAGAAAATAAATTTTTCTCTCCCATTAATCGTGACTTCACACACTACTTCTTAAATGAATTGCTTCTCATATTAAATCACTCCTTCATTTCTCAAAGAAAATAAACCTGCAAAGTATTAATCCCAAAAATGAAAGTGGGGTAGCCTTTCTCATCCAGCAGCACTTTCAAATCAACTTTCTCCTCTTCCTAAAACGTGACAGCTGCCTTCTACTTCCAGCCGTGACACCACTCTTCTACCTAATCTACTTCTCATTCCATAATTCAAAAGCAAAGCCACTTTTCTTTAAAGAAAAATAATCATTTCTCCTCCTCTAAACGTAACAAGCTGCCACTTACTAAGCTAAATCCAAATGCCCTTTGCTCCATCCATTCTTCGTGCAGCACCTATCCGCTCCTCATATTCCCGTGACACCTTTCTCCAAGTTAGAAAAGAAATGAGCTTCTGCTGCCAAACGTCCCATCATCTAGACTCCCACCTAATCTTCTCTTCATCTATTTCCCTCACACGTCCACGTGCACACCACTTCACCTCTCAATCCGCTACATATTAAGCCAAAATGAATTCCCTCTTGCTGGACGCGAGCTGGATGAAATTAGCGCCCCTTTTCCTAAAAGCAAAATGAAAGGAATAACCATATCTCTGTGGATGGCGGCTGCCTTCTTTTATTCCCATCCAGCACCGCATCCTCCAAAGTTCTCATCCCTTTTCCATGCAGCATCTCACGCTTTTCTTCCGGCCGTGACATGTGCTTTCAGCATTCTCCAAGACGTCACCGCGTTTGCGTCAAGCCAAAAAGAATGTACTGCACCATGAAGGAAAATAAAAATCACCGTGCACCCCTTTTCTCTGTGTCCGAGAGCTTCCCTCCAGCAAAGTGAATCAGCATATTGAAATTAAAAGACAAAAACAACATTCAATAAAAGCGTAATAACCAAACGGAAGCGGCAATGAGAAATCAGCAAACATGATAAAAAATCATTCCATTCCTTCAATTCAAAAACAACGTTCAGCCCCTAAGACAAATTTTTCCAGAACTACCAAAGACTCCCAAAAACCTAAAGACCGAGAGTCTCCAAAAGTGTGGCGGCTGCACTCCACTTCTTTAAGGCCGTGTGTCTGTTTTTAATAATGGTGGGGTCCACACAACAAAACCCTAGTTCCAAGTCACTAATCTCTACTTTTGGGCCTAATCTACTTTACCAAAAATTGACCCAAAATGTAAGAGTTGATACAGAAATTCTAAACTACTGAAGTACAATTTAATTAATTCTAAAATGTCTGTGTGGAGAGTCTTGAATTTATTTGGCATTCTTCCTGATGTCCCAAAATGTATTTCCGAAATTTTCCTGCACTTCAAAAATGCACTTAATCAGCTCAGAAAACCCAAATTAGCACAATTACAAATTTCCAACCAAATTAAGTAGAATTCGGAAAACAGGGAAATAACAAACAATTAAACACAATTCCTTGGTTTATTTAAGTGCAATAAACTAAATATAATTCAAGAAATAACGACTCATCAGGAGGCAGCAGCCGCCACCTTCATTTTGATTTTGGCTTGAAAGAAAGGGGGCTGTGACGGGAAATGGTGTCCAGCCGCCACCTTCACTTGGTCTTTTTCTTGAACAATTTTTATGAAATGAAAAAGGAAGAAGCACACGGTTGAAGGCTGGGATGCTAGCAAGAATGAAGTGCTGATTCACGAAAAGTAGCATGGTAAAGCAAAGTAGGAGGTGCTGTCACGGCAGGGAGAAGTCACATTCAGCTTGGTGAATGAACGGTGATGAAATTTTTAGAAGCACACGGTCACATCCAGGGATTTATTCCTTCTTTTAAATTACGGGCAGAGAGCACATGGTGACATGCTGGAATGGAGAGTTTCAAAAGCAAAAGCAAGCATTTATTTTAGACGCACGGTGACTCATCAATGAATTTGGTTTTTCCAACAGCACAACCATACATGCTCTCGGTTTTCATTTTGAATTAGAAAAATGGAATTGGCGTCACGGCCTGGAGGTGTGCACGGGAACGTGGAAGAAGAGAAGAGATTTGTTTTTGATTTATGAAATGAGAAGCTGATTTGATGGGAGTAGGTAGTGTGCACGGGTACGTGGATAAAGGAAAGGGAGTAAATGATTTTGGGAAGAGGCGAAAGTTGATTTGAAAGTGCTGCTGGATGAGAAAGGCTACCCCACTTTCATTTTTGGAATTAATACTCTGTAGGTTTATTTTCTTTGAGAAATGAAGAAGTGATTTAACATGAGAAGCAATTCATTTAAGAAGTAGTGTGTGTTGTCACGGCAGGGGAGGAAATTAGTTTGGCTGACTTGGTTTTCTTGGAGAATGAAGCACATGAGTTACGGTTAATGGTAGAGAAAAATTTATTTTCTTTTATTTCTTTTGCCTAAGAATGGTTTACATTATAGGTTGAATTGATTTTCTTCTCTTTGGTGGTGAATTGTGTTTGGATATTTATCTGTCGCAACGTTCAGTTTAATGTTTTCATGCACTGGAATACCGTCAATCATGTTTAGTTGTGTTTAATTTCCAGTTTAATTTAAGTTCAATTACTGTCAAAAACACTTTCCCAAAACCCCCCCCACTTCGTGTTGACCTGAGACTGAACCCAAATTTGGTTCTTGAGAGACGACCTAGGAGTCACTTCCTAGTTTATACTGCATTAATTTTGCCAACTTCTCTAACTTCATTAACTTTGTCAACTTCTTCCAGTTCGTCCAGTTCGTCGACTTCATCCACTTCGTCACTTCCTCCACTTCTTCTCCTTCGTCCACTACTTCATCTTCTTCTTCTTGTTCTACTTCTCCTTTGTCCACTTCGTCCACTTCGTCCACTTCACCCACTTCGTCCACTTCGTCATCTTTGTCCACTTCGCCATCTTCGTCAACTTCGTCATTTTTGTCCACTTCGTCCACTTCTTCTCCTTTGTCCCCTTCTTCATCTTCTTCTTCTTCTTCTTCTTCTTCTTCTTCTTCTTCTCCTTCGTCGACTTCGTCCACTTGGTCCACTTCACCAACTTCGTCAACTTTGTTCACTTCGACAACTATGTCAACTTCGTCCACTTCGTCCAATTCGTCAACTTCGTCTACATCGTCCATTTCTTCCACTTCGTCCCCGTCGTCCACTTCGTTCAGTTCGTCCACTTGTTCATCTTCTTCTTCTTATTCATCATCTTCTTCTTCTTCTTCTTGTCGTTCGTCCACTTCGTCCACGTCGTCCACTTTGTCCACTTCGTCAAGTTCATCCACTTCTTCCACTTCTTCTTCTTCTTGTTCTTCTTCTTCTTCTTTTACTTCTGCTTCGTCCACTTCATCCACTTCACCCACTTCGTCCACTTCGTCAACTTCGTCCACTTCCAACTTCGTCATTTTCGTTCATTTCTTCCACTCCGTCCACTTATTCATCTTCTTCTTGTTCTTCTTCTTCTTCTTCTTCTTCTCCTTCGTCCACTTCATCCACTTGGTCTACTTCGGCCACTTCACCAACATCGTCAGCTTTGTACACTTCGTCCAATTCGTCAATTTCTTCCCCTTCGTCCACTTCGTCAACTTCGTCTACTTCGCAAACTTCATCAACTTTGTCCACTTTGTCCACTTCTTCTTCTTCTTCTTCTTCTCCTTCTCCTTCGTCCACTTCGTCAAATTCGTCCACTTCGTCAACTTGGCCAACTTCGCCAACTTCGTGAACTTCGTCCACGAATTTTTCCACTTCCTCCATTTCCTACACTTCTTCTCCTTCGTCCACTTCATCTTGTTCTTCTTCTTCTTCTCCTTCGTCCACTTCATCCACTTCTCCACTTCACCCACTTCCTTCACTTCTTCTCCTTCGTCCACTTCTTCATCATCTTCTTATTGTTCTACTTCTCCTCCGTCCATTACATCCACTTCACCCACTTCGTCCACTTCGTCAACTTCGTCGACTCCGTCCACTTCGTGCACTTCGTCCCCTTCGCCAACTTCGTGCACTTCGTCCCCTACACCAAAACGCACCGAAAACGATTTTTAATCGGTTCAAATCAAAGATATTTCATCACAGGGCAATGTAATCGGATTGAAAGTAAATTTAAACGGTCCAAAAGAGAGAAAACGCACCTGGAAAAGGAATGTTGTAGGGAGAGTTCGCGGGGAAGACGATGAACAGTGACTGCAACTGCTCGCGGGTTCGCGTTTTAGTATTAATACTATTAGACGTCCGGTACTCTCGGGCCCCGACATCTATAATATTATAAACGTCGGGGCCATCACTAATATGACGTCTTTGGGGATTTAAAATTGATATTCGCGGGGGTTTTAGACGTCCGTGGAAGGGGTCCAGACGTCTATAATATTATAGATGTCCGTCCCCCCAGGACGGACGTCTAAGAGTTTGAACAAATGAACGCTTCAACTCCCCCTATCAGCTTTTAAACGTCCGTGGTGGAGGGGGTCGGACGTCTATAATATTATAGACGACCAGGCCCCCATATCGGACGTTTAGGGTGCTGACAGGGTGGTTGAAGAATTAATTGTCTTCAGCCCCTTAAACGTCCGTTGGGGAGGGGGCCGAACGTCTATAATATTATAGACGTCAGGCCCCCTCCCCAACGGACGTTTAAGGGGCTGAAGACAATAAATTCTTCAACCACCTTGTCAGCCCATTAAACAACCGTTGGGGAGGGGGACAGACGTCTATAATATTATAGACGTCCAGCCCCCTCCCCAACGGACGTTTAAGGGGCTGAAGAATATTAATTCTTCAACCACCCTGTCAGACCATTAAACGTCCGTTGGGGAGGGGGACGGACATCTATAATATTATAGATGTCCGTCCCCCTCCCCAACGGACGTTTAATGGTCTGACAGGGGAGTTGATGAGGTGATTGTTGCAGCCTCTTAGACGTCCGGACCCCTCCCGCAGACGTCTATAATATTATAGACGTCCGGCCCCCTCCACCACAGACGTTTAAGGGGGTGACAGGAAGTTGAAGAGGTGATTTTGTCCACTTCGTCAACTTTGTACACTTCGTCCACTTCGTCAAATTCGCCCAATTCGTCCATTTCGTCCATTTCTTCCACTTCGTCCACTTCGACCACTTCGTCAACTTCGTCAACTTCGTCTACTTCACAAACTTCGTCAACTTTCTCCACTTCGTCCACTTCTTCTTCTTCTTCTTCTCCTTCTCCTTCGTCCACTTCGTCAACTTCGTCCACTTCGCCAACTTGGCCAACTTCGTGTACTTCGTCCACGAATTCGTCCACTTCCTCCACTTGCTCCATTTCCTACACTTCTTTTCCTTCGTCCACTTCTTCTTGTTCTTCTTCTTCTTCTCCTTCGTCCACTTCATCCACTTCGTCCACTTCACCCACTTCACCCACTTCCTTCACTTCTTCTCCTTCCTCCGCTTCTTCATCATCTTCTTGTTGTTCTACTTCTCCTGTGTCCATTTCGTCCAGTTCACCCACTTCGTCCACTTCGTCAACTTCGTCGACTCCGTCCACTTTGTCCAGTTCGCCAACTTCGTCAACTTCGTCATTTTCATCCACTTCGTCCACTTCTTCTACTTTGTCTACTTCGTCCACTTCTTCTCCATCGTCCACTTCTTCACCTTCTTCTTCTTCTTCCTCTTCTTCTTCTTCTTCTTCTCCTTCGCCCCCTTGGTCCACTTCGTCCACTTCACCAACTTCGTCAACTTTCTCCACTTCGTCAACTTTGTCTACTTCATCCAATTTGTCCATTTCGTCTACTTCGTCCATTTCTTCCACTCCATCCACTTCTTCTCCTTCGTCCACGTCTTCATCATCTTCTTCTTCTTGTTTTCCTTCGTCAACTTCGTCAACGTCCTCCATTTCGTCCACTTCGCCAACTTCGCCAACTTCGTCAACTTCGTTTCCTTCGTCCACTTCGTCCACATCGTCCACTTCGTCAACTTCGTCAACTTCGTCAACTTCGTCAACTTCGTCCACTTCGTCAACTTTGTCCACTTCGCAAACTTCGTCCACTTCTTCTTCTTCTTCTTCTTCTTCATGTCCTTCGTCCACTTCGTCAATTTTGTCAACTTCGTCCACTTCGCCAATTTCGCCAACTTCGTCCACTTCGCCAACTTCGCCAACTTCGTCCACTTTGTCCATTTCGTCCACTTCGTCCCATTCGTCCACTTCCTCCACTTCATCCACTTCGTCCATTTCGTCTACTTCGTCCACGTCGTCCACTTCGTCCACTTATTCATCTTCTTCTTTTTCTTCTTCTTCATCATCATCTTCTTCTTCTTTTTCTTATTCTTATTCTTCTCCTTCGTCCTCTTCGTCCACTTCGTCCACTTCGGCCACTTCGTCAACTTCGTCCACGTCGTCAACTTTGTCAACTTCGTCAACTTCGTCCACTTTTCCCACTTCGCAAACTTCGTTAACTTCGTCCAATTTGCCAACTTCGCCAACTTCGCCAACTTCGTCAACTTCGTCCGTGATAATATATGGAATTTGTTTTTAAACATCTTATTTGAGATACATGCTTTCTTTCATTAATAGTTAGGATTTTTCCTCTTTGCTTAAAGCATGCATTGTTTAACTCATTCGATGTCATGATTATTGGTTTTGTCGATATGGACACATACGGGGAAATCTAGATCCGGGGAAACTCTCCCAACAGTAGTATAAACCTAGACATAGGAGTATGATGGTTGGTTGCCTTTAAGCTTCTGTTCATTAACATTGTCCAACTTCGCCAACTTCGTTAACATTGTCCACTTGGTCCACTTGGTCCACTTCTTCCACTTCGTCAACTTCATCCACGAATTTGACCACTTCCTCCACTTCCTCCACTTCTTCTCCTTCGTCCACTTCTTAATCTTCTTCTTCTTCTTCTCCTTCATCCACTTCACCACTTCGTCCACTTCGTCCACTTCGTCAACATCGCATACTTCGTCATTTTCGTCCACTTCGTCAACTTCGTCCACTTCGTCAACTTTGTCCACTTCATCCACTTCGCCCACTTTGAAAACTTCATCAACTTCGTCCATTTCGTGCACTTCGTCCACTTCTTCTTCTTCTTCTTCTCCTTCGTCCATTTCATCCACATCGTCCACTTCGCCAACTTCGCCAACTTCGCCAACTTCGTCAACTTCGTCCACTTCGTCAATTTCTCCAACTTCGCCAACTTCGCCAAATTCGCCAAATTCGTCCACTTCTTCTTCCTCTTCTTCTTCATCTTTTCCTTCGTCCACTGCATCCACTTCGTCCATTTCGTCCACTTCTTCATCTTCTTCTTCTTCTTCATCTTCTTCTTCTTATTCTTTTTCTTCTTCTCCTTCGTCCACTTCGTCAACTTTCGTCCACTTCGTAGACTTTCGTCCACTTCGTCAACTTCGTCTACTTCGTCCAGTTCGTCCACTTTGTCCACTTCGTCCACTTCATCCACTTCGTCCATGATGACAAATTTATGAACACTGAAAAACGACGCCAAAAACTTGTTTAACCCTCGGCAAGTGTGACCGAATCGTATCAAGTAATAAACTCGGTAAGACCAAGTATCGTTATCCCAAAGGACTCATGGCCTAGTTAGTTATATAATTTGTTGATTATTTAAGATTTGTGAATAAATTCTTGAAGTTTCAAATGCAAAAGACAATAAGTAAACATGTATGCATGAGTTTTGATCAATGGAAAAGAGGAACACAAACACTTGAATGAATTAGATGGATGAGTATGTTGTTGGGGTAATCAATTTCATCTTATCCACTCTCATATATTTTAGGAATTCATCATTCTTTTCATCAATGTTAATGCCACTCTCTAAATCACCTTGCAAGAAGGCCTATCCTTAATTACGAGTTCATACAATTCCTAGCATCCCTAATAATTAATTCTGAAGCACAGAAGCTTAAAGACAACCGACCCTCATATTCCTATGTCTAGGCAATATGCTATTGGGAGATTTTCCCCGGATCTAGATTTCCCCGTACGCTCCCATATCGACAAAATCAATAATAATGACATCGAATGAGTTAAACAATGCATGCTTTGAGCAAAGAGGAAAAACCCTAACTAATGATGAAAGAAAGCATGTATCTCAAAATAAGATGTTTAAACAAAAATTCCATATATGAGAGCTTTAAAAGATTACATTGATTCCCCAACAATAGTACAAAGTTTAGTTCACCATATTCATGGTGAAACTAGTGAACAATAATGAAAGAATGGAAGAGATAGAAAAACCCTAGAAAGAGAAGAGGAGAGCTGTCACCATCTCCCAATCTACCCCCAAGGGGTGAAAAGTGTGTTTCTGCTTCCTCCCAGCCAAAGATACAAACCCTAGGACGTCCTAAAGCTTATATACTATTCTAAAAAATACAGAAAATTAGGCCCAAGCCCATAAAAGTAACAGAAAACCAGTCCAAGCTCATTTAGAATGGCGCTCAGCGGTATTTTACCGCTGAGCGGTACTAACACATGATCCATTTTGTGCCCTAGCTGTTGTTTTTCCCCTCAGCGGTGATTTCGGCACCTGAAAACTACCGCTCAACAGTATTTTACCGCTTAGCGGAACTTTTTCTGTATTCTGGTTAACTTCTCAACATTTTGGTTGACTTTTCTGGTTGACTGGTTGACTTTTCTGGTTGACTGGTTGACTTTTCAGAATTCCAATCATTCAATACTTCAATTATTCTTTCAAATCATTCAATTAGCATACAAAATCAAGGGAATCTTGCACAAAACCATTAAATTCACTTTTAACTCTCTTATTCACAAAACTAAAGCAAAAATATGAGTTCAAGCTAGTTTCTAAGTCTTAAAGGTTGCTTTTGGTATCAATTTTAAGCATAAAAATAACGGTTTTTCAACCATTATCACAACCCCAAACTTAAAACTTTGCTTGTCCTCAAGCCAACAAGATGTAACTCAATCTTCCATCAATCCATATAATGGTTCACCACATTCAAAACTCCATTTTCAAGATAAGTAAGTACTCAATTAAGCTCATTGCAAAGATTTCAATCTAGGCATGCACATGCTTTAGTGTTCACACAATCACATACTATCCAACAAATGCTACTTTTTTTATGAATGATCAATCAACTAAGCAAAGATGTTCTTATATGTTCATGGAATCTTTCCTCACTAAATAAAGTGTTTCACTCAAACACACAAGTGTATAAGAGGTATTCACTCATTCACTCTACTATCACAATGTCACATGAATCAACTTTGCATTTCATTTAACCACAATCAAAAACACTTACAAGCGAGCATCATCACAAGGACTTTTCTATGGCTTATAATGTGATTGGGCTAACAAGAAAATTGGTTTTTCTAGATCACAAAACCCTTGAGTGAAGAGAATCATATAAACACAACCATTCTTACTTATTCCCAACTTTCCTTTGCATTGAGTTTTGCTTTTTCTTCTCTTTTCTTTCTCTTTTTCTTTTTCTTTTCACATACTTAGTTCTTAGCTCTTAGCTCAATGCTTTCAATTTCCCTTTCATAACTTCCCAACAACCCCAAACTTGGATATTTGTCAATACCACAAAATATTTTCTACTTAACTCAAGGTAAAGCTTTTCAAAAGGTTTTCAAATTATGTTCAAGGCTATGGGTTCAAATGATAGAACACATAGTGCTCTCTTTTAGTGGGCTAAATTCATGAATTTGGCTAATAAAAGGGTTACCAACAAATGGCCTTGATCATACGATGCAAACAAGCAATTGATTCAATCATAGAAAACCTGGGAAAATCATTCATGCTTTCAAAGTAATAGCATTCAATCACAAAAACTCTGGAGCTCAAAACCTTACATATAAGCTCATTCACATTCCACATATACACATCCTGCTTAGTATCATAATCACAATCCCAACTTCATGCATTTGTTCACAAAGCTTGTGAATCACTTGTATCAGCATCTATTGTGCACATCTCAACATCAATCAATATCAAAGCCTCATCAGGCATTACTTATCAAACAACAATCATAAGCAAACGATCATAACAGACAAAGTATCCAATTGAGTACATCAAATCCTATTCTAAAAACAAAATTGATTGATAAAAAAAATCCTGCTCCAATGCTTTGAAAAACTCAGCCCCATCAATGATGCTCTCTCCCAACCCCAAACTTAGATGGAAAACTAGTGAGAAAGTGAGTGGAAGGGAGATTTTCTAAAGAGGAATGAAAGGGAAAATGTAGAGAACCTTTGGAAAAGTGTTTAGGAGTGTATGTGCAGAGAAGAATCTGGAAATAGAGGCCAAAGCGTGACTTAGGGTATAAAAATACCCTAATGGGCTCGGGTTCCGCTAAGGGGCAACCTAAGCCCATTTTACGATACCACCGCTCAGCGGCACTTTCGTGTTGTGCTTTTCTTCTTCCTAGCTTACCCTAGGTGCCTTCTACTCATGCCCCTCACTTGCTCCCTGCAATTAAGTTCATGCAACTAAAGCAGAATCGAAACAAACAATACAGATAAAATCAATCAACTGGGTTGCCTCCCAGGTAGCGCTTGTTTAACTTCACGAGCCTGACCCAAAATCCTCCAGCACCCTTCAGTAGATGCAAATCTTTCTTACCAACACCCATCAGTAGGTGTATACAAACATAGTATCCTTCAGTAGATACTCTTCCGCCTAACATCCATCAGTAGATGTAAACCCTGTAACAAACTTATAACAAAAACCAAAATACCCAAAAGTTCAAAATTACATCACCAAACCAAAAATTAAAAGTTCTTAAATCACTGGGTTGCCTCCCAGCAAGCGCTCTTTTAACCTCATTAGCTTGACCCAATAAAGCTCATGTTCCATATTCTTTTTCTTCTTTCTACTGAACTTCTTCAAAAATTTGATCAAACCAGGAACCTGTTGCAATGTCTCAATCATAGGAACTTTAATCTCCAATTTCTTGAAGATTTCCATTAAGCACTTAAATTTCTTTTCCTTCCTATGATACTTCTTTGGATGACAAAAGGGTTTTTCATATGATTCTCTCTCTCTTCCTCTCGTCCTCTTTCTCTTTTCTCTCACTTTCTTTTTTTCTTTTCTTTTTTTACTCACTTTCTCAATCTTCACACAAATTTTGTCTTCTTCTTTCTCTTATCTCTCTTTTCTCTCTTCTTTTTCCAACTCAACTTTTTCAACATTTACATTCACTAGCACTTTACACTCTTCCCCGGGGTTAACCTCAGTATTAGCCCCACAATTCTTGTCAGGCCTTTCTTCCAACTGCTTAGTAATTTGACCTATTTGAATCTCCAAGTTCTTAATAGCAGCTTTAGTGTTCTTTTGAGTGGATTTAGTTGCCTGTATGAATTGCTGAAGAGTTTCTTCCATCCTTATAGATCTTTCATTAAGTGTAGACATTTGTTGCCATAAGGTTGGTTGTTGTTGTTGCTTGTGAAATTGCCCTGATTGTCCAACTTGCTCACTTTGTCCTTGACCAATACTTGGGTGTGGTTTCCACCCTTGATTGAAGTTCCCCTGACAGTATGGAAATTGATTGGCCATGAAGTTAACATCCTCTAAAGCTTCCATTGGAAAGGCGCATTGACCATTGATATGGTCACCACCACATAGTTCACACATCTGTTGTTGAACCTGTGCAACAGTCTTTAACTCTTTTGGCAGTTGTGCAAGTGCCTTTGTGAGATTCTCCAGTTGTTGAATTATTATCTTGTTCTCTGCTAACAAGGCATCATTGGATTGCAACTGTAGAACTCCTTTTTGTTGAATAGGAACTCCTCTTTCACTGTTCAGCTCATATTCATTAGTAGCCATGTTTTCAATTATTTTCGTGGCTTCCTCTAGAGTCTTCCATTTGATATTGCCTCCAGTTGAGGCGTCTAGCATCAACTTGGTTTGTGAACCAAGACCTCCAAGGAAGATTAGGACTACTTCTACTTTGTCAAATCCATGTGTGGGAGTCTTTCTTAACAGGCTTTTGTACCTGTCCCATGCATGACCTAGTGATTCCTCCATGCCTTGTCTGAAAGATGAGATCTCTTGCTTTCCTTTGTTTACCTTAGATTGTGGGAAGTATTTGTTCAAGAACTTTGTCACCACAGCTTCCCACTCTGTAAACCTCCCTTCTGGAAAAGAGTTCAAGCAAAGCTTAGCGTTGCCTCCTAATGAGAATGGAAACATGATAAGTTTGATTGCTTCGTCAGGCACCCCATTTATCTTCACTGTATTGCAAATTTCATTAAAGGTTATGAGGTGCTCATATGGGCTTTCATGAGACAACCCATTAAATTGGTTACTCTTAACCAGTTGGATTAATGCCGGTTTCACCTCCATATTAGCTGCATTGACCGTTGGTCTTGCTATGCTATTGAAATGTTAAGGCCCAACTACATTAGTGTAATCTGCAAGAGTCCGTCTGACATTATTATTCTCCATTTCCTCAACGTTATGGTAAGAACCTTGTGGTGATGGTTGTAAGAGATCTTCCAGAGGAGGGAAAAGTTCTCTAGATGTACGGATTCTTCTCCTCCGTCTACTCTCGTCTAAGCCTTCAACAAGAGGTCCCGAGGTTTTCTTGCTTCTAGTTCGAATTGCTTCCTGCATACACAAGAAAACAAGTCCCTAGAAATATTTGTTAGCACAAAAAGATAGAGAAAAAGATATAAAATCAGAGATAAAAAGATAAAATAAAAACAAAAAATAAAAACAAAAAACAGAAAAAATAAAAACAGAAAAATAAAATAAAATAAAATAAAAACCGAAAAAAATAAAAACAGAAAATAAAATAAAATAAAATAAAATAAAAACAAAAAAAAACAGAAAAGAAAAAAAGAAATTCAAATTTCAAAATTCAAAATTCAAGTCAAAGATAATCAATAATCACACAAATAAACTAGTTAAACCACGAGTCCCCGGCAACGGCGCCAAAAACTTGATGACAAATTTATGAACACCGAAAAACAGCGCCAAAAACTTGCTTAACCCTCGGCAAGTGTGACCGAATTGTATCAAGTAATAAACTCGGTAAGAACAAGTATCGTTATCCCAAAGGACTCACGGCCTAGTTAGTTATATGATTTGTTGATTATTTAAGATTTGTGAATAAATTCTTGAAGTTTCAAATGCAAAAGACAATAAGTAAACATGTATGCATGAGTTTTGATCAATGGAAAAGAGGAACACAAACACTTGAATGAATTAGATGGATGAGTATGTTGTTGGGGTAATCAATTTCATCTTATCCACTCTCATATTTTAGGAATTCATCATTCTTTTCATCAATGTTAATGCCACTCTCTAAATTACCTTGCAAGAAGGCCTATCCTTAATTACGAGTTCATACAATTCCTAGCATCCCTAATAATTAATTCTGAAGCAAAGAAGCTTAAAGACAACCAACCCTCATATTCCTATGTCTAGGCAATATGCTATTGGGAGATTTTCCCCGGATCTAGATTTCCCCGTGCGTTCCCATATCGACAAAATCAATAATCATGACATTGAATGAGTTAAACAATGCATGCTTTGAGCAAAGAGGAAAAACCCTAACTAATGATGAAAGAAAGCATGTATCTCAAAATAAGATGTTTAAACACATTCCATATATGAGAGCTTCAAAAGATTACATTGATTCCCCAACAACAATACAAAGTTTAGTTCACCATATTCAGGGTGAAACTAGATGAACAATAATGAAAGAGTGGAAGAGATAGAAAAACCCTAGAAAGAGAAGAGGAGAGTTGTCACCATCTCCTAATCTACCCACAAGGGGTGAAAAGTGTGTTTCTTCTTCCTTCCAGCCAAAGATACAAACCTTAGGATGTACTAAAGCTTAGATACTATTCTAAAAAGTACAGAAAATTAGGCCCAAGCCCATAAAAGTAACAGAAAACGGGTCCAAGCCCATTTAGAATGGCGCTCAGCGGTATTTTACCGTTGAGCGGTACTAGAGCATGATCCATTTTGCCCCCCAGCTGTTGTTTTGCCCCTCAGCGGTGATTTCGGCACCTGAAAACTGCCGCTCAGCGGAACTTTTTCTGTATTCTGGTTGACTTTTCTGGTTGACTGGTTGACTTTTTTGGTTCACTGGTTGACTTTTCTGGTTCACTGGTTGACTTTTCTTGTTTCTGGTTGACTTTTCAGCATTCCAATCATTCGGTACCTTAATTCTTCTTTCAAATCATTCAATTAGCATACAAAGAGGGAATCTTGCACAAAACGATTAAATTCACTTTTAACTCTCTTATTCATAAAATTAAAGCAAAAATATGAGTTCAAGCTAGTTTCTAAGTCCAAAAGGTTGCTTTTGGTATCAATTTTAAGCATAAAAATAACGATTTTTCAACCGTTATCGGTCCACTTCGTCCACTTCTCTCCTTCCTCCAGTTCTTAATCTTCTTCTTCTTCTTCTCCTTCATCCACTTCCCCCACTTCGTCCACTTCGTCAACTTCCTCCACTTCGTCAAATTCGTCCACTTCGTGAACTTCGTCCACTTCGTCAACTTTGTCGACTTCGTCCACTTCGTCAACTTCGCCCACTTCGGCAACTTCGTCGACTTCGTCATTTTCGTCCAGTTCGTCCGCTTCTTCCACTTCGTCCACTTCATGCACTTCCTCATCTTCTTCTTCTTGTTCATCATCATCTTCTTCTCCTTCGTCCACGAATTCGTCAACTTCCTCCACTCCCTCCGATTCTTCTCCTTCGTCCACTACTTCATCATCATCTTCTTCTTCTACTTCTCTTTCGTCCACTTTCTCCACTTCGTCAACTTCGTCCCCGTTGTCTACTTCGTCAACTTTGTCCACTTCGTCAACTTTGTCCACTTCGTCCACTTCGCCAACTTCGTCAACTTCGTTATTTTCATCTACTTCGTCCATTTCATCCACTTCGTCCACCTTTTCTCCTTCGTCCACTTCTTCATCATCATCATCTTCTTCTTCTTCTTCTTCTTCTTCTCCTTCGTCCACTTCACCAACTTCGTGAACTTTGTCCACTTCGTCAACTTTGTGAACTTCGTCCACTTCGTCCATGTCTTCCACTTCGTCCATGTTGCCACTTCGTCCACTTGTTCATTTTCTTCTTTTCCTTCATCATCATCATCATCATCATCTTCTTCTTCTCCTTCATCCACGTCGTCCACTTGTCATTGATAACAGTTGAAAAACTTTTATTTTCGTACTTAAAATTGACTTCAATTACAACCTTTATGACTTAAAAATTAGCTTGAACTCATGATTTTGTTGAATTGTTGGAAATAAGGGAGTTGGACAGGTTTTATGCTTGATTCCCTTGATTTTGTAGGCTAATTGAATGGTTTGAAAGAAGAGTTGAAGTACCGAATGATTGGAATGCAGAAAAGTCAACCAAAAACCAGAAAACTCAACCAGTCAACCAAAAAAGTCAACTAGTCAACCAGAAAAGTCAACCACTCAACCAGAATGCAGAAAAGTCAACCAGAGTGCAGAAAAAGTTGCGACCGAGTGGCGCTGAGCGGTAATTTCCGCTGAGTACCCATTTTCAAGTGCCGAAATCAACGCTGAGGGGCAAAAACAGCAGCTGAGGGGCAAAACTAAAGTGTCACACTTGCCATTGAGCGGTAAAAACTGCTGAGCGACACTTTTATGGGCTTAGGCCTAATTTTCTGTATTTTTTAGAATAGTATATAAGCTTTTGGACGTTCAAGGGTTTGTATCTTTGGATGGGACGAAGCAAAAACACACATTTCAACCCTTGGGGGTAGAATTGGAGATGGTGACGGCTCTCCTCTTCTCTTTCTCGGGTTTTTCTATCTCTTCAATTCTTTCATTCATTCATTCATTCAGAAGAAGAAGAAGTAAAGAAGAAGAAGAAGAACAAGTGGATGACGTGGACGAAGTGGAAGAAATGGATGAAGTTGACAAAGTAGACGAATTGGTCGAAGTGGACGAAGTTGACGTAGTTGATGTAGTTGACGAAGTTTGTGAAGTGGATGAAGTGGACGAAGTGGACGAAGTGGACCAACTGGACAAAGGAGGAGGAGGAGAAGAAGAAGAAGAAGAAGAAGAAGATGAAGAAGTGGACGAAGGAGAAGAAGTGAAAGAAGTGGACGAAGTGGACGAAAATGACGAAGTTGGCGAAGTGGACGAAATGGACGAAGTTGACGTAGTTGACAAACAGGACAAAGTTCACAAAGTTTGTGAAGTAGACGAAGTGGACCAAGTGGACGAAGTTGACGAAGGAGAAGAAGAAGAAGATGATGATGATGAAGAAGTGGACGAAGAAGAAGAAGTGGACGAAGTAGACGAAGTGGAAGAAGTGGACGAAAATGATGAAGTTGATGAAGTTGGCGAAGTGGACGAAGTTGACGAAGTCGACGAAGTGGACGAAGTTGAAGAAGTGGACGAAGTTGACGAAGTGGACGAAGTGGGTGAAGTGGAGGAAATGGACGAAGGAGAAGTAGAAGAAGAAGTAGAAGATGAAGAAGTGGACGAAGCAGAAGAAGTGGAGGAAGTGGAGCAAGTGGACGAAGTTGACGAAGTGGACAAAGTGGACGACGTGAACGAAGTGGACGAAGGAGACGAAGTTGGCAAAGTTGGCGAGGTGGACGAAGTGGAAGAAGGAGAAGAAGAAGAAGAAGAAGAAGTGGACGACGTGGACGAAGTAGACGAAATGGACGAAGTGGACGAAGTGGATGAAGTGGATGAATTGGATGTAGTGGACAAAGTTGACGAAGTTTACAAAGTTGACAAAGTTGGTGATGTGGCCGAAGTGCACGGAGAGGACCAAGTGGACGAAGGAGAAGAAGAAGAAGAAGAAAAAGAAGAAGAAGATGAAGAAATGGACGAAGGAGAAGAAGTGGACGATATGGACGAAGTGGAAGAAGTGGACGATATGGACGAAGTGGAAGAAGTGGACAAAAATGACGAAGTTCGCGAAGTAGACGAAATGGACAAAGTTGACGAAGTTTACCAAATTAATGAAGTGGACGAAGTGGGTGAAGTGGACGAAGTGGACGAAGGAGAAGTAGAAGAAGAAGAAGAAGAAGAAGAAGAAGAAGAAGTGGAAGAAGTGGACGAAGTCGAAGAAGTCGACGAAGTGGATGAAGTCGACGACGTTGATGAAGTGGATGAAGTGGACGAAGTAGAAGAAGAAGAAGAAGAAGAAGAAGATGATGATGATGATGAAGAAGAAGATGATGAACAAGTGGACGAAGTGGACGACATGGACGAAGTGGAAGAAATGGACGAAGTGGACAAAGTAGATGAATTGGACGAAGTGGACGAAGTTGACGTAGTGGACGTAGTGGACGTTGTTGACGAAATGGACAAAGTTGACGAAGGAGAAGAAGAAGATGATGATGATGATGAAGAAGTGGATGAAGGAGAAGAAGTGGACAAAGTGGAAGAAGTGGACGAAAATGACGAAGTTGGCAAAGTGGACGAAGTGGACGAAGTTGACGAAAATGACGAAGGGGACGAAGTTGACGACGTGGACAAAGTGGGTGAAGTGGAGGAAGTTGATGAAGGAGAAGTAGAAGAAGAAGGAGAAGATGAAGAAGTGGACGAAGGAGAAGAAGTGGAGGAAGTGGCGGAAGTGGACGAAGGAGACGAAGTTGGCGAAGTTGACGAGGAGGACGAAGTTGACGAAGTGGACGAAGGAGAAGAAGAAGAAGAAGAAGAAGAAGAAGTGAACAAAGTGGACGACGTGGACGAAGTAGACAAAATGGACGAAGTGGATGAAGTGGACGAATTGGACGAAGTTGACGAAAAGTACAAAGTTGACAAAGTTGGTGAAGTGGCCGAAGTGGACCAAGTGGACAAAGTGGACGAAGGAGAAGAAGAAGAAGTAGAAGAAGAAGATGAAGAGGTGGACGAACGAGAAGAAGTGGACGAAGTGGAAGAAGTGGACGAAGGAGAAGAAGAAGAAGAAGAAGAAGAAGAAGATTAAGACCAAGAAGAAGAAGAACATGTGGACGAAGTGGACGAAGTGGACGAAGTGGACGACGTGGACGAAGTGGAAGAAATGGACGAAGTGGACGAATTAGACGAATTGGACGAAGTGGATGAAGTTGACAAAGTTGGTGAAATGGACAAAGTGGACCAAGTGGACCAAGTGGATGAAGAAGAAGAAGAAGAAGAAGAAGAAGAAGAATGATGATGATAATGATGAAGAAGTGGACGAAGGAGAAGAAGTGGTCGAAGTGGAAGAAGTGGACGAAAATGACGAAGTGGACGAAGTTGGCGAAGTGGACGAAGTGGACGAAGTGGAGGAAGTTGATGAAGTGGACGAAGTGGGTGAAGTGAACGAAGTGGACAAAGGAGAAGTAGAAGACGAAGAAGAAGTGGAGGAAGTGGACGAATTCTTGGACGAAGTGGATGAAGTTGACGAAGTGGACGAAGTTAACGAAGTGGACGAAGTGGGTGAAGTGGAGGAAGTGCACGAAGGAGAAGTAGAAGAAGAAGAAGAAGTAGAAGAAGAAGAAGAAGAAGAAGAAGTGAAAGAAGTGGAAGAAGGGGATGAAGTCGAAGAAGTGGACTGATAACAGTTGAAAAACTCTTATTTTGATGCTTAAAATTGATACTAAAAACAACCTTTAACACTTAGAAACTAGCTTGGAATCATGCTTTTGTTTATATTTTTGGAAATAAGAGAGTTGGACAGGTTTATGCTTGATTTCAGTGTTTTATGCAGGTTTTAAGGTGAATTTGATGAAAGAAGTGAAGAAGGATAGAGATGGAATCAGAAAAGAACTCAAAAAGTGTAAAAGAAGAGAAGCCGCAAGTACCGCTCAACGCTAGTTTACCGCTGAGCGGCACTAATGAACACCTGTTGGCTCCGCTGAGGGGTAAAAGTGCAGCTGAAGGGAAGAATTCAACACACGCACTTACCGCTGAGCGCCATTATTTTGGGCTTAGGCCCACTTTTCTATAATATTTCGAATAGTATATAAGCTTTAGGACTTCCTAGGGTTTATATCTTTGGCAGAGTACGAAGCAAACACACACCTTTCCACCCCTTGGAGGAAGATTTTGGATGCTAAGGCTACCCACTCAAGTTTCTAGGGTTCTATCTTTCACTCTTTCATTGTATTTCATCTAGTTTCACCATGAATATGGTGAACTAAACTCTTCTTGTTGTTGGGGAATCAATGTAATCTTTTGAAGCTCTCATATATGAAATTTTGTGTTTAGACATCATATTTATGATACATGTTTTCTTTCATCATTAGTTAGAGTTTTTCTTCTTTGCTCATCACATGCATACATGTTCACTTTTTGTCTTTTGCATTTGAAACTTATGACAATTTGTTCTCAAGTCTTAAATAATCAAGAAATCATATAACTAACTAGGTCGTGAGTCCTTTGAGAGAACGATACTTGGTCTTACCGAGTTTATTACTTGATACGATTGGGTCACACTTGCGGAGGGTTAAACAAGTTTTTGGCGCCGTTTTTCGGTGTTCATAAATTGGTCATCAAGTTTTTGGCGCCGTTGCCGGGGACTCATGGTTTAACTAGTTTATTTGTGTGATTATTGATTATCTTTGACTTGTTTTTGAATTTTGAATTTTGAATTTCGAATTTTGAATTTCTGTTTTTATTTTTCTGTTTTTATTTTTCTGTTTTCTGTTTTTATTTTATTTTATTTTTTGTTTTTATTTTTCTGTTTTTATTTTATCTTCTTATCTCTTATTTTATATCTTCTGTATCTTTTTGTGCTAACAAATTTTTCTAAGGACTTGTTTTCTTGTGTATGCAGGAAGCAATTTGAACTACAAGCAAGAAAACATCAGAACCTCTTCTTGAAGGCTTAGACGAGAGTAGACGGAGGAGAAGACTCCGTACATCTAGAGAACTTTTCCCTCCTCTGGAAGATCTTTTACAACCTTCACCACAAGGTTCTTACCATAGCACTGAGGAGATGGAGAATAATAATGTTAGACGGACTCTTGCAGATTACACCAATGTGGTTGGCCCTCAACATTTTAACAGCATAGCAAGACCGAGGGTCAATGCAGCCAACACGGAGGAGAAACCGATGTTAATCCAACTGGTTAAGAGTAATCAATTTAATGGGTTGTCACATGAAAGCCCATATGAGCACCTCACAACCTTTAATGAAATTTGCAATACAGTGACCATAAATGGGGTGTCTGACGAAGCAATCAAACTTAGCTTGTTTCCTTTCTCATTGGGAGGCAATGCTAAGCTTTAGTTGAACTCTTTTCCAGAAGGGAGCTTTAGAGAGTGGGAAGCTATGGTGGCCAAGTTTTTGAATAAATACTTCCCACAATCCAAGGTAAACAAAGGAAAGCAAGTGATGGGGAAGTGCATACCTAGAGAAAATATACTAAATGACATTTAAGAGAATGAGAAAGAAATTAAAAATGAAAGAGATTAAGGAAGAGGAAACTTATGATTTGAAGATGCGCCACTTGAAGGAAGCTTCAAGATAAGCATCAAAGGAGGACCACCACTTGCTTGAGCAAGATAAGGTCTGCCCAAAATAGGGACTTTGGAGACAAAATACTATCTCAAAGAAGATTGCAAAAGTGCAAATCAACTCAAAATTCAATTGATTCAAGGTAAGGTACAAAAAGGAGACCCCTAAGCCTTCTTATATAACCCTTGGAGTGAGTTTGGAGAATGGGATTAAGAGATGTGGGACTTATAAGTCTCAAAGCCGACCAGCAGCTACAGCAGTTCTCCTTGGTGCTTAGAGTCCCACATTGCTTAATTCTCTCCATCCAAAAGGGTTTATAAGCCATCTAGTTCTCCTAAAGTTCAAAACATAAAAGCTAGCTATGCTACCTTGCGCTACAAGCTAAGACGCCTTCTTTCTCTTCTTTTCTTTTAAGACCAAGCCATGGAAAGTCCCACATTGCTTGTGCTTAAACGAAAAGAAAGGTTTATAAGCGTTTATTCAACTAGAACTAACGAAAAGAAACAAAGAGGCAAATACAAGCCTATGAAATCTATTCTACTATTTTTATGCTTGTTGTCACCTTGAAAACTCTTTATTGTTGCCCCATCTATGATCATATCAGCAAGAGATCTCATCTTTCAGGCAATGCATGGAGGAATCACTAGGTCACGCATGGGACAGGTACAAAAGCCTATTGAGAAAGACTTCCACGCATGGATTTGACGAAGTAGAAGTAGTCCTATTCTTCCTTAGAGGTCTTGGTTCACAAACCAAGTTGATGCTAGACACCTCAGTTGGAGGCAATACTAAATGGAAGACTCCAGAGGAAGTAACTGAAATAATTGAAAACATGGCTACTAATGACAATGAGATGAACAATGAAAGAGGAGCTCCTATTCAACAAAAAAGAGTTCTACAGTTGCAATCCAATGATGCCTTGTTACCTCTGAACAAAATAATAATTCAACAACTGGAGAATCTCACAAAGGCACTTGCACAACTGCCAAAAGAGTTAAAGACTGTTGTACAGGTTCAACAACATATGTGTGAACTATGTGGAGGTGACCATATCAATGGTCAATGCGCCTTTCCAGTGGAAGCTTTAGAGGGTGTTAACTTCATGGTCAATCAATTTCCATACCGTCAGGGGAACTTTAAGCAAGGGTGGAAAGCACACCCAAGCACTGGTCAAGGACAAAGTGGGCAAGCTGGACAAGCAGGACAATTTAACGAGCAACAACAACAACCAACCTTATGGCAACAAATGTCTATACTTAATGAAAGATCAATAAGGATGGAAGAAACTCTTCAGCAATTCATACAGAAAACTGAATCCACTCAAAAGAGCACTGAAGCTACTATTAAGAACTTGGAGATTCAAGTGGGACAACTTACTAAGCAGTTGGAAGAAAGGCCTGACAAGAACTTTGGGGCTAATACTGAGGTTAACCCCAGGGAAGAGTGTAAAGTGCTAGTGAGTGTAAATGTTGAAAAAGTTGAGTTGGAAAAAGAAGAGAGAAAAGAGAGAGAAGAGAAAGAAGAAGAGAAAATTTGTGTGAAGATGAAGAAAGTGAGTGGAAAAAGAGAAAGCAAAAAGAAAGTGAGAGAAAAGTAAAAGAGGACGAGAGAAAAAAAGAAAGAATCATATGAAAAACCTCTTCCTCATCCAAAGAAGTATCATAGGAAGAAGGAATTTGAGCGCTTTATGGAAATCTTCAAGAAATTGGAGATTAAAGTTCCTATGATTGAGACATTACAACAGGTTCCTGGTTTTATCAAATTCCTGAAGAAGTTCAGTAGAAAGAAGAAAAAGAAGAAAGAACTTGAGTTTTATTGGGTCAAGCTAGTGACGTTAAAAGAGCGCTTGTTGGGAGGCAACCCAGTGATTTAAGAACTTTAAATTTTTGGTTTGGTGATGTGTCAATACCAAATTTCGTCCGGATCGTTTTTGGCTTTACTATAGTCTATTATATTATTACTCATTTTTATTTCTTATTTTTATCTTTTATTTTCGTTTTTATCTTTTATTTATTTATTTATTGTTATTTATTTATTTCTTTTCTCATTATTTTTTTTATTATTATTTATTGTTATTATTATTTTTGTATTATTCTAGTTTTATTTACATATATTATCTTATTTTTCTTCATATATATGCAAATATATTTTTCTTACACTTTTATTATTTTATTTTTATTTTATTTTATTTTCATCTTCAATTTTACCTATTTAAAGTTTATTTTGCTTAATATAATTAATACGGTTTTTTTAAAAAAAAAATTTAAATAAAAAAATATATATATAATAAAAAAAAATAAAAGAAGAAAATTATGAGAAAGGAGAGAATGTTTTCGGATTGGGGGACAAAAAAAAAGTATGTATGTTGGAGAGTGAGGGGCAGAAAACCGTTTCTGCAGAAAGCCGAGGTGGTGGCAGAGACGTTTTGGAGGAGAGCAGGGTGGCAGAGGCGCGATTTGGGTGTACGGTTTTGGTACAGAGAATGGCACAAAAGACAAGCACGGAGAGCAGATTGGATTTTGGGGATTAGGGGAGGAAAAGTAAAAAGGACTTTGGATTTTTTTTTGCTGAGGAGGTTTTTGCTTCACCATTGGGCATCTGCAAAGAAGAACCAGAAGAGATTTTCACAACAAAGGCAAGGGAGATTCATTGGAGAGGCAGGGGCGACAGGAGCAAACGGATCTCCGAGAGGTAAGTATTGCCTTGCACTCCATCTTGCACATATCTCTGTTGAATTTGCCATGCTTGCATATGATTGTCGTTGAGTACATGTTCACTATTGCATCACCCTCCCCACGTCCACTTCTATGGTCCTATTTTCCTCTTCCAAACAAGCTCAAAGCGAATCCATCTACTATGCCCCTCACGCCTCTGTCCATCCCCAATCATCAGCATTGAAGTTGAAATTGAAACAATAAACAGGATCCTCCCAAAAATCATATAACTGAAACATTAGAACAGTGTCTTCACCCTCTTAAACGAACCTCCACTTCCATTCATTCTCTGTTTCACCACGCTCCCTCTCTCCTTCCTAACTCTCACACTCACGGCTATTCCCAACAACCAAACCCCCATCTTCAATCACTAACATTGAACAACATTGAACTATCACTAAACTGGACACTCACAAAAAAAACAAAAGAAAAGGGAAACACAACAGAAAAAGAAGAACAACAGTGTCTTCATCCTCTTCAACCATCCAAATTCACCCATGGCCATATCTTGACACTCACGGCTACCACCAACACCCTTCCAGTCACCTTCTCCTTCCACTCCCATTTTTCATAGACCGGGGACTAAGCCTTCAAGCCTCCCTTCATTTCCAATCATCATCACCAGCAAAGGATTTGAACCCCTGAAGCTCGAAAGAACATTCAATAATCATCTCTCACACAAAATTGATCTCTTTTTATCCTCATGACCATCATTTTCACTCGCCCATTGAATCGTCTCCCTCAATATCCATTCATCTTTCATTTTGTCCTCCATCTGGTTCAATACCTGAAAAACAGAGAAGAACTCACTCGGTTTCTAACCTCAACCATGTTTCCCATCACATAAACTCATCTCAGCACCCAAAACAGAAAATAGTTATCAGAGGGGTATGGGAATCATCGTCGGCTGCAAGTTCTAATCTCAAACGAAGGAGGAGAGATTTCGCCTCGACTGGCGACGGCTCCGGTGGCTCGCAGCTGCCAGTCGGATGGAGGTTGGGCGTGCAGCGGGGGCTGGAAGCAGTAACGCCGTTGCCGCCGTTTGGTTTCGAGCACACTTGCTGTCGCCGGCGGTGTCAGGACTGGTGGAAGTCGTCGGAGCTGCGGTCAGTTCTGACTAAGGCGTGAGCACACCGGCAGCGAGTGGAGAGCGACCTTGGATCTCTGGAGCTGAGTATGAGTGTTGGGAATGAAAGGGGAATGCTGAACCCCTAGGGGATTCTAGGTCAGAAAGGCCACCCTGGGCCGGTGCTAGGCCAAGCCCAAAGGTGAACGCTCGTTTTTCAACTCTTTACGAACGCTCGTTACTCCCTCTTTTCTCACGTTCGTTTTTCAACTCTTTCCGAACGCTCGTTATTCCCACTTTTCGAACGCTCGTCTTTTAGAATTTTCCGAACGCTCGTTTTTCAACTCTTTACGAACGCTCGTTACTCCCTCTTTTCTCACGTTCGTTTTTCAACCCTTTTCGAACGCTCGTTACTCCCTCTTTTCGAACGCTCGTTTTTCAACCCATTCCGAACGCTCGTCATTCAGCCCCTTTCCCAGCGTCCGTTCGTCAATTCCCCAACGAACGCTCGTCCCAACGAACGCTCGTCCACAACGAGCGCTCGTCATTCAGCCCCTTCCCCAACGAACGCCCGTCCCAATGAACGCTCGTCCCAACGAACGCTCGTCCCCAACGAGCGTTCGTCACTCAACCTCCTTTCCCAATGAACGCTCGTCATCTACCCTCCTGTACTCAACGTACGTTCGTCATATCACCCACGAACGCTCGTCATCCAGGCTATCTTTCCCAGCGTACGTTCGTCAATTCCCCCCAACGCTCGTTCCTCCTCATTCTCAACGAACGTTTGTTAATCCACCAAACGAACGCTCGATCTTTCTCCTCATTCTCAACGAGCGTCCGTTAATCCCCCCAACGCTCGTTCGTCCTCCTCATTCTCAACGAACGTTCGTTAATCCCCGAAACGAATGCTCGTTATTTCACTTCATTCCCAACGTCCGTTCATAATTCCCCCAACGCTCGTTATTTCTCCTCTTTCTCAACGTCCGTTTATGATCCACCCAACGCTCGTTATTTTTATTTGTTTGTTTTTCTTATTTTATTTTATTCTATTTCATTTATTCTTGTCTATCTTATTTCATTTGTCCTATTTATTTCTTTTATTTTTATTTTTATTTTTATTTATTATTTTATTTTGTTCTATCTACTTATTCTAGATATTTACTTATCCTAAAATATATATTTAATAATGCAATATTTACAATTTAAATAAAGGAATTTATGAAAATACGTTTTAAAGGTTTAGGCACATGTGTGATCGCACGCATCGTCCTTATGCTGAAAATCTTTTCTCTTTCTTAATTAAAATTACAAAAAATACATTTTAAAGGTTTAGGCACATGTGTGATCGCACGCATCGTCCTTGTGCTAAAAACCTTTTCCCTTTCTTAATTAAAATTACAAAAAATATGTTTTAAAGGTTTTGGCGCATGTGTGATCGCACGCATCGTCCTTGTGCTGAAAACCTTTTATCTTTCTTAATTAAAATTACAAAAAATATGTTTTAAAGGTTTTGGCACATGTGTGATCGCACGCATCGTCCTTGTGCTGAAAACCTTTTATCTTTCTTAATTAAAATTACAAAAATATGTTTTAAAGGTTTAGGCACATGTGTGATCGCACGCATCGTCCTTGTGCTAAAAACCTTTTCTTTTCCTTAAGTAAAATTAACCAAAAAAATATGTTTTAAAGGTTTATGCACATGTGTGATCGCACGCATCGTCCTTGTGCTAACAACCTTTTCTCTTTCTTAAACAAAATACAAAAAAAAGGTATAAAATCTTCAAAAAAACCCGAAAACATCAACAATTTTAAGCAACAAATAGTCTTGCTACCCAGAACTACGTGATCCTTGATTCTCCATCAAAAGTGGAGATACGTAGGAGCAAGGCTAGTCCTTGTCAGGTTCATTTCCCCAAAAATCCAAAATCGTCTCCAAACAAATTTTCAAATATTTCCAAACAATTTCCAAACTGATTTTCAAACAATTTCCAAAAAGAACTACGGAACCCTGATTTCTCATTCTTAATGAGAATACGTAGGAGCAAGGTCAATCCTTGTCGGGCCCAAAAAACTAAAAAATATGTTTTGTTTATTTAGAATTTTATTTTAGGGGATAGTTAAACATTTTGAAAATCACATCATATTCGTGCATTTAGTTAAAGGTACTGCCTTAGGGCAGGCGTTGTGGGGTGCTAACACCTTCCCCACGCGTAACCGACTCCCGAACCCAGAATCTGGTTTTCGCGGACTGTGCTTTATCGTTTTATGGTTTTCCCGTAGTTTCCCATAATAAACTATGGTGGCGACTCCAAAATCTCTTTTCAAAACGCGATTTCTTTTTGGATCGTCGTCCCGTCGCGATTCCGGTTGCGACATGATGTAATTTTGAACTTTTGGGTATTTGTGTTTTTGTTATAAGTTTGTTACAGGGTTTACATCTACTGATGGATGTTAGGCGGAAGAGTATCTACTGAAGGATACTACGTTTGTATACACCTACTGATAGGTGTTGGTAAGAAAGATTTGCATCTACTAAAGGGTGCTGGAGGATTTTGGGTCAGGCTCAGGACGTTAAACAAGCGGTACCTAGGAGGCAACCCAGTTGATTGATTGTATCTTTGTTGTTTGTTCTGCTATAGTTGTATGATAGGGATTGGATGCATGAGTGATATGAGAACTTAATTGTAGGGAACAAGTGAGGAGCATGAGTAGAAGGCACCTAGGTTAAGCTAGGAAGAAGAAAAGCACAACACGAAAGCGCCGCTGAGCAGTGGTATCGCAAAATGGGCTTAGGTTTCCCCTTAGCGGAATCCGAGCCCATTAGGGTATTTTTATACCCTAAGTCACGCTTTGGCCTCTATTTTCAGATTCTTCTCTGCGCACACACTCCTAAACACTTTTCCAAAGGCTCTCTACATTTTTCCCTTCATTCCTCTTTAGAAAATCTCCCTTCCACTCACTTTCTAACTAGTTTTCCATTTAAGTTTGGGGTTGGGAGAGAGCATCATTGTTGGAATGTATGATACACCCCCAGCACACAGGTGGACTATGGATGAGTTCCATAATGTGGTAGCTTGGCCAGAGGAGCAGGCCCAAGGCGGTAGAGCTGGAGCAGTTGAAGCTTCAGCCATGGAGGAGGATGCAGATGACAGCACAGACTGATGAGGAACTGAGACAGCACAGACTAATGAGGAACTGAGACTTATTTGCTTTTGTTTTTAGAATAGGGTTGGATGTACTCAATTGGAAACTTTGTCTGTTATGATGGTTTGCTTATGATTGTTGTTTGATAAGTAATGCTTGATGATGCTTTGATGTTGATTGATGTTGAGATTGTGCACATTATATGCTTATACAGATGGTTCACAAGCCTTGTGAACAAATGCATGATGTTGTGATTGTGATTATGATACTAAGCAGGATGTGTATATGTGGAATGTGAATGAGCTTATATGTGAGGCTTTGAGCTCCAGAGTTGTTGTGATTGAATGCTATTACTTTGAAAGTATGAATGATTTTTGCCCAGGTTTTCTATGATTGAATCAATTGCTTGTTTGCATCATATGATCAAGGCCATTTGTTGGTAACCCTTTTATTAGCCAAATGCATGATTTTAGCCCACAAAAGAGAGCACTATGTGTTTTATCCTTTGAACCCTTAGCCTTGAACATAATTTGAAAACCCCTTGTGAAAAGCTTTACCTTGAGTTAAGTAGAAAATATTTTGTGGTATTGACGAATGTTCAAGTTTGGGGTTGTTGGGAAGTTATGAAAGGGAAATTGAAAGCATTGACCTAAGAGCTAAGAACTAAGTATCTGAAAAGAAAAAGAAAAAGAGAAAGAAAAGAGAAGAAAAAAGCAAAGCTCAATGCAAAGGAAAGTTGGGAATAAGTAAGAATGATTGTGTTTATATGATTCTCTTAACTCAAGGGTTTTGTGATCTAAAAAAACCAATTTTCTTGTTAGCCCAGCCACATTATAAGCCATTGAAAAGACCTTGTAATTATGCATGCTTATGAATGTATTTGATTATGGTTAAATGAAAGGCAAAGTCAATTCATGTGACATTGTGATAGTAGAGTGAATGAGTGATTACCTCTTATACACTTGTGTGTTTGAGTGAAACACTTTATCTAGTGAGGAAAGATTCCATTAGCACATGAACATCCATACTTAGTTGATTGATCATTCATGAAAAGAAGCATTTCTTGGATACTAGGTGATTGTGTGAACACTAAAGCATGTGCATGTCTTGATTGAAGTTTTTGTCATGAGCTTAATTGAGTACTTACTTATCTTGAAAAGAGGATTTTTGAATGGAGTGAACCGTTGTATTGATTGGTAGAAGATTGAGTTACATCTTGTTTGCTTGAGGACAAGTAAAGTTCTAAGTTTGGGGTTGTGATAGCAGTTGAAAAACTGTTATTTTCATGCTTAAAATTGATACTAAAAACAACCTTTAACACTTAGAAACTAGCTTGGAATCATGCTTTTGTTTATATTTTTGGAAATAAGAGAGTTGCACAGGTTTATGCTTGATTTCAGTGTTTTATGCAGGTTTTAAGGTGAATTTGATGGAAGAAGTGAAGAAAGATAGAGATGGAATCAGAAAAGAACTCAAAAAGTGCAAAAGAAGAGAAGCCGCAAGTACCGCTCAGCGCCAGTTTACCGCTGAGCGGCACTAATGAACACCTCAGTATTTCATGCTTTTGGGAGAATTTCCCAAAATCAATAATCATGACATCGAATGAGTTAAACAATGCATGCTATGAGCAAAGAAGAAAAACCCTAACTAATGATGAAAGAAAGCATGTATCATAAATATGATGTTTAAACACAAAATTCCATATATGAGAGCTTCAAAAGATTACATTGATTCCCCAACAACAAGAAGAGTTTAATTCACCGTATTCATGGTGAAACTAGATGAAATACAATGAAAGAGTGAAAGATAGAGAACCCTAGAAAGTTGAGTAGGTAGCCTTAGCATCCAAAATCTTCCTCCAAGGGGTGGAAAGGTGTGTGTTTGCTTCGTACTCTGCTAAAGATACAAACCCTAGGAAGTCCTAAAGCTTATATATTATTCGAAATATTATAGAAAGTGGGCCTAAGCCCAAAATAATGGCGCTTAGCGGTAAACTACCGCTCAGTGATACCAAATTTATGAACACCGAAAAACGGCTCCAAAAACTTGTTTAACCCTCGGCAAGTGTGACCAAATCGTATCAACTAATAAACTCGGTAAGACCAAGTATCGTTCTCCCAAAGAACTCACGGCCTAGTTAGTTATATGATTTGTTGATTATTTAAAACTTGTGGACAATTGATTATAGGTTTCAAATGCAAAAGATAATAAATAAACATGTATGCATGAGTTTGATCAATGGAAAAGATGAACACAAACACCTGAATGAATTAAATGGATGAGTATGTTGTTGGGGTTATCAATTTCATCTTATCCACTCTCGTATACTTTTAGGAATTCATCATTCTTTTCATCAATGCTAATGCCACTTTCTAAATCACCTTGCAAGAAGGCCTATCCTTAATTACGAGCTCATACAACTCCTAGCATCCCTAATAATTAATTCTGAAGCATAGAAGCTTAAAGGCAACCAACCCTCACATTCTTATGTCTAGGCAATATGCTATTGGGAGAATTTCCCCGGATCTAGATTTCCCCGTACGTTCCCATATTGGCAAAATCAATAATCATGACATCGAATGAGTTAAACAATGCTAGCTTTGAGCAAAGAGGAAAAACCCTAACTAATGATGAAAGAAAGCATGTATCTGATAACAGTTGAAAAACTGTTATTTTCATGATTAAAATTGACATTAAAAGCAACCTTTACACTTAGAAACTAGCTTGAAATCATGCTTTTCTTCATATTTTCATAAATAAGAGAGCTGGACAGGTTTATGCTTGATTTCAATGTTTTTGTGCAGGTTTTAAGGTGAATTTGGTGAAAGAAGTGAAGAAGGAGATAGATGAAATCAGAAAAGACATCAAAAATTGCAAAAGGAGAAGCCGAAGTCACCGCTCAGCGGCAGTTTACCGCTGAGCGGGACTCAGGAGCTTACGGGAGATCCGCTGAGGGGCAAAATGGCCGCTGAGGGGAAGAAACGTCTCACGCACTTACCGCTGAGCGGTACTTTACCGCTGAGCGGCACTTTTATGGTCTTGGACCTAATTTTCTGTAATTTACGAATAATATATAAGCTTTAGGGTTTCCTAGGATTAGGTATCTTTGGCTGGAACGAAGCAAACACTCTCTCTTCCACCCCTTTGAAGGAGGATCTTGGATGCTGAGGCTTCCTCTTCACCTTTTTAGGGTTTTATCTTTCATTCTTTCATTGTTATTCATCTAGGTTCACCATGAATATGGTGAACTAAACTCTGTATGTTTGTTGGGGAATCAATGTAATCTTTTGAAGCTCTCATATATGGAATTTGTTTTTACATCTTTTATTTAAGATCTATGCTTTCTTTCATCATTAGTTAGGGTTTTTCCTCTTTGCGTAATGCTTGCATTGTTTAACTCATTCGATGCATGATTATTGGTTTTGTCGATACGGGCGCGTACGGGGAAGTCTAGATCCGGGGAATTTCTCCCAATATTATATTGGTTGTCGTTAAGCTCCTGCACTTATGAACTAATCATTAGGAATCCTAGGAATTGTATGACCTCGTGATTAGAGAGAAGCCTTCTTGAAAGGTACTTTAGAGAGTGGCATTAACAATGATGATTTGAATGTTGAATTCCTAAAATATATGAGAGTGGATAAGATGAAATTGACCCCCAACAACATATTCATATTTCATTGAAAGTGTTTATCTTTTGCTTTTTGCCATTGATCAAAAACTTCATGCATACATATTTAATTTTCGTCTTTTGCATATAAAAATCCAAATATTTCGTCTTTAAGTCTTAGCTAATCAATAAACCACACAACTAAACTAGGCCGTGAGTCCTTTGGGAAGAACGATAACTGGTCTTACCAAGTTTATTACTTGAACGATTCGGTCATACTTGCCGATTGAAAAACAAGTTTGTGACATCATATTTTGGTGTTGATAAATTTGTCCATCAGTATCTCAAATAAGATGTTTAAACACAAATTCCATATATGAGAGTTTCAAAAGAATACATTGATTCCCCAACAACAATACAAAGTTTAGTTCACCATATTCATGGTGAAACTAGATGAACAATAATGAAAGAATGAAAGATAGAACCCAAGAAAGATGACTAGGTAGCCTGAGCATCCAAGATCTTCCTCCAAGGAGTGGAAAAGAGTGTTTGCTTCGTCTCAGCCAAAGATACATACCCTAGGACGTCCTAAAGCTTATATACTATTCTAAAATATACAGAAAATTAGTCCTAAGCCCAAAATAGTGCCGCTCAGCGGTAAGTGCGTGAGTTGATTCTTCCCCTCAGCGGCATTTTCACCCCTCAGCGGAGCCAACGGGATTTCCTGAGTGCCGCTCAGCAGTAAACTACCGTTGAGCGGTACTTGCGGCTTCTCTTCTTTTGCACTTTTTGAATTCTTTTCTGATTCCAGCTTTATCCTTCTTGACTTCTTTCACCCAATTCACCTTAAAACCTGCATAAAACACTGAAATCAAGCATAAACCTATCCAGCTCTCTTATTTCCAAAAATATGAACAAAAACATGATTCCAAGCTAGTTTCTAAGTGTTAAAGGTTGCTTTTAGTATCACTTTTAAGCATGAAAATAACAGTTTTTCAACTGTTATCACAACCCCAAACTTAGAACTTTGCTTGTCCTCAAGCAAACAAAATGTAACTCAATCTTCTACCAGTCAATACAACGGTTTACTCCATTCAAAAATCCTCTTTTCAAGATAATTAAAAACTTCAATTAAGCTCATGACAAAGACTTCAATCAAGACATACACATGCCTTAGTGTTCACAAAGTCACTTAATATCCAACAAATGCTATTTTTCATGAATGATCAATCAAGTAAGCATAGATGTTCATGTGCTCATGGAATATTTCCTCACTAGGTAAAATGTTTCACTCAAACACAAGTGTATAAGAGGTAATCACTCATTCACTCTATTATCACAATGTCACATGAATTGATTTTGCCTTTCATTTAACCACAATCAAATAAATTCACAAGCATGCATCATCACAAGGACTTTTCAATGGCTTATAATGTGGCTGGGCTAACAAGAAAATTGGTTTTTCTAGATCACAAAACACTTGAGTTAAGAGAATCATATAAACACAATCATTCTTACTTTTCCCCAACTTTCTTTTGCATTGAGCTTTGCTTTCTTTTCTTTTCTTTCCCTTTTTTTTTTCTTTTCACATACTTAATTCTTAGCTCTTAGCTCAATGCTTTCAATTTCCCTTTCTATTTTCCAACAACCCCAAACTTGAACATTTATAAATACCATAAAATATTCTCTACTTAACTCAAGGTAAAGCTTTTCACAAGGGGTTTTCAAATTATGTTCAAGGCTACGGGTTCAAATGATAAAACATATAGTGCTCTCTTTCAGTGGGCTAAATTCATGAATTTGGCTAATAAAAGGGTTACCAACAAATGGTCTTGATCATACGATGCAAACAAGCAATTGATTCAATCATAGAAAACTTGGGCAAAATCATTCAGGTTTTCATAGTAATAGCATTCAATCACACAAACTCTGAAGCTCAAAACCTCGCATATAAGTTCATTCACATTTGACATACACATCCTGCTTAGTATCACAATCACAATCACAACATCATGCATTTGTTCATAAAGCTTGTGAACCACCTATATAAGCATGTAATGTGCACATCTCAACATCAATCAATATCAAAGCATCATCAAGCATTACTTATCAAACAATCAACAATCATAAGCAAACCATCATAACAGACAAAGTTTCTAATTGAGTACATCAAACCCTATTCTAAAAACAACAGTAAATAAGTTCAAAACATAACACCAAACAAAAGCATAAGTCATGCTCTAGTTATGATAGCATTCATCAGTAAATGCTATCTCAGCTCCTCATCAGTCTGAGCTGTCATATGTATCCTCCTCTTCTTCCTCATCTTCGACATCCTTTAATGCATCATCCTCATCATCATCAACATCATCTTCATCCATCTCCATAGTTGAAGCTTCAGCTGCTTGATGACAAATTTATGAACATCGAATCGTATCAAGTAATAAACTCAGTATAGTGCAGAATTGGCTTTTAACGTCCCCTCATAGACGTCCGTCCACAAAAGCCCCAACGTAAATAATTGACCGGTGGCATATTCGTAAATAAGTGAAACTATAGACATCCGTGGGAGGGGCCCGAACGTCTAAGAGGCTGAAAAAATGAACGTTCAACTCCCCTGTCAGCCCATCAAACGTCCGTGCAGGAGGGGCACGAACGTCTATAATATTATAGACGTCCGTCCCCTCCACACGGACGTTTAAGTGGCTGAGAGACAATTAATTCTTCAAATACCTATCAGCCCATCAAACGTCCGTGCAGGTGGGGCACAGACGTTTATAATATTATAGACGTCCGTCCCCTCCACACGGACGTTTAAGTGGCTGAGAGACAATTAATTCTTCAAATACCTGTCAGCCCATCAAACGTCCGTGCAGGAGGGGCACGGACGTTTATAATATTATAGACGTCCGTCCCCTCCACACGGACGTTAAAGTACCGAATGATTGGAGTGCTGAAAGGTCAACTAGAAACCAGAAAAGTCAACCAATCAACCAGAAAAGTCAACCAGTCAACTAGAAAAGTCAACCAGTCAACCAGAATGCTGAGAAGTCAACCAGAATACAGAAAAAGTTCCGCTGAGCGGTAAAATACCGCTGAGCGCCACTTTTCAGGTGCCAAAATCACCGCTGAGGGGCAAAAACAACAGCTGGGGGCAAAATGGATCATGCGCTATTACCGCTCAGCGGTAAAATACCACCGAGCGCCATTCTAAATGGGTTTGGACAGGTTTTTTGTTACTTTTATGGGCTTGGGCCTAATTTTTTCTGTATTTTTAGAATAGTATATAAGCTTTAGGACGTCCTAGGGTTTGTATCTTTGGTTGGAGACGAAGCAAACACTCTCTTTTCCACCCCTTGGAGGAAGATCTTGGATGTTCAGGCTACCTACTCCTCTTTCTAGGGTTCTATCTTTCATTCTTTCATTATTGTTCATCTAGTTTCACCATGAATATGGTGAACTAAACCTTGTATTGTTGTTGGGGAATCAATGTAATATTGTGAAACTCTCATATATGGAATTTGTGTTTAAACATCTTATTTGAGATATATGTTTTCTTTCATCATTAGTTAGGGCTTTTCCTCTTTGCTCAAAGCATGCATTGTTTAACTCATTCGATGCCATGATTATTGATTTTGTCGATATGGGAACGTACGGGGAAATCTAGATCCGGGGAAAATCTCCCAATAGCATATTGGTTGCCTTTAAGCTTTTGTGCTTTAGCATTAATTATTAGGGATGCTAGGAATTGCATGAACTCGTAATTAAGTATAGGCCTTCTTGCAAGGTGATTTAGAGAGTGGCATTAGCATTGATGAATAGAATGATGAATTCCTAAAAGTATATGAGAGTGAATAAGATGAAATTGATAACCCCAACAACATACTCATCCATCTAATTCATTAAAGTGTATGTATTCCTCTTTTCCATTGATCAAATTCATGCATACATGTTTAATTATTGTCTTTTGCATTCAAAACCTAAAATCAATTGTTCACAAATCTTAAATAATCAACAAATCATATAGCTAACTAGGTCGTGAGTCCTTTGGGAGAACGATACTTGGTCTTACCGAGTTTTATTACTTGATACGATTCGTCACACTTGCCGAGGGTTAAACAAGTTTGTGACGCCCTTTTTCGGTGTTCATAAATTTATCATCAGTTAACTTCGTCTACTTCGTCAACTTCGTCAATTTCATCCCCTTCGTAAAGTTCATCAACTTCGGCCAGTTCGTGAACTTTGTCCATTTCCTCCACTTCGTCCACTTCCTCCACGTCCTCCACTACCTCCACTTCCTCCACGTCCTCCACTACCTCCACTTCGTAAACTTCGTCCACTTCATGAACTTTGTCAACTTCTTCCACTTCGTCCACTTCGTCAACCTTGTCCACTTCATCTACTTCTTCCATTTCGTCCACTTCCTCAACTTCGTCCACTTCGTCCATTTCGTTAACTTCGTCCACTTCGTCCACTTCTTCTTCCACTTCTTCCACTTCATGCATTTCGTCCACTTCCTCAACTTCCTCCACTTTGTCCACTTAGTCCACTTGACCCTTTTCATCCACGTCGTCCACTTCGTCCACTTGGTCCACTTCCTCCACTTCATCCACTTCCTCCATTTCCTCCACTTCCTCCACTTCGTCCCCTTCGTCTACTTCCTCCATTTCGTCAACTTCGTCCAATTCGTCAACTTCGTCCACTTCTTCAACTTCGTCAACTTTGTCCACTTCGTCCACTTCCTCCTCTTCGTTAACTTCGTCCACTTCGTCAACTTTGTCAACTTCGTCCACTTCGTCCCTAGAAGTGGAGGAAGTGGAGAAAGTGGAGCAAGTGGAGAAAGGGGAGGAAGGATAGGAAGTGGACGAACTAGAGGATGTTGACGAAGTGGTCGAAGTGGTCGAAGTGGAGGAAGTGGACGAAGTGGACGAAGTGGACGAAGTTGAAGAAGTGGTGGAAGTGGAAGAAATGGAGGAACTGGAGGAAGTGGAGGAAGTGGACAAAATGAAGGAAGTGGACAAAGTTGACAAAGTGGATGAAGTGGACGAAGTGGAGGAAGTGGAGGAAGTAATGGAAGTGGAGGAAGTGGTCGAAGTGGACGAAGTGGAGGAAGTGGACCAAGTGGACCAAGTGGACAAAGTGGAAGAAGTCGTCGACGAAGTGGAGGAAGTGGAGGAAGTGGAAGAAGTGGAGGAAGTGGAGGAAGCTGACGAAGTGGAGGATGTGCAGGAAGTGAGGGAAGTGGAGGAAGTGGAGGAAGTGGAGGAAGTGGACGAAGTGGGCGAAGTGGAGGAAATGAACGAAGTAGAGGAAGTGGAGGAATTGGAGGAAGTCGAGGAAGTGGAGGAAGTTGGGGTAGTGGGCGAAGTGGACGAAGTGGAGGAAGTGGTGGAAGTGGACGAAGTTGACGAAGTGGAGGAAATGGAGTACGTGGAAGAATACGTGGACGAAGTGGAAGAAGTGGACGAAGTGAAGGAAGTGGAGGAATTGGAGGAAGTGAAGGAAGGGGAGGAAGTGGAGAAAATGGACGAAGTGGAGGAATTGGAGGAAGTGAAGGAAGTGGAGGACGTGGAGGATGTGTAGAAAGTGGAGGAAGTGGAGGAAATGGAGGAAGTGGAGGAAGGGGAGGAAGGGGACGAAATGGACGAAGTGGAGGAAGTGGAGGAGGTGGAGGAAGTGGAGGAAGTAGAGGAAGTCGACGAAGTGGAAGAAGTGGAGGAAGTGGAGGAAGTGGAGGAAGTGGAGGAAGTGGACGAAGTGGACGAAGTGGAGGAAGTGAAGGAAGTGGAGGAAATGGAGGATGTGGAGGAAGTGGAGGAAGTGGAGGAAGTGGAGGAAGACGAGGAAGTGGAGGAAGTGGACCAAGTGGAAGACGACGTGGAAGTAGTGGACGAAGTGGAGGAAGTGAAGGAAGTGGAGGAAATGGAGGATGTGGAGTAAGTGGACAAAGTTGACGAAGTGGATGAAGTGGAGGAAGTAGAGGAAGTGGAGGAAGTGAAGGAAGTGGACGAAGTGGAGGAAGGGGAGGAAGTGGAAGAAGTGGACGAAGTGGAGGAAGTGGACGAACTTGAGGAAGTGGAGAAAGTGGAGGAAGTTGAGAAAGTGGACCAAGTGGACAAAGTGGAGGAAATGGACAAAGTGGAGGAAGTTGATAACAGTTGAAAAACTGTTATTTTCATGCTTAAAATTGATACTAAAAGCAACCTTTAACACTTAGAAACTAGCTTGAAATCATGCTTTTGGTCATATTTTTAAAAATAAGAGAGCTGGACAGGTTTATGCTTGATTTCAGTGTTTTTATGCAGGTTTTAAAGTGAATTTGGTGAAAGAAGTGAAGAAGGATAGAGATGGAATCAGAAAAGACATCAAAAAGTGCAAAAGGAGAAGCCGCAACTGCCGCTCAGCGGCAATTTACCACTGAGCGGCACTCAGGCAGTCACGTTGGCTTCGCTAAGGGGTGAAAAGGCCGCTGAGGGGAGAAAACAACTCACGCACTTACCGCTGAGCGGTTTAAACCGCTCAGCGGCACTATTTTTGGGCTTGGGCCTAATTTTCTGTAATTTTAGAATAGTATATAAGCTTTAGGACGTCCTAGGGTTGGTATCTTTGGCAGAGACGAAGCAAACACTCTCTTTTCCACCCCTTGAAGGAAGATCTTGGATGCTCAGACTACCTCCTCCTCTTTCTAGGGTTCTATCTTTTCATTCTTTCATTATTGTTCATCTAGTTTCACCATGAATATGGTGAACTAAACCTTGTATTGTTGTTGGGGAATCAATGTAGTCTTGTGAAACTCTCATATATGGAATTTGTTTTAACGTCTTATATTAAGATATATGCTTTCTTTCATCTTTAGCTAGGGTTTTTCCTCTTTGCTTATTGCTTGCTTTGTTTAACTCATTCATTGCCATGATTATTGATTTTGTCGATACGGGAACGTATGGGGAAGTCTAGATCTAGGGAATTTCTCCTAATAGCATATTGGTTGCCTTCAAGCTCCTGCACTTAAGAACTAATTACTAGGAATGCTAGGAATTGTATGAACTCGTAATTAAGGATAGGCCTTATTGCAAGGTGATTTAGAGAGTGGCATTAGCATTGATGATAAGAATGATGAATTCCTAAAAGTATATGAGAGTGGATAAGATGAAATTGATAACCCCAACAACATACTCATCCATCTAATTCATTGAAGTGTTTGTATTCTGTTTTTTTCCATTGATCAAAATTCATGCATACATGTTTAATTATTGTCTTTTGCATTTAAACCCTATAATCAATTGTTAACAAGTCTTAAATAATCAACAAATCATATAGCTAACTAGGCCGTGAGTCCTTTGGAAAAACGATAATTGTTCTTACCTAGTTTTATTACTTGATACGATTCGGTCACACTTGCCGATTGTTAAACAAGTTTATGGCGCCGTTTTTCGGTGTTCATAAATATGTCATCAAGTTTTTGGCGCCGTTGCCGGGGACTCGTGGTTTAACTAGTTCATTTGTGTGATTATTGATTATCTTTGACTTTAATTTTGAATTTCTGTTTTTATTTTTCTGTTTTTATTTTTTTTGTTTTGATTTTTTCTGTTTATATTTTATTTTATTTTATTTTATTTTATTTTATTTTCTTTTATTTTCTTTTCTGTTTTTATTTTTATTTTTCTTTTTTCTATTTTTATCTTCTCATCTCAGATCTTATATCTTCTCCTATATCTTTTTGTGCTAACCAAATATTCTAGGGTTTTGTGTTCTTGTGTATGCAGGAGGCAATTCAAACTAGGAGCAAGATAACTGCAGAACCTCTTCTTGAAGGTTTAGACGAGAGTAGACGGAGGAGAAGAATCCGAACATCTGGAGAACTTTTCCCTCCTCCGGAAACTCTGTTGCAACCATCACCACAAGGTTCTGACTATAGGACAGAAAATATGGAGAACAACAATGTTAGAAGAACTCTTGTTGATTACACCAATATAGCTGGACCTCAGCACTTTAACAGTATAGCTAGACCTAGAGTCAATGCAGCTAATATGGAGGTCAAACCAGCACTGATCATAAAACCAAAAGATACATTGTTAAGCATTAGTAAACCACAATGAAGAAATCAGCCCCTTCAATGATGCTCTCCCAACCCCAAACTTAGATGGAAAACTAGTGAGCAAGTGAGTGGAAGGGAGATTTTTTTAAAGAGGGATGAGGGAAAAGATGTGGAAAACCTTGGAGAAGGTATGTGGGAGTGTTTGTGCAGAGAAGAGCCTGAAAGTATGAGCATATGCGCAACTTAGGGTATAAAAATACCCTAATAGGCTCGAATCCCGCTAAGGGGAACAAAAACCCTATTCTGCAAGAGTACCGCTCAGCGGTAAAGTACCGCTCAGCGGTACTTTCGTGAAGTGCTCTTCTCCTTCTTTTCTTAACCTACGTGCCTCCTAGACATGCCCCTCACTGGCTCCCTGCAATTCAATGTTCAAAATGCTTATGCAAACCCTAACTAAAACAAACAAACAGAAATATTCAATCAACTGGGTTGCCTCCCAGGTAGCGCTTGTTTAACGTCACGAGCCTGACCCAAAATCCACCAACACCCATCAGTAGGTGTTACAGCCATTGTATCCTTTAGTAGATACTTAACCAACTAGCATCCTTCAGTAGATGCTATATCCAACCAAATAAATACAAAAATAATGTTCACAAATTACAAATTACAAAACCAAATCAAAAGTTTTTAAATTCACTGGGTTGCCTCCCAGCAAGCGCTCTTTTAATGTCATTAGCTTGACCCAATAAAGTTCAAGTTCCATCTTCTTTGTAATTGATGTTGTTATTCCACCAACTCCTCAGCTGTTTCCTTTGAACTGTTTTGGTTCTTCTAGAACATGGAGACTCTATCTCTATCATCTCCTTCTCTTTAAAGCCCTTCACAACCCACAACTTGTTCTTGATTCTAACAGGTGTGCCAAGTTGGAGTCTTCTTTTCTTCCAGTCTCTAGGAATTTCTTCTCCTCTTCCAATCTCTTCTACCTTGGGTACCTGAAACAACAAACAATGGTTACCTGAAACCTCAAGATTTTCATCTTTACGGCTAGTCATGGGTGCATCTCGAAATGCAGCTTTATAACTAGCTTCTTCCTCCTTTGCTTGCATCTCATCTTTGAAAATATCTACCACCACTCTCTCCTCTCTATCCTGGAGCACCACTATACCTTCATTTACATCTATGATAGCCCTGGCCGTTTTCATAAACGGTCTTCCAAGTATGATAGGTATCTTCTCAGTCTCCATCTTCATCACCACAAAGTCTGCCAAGAACTGAAGTTTGCCAACACAAACTATAATGTCCTCTACAATCCCACATGGCTCCTTTGAAGATCCATCGGCCATTACTATTTTAATCTTTGCATGTTTCATTTTAACTTTGCCGATTTGCTCCAGTAAAGAATAAGGTATCAAGTTAACACTTGAACCTAAATCAAGGAGAGCTTTCTTTACCTTTTTCTTCCCTATAGTACAAGGGATAGAAAAACTACCTGGATCTGACGCTTTAGGAGGGAATGACGCTTTCTTAACAGTTATACACTCTTTTGCCTCATCATCTCTACGTCTCTTCTTTGTAGAAATTTCTTCATCAGATTTTGTGTAAACTGCAATTTTCTGTAAAATCTGTTCCCAAGGTGCTTTATTATCCACCATTCTGAATAATTCTGTGAAATCCATTTGTTTCTCTTGATTTATTGGAAAAGGAAAATTATTTTTGCTCTCTATTTCTCTTCTTTCTTCTGTTTCTCCTTCTTCTAACTCAATTATCTCTTCATTCACACTCTTTACCACTTTGCACTCTTCTCTAGGGTTAACCTCAGTATTAGCCCCAAAATTTCTATTTGGCCTTTCTTCCAATTGCTTGGTAATCTGACCCATTTGAATCTCCAAATTCTTTATAGCAGCTTCAGTGCTCTTTTGAGAAGATTCGGTTTTCTGTATGAATTGCTGAAGAGTTTCTTCCAACCTTGTTGATTTTTCATTAAGCATAGATAACTGTTGCCAAAAGGTTGGTTGCTGCTTATTATATTGATTTGCTTGCCCAGTTTGTCCTTGACCAATGCTTGGATGTGGTTTCCACCCTTGATTGTAATTCCCTTGACGGTATGGAAATTGATTAGCCATGAAATTAACATCCTCCAAGGCCTCCACTGGAAAAGCACATTGACCATTGATATGATCACCTCCACATAATTCGCACAACTGAGTTTGCACCTGTGCAGCAGTTTTCAACTCTTTAGGTAATTGTGCAAGAGTTTTAGTCAGAGTCTCCAGCTGTTGAGTTAGAATTTTATTTTGAGCTAGCAAGGCATCATGTGTCTGTAATTGGAGAACCCCTTTTTGTTGCATAGGAACTCCTCTTTCGCTGTTGAGCTCATTATCACTAGTAGCCATGTTGTCAATAATTTCTATAGCTTCCTCTGGAGTTTTCCATTTAATATTGCCTCCTACTGAGGCATCAAGCATCATCTTGGTTTGTGAGCCAAGCCCTCCAAGGAAAGTTAAGACTACTTCCTGTTCTTCAAAGCCATGCGTGGGTGTTTTTCTTAGCAAACTTTTGTATCTATCCCATGCATGCCCCAGTGATTCTTCCATGCCCTGCTTAAATGAAGATATCTCTTGCTTGCCTTTTGTCACCTTTGATTGTGGAAAGTACTTGTTCAAAAACTTTGTTACCACTGCTTCCCACTCTGTGAAACTTCCTTCTGGAAAAGAGTTCAACCAAAGCTTAGCATTGCCTCCCAATGAGAAAGGAAACAAACTAAGTTTGATTGCTTCGTCTGGCACCCCATTGATTTTCACTGTGTTGCAAATTTCATTAAATGTAGTCAGGTGCTCATATGGGCTTTCATGAGATAACCCATTGAATTGATTACTCTTCACCAGTTGGATCAATGCTGGTTTGACCTCCATATTGGCTGCATTGACTCTAGGTCTAGCTATGCTGTTAAAATGTTGAGGTCCAGCTACATTAGTGTAATCAGCAAGAGTTCTTCTGATATGATTATTCTCCATATTTTCTGAACCTTGTGGTGATGGTTGCAACAGAGTTTCCGGAGGAGGGAAAAGTTCTCTAGATGTTCTGATTCTTCTCCTCCGTCTACTGTCTTCTAATCCTTCAAGCAACGGTTCTGTTGTTTTCTTGCTCCTAGTTTGAATTGCCTCCTGCATACACAAGAACACAAAACCCTAGAAGATTTGGTTAGCAAAAAAAAATATAAAAGAAAATAAAGACAGAAAACAGAAAAAAATAAAATAAAATAAAAATTCGAAAATTAAAAATAAAATAAAAAAATAAGTCAAAGATAATTAATAATCACACAAATTAACCAGTTAAACCACGAGTCCCCGGCAACGGCGCCAAAAACTTGATGGACAAATTTATGAACACCAAATTATGATGTCACAAACTTGTTTTCAATCGGCAAGTATGACCGAATCGTTCAAGTAATAAAACTTGGTAAGACCAAGTATCGTTCTTCCCAAAGGACTCACGGCCTAGTTTAGTTATGTGGTTTCTTAATTAACTAAGACTTACAAACGAATTAATTGGGGTTTAAAATGCAAGACAGAAAATAAATATGTATGCATGAATTTTGATCAATGGCCAAAAAGCAAAAGATAAACACTTTCAATGAAATTTATATATGGATATGTTGTTGGGGTTCAATTTCATCTTATCCACTCTCATATATTTTAGGAATTCAACGATCAAATCACCATTGTTAATGCCACTCTCTAATGTACCTTTCCAGAAGGCTTCTCCCTAATCACGAGTTCATACAATTCCTAGCATTCCTAATGATTAGTTCATAAGTACAGGAGCTTAACGACAACCAATATAAAATTGGGAGAAATTCCCCGGATCCAGACTTCCCCGTACGTTCCCGTATCGACAAAACCAATAATCATGCATCGAATGAGTTAAACCATGCAAGCATTAAACAAAGAGGAAAAACCCTAACTAATGATGAAAGAAAGCATAAGTCTTAATTAAAAGATGTAAAAACAGATTCCATATATGAGAGTTTCACAAGACTACATTGATTCCCCAACAAACATAAAGAGGTTAGTTCACCATATTCATGGTGAACCTAGATGAATTACAATGAAAGAATGAAAGAATAAACCCTAAAAAGGTGAAGCGGAAGCCTCAGCATCCAAGATCCTCCTTCAAAGGGGTGGTAGAGAGAGTGTTTGCCTCGTTCCAGCCAGAGATGCCTAACCCTAGGAAACCCTAAAGCTTATGTATCATTCGTAAATTACAAAAAGTCAAGTCCAAGCCCATTAAAGTGTCGCTCAGCGGTAAACTACCGCTCAGCGGTGATTGCGTGACTTGTTTTCTCCCCTCAGCGGCCAATTTGCCCCTCAGCGGACCTCCCGCAAACTCCTGAGTGCCGCTCAGCGGTAAACTGCCGCTGAGCGGTGACTTCGGCTTCTCCTTTTTGCACTTTTTATTGTCTTTTCTGATTTCATCTCTCTCCTTCTTCACTTCTTTTACCAAATTCACCTTAAAACCTGCACAAAAACATTGAAATCAAGCATAAACCTGTCCAACTCTCTTATTTCTAAAAATATACAGAAAAACATGATTTCAAGCTAATTTCTAAGTGTGAAGGTTGCTTTTAGTGTTTATTTTAATCATGAAAATAACAGTTTTTCAACTGTTATCAGTCATGCATGGGATAGATACAAAAGCTTGCTACGAAAATCACCCACGCATGGATTTGATGAAGTGGAAGTAGTCCTTACCTTCCTTGGAGGTCTTGGTTCACAAACCAAGATGATGCTTGATGCCTCAGCAGGAGGAAACATTAAATGGAAAACTCCAGAGGAAGCAACAGAAATTATTGAAAATATGGCTACTAGTGATAATGAGCTCAACAGTGAAAGAGGAGCTCCTATGCAAAAAAAAAAGAAGTCAATTACAGACAAATGATGCCTTGCTAGCACAAAATAAAATTCTAATTCAATAGCTGGAGACTCTTACTAAAACACTTGCACAATTGCCTAAAGAGTTGAAAACTGCTGCACAGGTACAATCTCAGTTGTGTGAATTATGTGGAGGCGACCATATCAATGGTCAATGTGCCTTTCCAGCAGAAGCCATGGAGGATGTGAATTACATGACCAATCAATACCGTCAAGGGAACTACAATCAAGGGTGGAAACCACACCCAAGCATTGGTCAAGGGCAAACTGGGCAAGCTGGTCAATTTAATAAGCAACAGCAGCAACCCACCTTATGGCAGCAGATTTCTATGCTTAATGAAAGGTCCATGAGGATGGAAGACACTCTTAATAATTTCATACAGAAAACTGAGTCTACCCAAAAGAGCACTAAAGTTGCTATCAAGAATTTGGAGATTCAGATGGGGCAGATCACCAAGCAGGTGGAAGAAAGGCCAAATAGAAATTTTGGGGCTAATACTGAGGTTAACCCCAGAGAAGAATGCAAGGTGGTAGAGAGTGCTAAAAATGAGATAGTTGAGTTAGACAAAGGAGAAACAGAAGAGAAAAGAGAAATAGAGAGCAAAAATACTTCTCCTTTTCCAATACATCAAGGGAAACAACTGGATTTCACAGAATTATTCAAGATGGTGGATAATGATGCACCTTGGGAGCAGATTCTACAACAAATTACGGTTTACACTAAATCTGATGAAGACGTCTCTACAAAGAAAAGACGTAGAGATGATGAGGCAAAGAAGTGTAAAACTGTTAAAAAGGAGCCATTCCCTCCAAAAGCAACAAATCCAGGAGGCTTTTCTATCCCTTGTACCATAGGGAAGAAAAGGATTAAAAAAGCTCTTCTTGATTTAGGTTCAAGTGTTAACTTGATACCTTACTCTTTACTGGAGCAAATCAGCGATGTTAATATGAAACCTGTAAAGGTTAATTTAGTAATGGCCGATGGATCTTCAAAGGAACCATGTGGGATTGTAGAGGACATCATAGTTTGTGTTGGAAAACTCCAGTTCTTGGCAGACTTTGTGGTGATGAAGATGGAGACAGAAAAGATACCTATCATTCTTGGAAGACCGTTTATGAAAACGGCCAAAGCTATCATTGATGTAAACGAAGGTATAGTGGTGCTCCAGGACCGAGAGGAGAGAGTTGTTGTAGATGTCTTTAAAGATGAGACACAAACACAGGAGGAAGAAGCTAGTTATAAAGCTGCATTTCAAGATGCACACATGACTAGCCATAAAGATGAAAAGCCCAAGGTTACAGGTAACCATTGTTTGTTGTTTCAGGTGCATAAAGGAGAACAGATTGGAAGAGGAGGAAAAGTTCCTGATGACTGGAATAAAGGAAGACCCCAACTTGGTACACTTGTGAGAATCAAAAACAAGTTGTGGGTTGTGAAAGGCTATAAAGAGAAGGAGATGATAGAGATAGAGTCTCCACATTCTAGAAAAATCAAAGCAGTACACAGGAAACAACTGATGAGTTGGTGGGACAAGAACGGGACAAGAACATCAACTATGAAGAAGGAATTTGAACTTTACTGGGTCAAGCTAATGAGGTTAAAAGAGCGCTTGCTGGGAGGCAACCCAGTGATTTAAAAACTTTTGATTTTGTTTTGTAACTTTTAATTTGTGGACATTATTTTTGTAAATACTTTATTGGATATAGAATCTACTGAAGGATGCTAGGTGGTTAAGTATCTACTGAAGGATACTAAGTTTGTAACACCTACTGATGGGTGTTGGTAAGTCTGTAACACCTACTGATGGGTGTTGGTAAGAAAATTCTGCACCTACTAATGGGTGTTGGTAAGATTGTAACACCTACTGATGGGTGTTGGTGGATTTTGGGTCAGGCTCGTGACGTTAAACAAGCGCTACACGGAAGGCAACCCAGTTGATTTATTGTTTTTGTTTGTTTCATTGTAGTAGTATAATATTGTTGTGCATAAGTAACCTGAGAATTGAATTGCAGGGAACCAGTGAGGGGCATGTTTAGGAGGCACGTAGGTTAAGAAAAGAAGGAGAAGAGCACTTCACGAAAGTGCCGCTGAGCGGTACTATCGCAAAGTGGGCTTTAGTTTCCCCTTAGCGGGACCCGAGCCCATTACGGTATTTTTATACCCTAAGCTGCGCATAAGCTTTTATTTTCAGGCTCTTCTCTGCACACTCACTCACACATACCTTTTCCAAGGTTCTCCACATCTTTTCCCTCTTCCCTCTTGAGAAAATCTTTCTTTCACTCACTTGCTCACTAGTTTTGCATCTAAGTTTGGGGTTGCGAGAGAGCATCATTGAAGGGGATGATTTCTTCATTGTGGTACTAATGCTTAACAATGTATCTTTTGGTTTTGTGAATTATGTTTGATGTAGGGATGGCCTCCTCATCAGGCAAAGAGAATCAAGACTATAAGATCCAAGAAGAAGGAGGATACAGAGGACAACTCAGATTGAGGAGGAGCTGAGATAGCATTTACTGATGAATGCTATCATGAACTTATGCTTTTGTTGGTTTAAATGTTCTGAACTTATTTACTTTTGTTTTAGATTAAGGTTGATGTACTCTATTGGAAACCTGGTTTGTTAGGATGGTTTGCTATTGACTGTGATTGTGTGATAAGTAATGCTTGATGATGATTATTGATTGATTGATGTTGAGATAGATGTGCACATTAAATGCTTATACAGGTGACTCACAAGCTTTGTGAACAAATGCAGGATATTATGATTGTGATTGTGAGATTAAGCAGGATGTGTATGTCAAATGTGAATGAGCCTATTTGTGAGGTTTTGAGCTCCAGAGTTTTAATTGATTGAATGCTATTACTTTGAAAGCATGAATGATTTTGCCCAGGTTTTCTATGATTGAACCAATTGCTTGTTTTGCATCATATGATCAAGGCCGTTTGTTGGAACCCTTTTTATTGGCCAAATTCATGAAGTTAGCCCACTAAAAGAGAACACTTTGTGTTCTATCCTTTGAACCCTTAGCCTTGAACATAAATTGAAAACCCTTGTTGAAAAGCTTTACCTTGAGTTAAGTAGAAAATCTTTTGTGGTATTGTTAAATGTTCAAGTTTGGGGTTGTTGGGAAAGCATGAAAAAGAAAAAGGAAAAGCATTAGGCTAAAAGTTAAGAATAAGAATGTGAAAAGAAAAGAGAAGAAAAAGCAAAGCTCAATGTAAAAGGAAGTTGGGAAAAATAAGAATAATTGTGTTGTTATGATTCTCTTAACTCAAGGATTTTGTGATCCAGAAAAACCAATTTTCTTGTTAGCCCAGCCACATTATAAGCCATTGAAAAGTCCTTGTGATGATGCATGCTTGTAAATGTTTTGATTGTGGTTAAATGAAAGGCAAAGTTGATTCATGTGACATTGTGGTAGTGGAGTGAATGAGTGATTGCCTCTTATACACTTGTGTGTGAGTGAAACACTTTACCTGGTGAGGAAGTATTCCATGAGCACATGAACATCCATGCTTAATTGATTGATCATTCATGAAAAATAGCATTTGTTTGATATTAACTGACTTTGTGAACACTAAAGCATGTGCACATCTTGATTGAAATCTTGGTCAAAAGTTTGATTGAAGTCTTTGCTTATCTTGAAAAGAAATTTTTGAATGAGTGAACCATCATATGAATTGGTAGAAGATTGAGTTACATCTTGTTTGCTTGAGGACAGGAAAGTTCTAAGTTTGGGGTTGTGATAACAGTTGAAAAACTGTTATTTTCATGCTTGAAATTGATACTAAAAGCAACCTTTAACACTTAGAAACTAGCTTGAAATCATGCTTTTATTCATATTTTCAGAAATAAGAGAGCTGGACAGGTTTATGCTTGATTTCCGTGTTTTTTGTGCAGGTTTTAAGGTGAATTTGGTGAAAGAAGTGAAGAAGGAGAGAGATGAAAACAGAAAATGCATCAAAAAGTGCAAAAGGAGAAGCCGCAACTGCCGCTCAGCGGCAGTTTACCGCTGAGCGGCACTCAGAAGCTCACGGGGGATCAGCTGATGGGCAAAATGGCCGCTGAGGGGAAGAAACCAACTCACGCACTTACCGCTGAGCGGTACTTTACCGCTGAGCGGCACACTTATGGGCTTGGGCCTAAATTTTTTGTAATTTTAGAATAGTATATAAGCTTTAGGACATCCTAGGGTTTGTATCTTTGGCAGAAACGAAGGAAACACTCTCTCTTCCACCCCTTTGAAGGAGGATCTTGGATGCTCAGGCTACCTCTTCACCTTTCTAGGGTTTTATCTTTGATTCTTTCATTATTATTCATCTAGTTTCACCATGAATATGGTGAACTAAACCTTGTATTGTTGTTGGGGAATCAATGTAGTCTTGTGAAACTCTCATATATGGAATTTGTTTTTACATCTTATATTTAAGACCTATGCTTTCTTTCATCATTAGTTAGGGTTTTTCCTCTTTGCTCAATGCTTGCTTCGTTTAACTCATTTAATGCATGATTAGTGATTTTGTCGATACGGGAACGTACGGGGAAGTCTAGATCCGGGGAATTTCTCCCAATAGTATATTGGTTGCCGTTAAGCTCCTGCACTAAAAGAACTAATTATTAGGAATGTTAGGAATCGTATGAACTCGTAATTAGGGATAGGCCTTCTTGCAAGGTAATTTAGAGAGTGGCATTAACAATGATGAAAAGAATGTTGAATTCCTAAAGTATATGAGAGTGGATAAGATGAAATTGATAACCCCAACACATACTCATCCATATATTCCATTGAAGTGTTTGTATTTTGTTTTAGCCATTGATCAAATTCATGCATACATGTTTATTTTCTGTTTTGCATATTAAACTTCACTTATTTCGTTCTTAAGTCTTAAATAATCAACAAATCACATAACTAAACTAGGCCGTGAGTCCTTTGGGAGAACGATACTTGGTCTTACCGAGTTTATTACTTGATACGATTCGGTCACACTTGCCGATTGTTCAATTGTTCAACAAGTTTGTGGCACCGTTTTTCGGTGTTCATAAATTTTTCATCATGGACGAAGTGGAGGAAGTGTAGGAAGTTGACGAAGTTGAGGAAGGCGAGCAAGTGGAGGAAGTGGATGAACTGAAGGAGGTGGAGGAAGTAGATGAAGTTGACGAAGTGGAGGAAGTGGAAGAAGACGTGGACGAAGTGGAAGAAGTGGAGGAAGTGGAGGAAGTGGAGGAAGTGGACGAAGTGGAGGAAGTGGAGGAGGTGTAGGAAGTGGACGAAGTGGAGGAAGTGGAGGAAGTGGAGGAAGTGGTCGAAGTGGAGGAAGTGGAGGCAGTGGAGGAAGTGGAGGAAGTGGACCAAGTGGAGGAAGTGGAAGAAGACGTGGAGGAAGTGGAGGAAGTGGAGGATGTGGAGGATGTGGAGGAAGTGGAGGATGTGGAGGAAGTGGAGGATGTTGACAAAGTGGGCGAAGTGGAGGAAGTGGAGGAAGTGGAGGAAGGGGAGGAAGTGGAGGAAGTGGAGGAAGTGGAGGAAGTGGAGAAAGTGGAGGAAGTGGAAAAAGTGAAGGAAGTGGACAATGTGGAGGAAGTGGACGAAGTGGAAGAAGACGTGGAGGAAGTTGATGAAGGGGACGAAGTTGACGAAGTGGAAGAGGTGGATTAACAGGAGGAAGTCGAGGAAGTGGGGAAAGTGAACGAAGTGGACAAACTGGAGGAAATGGAGGAAGTTGAAGAAGTGGACAATGTGGAAGAAGACGTGGACGAAGTGGATAAAGTGGACGAGGTTGACGAAGGGGAGAAAGCTTACGAAGTTGACGATGTTCACGAAGTGGTCGAACTGGAGGAGGTGGAGGAAGTCGAGGAAGTCGACGAAGTGCAGGAATTGGACGAAGTCGACGAAGTGGATGAAGTGGATGAATTGGAGGAAGTGGAGGAAGTGGAGGAAGTGGAGGAAATGAAGGAAGTGGACGAAGTGGACAAAGTTGACGAAGTGGACGAAGGGGAAGAATTGGAGGAAGTGGAGGAAGTGGACGAAGTGGAGGAAGTGGACAAAGTAGAGCAAGTGGAGGAAGTGGAGGAAGGCGAGGAAGTGGAGGAAGTGGAGGAAGTGGAGGTAGTGGAGGAAGTGGACGAAGTTGACGAAGTGGAGGAAGGCGAGGAAGTGGACGAAGTGGAGGAAGTGGAGGAAGTGGACGAAGTGCAGGAAGTGAAGGAAGTGCACGAAGTTGACGAAGTGGTCCACTTCATCCATTTCCTCCACTTCTACTACTTCCTCCACTTCCTCCACTTCCTCCACTTCTTCCACTTCGTCCACTTCGTTCATGTCTTCTTCCGCTTCGTCCATTTCCTCCACTTTGTCCACTTCCTCCACTTCCTCCACTTCGTCCACTTTCTCCACTTCCTCAACTTCGTCCACTTCCTCCACATCCTCCACTTCCTCCATTACCTCCACTTCCTCCACTTCCTCCACTTCAACCACATCCTCCCCTTCCTCCACTTCCTCCACTTCGTCAACTTCGTCCACTTCGTCCACATCTTCTTCTACTTCGTCCACTTTGTCCACTTCCTCCACTTCCTTCAGTTTGTCCACTTCGTTCACTTCCTCCAGTTCCTCCACTTCTTCCACTTCCTCCACTTCCTCCACTTCTTCCACTTCCTCCACTTCTTCCACTTCGTCCACTTCGTCCATTTCATCAACTTTGTACACTTCGTCAACTTGGTCCACTTCATCAACTTCGTCCACTTTGTCCACGTCTTCCACTTCGTCCACGTCTTCTTCCACTTCGTCCACTTCCTCCACTTTGTCCACTTTGTCCACTTCCTCCACTTCCTCCACTTCCTCAACTTCGTCCACTTCCTCAACATCCTCCACTTCCTCCATTACCTCCACTTCCTCCACTTTGACCACATCCTCCCCTTCCTCCACTTCCTCCACTTTGTCCACTTCCTGCACTTCCTCCACTTGCTCCACTTCCTCCACTTCCTCCACTTCCACCACGTCCTCCATTTCCTCCACTTCCTCCACCTCCTCTACTTCCTCCACTTCCTCCACTTCCTCCACTTCCTCCACTTCGTCAACTTCGTCCACTTCCTCCACTGCGTCCACTTCCTCCACTACCTCCACTTCGTCCACTTGCACCACTTCCTCCACTTCGTCAACTTCCTCCAACTTTTCCATTACGCCAACTTCGTCTACTTCGTCCACTTCGTCCACTTCCTCAACTTCGTAAAGTTCGTCCACTTCCTCCACATCCTCCACTTCCACTTCATAAATTTGTCATCAAGTTTTTGGCGCCGTTGCTAGGGACTCGTGGTTTAACTAGTTCATTTGTGTGATTATTGATTATCTTTGACTTGAATTTTGAATTTTGAAATTTGAATTTCTGTTTTTATTTTCTATTTTTTTTTTTGGTTTTTATTTTATTTTATTTTATTTTATTTTATTTTATTTTCTGTTTTTATTTTTTTTTCGGTTATTATTTTATTTTTCTGTTTTTATTTTTTCTGTTTTCTATTTTATCTTCTTATCTCTGATTTTATATCTTCTTCTCTATTTTTTTGTGCTAACAAATTTTTCTAGGGACTTGTTCTCTTATGTATGCAGGAAGCAATTCGAACTAGAAGCAAAAAAACCTCGGAACCTCTTCTTGAAGGCTTAGACGAGAGTATACGGAGGAGAAGAATCCGTACATCTAGAGAAATTTTCCCTCCTCCGAAAGATCTCTTACAACCTTCACCACAAGGTTCTTACCATAGCACTGAGGAGATGGAGAATAATAATGCTAGAAGAACTCTTGCAGATTACAGTAATGTAGCTGGACCTCAGCATTTCAATAGCATAGCAAGACCGAGGGTCAATGCAGCTAATATGGAGGTGAAACTGGCATTAATCCAACTGGTTAAGAGTAACCAATTTAATGGGTTGTCTCACGAAAGCCCATAGGAGCACCTCACAACTTTTAATGAGATTTGCAATACAGTGAAGATAAATGGGGTGCCTGACGAAGCAATCAAACTTAGCCTGTTTCCATTCTCATTAGGAGGCAACGCTAAGCTTTGGTTGAACTCTTTTCCAGAAGGGAGCTTTACAGAGTAGGAAGAAGTGGTGACAAAATTCTTGAACAAATACTTTCCACAATCCAAGGTAAATAAAGGAAAGCAAGAGATTTCATCTTTCAGGCAAGGCATGGAGGAATCACTAGGTCATGCATGGGACAGATATAAAAGCCTATTAAGAAAGACTCCCACGCATGGATTTGACGAAGTGGAGGTAGTCTTAATCTTCCTTGGAGGTCTTGGTTCACAAACCAAGATGATGCTTGACGCCTCAGCTGAAGGAAATATCAAATGGAAAACTCTAGAGGAAGCTACAGAAATAATTGAAAACATGACTACTAATGATAATGAGCTGAACAGTGAAAGAGGAGCTCCTATTCAACAAAAAGGAGTTCTACAGTTGCAAACCAATAATGCCTTGCTAGCACAGAACAAGATACTAACTCAACAATTGGAGACTCTCCCAAAAACACTTGCACAACTGCCAAAAGAGTTAAAGACTGTTGCACAGGTTCAACCACAGTTGTGTGAATTATGTGGGGGGTGACCATATCAATGGTCAATGCGCCTTTCCAGCATAAGCTTTAGAGGATGTTAACTTCATGGCCAATCAATTTCCATATCGTCAGGGGAATTTCAATCAAGAGTGGAAACCACACCCAAGCATTGGTCAAGGACAAAGTGGGAAAGCTGGACAAACTGGGCAATTTAACAAGCAACAACAACAACCAACCTTATGGCAACAAATTTCTATACTTAATGAAAGATCAATAAGGATGGAAGAAACTCTTCAGCAATTCATACAGAAAATTGAATCTTCTCAAAAGAGCACTGAAGCTGCTATTAAGAACTTGGAGATTCAAATGGGTCAGATTACTAAGCAGTTGGAAGAAAGACCTGACAAAAATTTTGGGGCTAATACTGAGGTTAACCCTAGGGAAGAAAGTAAAGTGTTGGAGAGTGCAAATGTTGAAACAGTTAAGTTAGACAGAGAGAAAGAAAAAGAAGAGAGAGAAAAGAGAGAAAAAGAAAAAGAAGAGAGAAAAGAGAAAGAAGAGAGAAGAGAGATAAAGAGTGAAGATATTCTTCCTTTTCCAATAAATCATGAGAAACAATTTGATTTTACAGAAATATTGAATATGGTGGATAATGATGTACCTTGGAAGGAGATATTACAACATATTGCAGTTTATACAAAACCTGAGGAAGAAATCTCTACAAAGAAAAGACATAGAGATGATGATACAAAGGAGTATAAAGTTGTTAAAAAGGAGCCATTCCCTCCAAAAGCAAAAGATCCAAGAGGTTTCTCTATTCCATGCACAATAGGGAAGAAAAGGATAAAGAAGGCTTTATTTGATTGAGGATCAAGTGTTAACTTGATACCTTATTCTTTACTTGAGCAGATTGGTGATATTGATGTGAAGCCTATAAAGGTTAATTTAGTAATGGCAGATGGATTCTCAAAGAAGCCCTATGGACTAGCAGAGGATATTATAGTTTGTGTAGGCAAACTACAGTTCTTGGTGGACTTTGTGGTGATGGAGATGGAAACTGAAAAGATACCCATTATTCTCGGAAGACCGTTTATGAAAACGGCTAAAGCCATCATTGATGTGGATGAAGGTGTAGTGGTGCTCCAAGACCGAGAAGAAAGAGTTGTTGTAGATGTCTTCAAAGACGAGAGGCAGATGCAGGAGGAAGAAGCTAGTCATAAAGCTGCATTTCAAGATGTACTCATGACTAGCCCTAAAGATGAAAAGCCCAAGGTCAAAGGTAAACATTGTTTGTTGTTTCAGGTACAGAAAGAAGAATGGGCTTAGGTTGCCCCTTTGCGGAACCCGAGCCCATTAGGGTATTTTTATACCCTAAGTCGCGCCTTGGCTTCTATTTTCAGATTCTTCTCTGCACACACACTCTTACATACTTTTCCAAAGGTTCTCTACAACTTTTCCCTCATTCCTTTTTCAAAAAATCTCCCTTCCACTCACTTTCTCACTAGTTTTCCATTTAAGTTTGGGGTTGGGGAGAGAGCATCATTATTCTTCATAGTTCGAAAGCATTCTCCACTCATCTAGCATCTCCACCCAAGTAAGTCAAGCATTTTTCATTTTAGGGTTTTGAGCATGAATTTGATTGTTGAAGCATGAATTTTTAGGGGTTTTGATTTCTATGCATGATTTAATGAATTAATTGATGTTTGAACCGATTGAACTGAGTGATTTTGATCTAGAAGATTAAAAATTGCATGTGGGTAGAGTTAGGAAAGGTTAGAAGTGCATTTTTCAAAAATCTGCAGAGTCACCGCTCAGGGGTAAATTGCCGGTGAGCAGCACTCTGACCGACATTTTATTTTTGCTTTGTGTACTAGATTGCTGCACTGGTGGCGCTGAGGGGTGATTTTGACCCTCAGCGGTGGTTTATCTTGGAAATAGGGTGTTGTTTGTGGTTTACTAATGATTAACAAGATGTCTTGTGGTTTTGTAATTTGTGTTTGATGTAGGAATGGCATTCTCGTCAAGCAAAAGAGTGAAGACCATGGCATCCAAAAGGAAAGAAAAGGAACCAGAACAACCCCATTCTAGTAGGTTCCTATCTCGCAAACATGAGAAGCACTTCAAGGTGGTCCAAGATAGGAGACTCCTTACGGAGAGGAAAGTTGGAATGATACCTAACTTTGCTCCTCAATTTGGAGAGCAATTGCTGGGAAATGATTGGGGGAAGCTAGCCACATACCCTGCACCAGCCAATATAGCTGTGGTGAAAGAATTTTACACTAATGCCAGGAAGATTGGTGATTATCCGGCTGAGAATTACCTAGGCTATGTGATGACAAATTTATGAACACCGAAAAACGGCGCCACAAACTTGTTTAACAATCGGCAAGTGTGACCTAATCGTATCAAGTAATAAAACTAGGTAAGACCAAGTATTGTTCTCCCAAAGGACTCACGGCCTAGTTAGTTATATGATTTGTTGATTATTTGAGACTTGTAAACAATTGATTGTAGGTTTAAATGCAAAAGACAGTAATTAAACATGTATGCATGAATTTGATCAATGGAAAAGAGGAAAACAAACACTTTAATGAATTAAATGGATGAGTATGTTGTTGGGGTTATCAATTTCATCTTGTTCACTCTCATATACTTTAGGAATTCATCATTCTTTTCATCAATTGCTAATGCCACTCTCTAAATCACCTTGCAAGAAGGCCTATCCTTAATTACGAGTTCATACAATTCCTAGCATTCCTAATAATTAGTTCTGAAGTGCAGGAGCTTAAAGGCAACCAATATGCTATTGGGAGAAATTCCCCGGATCTAGATTTCCCCGTACGCTCCCATATCGACAAAATCAATAATCATGGCAATGAATGAGTTAAACAAAGCAAGCATTAAGCAAAGAGGAAAATCCCTAACTAAAGATGAAAGAAAGCATAAGTCTTAAAATAAGATGTTAAAACAAATTCCATATATGAGAGTTTAACAAGACTACATTGATTCCCCAACAACAATACAAGGTTTAGTTCACCATATTCATGGTGAAACTAGATGAACAATAATGAATGAAAGAAAGATAGAACCCTAGAAAGAGGAGGAGGTAGCCTGAGCATCCAAGATCTTCCTTCAAGGGGTGGAAAAGAGAGTGTTTGCTTCGTCTCTGCCAAAGATACAAACCCTAGGACGTCCTAAAGCTTATATACTATTCTAAAATATACAGAAAATTAGGCCCAAGCCCAAAATAGTGCCGCTCAGCGGTAAACTATCGCTCAACGGTAAACTACTGCTCAGCGGTAAGTGCGTGAGTTGTTTTCCTCCCCTCAACGGCCTTTTCACCCCTCAGCGGAGCCAACGTGGGTTCCTGAGTGCCGCTCAGCGGAAATAAGAGAGCTGGACAGGTTTATGCTTGATTTCAGTGTTCAATGTAGGTTTTAAGGTGAATTTGGTGAAACAAGTGAAGAAGGATAGAGATGGAATCAGAAAAGAACTCAAAAAGTGCAAAAGAAGAGAAGCCGCAAGTACCGCTCAGTGCCAGTTTACCGCTGAGTGGCACTCAGGAACACCCGTTGGCTCCGCTGAGGGGTGAAAGTGCAGTTGAGGGGAGAATTGACTACGCGCTGGTACCGCTGAGCGGTGGTCTTTTGGGCTTAGGCCCACTTTTCTGTAATATTTCAAATAGTATATAAGCTTTAAGACGTCCTAGGGTTTGTATCTTTGGCTGGAGACAAAGCAAACACTCACTTTTCCACCCCTTGGAGGAAGATCTTGGATGCTTAGGCTACCTACTCATCTTTCTAGGGTTCTATTTTTCATTCTTTCATCATTGTTCATCTAGTTTCACCATGAATATGGTGAACTAAACCTTGTATTGTTGTTGGGGAATCAATGTAATCTTTTGAAGCTCTCATATATGGAATTTGTGTTTAAACATCTTATTTTGAGATACATGCTTTATTTCATCATTAGTTAGGGTTTTTCGTCTTTGCTCAAAGCATGCATTGTTCAACTCATTCGATGTCATGATAATTGATTTTGCCGGTATGGGAACGTACGGGAAAATCTAGATCCGGGGAAATTCTCCCAATAGCATATTGTCTAGACATAGGAATATAACGGTTGGTTGCTTTTAAAGCTTCTATGCTTCAGAATTAATTATTAGGGATGCTAGGAATTGTATGAATTCGTAATTAAGGATAGGCCTTCTTGCAAGGTGATTTAGAGAGTGGCATTAACATTGATGAAAAGAATGATGAATTCCTAAAAGTATATGAGAGTGGATAAGATGAAATTGATAACCCCAACAACATACTAATCCATCTAATTCGTTCAAGTGTTTGTTTCCCTCGTTTTCCATTGATCAAACTCATGCATACATGTTTACTTATTGTCTTTTGCATTTGAAACATATAATCAATTGTTCACAAGTCGTAAATAATCAACAAATCATATAACTAACTAGGCCGTCAGTCCTTTGGGAGAACAATACTTGGTCTTACCGAGTTTATTACTTGATACGATTCGGTCATACTTGGCGCCGTTTTTCGGTGTTCCTAAATTTGTCATCACTCCACTTCCTCCAGTTCCTCCACTTTCTCCACTTCGTCAACTTCGTCCACTTCGTCCACATCTTCTTCCACTTCGTCCACTTTGTCCACTTCTTCCACTTTCTCCACTTCCTCCAGTTTGTCCACTTCGTTCACTTCCTCCACTTCCTCCACTTCTTCCACTTCCTCCACTTCCTCCACTTCTTCCACTTCTTCCACATCCTCCACTTCCTCCACTTCATCCACTTCGTCCACTTCTTCCACTTCGTCCACTTCGTCCATTTCGTCAACTTCGTCCACTTCCTCAACTTGGTCCAATTCGTCCACCTCTTCCACTTCGTCCACGTCTTCCTCCACTTCGTCCACTTCCTCCACTTTGTCCACTTCATCCACTTTGTCCACTTCCTCCACTTCCTCCACTTCCTCCACTTCCTCCACTTCCTCCACTTTCTCCACTTCCTCAACTTCGTCCACTTCCTCCACATCCTCCACTTCCTCCATTCCTCCACTTCCTCCATTATCTCCATTACCTCCATTTCCTCCACTTCGTCCTCTTCGACCACATCCTCCCCTTCCTTCACTTCCTCCACTTCGTCAACTTCATCCACTTCGTCCACATCTTCTTCCACTTCGTCCACTTTGTCAACTTCTTCCACTTCCTCCACCTCCTCCAGTTTGTCCACTTCGTTCACTTCCTCCACTTCTTCCACTTCCTCCACTTCCTCCACTTCTTCCACTTCCTCCACTTCCTCCACTTCATCCACTTCCTCCACTTCTTCTACTTCGTCCATTTTTTCAACTTCGTCCACTTTGTCCATTTCCTCCACTTTGTCCACTTCCTCCACTTCCTCCACTTTCTCCACTTCCTCAACTTCCTCAACTTCCTCCACTTCCTCCACATCCTTCACTTCCTCCACTACCTCCACTTCCTCCACTTCGACCACATCCTCCCCTTTCTGCACTTCCTCCACTTCCTCCACTTCCCCCACTTCCTCTACTTCGTCCACTTCATGCACTTCCTCCACTTCGTCCACTTCCTCCCCTTCCTCAACTTCCTCCACTTCCACTACTTCCTCCACATCCTCCACCTCCTCCACTTCCTCCACTTCCTCCACTTCCTCCACTTCCTCCACTTCGTCAACTTCGTCTACTTCGTCCACTTTATCCACTTCCTCCACTACCTCCACTTCGTCCACTTCCACCACTTGCTCCACTTCCTCCACTTCGTCCACTTCCTCAACTTCCTCCGCTTCGTCCACTTCATCCACTTTGTCAACTTCGTCCATTTCCTTGACTTCCTCCACTTCCTCCACTTCCTCCACATCATCCACTTTGTCCACTTCCTCCATTTCCTCCACTTCGTCCTCTTCGTCCAATTCCTCCCCTTCCTCCATTTCCTCCACTTCCTCCACTTCCTCCACTTCCTCCACTTCTTCCAATTCGTACACTTCGTCCACTTCCTCCCCTACCTCCACTTTGTCGAATTCTTCCACTTCGTCCACGTCTTCTTCCACTTCGTCCACTTTGTCCACTTCGTCCACTTCCTCCACTTGCTCCACTTCCTCAACTTCGGCCGCCTCGTCCACTTCCTACACTTCCTCCACTTCGTCCAATTCCTCCCCTTCCTCCCCTTCCTCCACTTCCACCATTTCCTCCACTTCCTTTAGTTCCTCCACTTCCTCCTCTTCCTCCACTTCCTCTAGTTCCTCCATTTCCTCCACTTCCTGCACTTCCTCCACTTCGTCAACATCCTCCACTTCCTTCACTTGCTCCACTTCCTCCACTTCGTGCACGTCTTCTTCCATTTCGTCCACCTTGTCCACTTCCTCCACTTCCTCCATTTCCTCCACCTCGTCCACTTCGACCACTTCCTCCATGATGAGAGGGTCGCACCTCACACAAAAATTGATTGCAAAATTAATGCAGTACAGTACTAGGAAGTGACTCCTAGGTCGTCTCTCAAGGACCAATCTTGTGGTTCAGTTAATAGGTCGAACACGTAGTGGGGGGGCGGGGTTTGAAAGTGTTTTTACATGGAGAGAATTGAGACATCTAATTTTAGGGTTTTTTTGTTTCTTTTTTTTTCATTTTTTTTTTCATTTTTTTTTTCATTTTTTTTCTTTTCTAGGTTGTTTTTGTTGTGTCTTGTGTACAGTTTTGCATGTTTCTCATAATTTTTGGATTTTGTTTAAGTTGTAGACTTGTCTTTGACTTCATTGATACTTTTTTACAAGGAAAATTAAATTAAATTTTCCTAGCACTATACTGCATTCTTTTATGCAATCAACTTTTGTGTGAGGTGCGACCCTCTCATCAAAATGGCGCCGTTGCACCTCACACAAAAGTTGATTGCATAAAAGAATGCAGTATGGTGCTAGGAAGTGACTCCTAGGTCGTATCTCAAGGACCAATGTTGTGGTTCAGTTAATAGGTCGAACACGTAGTGGGGGGGGGGGTTTGAAAGTTTTTTTACAAGGAAAATTAAATTAAATTAAAATTGGAGGAAGTTAAAGACAACTAACAAAATTAAAAGCTGAAAGTAGAAAACCGAACGGTGCACTATAAATTGCACAGAAGTAAAAACCGTACGGTAATAACATTGAGACCGAACGGCCGCTAAAGACCGAGCGTCCTGACAAGGAACAAGATGAGCCGAACGTCACAGAGCAACGATAATAAAAAGTAGAACAAAGAAATGGACGAACGACCTCTAACAGTGAAGTTAGAGACCGAACGGTTGTGCACCTAGGCCGAAGGTCTTGACATGAGACGAACGGTCGCTTACAACAACAAAGAGACCGAACGGTCATACACCGAAGTATGTCCGAACGGTATAGTAAAAACTAAAGCACAAGTAAACACCGATCATTGCAAGCAGAAACCGAATGGCCCTAAGAATGGGCCGAACGGTAAGCATGGAGACCGAACGGCCTCCAAACCAACGAAATAGAAACGCAGGAAAGTCGAGCCGAACGGTTAAAGTAATTTAAACAGCAAGGTAAAGGCCGAACGGCCCTACAGGTGACCGAAAGATATGAACATTAAGACCGAGCTGTCTCTAAACAATAATTATTATAAGCACAAACACAGAAGTCGAACGGTTCTAAAGACTGACCGAACGGTAGACGTAAGCATAAATGAAGGAGTCGTTCGGTCTCTAACAGACCGAACGATATGACAGTAAAGGCAGAAACAGTAAACGTGCAGAATTCAAAACCCAGCAGAAACGCAATTGCAGGAACAGTAAACGCGCATAATGCATAAACGTAATTGCAGTGAATTAGAATGCACAGATTAAACTTAAGCATAAAACGCGAACCCAGAAACACAAACTTGAATGGAAACAGCGACTGAAAGCAAGCATGAACAATAAAATCCTACCATGGCAGCGTGAAAGAGATGATGAACAGTAAAACTTGCAGCACAATGAACAGTAAAAGCGTAAAATGAATAAGGAACTTGTGTGGAGAAACAGATTCAACTAGAAAATTTCAAAGAGACTGAGTTCAATACATGAAAATGCGAAAGAAACCAAAACCTAAACCTCCCCAAAGGGGAGGAAGAAGAAGAGCTCCCTAGTTCTGAAATTGCAAGTGGCGCTCGGAGAGAATTGAGAAATCTAATTTTAGGGTTTTTATATACGCCAAAAGACCAAAATGCCCTTCTAATGGGCTTGCCCTAGTAAATGACCTAAAAAGGGGACCAAAGTCCTAAGCTTTGACCCAAAGACCTTGTTAACCGAAACTACACTCTAACACTGACGTTACCACACTCTTTTAGTCCCAGAATATGATTATTGCTCATAACTTCATCTGACCGTTCGGTCACAACTAGATGGCCGTTCGATAAGCAATGGTCTGCAGGCTCAGGAATTGATCGGTGCAGACTTCCTCAGACCGTTCGGTCATAAGGGGGTCGGACATGTTGTATACCGTTCGGTCGGCATGCTCTACATGTTTTTTTCTGATCATTCGGTGCAACACAGACCGTTCAGTGGATGAAATGCAGCATGTTCAGTAGAGGCTTCCAGCAGTGCTTTCTCAACTTGTTCGGTAGTAACTTTGGCAGAACGTTCGGTGACGCTCGGATTGTAGTGGTCGGCCTAAGTGCACGATTCAACAGACCGCTCGGTACTCATTCATCGCCCGTTCGGCCAAGTCATCAGAAGACCGTTCGGTCATGACTCTCAGATTCGATGACCGTTCGGTATTGAACAGACCGTTCAGCCAAGCCTAGGTGTGCACTAAGTTTTTCAAACAGTGAGTGCCCGTTTGCTTTTTCTTTCCAGCCGTGCTTCCAAAAATCCTGGACGCTTGAGTGCACCGTTTCAGCAAAATCAATCCCGCTTCCTCCACCAACGTATCATCAGCCATAACCTTCCATTCTCTCCGTCCGTGTACGTGGCCTCTTCTTCCAAAATGCTAAAAGAAAAACATCCAAAATGAAGCACCTCGCTGCTGCTCCCTAAGCCTTGCTGGACTGAAGAAATGAGTGACCATCATCAACGCCTCTCTCCAGCAAGCTGGACTTTTCCGTGTGCTCCCATGCCTGGGCTGGAACGTTCTCATGGACCACCGCATGCTCTCTTCTTTCCAAGCACACATTTATCATTTAACCTTCAAATGTCCCAAATTATATTTCCAAAATTTTTCCTGAAATCAATAATGCAAATAATAGCCTCAGATAATTCAAATTAATTAAAATAAGAATTTCTGATGAAATTAAGCACAATTGGCAAAAACGGAAAAATACCGGACATTTAAGCACAACTCCCTGATTAATTCTAGCACACTAAACTAAGTGAAGTGAATAAAATATTGACTCATCAAAATAGACCACACTTAGTCTTTTGCACTCCTGGGCAAAATCAAGACGCAAATCAAGGAATAGTTCAGAGGACATCCAGGGAAGTGACACAACTCAGCACACAGAAAACAAAGACTAACAATGACAGAAACAGAATTACACAGTTCTCAAGGAATCTGGACCAAGAAAGGAAGTAGACAATATCCAACACAGAATCAATCAGAGAAAGCAGATACTCATGAAATCATCCAAGCAATTCAAGACATGGCAAAATGATCAATCAGCTCAAGAGGTGAATCAAAAGTAACAAAACCTCACAGATGCACTATCAGTGTTTCTCTCAAGTGTATAAGGTAAAGAATTTCAACTCAATGCATTCAAGAAAGCAAACAACAACAGACTTGGCAAGACTCGAATATCAACACTCAAAACATATGCATGTTCAAATCAAAAGGTCTTTTGTGGGTGAAACGGGGCCAAGGACAAGGGAGGATAGATATGGATGAGAAGCTACAAACCAAAAGAAATAGAGGAGCAATGGGGAACAAGTGTAGACATAGTCAAACACACCCAAACCTCTAATTCAAACCTCTTCTTGACTTCATTATTCACAATTATTGACAATTTTTTCATTTTTTACTGTTTTTCTACTCTTTTTTTTCATCCTGTCTCTTTTCTTTACTCTATTCAGCACACAATTTCAAGAGACAAGATACACCACATATTTACAAAAACAAAACAAGAGGAGGAACTAACTAGCCAACTCATCAGAATCCCCAAGGAGACCACACTTGTTCCCAAAACACTTCCAAAGCTCCAAAATTCCCTAAGATTAAGGTAATCATGGTTTTTCACTTAGGGCTAGTGTATGAACTTCAAAACAGAGAAATGAGGAAAGTATAGGCTCAAAAGGGGTTTTCAAAGGATCAGAACAAGGTGAGCTTATTTGGCTAGAGAGGCTCAAGAACAAAATTGCCTTCATCACTTCCAAACATGCATATCAATCAAGAGTTATCAACAAGAGTCAAGCCAAGGCATATGCGCAAGCAATCAAGAGACATATCACACACAAGAAAGAACATAAAGTGGCTCAAATCTCACACAGGGTAATTGTCACAATCAATTCAACCTCTCAAACATCATAATCATCTTCCCAAGCAAAGTAAAGCAAGGATTTCAAGCCAATAAGTATCAATCAAGTGAAGTGAAAAACAAGTCTACAACTTAAACAAAATCCAGCAAGCAAGAGAAACATGCAAAACTGTACATAAGACACGACAAAAATAACCTAGAAAAGAAAAAATTTAACCAAGAAAACAAAAACTAACAAAGAAAAATCAGAATCTCCCCCAATAGACCACACTTAAACTACACAGTGTCCTCAATGTGTCATAAGCATAAGATCAGAAATTAAATCAGTCAACAGATCATGGTCAAGTGCAATAAAAGTAGGAAAAGGGGGAGAAGAGAGAAAGAAAACTCCCTTGGTCATGGTGGCAGTTGTCAATCTTGGACTTGTAGGGAGATGTCTTCCACCATTGGATCCAACAAAGAAGTTTTGAGGAAGAACTGCTTCATCCTCCATATTTGATCGAGCAGGGAAATGTCTTCCACAGCTGGATCTAAGAAGCAAAGATTGTTGATGAGCGGGTTCAGCCGGTGTCTATTGATCTTCAAACTGTTGTGTATGTGAGCACCTTTGTCTTCAATAGTGGGTGTTTGTTGATTAAATCCGTGTGTACCTCCTGCAACATGGTTAGTGCAATGTGGCTCTACAGAAATTACATGCAGGGGTATAACACCCAATCCCAGTGTAACAGGCTGAACCTCAAATATACTCTCAGAACATGAATCACTTTCAAATTCAGAAACAATATCAACCACAGACTCAGATTCATGTTCAGTGCATGGAGAATAAACATATGAATTTGATATCAAAAATTGGTTCTCATCATGCAGAGAGGGAGAATTAAAAACATGCTCAACAACAATATGATTATCAGTAACATACCTGTCAACAGCATAATCATCAACAACATAGTCAAAATTAGGTATGTTTACCTCCACTTCCTTGAAGATTGGTAGAGTGTGGGAAAATGAAGGTGGTCTACCTGGTTCAGAATTACTGCTTATTTTTGCCTGTTCCTTAAGATCTTTATCAGTCTCCTCAGATGCAAGAGTAGGGACATTTGAAGGTGGGAAAGTATGTGGCGCAGTAGTAAGTTCATAACTCTGCTCCCCATCTTCTATGTGGATGACACTAACATCATCAGGAATCAGAACAGTCTGAAATGGTGATTCCTCTAAATCTTGAGACTGTTCCTCATTGAGTTGAGTGGTCATCTTCCCTATCTGATTGCTCAAACATTGAAGGTGTGCTCTGTTCTCTTGCTGAAACTAAAGGTTCTGCATGGTCATTTGCTCCAACAACTCCTGCAATGTAGGCTCAGAAGTAGAAGGCGGAGGATTTATTTGGGCAAGAGCATCATACTGCTGACTCTCGTATTGTTGGACTGGTGGAGACATAAAAGTACTCTGGAATGGTGGTTCTTAATAATGATGTTGTGGAGTACTATGCCATCCCAGGTTAGGATCATTCCATCCAGGATCGTTGTTGTAACCATACTGCACAGGGGAGAATTTGCTCAGAAACTGATGCTCAAGATATCCCCAATCGGTAACGGATCTTAGAGGAAGAGAGTCTTTCCAATCCTTAGCTGCTCCTTGTAATGAATGCGGAAATGCCCCCAAGAAAATGTGATCAAGAGGGACATGTGGAGGCTTCAGTGAAGAGCACATGATGTGGAACTCCTCCAAATGTCTATGTGGGCATTCCCCTGCAAAACCATGAAACTTAGGCAGCAGATTGATGGACAAATTTATGAACACCAAAATATGATGTCACAAACTTGTTTTTCAATCGGCAAGTGTGACCGAATCGTTCAAGTAATAAACTTGGTAAGACCAAGTATCGTTCTTCCCAAATGACTCATGGCCTAGTTTAGTTGTGTGGTTTCTTGATTAGCTAAGACTTAAAGACGAAATATTTGGATTTTATATGCAAAAGACGAAAATTAAATATGTATGCATCAAGTTTTGATCAATGGCAAAAGCAAAAGATAAACACTTTCAATGAAATAGATGTATGAATATGTTGTTGGGGGTCAATTTCATCTTATCCACTCTCATATATTTTAGGAATTCAACATTCAAATCATCATTGTTAATGCCACTCTCCAAAGTACCTTTCAAGAAGGCTTCTCCCTAATCACGAGTTCATACAATTCCTAGCATTCCTAATGATCAGTTCATAAGTGCAGGAGCTTAACGACAACCAATATAATATTGGGAGAAATTCCCCGGATCTAGACTTCGTCGTACGCGCCCGTATCGACAAAACCAATAATCATGCATCGAATGAGTTAAACAATGCAAGCATTACGCAAAGAGGAAAAACCCTAACTAATGATGAAAGAAAGCATAGATCTTAAATAAAAGATGTAAAAACAAATTCCATATATGAGAGCTTCAAAAGATTACATTGATTCCCCAACAAACATACAAGGTTTAGTTCACCACATTCATAGTGAACCTAGATGAACAATAATGAAAGAATGAAAGAGATAGAAAAACCCGAGAAAGAGAAGAGGAGAGCTGTCACCATCTCCCAGTCCACCCCAAGGGGTGGAAGAGAGAGTGTTTGCTTCGTTTCTGCCAAAGATACAAACCCTAGGAAACCTTAAAGCTTATATATTATTCGTAAATTACAGAAAATTAGGTCCAAGCCCATTAAAGTTCCAAAAAAACAGTCCAAGCCCATTTAGAATGCCGCTCAGCGGTATTTTACCGCTGAGCGGTACTAGCGGTTGATCCATTTTGCCCCCCCAGCTGCTGTTTTTTGGCACTTATGTTTGTTGGGGAATCAATGTAATCTTGTGAAACTCTCATATATGGAATTTGTTTTTACATCTTTCAATTAAGACTTATGCTTTCTTTTCATCATTAGATAGGGTTTTTCCTCTTTGCTTAATGCTTGCATTGTTTAACTCATTCGATGCATGATTATTGGTTTTGTCGATACGGGCACGTACGGGGAAGTCTAGATCCGGGGAATTTCTCCCAATATGATATTGGTTGTCGTTAAGCTCCTGCACTTATGAACTGATCATTAGGAATGGTAGGAATTGTATGAACTCGTGATTAGGGAGAAGCCTTCTAGAAAGGTACTTTAGAGAGTGGCATTAACAATGATGATTTGAATGTTGAATTCCTAAAATATATGAGAGTGGATAAGATGAAATTGACCCCCAACAACATATTCATACATTAATATCATTGAAAGTGTTTATCTTTTGCTTTTTGCCATTGATCAAAACTTCATGCATACATGTTTATTTTCTGTCTTGCATATTAAACTCCAAATATTCCGTCTGTAAGTCTTAGCTAATCAAGAAACCACATAACTAAACTAGGCCGTGAGTCCTTTGGGAAGAACGATACTTGGTCTTACCAAGTTTATTACTTGAACGATTCGGTCATACTTGTCGATTGAAAAACAAGTTTGTGACATCATATTTTGGTGTTCATAAATTTGTCCATCAACCACATAACTAAACTAGGCCGTGAGTCCTTTGGGAAGAACGATACTTGGTCTTACCAAGTTTATTACTTGAACGATTCGGTCATACTTGCCGATTGAAAAACAAGTTTGTGACATCATAATTTGGTGTTCATAAATTTGTCCATCAATGCAAAACAAGCAATTGATTCAATCATAGAAAACCTGGGCAAAAGCATTCATACTTTCAAAGTAATAGCATTCAACAATAACAACTCTGGAGCTCAAAACCTCACATATAAGCTCATTCACATTTGACATACACATCCTGCTTAATTTCACAATCACAATGATGATATCCTGCATTTGTTGACAAAGCTTGTGAATCACCTGTATAAGCATTTTAATGTGCACATCATCTCAACATCAATCAATCAATAAGCATCATTCAGTATTACTTATCACACAATCATAGTTAATAGCAAACCGTCATCAAACCAGGTGTTCAATAGAGTACATCAAACCCTAATCTAAAAACAAAAACAAATAAGTTCAGAAAACTTAAACCACAATAGCATAATCATATGATAGCATTTATCAGTAAATGCTATCTCAGCTCCTCATCAGTCTGAGCTGTCCTCTATATCTTCTTCTTCTTCCTCATCTTCAGCATCTTCAAAAGCATCATCATCATCAGCTTCATCTTCTTCCATCTCTTTAGCTGAAGCTTTAGCTGCTCCAGCTCCTCCTCCATGCACTAGTTCTTCTGGCCAAGCTACCACATTATGGAATTCATCCATAGTCCACCTGTGGTCTGGAGGTGTATCATACATCCCCACAATCATCTCAGCAGTAGCCACCTACCCTCTATGAATGGACTGCAACTGAGCACCTATAAGAGACATATACATATCCCTCATCTGGAATGGTTCTGCTTCATGTGCATCAGCAGATGTCTGGCTTTGTGCTGGCCCTCTCTCTCTACGAGCCCGGCGTGGTGGAACTGGCTGAGCTGCATCCTCACCTCCACAGTACTGTCTGTAATAGGCCTCATCAATAGCTTTTCTCGGCCTCTCAAATGGTGGAGCAGAAGTGTCCACCCCAGCTATCTTGTAAAGGTGCGTGATCAAAGAAGGATGTCCTAGTGGTGCTTTGTTGTTTGAAGTATTGGCGCACACACTAATCTCATCAGCTATCACCTGCCCAATATTAACATTCAAGTTTCTGATAGCACAGTAAATGAAGAATGCCCTGCTGAGAGTAATATCTGACACATGTGAACATGGCTGAATGTTGGCATGAGAAAACGCCATCCAATACTTTGCAAGAGGAGTCAAATCCGTCCTCCTAATGTTAACCACTGAGCCAGATCTATTCCTTTGGAAGTGTCCTCCAGGTATACACAATACTCTCTCCACATCCTCATAATCAGCACCTTCCTCCATGCAAAGAGCAAACTGACACTGCTCACCAGCCCATATGATGAACCAATATTTTCCTCACTTCACTTAGTTTAATGTGCTAGAATTAGTCGGGGAATTATGCTTAAACGTCCGGTATTTTCCTGTTTTTCCTAATTGTGCTTAATTTGATCGGAAATTCTTATTTTAACTAATTTGAATTATCTGAGCTTATTGTTTTGCATTATTAATTATGGGAAAATTTTGGATAACTTTTTGGGACATTAGAAAGCTAAATGAGAAATGGAAATTGAGCCAATGCATCTTAGCCATTTTTATTTTTCGCTGGCTGCCGCGTGAATGTTGTGTCAACTTGTGTGTCTTCGTTTGAGTTCAATTCTTATCCGTTTTCCATGCAATTTTTTTTCATAGTTTCGTCTGGATGTCTATTTTAACATATAGTTTTTACTTTGTTCAAGTTCATTCTGTGCTGTTCCCAGTATTTATTTTACTCTCATATGTCAGTCCAGTGATTACTGCTGTTTGTGTCAACTTGTGTGTCTTCGTTTGAGTTCAATTCTTATCCGTTTTCCATGCAATTTTTTTTCATAGTTTCGTATGGATGTCTATTTTAACGTATAGTTTTTACTTTGTTCAAATTCGTTCTGTCTTGTTCCCAGTATTTATTTTACTCTCATATGTCAGTCCAGTGATTACTGTTTGAGTGATTTCTAATCTGTTTGCATTGTTTGCTTGCTGTTTAGTAATTGTGGTGGCTGGAATTGATATTTGGACAGTGCTAAAACCTCCCAACACTCTTAAACAAGGCATACAACAACTTGGCTTTATTGAATAGCAAAGAAAAAAAAAAAGAGCAACCACATGCACATCACGGCCCACATGGAAAGCTTTTGGATTTTTAAAATTTGAAAGAGGAGTTGGCACACATGATGGAGAGTCTAGCTGCCACCTAAGACATGGACATTAAAGAAAAGGACTTTGGCATTTAGTGGGAGGCAGCCTATGGTATTTCACGTCCAGCAAGAGGGGCCCATGGAGGAGTCCAACATCACAAAAAGGAGAGTTATTTTTGGTGCTGCCCAGACACACGAGAAAAGGCTGCCACCGTTTGGAAGGAAACTCCTCCAAATTGCTGCCACACTGGTGCACGGACAACAGCAGGCCTTCACACACGGCCGAGAGGCAGCCAAGGACACTGGATGAATGAAGGGGTGTCAAAAGCAAGGGTCCAGCGAGAGAGGGCTGCACCTTCACGCCCACGGTCCAGCAGAGGAGGTGCAGGTTTTTGTAGGGCAGCCGCCACCTGGGGAGTCTCTCCTCTCGGATTTTTGGCTCTCAACAGTTCTGAGTGTTCCATTTTTTCATCTTCTTCTTCTATGAGAGAAAAATGTAAGAGTGCAGACAACATGGCTGGAGAATGAAAGAAGAAATGGTACACGGCCGAGAGGCTTGACAGAAGAAAATTTAGAGATGATCCTAAGTAGAAAAATACCACATTCAGAGAGCTGGAAGAAGGAAGCAAACTGATGTTACGTTTGGGAAGGAAGCACACGGCCAAGAGGCAGCAGCTACCACTTGTTTGTTCCTTTTACTTTGAGTATTTTTACTTCAAGAGAACTGTACAATATTTCTGATGATGAATGAATTGGATGTTGTTTATTCCTCTTGTTGAATCAGTATTGCATCTTTTCATTTGGATTTATGCACTATTTTATAATCTCTTCTAGCATTCTGTCATTTGTGGAAAAAGGGTACACGGTCTTGTGTGGAACCTTAGAGAGAGTTCATTTATTTTGGTTTAGAAGTAGAGTAGCACTTTGTCGTCACCTAGCAGTAGAAAATAAACTCAAAAAGAAAAGTTGTTTATTTGAGAAAGAGCTCTCGGTGTAGTGGAGAAGAGAACCATGTTCAACCTTGGAGGTGTTGATTTGTTTTTGCTGGTTTTCTTTGTTGGAAGTAAGCACAAGTAGAGAGGAGGAGAAGGATTTCTTACGAAGAGGAGAAGATAGTTTTGGTGAGAATAGAATGATGATTGAAAATGGAGAAAAAAAAAGTAAATGGTTGGAATGAAGGCATAAGTGGACGGCACTTTGGAATGGAACGTTGGTTTCCAGTAGCAAAGAGAGGAAGCACATATCTTATCTAGAAGATAGAAATTCATTTATGTATGAGGAGTGTGCAGCTGCTGCCATGTGTACAAGAATCCACTTACGGTTGATGCACATCTTGTAATGTTGAATTTTCAATTTAGTTTTCCTTTTTCTTTTGTTCATCTACAATTTTAATTTAATGCATTAATTTAATTTACTGTTTCTGAAATGTAATTTCTGTTTTACTGTTTTTATTTTACTGCAGTAATTTTAATTCTGTTTTTAATATTCTACTGTTTTTACTGTTTTCTGTATTTACTGTTTTCTGTATTTTATGCTTTTCTGTATTTTCGTTTTTACTGTTCCAAATTTATTTTCACTGTTTCATGTAACTGTATTTTCGTTTTTTTTTACTGTTTTAATTTCGTTTTACTGTTTTGAATTTTATTTCAACGCTTTTAAATTTTACCGCAACCAAAAAAATCACAAACCCCCCCTTTTCCGTGTGTGAACTGAGACTGAACCGCAATATTGGTCCTTGTGAGACGACCTAGGAGTCACTTCCTAGCACTATACTGCATTCTTTTATGCATAACTTTTGTGGGAGGTGCGACCCTCTCATCACCATACAGTGTCCAGGAAGTTATTAATAGAATCAGGATCATACATGATAGCATGGCCTCTGACATAGCCCAAATAATTCTCAGCTGGATAATCACCAATCTTCTTTGCATTGGTGTAACATTCCTTTACCACAGCTATGTTGGCAGGTGCAGGATAAGTGGCTAGCTTTCCCCAGTCATTCCCTAAAACTTGCTCTCCAAATTGAGGAGCAAAGTTAGGTATCATTCCAACCTTTCTCTCCATTAGAAGTCTCCTGTCCTGAACCACTTTAAAGTGCTTCTCATGTTTCCTAGAGAGGAACCTGCTAGAGTGGGGTTGCTCTGGTTCCTTTTCCTTTCTCTTGGTTGCCATAGTTTTCAATCTTTTTCCTGAAGAGGATGTCATTTCTACATTCAAAACACAAATACAAAACCACAGAACATGATGTTAATCATTAGTAAAACACAAAACACAACTCCTTTCGAAGCTAAACCACCGCTGAGGGCCAGAATTTCCCCTCATCGCCACCAGTACCACATTCTAGATCACAAAAAACCAGAAAAACCAAATCTGGCAGAGTGCCGCTCAGCGGCAGTTTACCCCTCAGCGGTAACTCTGCAGATTTTTGAAAAACTTGTTTTAAAGCTTTCCTAACTCCACTCAAATGCAATTTTCAGTTTTCCAGTTCATAATCATGCAGTTTAATCGGTTCAAACATCAAATATATCATCAAATCATGCATAGAAATCAAAACCCCTAAATATTCATGCTTTGACAATCACATTCAAATTCAAGAACCCTAAAATGAACAAAATGCATTTTACTTACTTGGGTGGAGATACTAGATGCAATAAGAATGCTTCCAAGCTAGAATGCTCTCTTCCAACCCCAAACTTTGATGACACACTAGTGAACAAGTGAGTGGAAGAGAAATTTTCTAAAGAGGAAAGAGTGAAAATATGTGGAAAACCTTGGAGAAGGTATGTGAGGGTGTTGGTGCAGAGAAAAATCTGAAAGTGTGAGCAAGTGCGCAGCTTAGGGTTTAAAAATACCCTAATGGGCTCAGGTCCCGCTAAGGGGAACTAAAGCCCATTCTGCGAGAGTACCCCTCAGCGGTAAATTATCGCTCAGCGGCACTTTCGTGATGTGCTCTTCTCCTTCTTTTCTTAACCTACGTGCCTCCCATACATGCCCCTCACTGGTTCCCTGCAATTCAATGTTAAAAATGTTTATGCAAACCCTAACTAAAATAAACAAACAGAAATATTCAATCAACTGGGTTGCCTCCCAGGTAGCGCTTGCTTAACGTCACGAGCCTGACCCAAAATCCACCAACACCCATCAGTAGGTGCAAAATTTTTTTACCAACACCCATCAGTAGGTGTTACAACCCTAGTATCCTTCAGTAGATACTTAACCACCTTAGCATCCTTCAGTAGATGCTATTTCTAACAAAATAATTACAAAAATAATGTTCACAAATTAAAAATTACAAAAACCAAATCAAATGTCTTTAAATCCACTGGGTTGTCTCCCAGCAAGCGCTCTTCTAATGTCATTAGCTTGACCCAATAAAGTTAAAGTTCCATCTTCTTTATAGTTGATGTTGTCATTCCACCAACTCCTCAGCTGTTTCCTTTGAACTGTCTTGGTTCTTCTAGAATATGGAGACTCTATCTCTATCATCTCCTTTTCTTTGAAGCCCTTCACAACCCACAACTTGTTCTTGATTCTTACAGGTGAGCCAAGTTGGAGTCTTCTTTTCTCCCAGTCGCTATGAATTTCTTCTCCTCTTCCAGTCTCTTCTTCCTTAGGTACCTGAAACAACAAACAATGGTTACCTGCAACCTGGGGATTTTCATCTTTATGGCTAGTCATGGGTGCATCTCGAAGTGCAGCTTTATAACTAGCCTCTTCCTCCTTTGCTTGCATCTCATCTTTAAAGACGTCTACCACCACTCTCTCCTCTCTGTCCTGGAGCACCACTATACCTTCATTTACATCAATGATAGCCCTGGCCGTTTTCATAAATGGTCTTCCAAGTATGATAGGTATCTTCTCTGTCTCCATCTTCATCACCACAAAGTCTGCCAAGAACTGAAGTTTGCCAACACAAACTATAATGTCCTCTACAATCCCACATGGCTCCTTTGAAGATCCATCGGCCATTACTATTTTAACCTTTGCAGGTTTCACTTTCACATTGCCGATTTGCTCCAGTAAAGAATGAGGTATCAAATTAACACTTGAACCTAAATCAAGGAGAGCTTTCTTTACCTTTTTCTTCCCTATGGTACAAGGGATAGAAAAACTGCCTGGATCTGATGCTTTAGGGGGGAATGGCTCTTTTTTAACAGTTATACATTTCTTTGCTTCATCACCTCTACGTCTTTTCTTCGTAGAGATGTTCTCATCAGATTTTGTGTAAACTGTGATTTTCTATAGAATCTGCTCCCAAGGTGCATCATTATCCAACATCTTGAATAATTCTGTGAAATCCAATTGTTTCTCTTGATTTATTGGAAAAGGAAAAGTATTTTTGCTCTCTATTTCTCTTCTTTCTTCTGTTTCTCCTTCTTCTAACTCAATTATCTCTTCATTCACACTCTTTACCACCTTGCACTCTTCTCTGGGGTTAACCTCAGTATTAGCCCCAAAATTTCTATTTGGTCTTTCTTCCAATTGCTTGGTAATCTGACCCATTTGAATCTCCAAATTCTTTATAGCAGCTTCAGTGCTCTTTTGAGAAGATTCAGTTTTCTGTATGAATTGCTGAAGAGTTTCTTCCAACCTTGTTGATCTTTCATTAACCATAGATAACTGTTGCCAAAAGGTTGGTTGCTGCTGCTGCTTATTATATTGATTAGCTTGCCCAGTTTGTCCTTGACCAATGCTTGGATGTGGTTTCCACCCTTGATTGTAATTCCCTTGACGGTATGGAAATTGATTAGCCATGAAATTAACATCCTCCACGGCTTCCACTGGAAAAGCACATTGACCATTGATATGGTCACCTCCACATAATTCGCACAACTGGGTTTGTACCTGTGCAGCAGTTTTCAACTCTTTAGGTAATTGTGCAAGAGTTTTAGTCAGAGTCTCCAGCTATTGAGTTAGAATTTTATTTTGAGCTAGCAAGGCATCATGTGTTTGTAATTGAAGAACCCCTTTTTGTTGCATAGGAGCTCCTCTCTCACTGTGCAGTTCATTATCACTAGTAGCCATGTTGTCAATGATTTCTGTACCTTCCTCTGGAGTTTTCCATTTGATATTTCCTCCTGCTGAGGCGTCAAGCATCATCTTGGTTTGTGAACCAAGACCTCCAAGGAAAGTTAAGACTACTTCCTGTTCTTCAAAGCCATGCGTGGGTGTTTTTCTTAGTAGACTTTTGTATCTATCCCATGCATGCCCTAGTGATTCTTCCATGCCCTGCTTAAATGAAGATATCTCTTGCTTTCCTTTTGTCACCTTTGATTGTGGAAAGTACTTGTTCAAAAACTTTGTTACCACTGCTTCCCACTCTGTGAAACTTCCTTCTGGGAAAGAATTCAACCAAAGCTTAGCATTGCCTCCCAATGAGAAAGGAAATAAACTAAGTTTGATCGCTTCATCTGGCACCCCATTAATTTTGACTGTGTTGCAAATTTCATTGAATGTAGTAAGGTGCTCATATGGGCTTTCATGAGATAACCCATTAAATTGATTACTTTTCACCAGTTGGATCAGTGCTGGTTTGACCTCCATATTGACTGCATTGACTCTAGGTCTAGCTATGCTGTTAAAATGCTGAGGTCCAACTATATTGGTGTAATCAGCAAGAGTTCTTCTGATATTATTGTTCTCCATATTTTCTGTGCTATGAACAGAACCTTGTGGTGATGGTTGCAACAGAGTTTCCGGAGGAGGAAAAAGTTCTCTAGATGTTCGGATTCTTCTCCTTCGTCTATTGTCTTCTAATCCTTCAAGCAGAGGTTCTGTTGTTTTCTTGTTCCTAGTTCGAATTGCCTCCTGCATACACAAGAACACAAAACCCTAGAAAAGATTTAGTTAGCACAAAAAGATATAGGAGAAAATAAAAACAGAAAATAAAAACAGAAAACAGAAAAACAGAAAACAGATAAATAAAATAAAATCAAATAAAATACAAACTGAAAAATATAAACAGAAAAATAAAATAAAATAAAAAAAATTCGAAATTTAAATTAAAAATAAAAAAAATAAGTCAAAGATAATAAATAATCACACAAATTAACCAGTTAAACCACGAGTCCCCGGCAACGGCGCCAAAAACTTGATGGACAAATTTATGAACACCAAACTATGATGTCACAAACTTGTTTTTCAATCGGCAAGTGTGACCGAATCGTTGAAGTAATAAACTTGGTAAGACCAAGTATCGTTCTTCCCAAAGGACTCATGGCCTACTTTAGTTGTGTGGTTTCTTGATTAGCTAAGACTTAGAGACGAAATATTTAGATTTTTATATGCAAAAGACGAAAATTAAATATGTATGCATGAAGTTTTTGATCAATGGCAAGAAGCAAAAGATAAACACTTTCAATGAATTATATGTATGAATATGTTGTTGGGGGTCAATTTCATCTTATCCACTCTCATATATTTTAGGAATTCAACATTCAAATCATCATTGTTAATGCCACTCTCTAAAGTACCTTTCAAGAAGGCTTCTCCCTAATCACGAGTTCATACAATTCCTAGCATTCCTAATGATCAGTTCATAAGTGCAGGAGCTTAACGACAACCAATATCATATTGGGAGAAATTCCCCGGATCTAGACTTCCCCGTACGCGCCCGTATCGACAAAACCAATAATCATGCATCGAATGAGTTAAACAATGCAAGCATTACGCAAAGAGGAAAAACCCTAACTAATGATGAAAGAAAGCATAGATCTTAATTAAAAAGATGTAAAATCAGATTCCATATATGAGAGCTTTAAAAGATTACATTGATTCCCCAACAAACATACAGAGTTTAGTTCACCATATTCATGGTGAACCTAGATGAATAATAATGTAAGAATGAAAGATAAAACCCTAAAAAGGTGAAGAGGAAGCCTCAGCATCCAAGATGCTCCTTCAAAGGGGTGGAAGAGAGAGTGTTTGCTTCGTTCCAGCCAAAGATACCTAACCCTAGGAAACCCTAAAGCTTATATAGTATTCGTAAATTACAGAAAATTAGGTCTAAGCCCATTAAAGTGCCGCTCAGCGGTAAGTGCGTGTCACGTTTCTTCCCCTCAGCGGCCATTTTGCCCCTCAGCGGTCCTCCCGTGAGCTCCTGATTGCCGCTGAGCGGTAAACTGCCGTTGAGCGGTAACTTCGGCTTCTCCTTTTGCACTTTTTGATGTCTTTTCTGATTCCATATCTCTCCTTCTTCACTTCTTTCACCAAATTCACCTTAAAACCTGCACAAAAACACTGAAATCAAGCATAAACCTGTCCAGCTCTCTTATTTCTGAAAATATGAAGAAAAGCATGATTTCAAGCTAGTTTCTAAGTATAAAGATTGCTTTTAATATCAATTTTAAGCATGAAAATAACAGTTTTTCAACTGTTATCAGTCACAACAGTTTTACACTCCTTTCTGAGATTATCATGTTTCATCTCGTCAACTATTCTCTCAACATAAACGTCCATATTTTTAAATGCAGCATCCATATTATGACAATAAGACGCATTCGTCTTCAAGAATCTTTGAAAAGTCTCTTCAAGCTTTGTTGTTTTCTCAACTGGAGTAAATTGCATCTGCCATTTTTGTTGTTGCACTTGAACCATTGAGACCTGTTGTATTTCCTGTGGTATTTGAGAAAGTTTCATAATTACCTCTTCAAGCTGTTGAGAGATAATTCTATTTTGAATAAGCAAAGCCTCATTTGATTGTAACAACTCCTTCTGACTAAGATCTCCTTTTTCAATGTTGAGTTCGTTGTCACTAGTAGCCATATTTTCAATAATTTCAGTTGCTTCCTCTAGAGTTTTCCATTTAATGTTTCCTCCTGCTGAGGCATGAAGCATCATCTTAGTTTGTGAACCAAGACCTCCAAGGAAAGTTAGGACTACTTCTTCTTCTTTGAAACCATGCATAGGAGTTTTTCGTAACAGGCTTTTGTATCTATCCCATGCATGCCCTAGTGATTCTTCCATGCCCTGCTTAAATGAGGATATCTCTTGCTTGCCTTTTGTCACCTTTGATTGTGGAAAGTACTTGTTCAAAAACTTTGTTACCACTGCTTCCCACTCTGTGAAACTTCCTTCTGGGAAAGAATTCAACCAAAGCTTAGCATTGCCTCCCAATGAGAAAGGAAACAAACTAAGTTTGATCGCTTCATCTGGCACCCCATTAATTTTGACTGTGTTGCAAATTTCATTGAATGTAGTAAGGTGCTCATATGGGCTTTCATGAGATAACCCATTAAATTGATTGCTTCTCACCAGTTGGATCAGTGTTGGTTTGACCTCCATATTGGCTGCATTGACTCTAGGTCTAGCTATACTGTTAAAGTGCTGAGGTCCAGCTATATTGGTGTAATCAGCAAGAGTTCTTCTGATATTATTGTTCTCCATATTTTCTGTGCTATTGTCAGAACCTTGTCGTGATGGTTGTAACAGAGTTTCTGGAGGAGGGAAAAGTTCTCTAGATGTTCGGATTCTTCTCCTCCGTCTACTCTCGTCTAGACCTTCAAGAAGAGGTTCTGTTGTTTTCTTGCTCCTAGTTCGAATTGCCTCCTGCATACACAAGAACACAAAACCCTAGAATATTTGGTTAGCACAAAAAGATATAGGAGAAGATAAGAACAGAAAAAATAAAATAAAATAAAATAAAATAAAAACCGGAAAAATAAAAACAGAAATTCAAAATTAAAGTCAAAGATAATCAATAATCACACAAATTAACCAGTTAAACCACGAGTCCCCGGCAACGGCGCCAAAAACTTGATGGACAAATTTATGAACACCAAAATATGATGTCACAAACTTGTTTTTCAATCGGCAAGTGTGACCGAATCGTTCAAGTAATAAACTTGGTAAGACCAAGTATCGTTCTTCCCAAAGGACTCACGACCTAGTTTAGTTGTGTGGTTTCTTGATTAGCTAAGACTTAAAGACGAAATATTTGGATTTTATATGCAAAAGACGAAAATTAAATATGTATGCATGAAGTTTTGATCAATGGCAAAAGCAAAAGATAAACACTTTCAATGAAATAGATGTATGAATATGTTGTTGGGGGTTAATTTCATCTTATCCACTCTCATATATTTTAGGAATTCAACATTCAAATCATCATTGTTAATGCCACTCTCTAAAGTACCTTTCAAGAAGGCTTCTCCCTAATCACGAGTTCATACAATTCCTAGCATTCCTAATGATCAGTTCATAAGTGCAGGAGCTTAACGACAACCAATATAATATTGGGAGAAATTCCCCGGATCTAGACTTCCCCGTACGCGCCCGTATCGACAAAACCAATAATCATGCATCGAATGAGTTAAACAATGCAAGCATTACGCAAAGAGGAAAAACCCTAACTAATGATGAAAGAAAGCATAGATCTTAAATAAAAGATGTAAAAACAAATTCCATATATGAGAGCTTCAAAAGATTACATTGATTCCCCAACAAACATACTAGGTTTAGTTCACCACATTCATGGTGAACCTAGATGAACAATAATGAAAGAATGAAAGAGATAGAAAAACCCGAGAAAGAGAAGAGGAGAGCTGTCACCATCTCCCAATCTACCCCAAGGGGTGGAAGAGAGAGTGTTTGCTTCGTTTCTGCCAAAGATACAAACCCTAGGAAACCCTAAAGCTTATATATTATTCGTAAATTACAGAAAATTAGGTCCAAGCCCATTAAAGTGCCGCTCAGCGGTAAAATACCGCTCAGCGGTAAGTGCGTGTCACGTTTCTTCCCCTCAGCGGCCATTTTGCCCCTCAGCGGTCCTCCCGTGAGCTCCTGAGTGCCGCTCAGCGGTAAACTGCCGCTGAGCGGTGACTTCGGCTTCTCCTTTTGCACTTTTTGATGTCTTTTCTGATTCCATATCTCTCCTTCTTCACTTCTTTCACCAAATTCACCTTAGAACCTGCACAAAAACACTGAAATCAAGCATAAACCTGTCCAGCTCTCTTATTTCTGAAAATATGAAGAAAAGCATGATTTGAAGCTAGTTTCTAAGTATAAAGGTTGCTTTTAGTATCAATTTTAAGCATGAAAATAACAGTTTTTCAACTGTTATCACAGATGTATCAGTCCAGTGGTGAGAACGCAATGAACATCATCCTCATTAAGTGAAACCGGCTCACAAGGAGCACTCTCATAAGTTAGAGGATGAGTCATATTGTTCTCAACATAGAAATCAGCAGAATATACATGAAGACTATACCCAGAGTTAGATGCAGAAGGAGAATCATAATCGTAGGCACAGGCAGAAGAAGCAGTATTTACATAATCAAAATAGGTAGACATGGAATAAGAAAAAGAGAAGGTAGAAAGGAAATGCTAAAAAAATTAGGAAACAAACAAGACTCAACACAATTAAACATGCGACACACACACACAATAATGCATACACAATAACGCACACACAAAACAGAATATCACACTCACAACACAAGACAAAACACAACACACACTAACACAACAAAAGACCTAAAACCGAACCGTTGGTCCCCAGCAACGGCGCCATTTTGATGAGAGGGTCGCACCTCACACAAAAATTGATTGCAAAATTAATGCAGTACAGTACTAGGAAGTGACTCCTAGGTCGTCTCTCAAGGACCAAATGTGGCTCGAGTCTCAGGTCAAACACGAAGTGGGGGGGTTTGAAAGTGTTTTTGTGCTTGGAAATGGATTAAATTAAAATGGAAATTAAACACAACCGAACATAATTGAAAGCATTAAAGTGAATGAAAATAGTAAACCCAACAGTCCTAAACTGAACATTGCACACCAGCGAGATAATTAAATTTGACGTGAAAACTAAATGTGTGACCCAATTGAATTGAAATTGCTAAATCAGAAAAGTATCTGAAATAAAATTAAATGCCTAAGGTGCAGAGAGCGGCAGCAAAAATAAAACATTCAACGAAAAATTTTAACCAATTTAAAGGAGTGTAAATTAATTTTGTGATGATGAGCATTGAAAGAAGCAAATGGTGAATAAGAAAAATGACTTAAAAGTTGACAAGCATTCAAAATGTATTCAATATGAAAATTGTAACCAAACTTTAACATAGGATAAGCATTTAAAATAATTTAAAAGAAAACCCTTGGAGCTCCTCTCGCATGGACGTGGCACCAGCCCTTAATTGAATCCATGTGCTTCCACGTGAAATGAATCACCAAGTGGGCCAGTTCTTCTTTCCCTGAATCACCATGTGCTACTGGACCACTTCCGTGCAACACCTATCCCTCCAAACTGTGACAACTCCTTCCTATTCTCTCTATAAAAATAAAACCAAGATCTTTGTAAATTCCTCCCATGTGCCGCGTGTGTTGCTTCCCGCTGAATCACCGTGTGCTGCTGGACGTGCGCTTCCAAAGAAAGAAAATCTACATCCTTGTGTTGCTGAAATATAAAACCGAAAGAGACCCCCCTGGGTGGCTGCTGACCCCCTCCTTCAATCACTCATGTGCCCTTAAAATGAAGAAGTGAATCCCCTCATCCGCGGGCTCCCTTTTCCATTTCCTGGACGCATGCCTTGGAGCTACTCCTCCACCAACGAGCTGCAATCACGTTTCATTCAAGTTCCTCGGTGGCAGCTGGACCACTTAGGCCGAGAAACTCCCAAAGACAACTCCATGCTCTTCATTCCAGCACCATTCTTTTCTTCAACCGTAGCCCTCCATGCTTGCTTTCTTTCTCCAGCTCCACTCTCCTCTCCCCTGGTGGCTGCAGCTTCCCTTAAAATCAAAGATAAAAACCACACCAAATCCCACGTGTTGTTGCCCTAATGAACCAGCCCCCCTTTTCTCCTTTCAGCTGTGTTGGGCCGTGACACCTCTCCAAAATGAACGTGCTGGATGCGTGAAAATGCTTCTTCTTTGGACACCCCTGGATGCACTGCTGCTGGACCAATTTCTTTGCTGGACTGCTTGCTGGACACACCGTGTGAAGTGTGCGTGTGGTGGGTCGTGTGCTTGATTCAGCCTGCTGCCAACGTGGTTCGTTTCTGGATCACCACATCTCAACGTGCTTCTGGAACGTAGCAGCTGTTGGACGCTGGACCTGCAACCAAGCTACTGCCACCCCCTCTTACTTGCTGGAAAATGAAGAAACATGTTGGACTGTACTTCTCTCGGTGTGCACCTCCACTTCTTTGGAGCAGCTGCTGTGCTAATCAACGCTGGACCACAATGGAAGGCCTATTGTCTCCTTTTTCTGCACCTCCCATTCTCTCCAAACACACTTGCTCAAATCCAAGCTGCTGAACCAAAAGCTGCTGGACCAAGATCCACTTCCTCCACTTCGTCAACTTCGTCCACATCTTCTTCCACTTCTTCCACTTTGTCAACTTCCTCCACTTCTTCCACTTCTTCCACTTCGTCAACTTCGTCCACTTCATCCCCTTCCCCCTCTTTGTCGAATTCGTCCACTTCCTCAACTTCGTCCACTTCTTCCACTTCGTCCACGTCTTCTTTCACAACGTCCACTTTGTCCACTTCCTTGACTTACTCCACTTCCTCCACTTCCTCCACATCATCCACTCCATCCACTTCGTCCCTTTGTCCAATTCCTCCCCTTCCTCAATTTCCTCCACTTCCTCCACTTCCTCCACTACCTCCACTTCCTCAACTTCGTCAATTTCTTCCACTTCATCCACTTTGTCCACTTCCTCCTCTTCCTCCACTTCCTCCACTTCGTCCACTTTGTCCACTTCCTCCCCTTCCTCCCCTTCCTCCACGTCGTCCACTTCCTCCACTTTGTCCACTTCGTCCACTTCGACCACTTCCTCCACTTCCTCCACTTCCTCCCCTTCCTCCACTTCGTGCACTTCCTCCACTTCCTCCACTTCCTCCACTTCCTCCACTTCCTCCACTTCCTCTACTTCCTCCACTTCGTCAACTTCGTCCACTTCCTCCACTTCCTTCACTTCGTCCACTACCTCCAATTCATCCACTTCCTCCACTTCGTCCCCTTCGTCCAATTCCTCCCCTTCGTCCACTTCCTCCACTTCCTTCACTTCCTCCACTTCCTCCACTTCCTCCACATCCTCCACTTCCTCCACTTCCTCCACTACGTCAACTTCGTCCACTTCGTCCACTTCGTCCACTTCGTCCACTTCGTCCACTTCGTCCACTTCGTCCACTTCGTCCACCTCGTCCACTTCCTCCCCTTCCTCTACTTCCTTCACTTCCTCCACTTCCTCCACTTCCTCCTCTTCCTCCACTTCGTCAAATTCGTCCACTTCACCCACTCCTCCACTTCCTCCAGTACCTGCACTACCTCCACTTCCTCCACCTCGTCAACTTATTCCACTTCGTCCATTTTGTCCACTTCCTCCACTTCCTTCACTTTTTCCACTTCCTCCACTTCCTCCACTTCCTTGACTTCCTCCACTTCCTCCACTTCGTCAACTTCGTCCCCTTCCTCCACTTCGTGCACTTCCTCCACTTCGTCCACATCGTCCACTTCATCCACTTCCTCCATTTCCTCCACTTCGTCTACTTTTTCCACTTCGTCCACTTCCTCCCCTTCCTCAACTTTGTCCAATTCGTCCACTTCCTCCACTTCCTCCACTTGCTCCACTTCCTCAACTTCGTCCACTTCCTCTACTACCTCCACTTTGTCAACTTCCTCCACTTCCTCCACTTCGTCCACTTCCTCCCCTTCCTCCACTTCCTTCACTTCCTCCACTTCCTCCACTTCCTCAACTTCGTCAACTTCATCCACTTCGTCCGCTTCTTCCACTTCCTCCACTTCCTCCACTACCTCCACTTCCTTCAACTTCGTCCACTTCGTCCACTTCCTCTACTTCCTTCACTTCCTCCACTTCCTCCACTACCTCCACTTCGTCAAATTCATCCACTTCGTCCACTACTCCACTTCCTCCACTACCTGGACTACCTCCACTTCGTCCACTTTGTCCACTTCCTCCACTTCGTCCACCTCCTCCACGTCGGCCACTTCCTCCACTTTGTCCACTTCCTCCACCTCGACCACTTCCTCCACTTCCTCCACTTCCTCCCCTTCCTCCCCTTCCTCCACTTCATGCACTTCCCCCACTTCCTTCACTTCTTCCACTTCCTCCACTTCCTCCACTTCCTCCACTTCCTCCACTTCCTCCACTTCGTCAACTTCGTCCACTTCCTCCACTTCGTTCACTTCCTCGACTTCCTCGACTACCTCCACTTCGTCCACTTCCTCCACTTCGTCCCCTTCGTCCAATTCCTCCCCTTAGTCCACTTCCTCAACTTCCTCCACTCCGTCCACTTCCTCCACTTCCTCCACTTCCTCCACTGCCTGCACTTCCTCCACTTCGTCAACTTCCTCCACATCGTCCAATTCGTCCACTTCCTCCCCTTCCTTCACTTCCTTCACTTTTTCCACTTCGTCCACTTCCTCCACTTCGACAACTTCCTCTACTTCCTCCACTTCCTCCACTTCCTCCACTTCCTTAACTTCCTCCACTTCCTCCACTTCCTCCACTTCCTCCACTTCCTCCACTTCCTCAACTTCCTCGACTACCTCCACTTCCTCCACTTCCTCCACTTCGTCCCCTTCGTCCAATTCCTCCCCTTAGTCCACTTCCTCAACTTCCTCCACTTCCTCCACTTCCTCCACTTCCTCCACTACCTCCACTTCCTCCTCTTCGTCAACTTCTTCCACTTCCTCCACTTCGTCCACTTCCTCCCCTTCCTCCACTTCCTTCACTTCCTCCACTTCCTCCACTTCCTCAACTTCGTCAACTTCATCCACTTCGTCCGCTTCTTCCACTTCCTCCACTTCCTCCACTACCTCCACTTCCTTCAACTTCGTCCACTTCGTCCACTTCCTCCCCTTCCTCTACTTCCTTCACTTCCTCCACTTCCTCCACTTCCTCCACTTCGTCAAATTCATCCACTTCGTCCACTACTCCACTTCCTCCACTACCTGGACTACCTCCACTTCGTCCACTTTGTCCACTTCCTCCACTTCGTCCACCTCCTCCACGTCGGCCACTTCCTCCACTTTGTCCACTTCCTCCACTTCGACCACTTCCTCCACTTCCTCCACTTCCTCCCCTTCCTCCCCTTCCTCCACTTCATGCACTTCCCCCACTTCCTTCACTTCTTCCACTTCCTCCACTTCCTCCACTTCCTCCACTTCCTCCACTTCCTCCACTTTCTCCACTTCGTCAACTTCGTCCACTTCCTCCACTTCGTCCACTTCCTCGACTTCCTCAACTACCTCCACTTCGTCCACTTCCTCCACTTCGTCCCCTTCGTCCAATTCCTCCCCTTAGTCCACTTCCTCAACTTCCTCCACTCCGTCCACTTCCTCCACTTCCTCCACTGCCTGCACTTCCTCCACTTCGTCAACTTCCTCCAAATCGTCCAATTCGTCCACTTCCTCCCCTTCCTTCACTTCCTTCACTTTTTCCACTTCGTCCACTTCCTCCACTTCGACAACTTCCTCTACTTCCTCCACTTCCTCCACTTCCTCCACTTCCTTAACTTCCTCCACTTCCTCCACTTCCTTAACTTCCTCCACTTCCTCCACTTCGTCCACTTCCTCCACTTCCTTGACTTCCTCCCCTTCCTCCACGTCGTCCACTTCCTCCACTTTGTCCACATCGTCCACTTCATCCACTTCCTCCATTTCCTCCACTTCGTCTACTTTTTCCACTTCGTCCACTTCCTCCCCTTCCTCAACTTTGTCCAATTCGTCCACTTCCTCCACTTCCTCCACTTGCTCCACTTCCTCAACTTCGTCCACTTCCTCTACTACCTCCACTTTGTCAACTTCCTCCACTTCCTCCACTTCGTCCACTTCCTCCCCTTCCTCCACTTCCTTCACTTCCTCCACTTCCTCCACTTCCTCAACTTCGTCAACTTCATCCACTTCGTCCGCTTCTTCCACTTCCTCCACTTCCTCCACTACCTCCACTTCCTTCAACTTCGTCCACTTCGTCCACTTCCTCCCCTTCCTCTACTTCCTTCACTTCCTCCACTTCCTCCACTTCCTCCACTTCCTTCACTTCGTCAAATTCATCCACTTCGTCCACTACTCCACTTCCTCCACTACCTGGACTACCTCCACTTCGTCCACTTTGTCCACTTCCTCCACTTCGTCCACCTCCTCCACGTCGGCCACTTCCTCCACTTTGTCCACTTCCTCCACTTCGACCACTTCCTCCACTTCCTCCACTTCCTCCCCTTCCTCCCCTTCCTCCACTTCATGCACTTCCCCCACTTCCTTCACTTCTTCCACTTCCTCCACTTCCTCCACTTCCTCCACTTCCTCCACTTCCTCCACTTCGTCAACTTCGTCCACTTCCTCCACTTCGTTCACTTCCTCGACTTCCTCGACTACCTCCACTTCGTCCACTTCCTCCACTTCGTCCCCTTCGTCCAATTCCTCCCCTTAGTCCACTTCCTCAACTTCCTCCACTCCGTCCACTTCCTCCACTTCCTCCACTGCCTGCACTTCCTCCACTTCGTCAACTTCCTCCACATCGTCCAATTCGTCTACTTCCTCCCCTTCCTTCACTTCCTTCACTTTTTCCACTTCGTCCACTTCCTCCACTTCGACAACTTCCTCTACTTCCTCCACTTCCTCCACTTCCTCCACTTCCTTAACTTCCTCCACTTCCTCCACTTCCTCCACTTCCTCCACTTCCTCCACTTCCTCAACTTCCTCGACTACCTCCACTTCCTCCACTTCCTCCACTTCGTCCCCTTCGTCAAATTCCTCCCCTTAGTCCACTTCCTCAACTTCCTCCACTTCCTCCACTTCCTCCACTTCCTCCACTACCTCCACTTCCTCCTCTTCGTCAACTTCTTCCACTTCCTCCACTTCGTCCACTTCCTCCCCTTCCTCCACTTCCTTCACTTCCTCCACTTCCTCCACTTCCTCAACTTCGTCAACTTCATCCACTTCGTCCGCTTCTTCCACTTCCTCCACTTCCTCCACTACCTCCACTTCCTTCAACTTCGTCCACTTCGTCCACTTCCTCCCCTTCCTCTACTTCCTTCACTTCCTCCACTTCCTCCACTTCCTCCACTTCGTCAAATTCATCCACTTCGTCCACTACTCCACTTCCTCCACTACCTGGACTACCTCCACTTCGTCCACTTTGTCCACTTCCTCCACTTCGTCCACCTCCTCCACGTCGGCCACTTCCTCCACTTTGTCCACTTCCTCCACTTCGACCACTTCCTCCACTTCCTCCACTTCCTCCCCTTCCTCCCCTTCCTCCACTTCATGCACTTCCCCCACTTCCTTCACTTCTTCCACTTCCTCCACTTCCTCCACTTCGTCCACTTCCTCCACTTCGTCCACTTCCTCGACTTCCTCCACTTCGTCCACTTCCTCCACTTCGTCCACTTCCTCGACTTCCTCAACTACCTCCACTTCGTCCACTTCCTCCACTTCGTCCCCTTCGTCCAATTCCTCCCCTTAGTCCACTTCCTCAACTTCCTCCACTCCGTCCACTTCCTCCACTTCCTCCACTTCCTCCACTGCCTGCACTTCCTCCACTTCGTCAACTTCCTCCACATCGTCCAATTCGTCCACTTCCTCCCCTTCCTTCACTTCCTTCACTTTTTCCACTTCGTCCACTTCCTCCACTTCGACAACTTCCTCTACTTCCTCCACTTCCTCCACTTCCTCCACTTCCTTAACTTCCTCCACTTCCTCCACTTCCTCCACTTCCTCCACTTCCTCCACTTCCTCAACTTCCTCGACTACCTCCACTTCCTCCACTTCCTCCACTTCGTCCCCTTCGTCCAATTCCTCCCCTTAGTCCACTTCCTCAACTTCCTCCACTTCCTCCACTTCCTCCACTTCCTCCACTACATCCACTTGCTCCTCTTCGTCAACTTCCTCTACTTCGTCCAATTCGTCCACTTCCTCCCTTCCTTCACTACCTTCACTTCCTTCACTTTTTCCACTTCGTCCACTTCCTCTACTTCTACCACTTCCTCTACTTCCTCCACTTCCTCCACTTCCTCCACTTCCTTCACTTCCTCCACTTCATCCACTTCGTCAACTTCCTCCACTTCGACCACTTCCTCCACTTCCTCCAGTTCCTCCCCTTCCTCCCCTTCCTCCACTTTGTGCACTTCCCCCACTTCCTTCACTTCTTCCACTTCCTCCACTTCCTCCACTTCCTCCACTTCCTCCACTTCCTCCACTTCCTCCACTTCCTCCACTTCGTCAACTTCGTCCACTTCCTCCACTTCGTCCACTTCCTCGACTTCCTCGACTACCTCCACTTCGTCCACTTCCTCCACTTCGTCCCCTTCGTCCAATTCCTCCCCTTAGTCCACTTCCTCAACTTCCTCCACTCCGTCCACTTCCTCCACTTCCTCCACTTCCTCCACTGCCTGCACTTCCTGCACTTCGTCAACTTCCTCCACATCGTCCAATTCGTCCACTTCCTCCCCTTCCTTCACTTCCTTCACTTTTTCCACTTCGTCCACTTCCTCCACTTCGACAACTTCCTCTACTTCCTCCACTTCCTCCACTTCCTCCACTTCCTTAACTTCCTCCACTTCCTCCACTTCCTCCACTTCCTCCACTTCCTCCACTTCCTCAACTTCCTCGACTACCTCCACTTCCTCCACTTCCTCCACTTCGTCCCCTTCGTCCAATTCCTCCCCTTAGTCCACTTCCTCAACTTCCTCCACTTCCTCCACTTCCTCCACTACCTCCACTTCCTCCTCTTCGTCAACTTCCTCCACTTCGTCCAATTCGTCCACTTCCTCCCTTCCTTCACTTCCTTCACTTCCTTCACTTTTTCCACTTCGTCCACTTCCTCTACTTCTACCACTTCCTCTACTTCCTCCACTTCCTCCACTTCCTCCACTTCCTTCACTTCCTCCACTTCATCCACTTCGTCAACTTCCTCCCCTTCCTCCACTTCGTGCACTTCCTCCACATCCTCCACTTCGTCCACTTCCTCCACTTCGTCCACTTTTTCCACTTCTTCGACTTCCTCCCATTCCTCCACTTTGTAAAATTCGTCCACTTCCTCCACTTGCTCCACTTCCTCAACTTCGGCCACTTCGTCCACTTCCTCCTCTTCCTCAACTTCGTCAAATTCGTCCACTTCGTCCACTCCTCCACTTCCTCCACGACATGCACTACCTCCACTTCCTCCACTTCGTCAACTTCTTCCACTTCGTCCATTTTGTCCACTTCCTCCACTTCCTCCACTTCCTCCACTTCCTCCACTTCCTCCACTTCCTCCACTTCCTTCACTTTTTCCTCTTCCTCCACTTCCTCCACTTCCTCCACTTCCTCCAATTCCTCCACTTCCTCCACTTCCTCCACTTCGTCAACTTCCTCCCCTTCCTCCACTTCGTGCACTTCCTCCACTTCCTCCACTTCGTCCACTTCCTCCACTTCGTCCACTTCCTCCCCTTCCTCGACTTTGTCCAATTCGTCCACTTCCTCCACTTCCTCCACTTCCTCAACTTCGACCACTTCGTCCACTTCGTCTACTTCCTCCACTACCTCCACTTTGTCAACGTCCTCCACTTCCTCCACTTCGTCCACTTCCTCCCTTTCCTCCACTTCCTTCCTTTCCTCCACTTCCTCAACTTCGTTAACTTCGTCCACTTCGTCCGCTTCTTCCACTTCGTCCACTACCTCTAATTCCTCCAACTTCGTCCACTACCTCTAATTCCTCCAACTTCGTCCACTTCCTTCCCTTCCTCTACTTCCTTCACTTCCTCCACTTCCTCCACTTCGTCAAATTCGTCCACTCCTCCATTTCCTCCACTACCTGCACTACCTCCACTTCCCCACTTCGTCCACTTCCTCCACTTCCTCGACTTCGTCCACCTCCTCCACGTCGTCCACTTCCTCCACTTTGTCCATTTCGTCGACTTCGACCACTTCCTCCACTTCCTCCACTTCCTCCACTTCCTCACCTTCCTCTACTTCGTGCACTTCCTCCACTTCCTCCACTTCCTTCACTTCTTCCACTTCCTCCACTTCCTCCACTTCCTCCACTTCCTCCACTTCCTCCACTTCCTCCACTTCCTCCACTTCCTCCACTTCGTCAACTTCGTCCACTTCGTCCACTTCCTCGACTACCTCCACTTCGTCCACTTCCTCCACTTTGTCCCCTTCGTCCAATTCGTCCCTTTCGTCCAGTTCCTCAACTTCCTCCACTCCGTCCACTTCCTCCACTTCCTCCACTTCCTCCACTACCTCCTCTTCCTCCACTTCGTCAACTTCCTCCACTTCGTCAAATTCGTCCACTTCCTCCCCTTCCTTCACTTCCTTCACATCCTCCACTTTTTCCACTTCGTCCACTTCCTCCATTTCGACCACTTCCTCTACTTCCTCCACTTCCTCCACTTCCTTCACTTCCTTCACTTCCTCCACTTCCTCCACTTCGTCAACTTCCTCCCCTTCCTCCACTTCGTGCACTTCCTCCACTTCCTCCACTTCCTCCACTTCCTCCACTTCCTGCACTTCGTCCACTTTTTCCACTTCGTCGACTTCGTCCCCTTCCTCCACTTTGTAAAATTCGTCCACTTCGTCTACTTCCTCCACTCGCTCCACTTCCTCAACTTCGGCCACTTCGTCCACTTCCTCCACTACCTCCACTTCGTCAACTTCCTCCACTTCGTCCACTTCCTCCACTTCCTCCCCTTCCTCCACTTCCTCCACTTCGTCCACTTCCTCCCCTTCCTCCTCTTCCTCCACTTCCTCCACTTCGTCCACTTTGTCCAATTCCTCCCCTTCCTCCACGTCGTCCACTTCCTCCACTTGGTCCACTTCGTCCACTTTGACCACTTCCTCCACTTCCTCCCTTTCCTCCACTTCGTGCACTTCCTCCACTTCCTCCACTTCCTCCACTTCCTCCACTTCCTCCACTTCCTCCGCTTCCTCCACTTCCTCCACTTCCTCCACTTCGTTCACTACCTTCCGCTTCGTCCACTTCCTCCGATTCCTCCCCTTCGTCGGATTCCTCCCCTTCGTTCACAACGTCAGTTAATATCAAACAAATGCTATTTTTCATGAATGATCAATCAATTAAGCATGGATGTTCATGTGCTCATGGAATACTTCCTCACCAGGTAAAGTGTTTCACTCACACACAAGTGTATAAGAGGTAATCACTCATTCACTCCACTACCACAATGTCACATGAATCAACTTTGCCTTTCATTTAACCACAATCAAAACATTTACAAGCATGCATCACCACAAGGACTTTTCAATGGGTTATAACGTGGCTGGGCTAATCAAGAAAATTGGTTTTTCTGGATCACAAAATCCTTGAGTTAAGAGAATCATAACAACACAATTATTCTTATTTTTCCCAACTTGTCTTTACATTGAGCTTTGGTTTTTCTTTTCTTTTCTTTCTCTTTTTCTTTTCTTTTCACATTCTTATTCTTAACTTTTAGCTCAATGCTTTTCCTTTTTCTTTTTCATGCTTTCCCAACAACCCCAAACTTGAACATTTAACAATACCACAAAAGAATTTCTACTTAACTCAAGGTAAAGCTTTTCAACAAGGGTTTTCACTTTATGTTCAAGGCTAAGGGTTCAAAGAATAGAACACAAAGTGTTCTCTTTTAGTGGGCTAACTTCATGAATTTGGCCAATAAAAAGGGTTCCAACAAACGGCCTTGATCATATGATGCAAAACAAGCAATTAATTCAATCATAGAAAACCTGGGCAAAATCATTCATGCTTTCAAAGTAATAGCATTCAATCAATAAAAGCTCTGGAGCTCAAAACCTCACAAATAGGCTCATTCACATTTGACATACACATCCTGCTTAATCTCACAATCACAATCATAATATCCTGCATTTGTTCACAAAGCTTGTTAATCACCTGTATAAGCATTTAATGTGCACATCTATCTCTACATCAATCAATAAATAATCATCATCAAGCATTACTTATCACACAATCACAGTCAATAGCAAACCATCATAACAAACCAGGTTTCCAATAGAGTACATCAACCTTAATCTAAAACAAAAGTAAATAAGTTTAGAACACTTAAACCAACAAAAGCATAAGTTCATGATAGCATTCATCAGTAAATGCTATCTCAGTTCCTCATCAATCTGAGCTGTCCTCTGTATCTTCCTCTTCTTCCTCATCTTCATCATCTTCAAATGCATCATCATCATCAGCTTCATCTTCTTCCATCTCCCTAACTGAAGCTTCAGCTGCTTCAGCTCCTCCTCCTTGCACCGGCTCCTCTGGCCAAGCTACCACATTATGGAATTCCTCCATAGTCCACCTGTGAGCTGGAGGTGTATCATACATCCCCACAATTATCTCAGTAGTAGCCACCTGCCCTCTATGAATGGACTGTAACTGAGCACCTATAAGAGACATGTACATGTCCCTCATCTGGAACGGTTCTGCTTCATGTGTCTCAGCAGATGTCTGGCTCTGTGCTTGCCCTCTCTCTGGGAGCACGGCGTGGTGGAATTGGCTGAGCTGCCTCCTCACCTCCATAGTACTGTCTGTAATAGGCCTCATCAATGGCATTTATTGGCCTTTCAAATGGTGGAGCAGAAGTGTCCACCCCAGCTATCTTGCAAAGGTGAGTGATTAAGGAGGGATGTCCTAGGGGTGCTTTGTTATTTGAGGTATTGGCACACGCACTAATCTCATCAGCTATCACCTGCCCAATATTAACATTTAAGTTCCTGATAGCACAGTAGATGAAGAGTGCCCTGATGAGAGTAATATCTGACACATGTGAACATGGCTGAATGTTGGCATGAGAAAATGCCATCCAATACTTTGCAAGAGGAGTCAGATCAGTCCTCCTAATGTTTACCACTAAACCAGATCTATTCCTTTGGAAGTGTCCTCCAGGTATACATAGTACTCTCTCTTCATCCTCAAAATCAGCCCCTTCCTCCATGCAAAGAGCAAACTGGCACTGCTCACCAGCCCACATAGTATCCAGGAAGTTATTAATAGAATCAGGATCATACCTGATAGCATGGCCTCTGACATAGCCCAGATAATTTTCAGCTGGATAATCACCAATCTTCTTTGCATTGGTGTAGAATTCTTTTACCACAGCTATGTTGGCAGGTGTAGGATATGTGGCTAGCTTTCCCCAGTCATTCCCTAACAATTGCTCTCCAAATTGAGGAGCAAAATTAGGTATCATTCCAACTTTTCTCTCCATAAAGAGTCTCCTGTCTTGCACCACCTTGAAGTGCTTCTCATGTTTTCGAGAGAGGAACCTACTAGAATGGGGCTGTTCTGGTTCCTTTTCCTTTCTCTTGGTTGTCATGGTTTTCAATCTTTTTCCTGAAGAGGATGTCATTCCTACAATCAAACACAGATACAAAACCACAGAACATGATGTTAATCATTAGTAAAACACATAATACAACTCCTTTCGAAGCTAAACCACCGCTGAGGGTCAGAATTACCCCTCAGCGCCACCAGTGCCACATTCCAGAACACAAATTTTCAAAAATTTCAGGTTTGGCAGAGTGCCGCTCAGCGGCAATTTACCCCTGAGCGGTAACTCTGCAGAGTTTTGAAAAACCTCTTTTTAAGCTGTCCTAACTCCACCCAAATGCAATTTTCAGTTTTTCAAATCAAAATCATGCAGTTTAATCGGTTCAAACATCAATTATATCAACAAATCATGCATAGAAATCAAAACCCCTAAATATTCATGCTTTGACAATCACATTCAAAATCAAGAACCCTAGAATGAACAAAATGCTTTTACTTACTTGGGTGGAGATACTAGATGCAATGAGAATGCTTCCAAGCTAAGATGCTCTCTTCCAACCCCAAACTTAGATGAAACACTAGTGAGAAAGTGAGTGGAAGAGAAATTTTTCAAAAGAGAAGAGGTAAAAGATGTGGAGAACCTTGGAAAAGGTGTGTGGGAGTGTTTGTGCAGAGAAGAGCCTGAAAGTGAGAGCATTTGCGCAGCTTAGGGTATAAAAATACCCTAATGGGCTCGGGTCCCGCTAAGGGGAAACTAAAGCCCACTTAGCGATAGTACCGCTCAGCGGCACTTTCGTGAAGTGCTCTTCTCCTTCTTTTCTTAACCTACGTGCCTCCTAAACATGCCCCTCACTGGTTCCCTACAATTCAATTCTCAGGTTACTTATGCACAACCCTATTATACTACTACAATGAAACAAACAAAAACAATCAATCAACTGGGTTGCCTTCCAGGTAGCGCTTGTTTAACGTCACGAGCCTGACCCAAAATCCACCAACACCCATCAGTAGGTGTTACAATCTTACCAACACCCATTAGTAGGTGCAGAATTTTCTTACCAACACCCATCAGTAGGTGTTACAGACTTACCAACACCCATCAGTAGGTGTTATACACTTAGTATCCTTCAATAGATACTTAACCACCTAGCATCCTTCAGTAGATGCTATATCCAATAAAGTATTTACAAAAATAATGTCCACAAATTAAAAGTTACAAAACAAAATCAAAAGTTTTTAAATCACTAGGTTGCCTCCCAGCAAGCGCTCTTTTAACGTCATTAGCTTGACCTAGTAAAGTTCAAATTCCTTCTTCATAGTTGATGTTCTTGTCCCACCAACTCATCAGTTGTTTCCTGTGTACTGCTTTGATTTTTCTAGAATGTGGAGACTCTATCTCTATCATCTCCTTCTCTTTATAGCCTTTCACAACCCACAACTTGTTTTTGATTCTCACAGGTGTACCAAGTTGGGGTCTTCCTTTATTCCAGTCATCAGGAACTTTTCCTCCTCTTCCAATCTGTTCTCCTTTATGCACCTGAAACAACAAACAATGGTTACTTGTAACCTTGGGCTTTTCATCTTTATGGCTGGTCATGTGTGCATCTTGAAATGCAGCTTTATAACTGGCTTCTTCCTCCTGTGTTTGCGTCTCATCTTTAAAGACATCTACAACAACTCTCTCCTCTCGGTCCTGGAGCACCACTATACCTTCGTTTACATCAATGATAGCTTTGGCCGTTTTCATAAACGGTCTTCCAAGAATGATAGGTATCTTTTCTGTCTCCATCTTCATCACCACAAAGTCTGCCAAGAACTGGAGTTTTCCAACACAAACTATGATGTCCTCTGCAATCCCACATGGTTCCTTTGAAGATCCATCGGCCATTACTAAATTAACCTTTGCAGGTTTCATATTAACATCGCCGATTTGCTCCAGTAAAGAGTAAGGTATCAAGTTAACACTTGAACCTAAATCAAGAAGAGCTTTTTTAATCCTTTTCTTCCCTATGGTACAAGGGATAGAAAAGCCTCCTGGATCTGTTGCTTTTGGAGGGAATGGCTCCTTTTTAACAGTTTTACACTTCTTTGCCTCATCATCTCTACGTCTTTTCTTTGTAGAGACGTCTTCATCATATTTAGTGTAAACCGTAATCAACATAGAAGATGGGGAGAAGAGTCATGAGCTTACTGTTGCGCCACCTACTTTCCCATCGCCCTATGGCCCTACTCTTGCACCTGAGGAGACTGCTGAAGATCTTGAGGACCAGGCAGGTATAAGCAGTAATTTTGAATCAGGTAGACAATTTTCATCTTCCACCACTTTTCCAATCTTTAGGGAAGTGGAGGAAAACATACCTAAAATTGATTATTTTGTTGATGAATGTGCTATTCATGATTATGATGTTGATAGGTATGTTGATGATTATATTGTTGATGAGTATGTTTTTAATTCTCCCTCTCTGCATGATGAGAAACAATTTTTGCTATCACATCCGAATGTTTATTCTCCATGCACTGAACTTGAATATGAGTTTGTGGTTGATATTGTCTCTAAATTTGAAACCGATTCATGTTCTGAGAGTGTATATGGGGTTCAGCCTGTTACACTGGGATTGGGTGTTATACCCCTGCATATCATTTCTTTGGAGACACATCGCACTAACCATGTTGCAGGAGGTACACATGAATTTGATAGACAAACACCCACAGTGGAAAATAAAGGTGCTAACACTGACAAAAGCTTCAAGATCAATAGGCACCAGCTGAACCTGCTCATCAACAATCTTTGCTTCTTGGATCCAGCTGTGGATGATATCTCCCTGCTAGATCAAATCTGAAGGATGAAGCAATTCTTCCTCAAAACTTCCTTGTTGGATCCTGTGGTGGAAGACATCTCCCTGAAAGTCCAAAATTGGCAACTGCCACCATGATCAGGGGAGTTTTCCTTTTCTCTTCTCCTCCTTTTCCTACTTTTATTGCACTTGTCCATGATGTGTTGATTGTTCTGATTTCTGATCTTATGCTTATGACACATTGAGGACACTGTGTAGTTTAAGTGTGGTCTATTGGGGGAGATTCTGATTTTGCTTTGATAGCTTTTGTTTTCTTTGTTAAATTTTTTCTTTTCTAGGTAGTTTTTGGCGTGTCTTGTGTACAGTTTGCATGTTTCTCTTGCTTTCTGGACTTTATTTAGTTGTAGACTTGACCTTCACTTCATTAATACTTGGCTTGAAATCTTTGCTTTTCTTTGCTTGGGAAGATGATTATGATGTTTGAGAGGTTGAATTGATTGTGACAGAATTACCCTGTGTGAGATTTGAGCCACTTTATGTTCTTTCTTGTGTGTGATATTGATGGACAAATTTGTAAGCACCAAAATATGATGTCACAAACTTGTTTCACAATCGGCAAGTATGACCGAATCGTTCAAGTAATAAAACTTGGTAAGACCAAGTATCGTTCTTCCCAAAGGACTCACGGCCTAGTTTAGTTATGTGGTTTCTTGATTAACTAAGACTTACAAACGAAATATTTGAGTTTAAAATGCAAGACAGAAAATAAACATGTATGCATGAATTTTGATCAATGGCAAAGACAAAAGATAAACACTTTCAATGGAATATATGAATGAATATGTTGTTGGGGGTCAATTTCATCTCATCCACTCTCATATATTTTAGGAATTCAACATTCAAATCATCATTGTTAATGCCACTCTCTAATGTACCATTCTAGATGGCTTCTCCCTAATCAAATAGTTCATACAATTCCTAGCATTCCTAATGATTAGTTCATGAGTGCAGGAGCTTAAAGGCAACCAATAGAATATTGTCAGTATAATATTGGGAGAAATTCCCCGGATCTAGACTTCCCCGTACGTGTCCGTATCGACAAAACCAATAATCATGCATTAGAATGAGTTAAACAATGCAAGCATTGAGCAAAGAGGAAAAACCCTAACTAATGATGAAAGAAAGCATATGTCTTAATTCAAAGATGTACTCAACAGATTCCATATATGAGAGCTTCAAGAGATTACATTGATTCCCCAACAAACATACAAGGTTTAGTTCACCATATTCATGGTGAACCTAAATGAATAACAATGAAAGTATGAAAGAATAAACCCAATAAAGTGGAAGAGGTAGCCTGAGCATCCAAGATCCTCCTTCAAAGGGGTGAAAGAGAGAGTGTTTGCCTCGTTTCTGCCAAAGATCCCTAACTAAAGGACGTGCAAGCCCTTATATACTAATCTAGAGTTACAAAAGATTACAAAAGCCCAAGCCCAAAAAGTGCCGCTCAGCGCCATTTACCGCTCAGCGGTGGTTACGCGTCTTCTTTCTTCCCCTCAGCGGCCATTTGCCCCTCAGCGGTTCCAACGCCACCTCTTGAGTGCCGCTCAGCGGTAGTTTGCCGCTGAGCGGTGCCTTCGACTTCTCTTTTTGCACTCTTTCTTGTCTTTTCTAATGTCCTCTCTCTCATTCTTCACTTCTTTCACCAAATTCACCTCAAAACCTGCACAAAAACACTCAAATCAAGCATAAACCTGTCCAGCTCTCTTATTTCTGAAAATATAAACAAAATGCATGATTTCAAGCTAGTTTCTAAGTCTAAAGGTTGCTTTTAGTATCACTTTTAAGCATGAAAATAACAGTTTTTCAACTGTTATCACAACCCCAAACTTAGAACTTTGCTTGTCCTCAAGCAAACAAAATGTAACTCCATCTCCAACCAATTCATATGATGGTTCACTCATTCAAAATCCTCTTTTCAAGATAAGTAATAACTTCACTCAAACTTATGACCAAGAGTTAATTCAAGATGTGCACATGCTTTAGTGTTCACAAAGTCATTTAAGTTCCAACAAATGCTATTTTTCATGAATGATCAATCAATTAAGCATGGATGTTCATGTGCTTATGGAATCTTTCCTCACTAGGTAAAGTGTTTCACTCAACACACAAGTGTATAAGAGGTAAAGTGTTTCACTCATTCACTCCACTATCACAATGTCACATGAATCAACTTTGCCTTTCATTTTACCACAATCAAAAACATTCACAAGCATGCATCATCACAAGGACTTTTCAATGGCTTATAATGTGGCTGGGCTAACAAGAAAATTGGTTTTTCTGGATCACAAAATCCTTGAGTTAAGAGAATCATAACAACACAATTATTCTTATTCATTCCCAACTTTCTTTTGCCTTTTTTTTTTTTTTTTTGCATTTGCATTGAGCTTTGCTTCTTTTTCTTTTCTTTGCTTTTTCTTTGCATATTTTTACTTTTAGCTCTTAGCTCAATGCTTTTCCTTTTTCATGTTTCCCCAATAACCCCAAACTTGAACATTTAACAATACCACACAAGATCTTCTACTTAACTCAAGGTAAAGATTTTCAATCAAGGGTGTTCAGTGTATGTTTAAGGCTAAGGGTTCAAAGGATAGAACACAACGTGTTCTCTTTTAGTAGGCTAACTTTATGAATTTGGCCAATAAAATGGGTTTCAACAACACGGCCTTGATCATATGATGCAAAACAAGCAATTGATTCAATCATAGAAAACCTGGGCAAAATCATTCATGCTCTCGAAGTAATAGCATTCAACAATAACAACTCTGGAGCTCAAAACCTCACATATAAGCTCATTCACATTTGACATACACATCCTGCTTAATTTCACAATCACAATCATGATACCCTGCATTTGTTCACAAAGCTTGTGAATCACCTGGATAAGCATTTTAATGTGCACATCATCTCAACATCAATCAATCAATAAGCATCATCAAGCATTACTTATCACACAATCACAGTTAATAGCAAACCATCATAACAAACCAGGTGTTCAATAGAGTACATCAAACCCTAATCTAAAAACAAAAACAAAAAAAGTTCAGAAAACTTAAACCACAAAAGCATAATCATATGATAGCATTCATCAGTAAATGCTATCTCAGCTCCTTATCAGTCCGAGCTCTCTGTATCTTCCTCTTCCTCTTCATCATCATCTTCATCAAATGCATCCTCCTCCTCAGCTTCATCTTCATCCATGTCTCGGGCTGAAGCTTCAGCTGCTTCAGCTCCTCCATGCCATGGTTCTTCTGGCCAAGCTACCACATTATGGAATTCATCCATAGTCCACCTGTGTGCTGGAGGGGTATCATACATCCCCACTATCATCTCAGCCGTGGCCACCTGCCCTCTGTGGATGGACTGCAACTGAGCACCTATAAGAGACATATACATGTCCCTCATCTGGAATGGTTCTGCCTCATGAGTATCAGCAGAAGTCCTGCTCTGTGCTGGCCTTCTCTCTCTACGAGCCTGGCGTGGTGGCACTGGCTGGGCTGCCTCCTCACCTCCACAGTACTGTCTGTAATAGGCCTCATCTATAGCTTTTCTTGGCCTCTCAAATGGTGGAACAGAAGTGTCCACCCCAGCTAGCTTGCAAAGGTGAGTGATCAAAGAAGGATGTCCCAGTGGTGCTTTGTTGTTTGAGGTGTTAGCACACACACTAATCTCATCAGCTATCACCTGCCCAATATTAACATTCAAGTTTCTGATAGCACAGTAGATGAAGAGTGCCCTGCTGAGAGTAATATCTGACACATGTGAACATGGCTGAATGTTGGCATGAGAAAATGCCATCCAATACTTTGCAAGAGGAGTCAAATCTGTCCTCCTAATATTAGCCACTGAGCCAGATCTATTCCTTTGGAAGTGTCCTCCAGATATGCACAATACTCTCTCAACATCCTCAAAGTCAGCACCTTCCTCCATGCTAAGAGCAAACTGGCATTGCTCACCAGCCCACACAGTATCCAGAAAGTTATTGATGGAGTCAGGATCATACCTGATAGCATGGCCTCTAACATAGCCCAAATAATTCTCAGCTGGATAATCACCAATCTTCTTTGCATTGGTGTAGAATTCTTTCACCACAGCTATGTTGGCAGGTGATGGATAAGTGGCTAGCTTCCCCCAATCATTCCCTAACACTTGCTCTCCAAATTGAGGAGCAAAGTTAGGTATCATTCCAACCCTTCTCTCCATTAGAAGTCTCCTGTCCTGAACCACCCTAAAGTGCTTCTCATGTTTCCTAGAGAGGAACCTGCCATTATGGGGCTGCTCTGGTTCCTTTTCCTTTCTCTTGGTTGCCATGGTTTTCAATCTCTTTCCTGAAGAGGATGCCATTCCTGCATTCAAACATAAATTCAAAACCACAGAACACGATGTTAATCATTAGTAAACACAAAACAAAACTCCTTTTGAAGCTAAACCACCGCTGAGGGCCAGAATTTCCCCTCAGCGCCACCAGTGCCACATTCAAACACGCAACAAACCAGAAAAAGCAAATCTGGCAGAGTGCCGCTCAGCGGTAAATGCCGCTCAGCGGTGATCTGCAGATTTTTGCAAATCTCGTTTTTAAACTGTCCTAACTCCACCCAAATGCAATTTTCAGTTTTCCAGTTCATAATCAAGCAGTTTAATCGGTTCAAACATCAAATATATCATCAAATCATGCATAGAAATCAAAACCCCTAAATATTCATGCTTTGACAATCACAGTCAATTTCAAGAACCCTAGAATGAACAAAATGCATTTTACTTACTTGGGTGGAGATGCTAGATGATATGAGAATGCTTCCAACTAGAATGCTCTCTTCCAACCCCAAACTTTGATAGCACACTAGTGTAAAAGTGAGTGGAAGAGAAATTTTCTAAAGAGGGAAGAGTAAAAAGATGTGGGAAACCTAAGAGGAGATATGTGGGAGTCTTAGTGCAGAGAAGAGCTTGAAAGAATGTAAAAACGCGCAGCTTAGGGTTTAAAATTACCCCAATGGGCTCGGGTTCCGCTAAGGGGAACTTAAGCCCATCTGCGATAGTACCGCTCAGCGGTAATTGCCGCTCAGCGGCACTTTCTTGATGTGCCCTTCTCCTTCTTTTCTTGACCTACGTGCCTTCCTAGCATACCCCTCATAGGTTCCCTGCAATTCAATGTTAAAAATGCTTATGCAAACCCTAACTAAAATAAACAAACAAAAACAATCAATCAACTGGGTTGCCTCCCAGGTAGCGCTTGTTTAACGTCACGAGCCTGACCCAAATCCCACCAGCACCCATCAGTAGGTGTTTCAACTTACCAGCACCCATCAGTAGGTGCAAAATTTTCTCACCAACACCCATCAGTAGGTGTTACAAACCTAGCATCCTTCAGTAGATACTTAACCACCTAGCATCCTTCAGTAGATGCTAAATCCAACAAAATAAATACAAAAATAATGTTCACAAATTAAAAATTACAAAACCAAATCAAAAGTTTTTAAATTCACTGGGTTGCCTCCCAGCAAGCGCTCTTTTAACGTCATTAGCTTGACCCAATAAAGCTTAAGTTCCTTCTTCTTTTTCTTCTTTCTACTGAACTTCTTCAGAAATTTGATCAAACCAGGAACCTGTTGCAGTGTCTCAATCATAGGAACTTTAATCTCCAATTTCTTGAAGATTTCCATAAAGCACTTAAATTTCTTTTCCTTCCTATGATTCTTCTTTAGATGAGGATGTGATTTTTCATGTGATTTCTTCTTCTTTCCTCTCATCTTCTTTTTCTTCCTTTTTCTCTCCCTAAATTTTCTCTTTTTCTCTTCTTTTAATTTTTTCTTCCTTTCTCTTTTTCTCCTCAACTTCTTTATCTTCACACAAATTTTCTTTCTCTCTTCTCTCTCAACCAATTATTTTTCTTTTTTCTTCATCTTTATCTTTCTCACTCAACTCTTCTTTCTCTTTTCTCTCTACCCTTTCCTCATCTCCCTCTAATTTTTCCTCATCAAAAATCTTGTCACTTTCAGTGATAATGACTTGCCCTTCCTCCTTAAGGTTAACATCAGTATTAACATCATCATTTAATATCTGACTAATGTGACGAAGTTGCATCTCCATTCTTTTACATGATTCTTCAATGCTTTTCTGAGTAGAGTCGGAATTTTTCAAAAATCGTTGAAGGGTGTCCTCCAACCTATCCAAACTTCCTGATAGAAAGGGTTGTTGCTGCCATTGTTGTTGTGGTTGGTTCTCAAATTGTCCAGCAGCTTGCCAAAATTTGCTTTGATCCATGCTTGAGTGAGGTTCCCACCATTGGTTGAGATTACTTTGGTAGAATTGAGTGCCCCTATAGTTAAACTCTTGACCAAATTGCATTCTGCAGACATTAGGCACAAAACTCTAGAAAATATTTGTTAGCACAAAAAGATAGAGAAGAAGATATAGATTCAAAAGATAAAAGATTCAGAAGATAAGATAAAATAAGATAGAATAAAATAAAATAAAATAAAATAAAATCTAACCTAATCTAAAAAGATAAAATAAAATCTAACCTAACCTAAAAGATAAAAATAAAATAAAATCTAATCTAACCTAAAAAGATAAAAAAAATAAAATCTAATAAAATAAAATAAAATCTAACCTAAAAAGATAAAAAAAAAATAAAATAAAATCTAATAAAATAAAATCTAATCTAAAAAGATAAAATAAAATCAAATAAAAACCGAAAAATAAAAAATAGAAAACAGAAAAATAAAATAAAAATTCGAAATTAAAATAAAATCTAATCTAAAAAGATAAAAATAAAATCTAACCTAAAAGATAAAAATCAAATCTAAAAAGATAAAAAAATAAAAACAGAAAAAATAAAAACAGAAATTCAAAATTAAAGTCAAAGGTAATCAATAATCACACAAATTAACCAGTTAAACCATGAATCCCCGGCAACGGCGCCAAAAACTTGATGGACAAATTTGTAAGCACCAAAATATGATGTCACAAACTTGTTTCACAATCGGCAAGTATGACCGAATCGTTCAAGTAATAAAACTTGGTAAGACCAAGTATCGTTCTTCCCAAAGGACTCACGGCCTAGTTTAGTTATGTGGTTTCTTGATTAACTAAGACTTACAAACGAAATATTTGAGTTTAAAATGCAAGACAGAAAATAAACATGTATGCATGAATTTTGATCAATGGCAAAGACAAAAGATAAACACTTTCAATGGAATATATGAATGAATATGTTGTTGGGGGTCAATTTCATCTCATCCACTCTCATATATTTTAGGAATTCAACATTCAAATCATCATTGTTAATGCCACTCTCTAATGTACCATTCTAGATGGCTTCTCCCTAATCAAATAGTTCATACAATTCCTAGCATTCCTAATGATTAGTTCATGAGTGCAGGAGCTTAAAGGCAACCAATAGAATATTGTCAGTATAATATTGGGAGAAATTCCCCGGATCTAGACTTCCCCGTACGTGTCCGTATCGACAAAACCAATAATCATGCATTAGAATGAGTTAAACAATGCAAGCATTGAGCAAAGAGGAAAAACCCTAACTAATGATGAAAGAAAGCATATGTCTTAATTCAAAGATGTACTCAACAGATTCCATATATGAGAGCTTCAAGAGATTACATTGATTCCCCAACAAACATACAAGGTTTAGTTCACCATATTCATGGTGAACCTAAATGAATAACAATGAAAGTATGAAAGAATAAACCCAATAAAGTGGAAGAGGTAGCCTGAGCATCCAAGATCCTCCTTCAAAGGGGTGAAAGAGAGAGTGTTTGCCTCGTTTCTGCCAAAGATCCCTAACTAAAGGACGTGCAAGCCCTTATATACTAATCTAGAGTTACAAAAGATTACAAAAGCCCAAGCCCAAAAAGTGCCGCTCAGCGCCATTTACCGCTCAGCGGTGGTTACGCGTCTTCTTTCTTCCCCTCAGCGACCATTTGCCCCTCAGCGGTTCCAACGCCACCTCTTGAGTGCCGCTCAGCGGTAGTTTGCCGCTGAGCGGTGCCTTCGACTTCTCTTTTTGCACTCTTTCTTGTCTTTTCTAATGTCATCTCTCTCATTCTTCACTTCTTTCACCAAATTCACCTCAAAACCTGCACAAAAACACTCAAATCAAGCATAAACCTGTCCAGCTCTCTTATTTCTGAAAATATAAACAAAATGCATGATTTCAAGCTAGTTTCTAAGTCTAAAGGTTGCTTTTAGTATCACTTTTAAGCATGAAAATAACAGTTTTTCAACTGTTATCAGATATGTCTCTTGATTGCTTGCGCATATGCCTTGGCCTGACTCTTGTTGATAGTTCTTGATTGATATGCATGTTTGAAAGTGGTAAAGGCAATTTTGTTCTTGAGCCTCTCTAGCCAAATAAGCTTACCTTGTTCTAATCCTTTGGTAACCCCTTTTGAGCCTATACTTTCCCCCAATTCTTTGTTTTAAAGCTCATACACTTGCCCTAAGTGAAAAACCATGATTACCTTAACCTTAGGGAATTTTGGAGCTTTGGAAGTGTTTTGGAAACAAGTGTGGTCTCCTTAGGGATTCTTATGAGTTGGCTAGTTGGTTCCTCTTCTTGTTTTCTTTTTGTAAATATATGTGTATCTTGTCTTTTACAGTTTTGTTTTGAAAAAAAAAAAAAGAGAGCAGAAAAACAGTAAAAAAATGAAAAAAAAATTGTGAATAATTGTGAATAATGGAGTCAAGAAGAGGATGGAAGTAGAGGTTGTGGATGTGTTTGAATGTATTTACACTTGTTCCCCATTGCTCCTCTGTTCCTTATGGTTTGTAGCTTCTTATCCAGATATATCCTCCCTTGTCCTTGGCCCCATTACAACCATGAAAAGACCTTTTGATTTGAACATGCGTATGTGCTTGAGTTTTGATATTAGAGGCTTGCCAAGTCTATTTGTGTTTGCTTTCTTGAGTGCATTGAGTGACATTGATTTACCCTAAACACTTGAGAGAAACACTGATAGTGCATCTGTGAGGTTTTGTTACTTTTGATTCACCTCTTGAGCTGATTGATCTTTTGCCATGTCTTGAATTGCTTGGATGATTTCATGAGTATCTGCTTTCTCTGATTGATTCTGTGTTGGATATTGTCTACTTCTTTTCTTGGTCCAGATTCCTTGAGAACTGTGTAATTCTGTTCTTGTCCTAGTTAGAGTTTGTTTTCTGTGTGCTGAGTTTGTGTCACTTCCCTGATGTCCTTTGAACTATTCCTTGATCTGCGTCTTGATTTTGCCCAGGAGTGCAAAAGACTAAGTGTGGTCTATTTTGATGAGTCAATATTTTCTTAACTTCACTTAGTTTATTGTGCTAGAATTAATCAGGGAATTGTGCTTAAACGTCTAGTATTTTCTCACTTTTCCTAATTGTGCTTAATTTGATCAGAAATTCTTATTTGAATTAATTTGAATTATTTAAGACTAATTATTTGCATTATTAATTGTAGGGAAATTGTTAGATATTATTTGGGACATTTGGAGGTCAAAAGAAAATGCCGAATCAATTCTATTTTAAGCTAAAAAGAGAAAGGAGGTATGGATTTATTTTTGGGAGGTGCACAATGGGCCCATGGAAGCAAGCATTGGAGGCACACGGCAAGGTCCAGCAAAGAAGTGAAGATGTGGTGCTGGAAGAAAGAAATCATTCACGGTCCAGCTTGGAAGCAAAGCCCAGCAACCTCCACATCCAACATTTGTGCGTCCAGGAAGTGGCAAAAGGAAGAAGCCTTCACGCTCACCCACGCAGCTTCCATCCAGCATGTGGCAGCAAGGAAGAGGCCCATGTTAGAGAAGGAGTGTCCAGCAACACTTCACTCCACGCACATGGTCACAGCACATGAGAAGCAGCCACATTTCTTCATTTCCCAGCATAGAGAAATACACGGTCACGGCCCATGAGCAAAGCATACTTCACACGCACAAGTGACATCCTTCAATCTGCACCCACGGCCTGCTCATTCACGCGGTCTAGCAGCTTGTAAGCACATCCAGTAGCTACACGTCCAACAACAAGTCCAGCATCCAAGCAGCATCACGCACATTGAGGGCCTGCTTTTACACGGAGATGGTTCAGCAAAGAAGAGTGACGTCCAGCATGGGCAGTGGAGCCCAATGATGGTTGAAGAGAAGGGCCTAAAGCACACGGGCTGAATCCAGAAGCAACGTCCATCTTGGATGAAAGCCACGTCCACGTCCCAGCAGCTTTGTGTCCAGCAAAGAAGCGGTCCAGCACTTCCAAGGGGGAGCAGGCCAACCATCTTCATTCATTTTCCAGCTAGCATGAAAGTGGTGTGACGGTGAGAAAAACGGGAGTCCAGCAGCACTGTAGGTCCAGCTGGCATGGAGGGAAGTAGCATCAAGAAGCACGTGAGCAGCAAGCCCAGCAGGGAGAAATCCAGGGTCTCGGCTGCACTAAAAAAAATGAGCCGCCACTTGTTTTAGCAGGAGTTCCAGTAGGGTTGTGAGGGCACTGGAAAAATGGAGAATGGTTGAGCTGGATGGAATGAACTGACATCCGCCACTTGAAATTTAATCCTGAAGTGTTTTCTCTTCTTTAGATTTGTGGTGCAAGGTTACGGTTTGTTTAAAGAGCTATTCTGCTTCTTTCATTTAGTTTTATTTCATCCACTTTTGATTGAATCCTTTTATTGTTTATGCTAATGTTAATGGCTGTTTTGAGATAGATAATGAAGTATTGTTTCATGCTTGTATTTAAATGTTGTTAGAAGTGAAAAAGAAGCAAAGTAAATGGTGATTTATGGACATGTGTCACGGCTGGAATACTGTAGTAAATTTATTTTGTTTGAGAATGAAGAAGTAGATTAGGTGTGTGTTACGTAAAAGCTTTCTTCTCCTTGTAAAAATCAAACATCTTTCTTCTAAAAATCTATTAGCATTTAGTCAACATGTGGGACCTTTTCTTACATTTGAATTTGTCTCTTTTAGTATTTTTGGAAGAAGATTGTCGTGGGTAGAATGGTGTGCATACAAATTAATTTGCTTTTCATTAAGAAATATTAATTGAAGTGGAAGTAATGTGTTTTTTGTAAAATCAAGTGGTATGGATGTAGGAAGTCATGGTGTTGGATGAAGGAACCTAATTCCAGTTTTTGTTTTCAATGAAACATGTCACGACACATATGAAAAGTTTTAAAGAAAATTTTAATTTCAAATTTAATTTCTTTTACGTTTTATTTTTAGCTTTACTGTTCAAGAATTTTATTTCAATTGTTGAATCCTTCATGAATTTCATTTTCAATTAAGTGTTTTTGTTATTATTGTCTAATGTCTTTTACCGTTTGGTTTTACTTTCCTTAAAATTCATTTCAACGTTTTTACTTCAACGTTTTTAATTCTGTTTCATTTAATTTTCAGTTTTAATTTATTTTGCATTTCAAAACAACAATCAAACCCCCCACTACGTGTTGATCCGAGACTGAACCATATTTGGTCCTTGTGAGACGACCTAGGAGTCGATTCCTAGTCTATACTGCATTCTTATATGCACAACTTTTGTGAGAGGTGCGACCCTCTCATCAAAATGGCGCCGTTGCCGGGGACCAACGGTTCAGTCTTAGGTCTTTTTGTTGTGATAGTGTGTGTTGTGTTTTGTCTTGTGTTGTGATGTGATGTGATGTGATGTTCTGTTTTGTGTGCGTGGTGCATGTATAAATGTGTTGTGTTTTATTTGTTTCGTAATTTTTAGTATTTTTCTTTTTCCATGTCTACCTATTTTGGTTATGTGAATAGTGCTTATTCTGTGAGTGCCTCTGATTATGATTCTCCTTCTGCATCTAACTCTAAGTACAGTCCTCATGTTTATTCTGCTGATTTTTATGCTGAGAACAATATGGCTCATCCTCAAACTTCTGAGAGCTCTCTTTGGGAGCCGGTTCCACCTAATGAGGATGGTGATCATTTAGTTCTCACCACTGGACTGATGAATTTGTTGCCCAAGTTTTATGGTCTTGCAGATGAATGCCCACATGAACATTTGGATAGGTTTTATCGAATCTGCTCTTTAATGAAACTTCCAAATGTCCCGAACGATCTAGTTTTCTGAAGGGCATTCCCGCACTCATTAGAAAGAGCAGCAAAAGATTGGAAAGACTCTCTTCCTCTAGGATCCATTACCAGATGGGAAGATCTTGAGCATAAATTTCTAAGCAAATTCTCCTATGTGCAAGATGGATACGACAACGCTCTTGGATGGAATGACCCTACCTTGAGATGGTACAATGCTCCACAACATCAATATCAAGAACCACCATTCTAGAGTACTTTCATGCCTCCACTAGTCCAGCAATATCAGAGTCAACAATATGATGCTTCTGCCAAAATAGCTCCTCAGCCTTCTATTTCTGAGCCTACATTGCAGGAGTTGTTGGAGCAGTTAACCATGCAGAACCTGCAGTTTCAGCAAGAGACCAGAGCGTCCATTCAGAGCTTGAATGACCAGATAGGGCAGATGGCTACTCAATTAAATCAGGAACGGTCTCAAGATTCAGAGTTACCATTTCAGACTGTTCAGATTCTAGATGATGATGATAGTGGCATCAACATAGAAGATGGGAAGAAGAGTCATGAGCTTACTGTTGCGCCACCTACTTTCCCATCACCCTATGGCCCTACTCTTGCACCTGAGGAGACTGCTGAATATCTTGAGGACCAGGCAGGTATAAGCAGTAATTTTGAATCAGGTAGACAATTTTCATCTTCCACCACTTTTCCAATCTTTAGGGAAGTGGAGGAAAACATACCTAAAGTTGATTATTTTGTTGATGAATGTGCTATTCATGATTATGATGTTGATAGGTATGTTGATGATTATATTGTTGATGAGTATGTTTTTAATTCTCCCTCTCTGCATGATGAGAAACAATTTTTGCTATCACATCCGAATGTTTATTCTCCATGCACTGAACTTGAATATGAGTTTGTGGTTGATATTGTCTCTAAATTTGAAACCGATTCATGTTCTGAGAGTGTATATGGGGTTCAGCCTGTTACACTGGGATTGGGTGTTATACCCCTGCATATCATTTCTTTGGAGACACATCGCACTAACCATGTTGCAGGAGGTACACATGAATTTGATAGACAAACACCCACAGTGGAAAATAAAGGTGCTAACACTGACAAAAGCTTCAAGATCAATAGGCACCAGCTGAACCTGCTCATCAACAATCTTTGCTTCTTGGATCCAGCTGTGGATGATATCTCCCTGCTAGATCAAATCTGGAGGATGAAGCAATTCTTCCTCAAAACTTCCTTGCTGGATCCTGTGGTGGAAGACATCTCCCTGAAAGTCCAAAATTGGCAACTGCCACCATGATCAGGGGAGTTTTCCTTTTCTGTTGTCCTCCTTTTCCTACTTTTATTGCACTTGTCCATGATGTGTTGATTGTTCTGATTTCTGATCTTATGCTTATGACACATTGAGGACACTGTGTAGTTTAAGTGTGGTCTATTGGGGGAGATTCTGATTTTGGTTTGATAGCTTTTGTTTTCTTTGTTAAATTTTTTCTTTTCTAGGTAGTTTTTGTCGTGTCTTGTGTACAGTTTGCATGTTTCTCTTGCTTTCTGGACTTTATTTAGTTGTAGACTTGACCTTCACTTCATTAATACTTGGCTTGAAATCTTTGCTTTTCTTTGCTTGGGAAGATGATTATGATGTTTGAGAGGTTGAATTGATTGTGACAGAATTACCCTGTGTGAGATTTGAGCCACTTTATGTTCTTTCTTGTGTGTGATATGTCTCTTGATTGCATGCGCATATGCCTTGTCCTGACTCTTGTTGATAGTTCTTGATTGATATGCATGTTTGAAAGTGATAAAGGCAATTTTGTTCTTGAGCCTCTCTAGCCAAATAAGCTACCTTGTTCTAATCCTTTGGTAACCCCTTTTGAGCCTATACTTTCCCCCAATTCTTTGTTTTAAAGCTCATACACTAGCCCTAAGTGAAAAACCATGATTACCTTAACCTTAGGGAATTTTGGAGCTTTGGAAGTGTTTTGGAAACAAGTGTGGTCTCCTTAGGGATTCTTATGAGTTGGCTAGTTGGTTCCTCTTCTTGTTTTGTTTTTGTAAATATATGTGTATCTTGTCTTTTACAGTTTTGTTTTGAAAAAAAAAAAGAGAGCAGAAAAACAGTAAAAAAATGAAAAAAAAAATTGTGAATAATTGTGAATAATGGAGTCAAGAAGAGGATGGAAGTAGAGGTTGTGGGTGTGTTTGAATGTGTTTACACTTGTTCCCCATTGCTCCTCTGTTCCTTATGGTTTGTAGCTTCTTATCCAGATATATCCTCCCTTGTCCTTGGCCCCATTACAACCATGAAAAGACCTTTTGATTTGAACATGCGTATGTGCTTGAGTTTTGATATTAGAGGCTTGCCAAGTCTATTTGTGTTTGCTTTCTTGAGTGCATTGAGTGACATTGATTTACCTTAAACACTTGAGAGAAACACTGATAGTGCATGTGTGAGGTTTTGTTACTTTTGATTCACCTCTTGAGCTGATTGATCTTTTGCCATGTCTTGAATTGCTTGGATGATTTCATGAGTATCTGCTTTCTCTGATTGATTCTGTGTTGGATATTGTCTACTTCTTTTCTTGGTCCAGATTCCTTGAGAACTGTGTAATTCTGTTCTTGTCCTAGTTAAAGTTTGTTTTCTGTGTGCTGAGTTTGTGTCACTTCCCTGATGTCCTTTGAACTATTCCTTGATCTGCGTCTTGATTTTGCCCAGGAGTGCAAAAGACTAAGTGTGGTCTATTTTGATGAGTCAATATTTTCTTAACTTCACTTAGTTTATTGTGCTAGAATAATCAGGGAATTGTGCTTAAACGTCTAGTATTTTCTCACTTTTCCTAATTGTGCTTAATTTGATCAGAAATTCTTATTTGAATTAATTTGAATTATTTAAGACTAATTATTTGCATTATTAATTGTAGGGAAATTGTTAGATATTATTTGGGACATTTGGAGGTCAAAAGAAAATGCCAAATCAATTCTATTTTAAGCTAAAAAGAGAAAGGAGGTATGGATATATTTTTGGGAGGTGCACAATGGGCCCATGGAAGCAAGCATTGGAGGCACACGGAAAGGTCCAGCAAAGAAGTGAAGACGTGGTGCTGGAAGAAAGAAATCATTCACGGTCCAGCTTGGAAGCAAATCCCAGCAACCTCCACATCCAACATTTGCGCGTCCAGGAAGTGGCAAAAGGAAGAAGCCTTCACGCTCACCCACGCAGCTTCCATCCAGCATGTGGCAGCAAGGAAGAGGCCCACGTGAGAGAAGGAGTGTCCAGCAACACTTCACTCCACGCACATGGTCACAGCACATGAGAAGCAGCCACATTTCTTCATTTCCCAACATAGAGAAATCCACGGTCACGGCCCATGAGCAAAGCAAACTTCACACGCACAAGTGACATCCTTCAATCTGCACCCACGGCCTGCTCATTCACGCGGTCTAGCAGCTTGTAAGCACATCCAGTAGCTACACGTCCAACACCAAGTCCAGCATCCAAGCAGCATCACGCACATGGAGGGCCTGCTTTTACACGGAGATGGTTCAGCAAAGAAGAGTGACGTCCCGCATGGGCAGTGGAGCCCAATGATGGTTGAAGAGAAGGGCTTGAAGCACACGGGCTGAATCCAGAAGCAACGTCCAGCTTGGATGAAAGCCACGTCCACGTCCCAACAGCTTTGTGTCCAGCAAAGAAGCGGTCCAGCACTTCCAAGGGGGAGCAGGCCAACCATCTTCATTCATTTTCTAGCTAGCATGAAAGTGGTGTGACGGTGAGAAAAACGGGAGTCCAGCAGCACTGTAGGTCCAGCTGGCGTGGAGGGAAGTAGCATCCAGAAGCACGTGAGCAGCAAGCCCAGCCTTCACGCTCACCCACGCAGCTTCCATCCAGCATGTGGCAGCAAGGAAGAGGCCCACGTGAGAGAAGGAGTGTCCAGCAACACTTCACTCCACGCACATGGTCACAGCACATGAGAAGCAGCCACATTTCTTCATTTCCCAGCATAGAGAAATCCACGGTCACGGCCCATGAGCAAAGCAAACTTCACACGCACAAGTGACATCCTTCAATCTGCACCCACGGCCTGCTCATTCACGCGGTCTAGCAGCTTGTAAGCACATCCAGTAGCTACACGTCCAACAACAAGTCCAGCATCCAAGCAGCATCACGCACATGGAGGGCCTGCTTTTACACGGAGATGGTTCAGCAAAGAAGAGTGACGTCCAGCATGGGCAGTGGAGCCCAATGATGGTTGAAGAGAAGGGCTTGAAGCACACGGGCTGAATCCAAAAGCAACGTCCAGCTTGGATGAAAGCCACGTCCACGTCCCAGCAGCTTTGTGTCCAGCAAAGAAGCGGTCCAGCACTTCCAAGGGGGAGCAGGCCAACCATCTTCATTCATTTTCTAGCTAGCATGAAAGTGGTGTGACGGTGAGAAAAACGGGAGTCCAGCAGCACTGTAGGTCCAGCTGGCGTGGAGGGAAGTAGCATCCAGAAGCACGTGAGCAGCAAGCCCAGCAGGGAGAAATCCAGGGTCTCGGCCTGCATTGAAAAAAACGAGCCGCCACTTGTTTTAGCAGGAGTTCCAGTAGGGTTGTGAGGGCACTGGAAAAATGGAGAATGGTTGAGCTGGATGGAATGAACTCACATCCGCCACTTGAAATTTAATCCTGAAGTGTTTTCTCTTCTTTAGATTTGTGGTGCAAGGTTACGGTTTGTTTAAAGAGCTATTCTCCTTCTTTCATTTAGTTTTATTTCATCCACTTTTGATTGAGTCCTTTTATTGTTTATGCTAATGTTAATGGCTGTTTTGAGATAGATAATGAAGTATTGTTTCATGCTTGTATTTTAATGTTGTTAGAAGTGAAAAAGAAGCAAAGTAAATGGTGATTTATGGACATGTGTCACGGTTGGAATACTGCAGTAAATTTATTTTGTTTGAGAATGAAGAAGTAGATTAGGTGTGTGTTACGTAAAAGCTTTCTTCTCCTTGTAAAAATCAAACATCTTTCTTCTAAAAATCTATTAGCATTTAGTCATCATGTGGGACCTTTTCTTACATTTGAATTTGTCTCTTTTAGTATTTTTGGAAGAAGATTGTCGTGGGTAGAATGGTGTGCATACAAATTAATTTGCTTTTCATTAAGAAATATTAATTGAAGTGGAAGTAATTGTTTTTTTGTAAAATCAAGTGGTATGGATGTAGGAAGGCACGGTGTTGGATGAAGGAACCTAATTCCAGTTTTTGTTTTCAATGAAACATGTCACGACACATATGAAAAGTTTTAAAGAAAATTTTAATTTCAAATTTAATTTCTTTTACGTTTTATTTTTAGCTTTACTGTTCAAGAATTTTATTTCAATTGTTGAATCCTTCATGAATTTCATTTTCAATTAAGTGTTTTTGTTTTTATTGTCTAATGTCTTTTACCCTTTGGTTTTACTTTCCTTAAAATTCATTTTAACGTTTTTACTTCAACGTTTTTAATTCTGTTTCATTTAATTTTCAGTTTTAATTTATTTTGCATTTCAAAACAACAATCAAACCCCCCCACTACGTGTTGATCCGAGACTGAACCATATTTGGTCCTTGTGAGACGACCTAGGAGTCGATTCCTAGTGTATACTGCATTCTTATATTGATGGACAAATTTATGAACACCAAAATATGATGTCACAAACTTGTTTTTCAATCGGCAAGTATGACTGAATCGTTCAAGTAATAAACTTGGTAAGACCAAGTATCGTTCTTCCCAAAGGACTCACGGCCTAGTTTAGTTATGTGGTTTCTTAATTAGCTAAGACTTACAGACAAAATATTTGGAGTTTAATATGCAAGACAGAAAATAAACATGTATGCATGAAATTTTGATCAATGGCAAAAAACAAAAGATAAACACTTTCAATGATATTAATGTATGAATATGTTGTTGGGGGTCAATTTCATCTTATCCACTCTCATATATTTTAGGAATTCAACATTCAAATCATCATTGTTAATGCCACTCGCTAAAGTACCTTTCTAGAAGGCTTCTCCCTAATCACGAGTTCATACAATTCCTAGCATTCCTAATGATCAGTTCATAAGTGCAGGAGCTTAACGACAACCAATATCATATTGGGAGAAATTCCCCGGATCTAGACTTCCCCGTACGTGCCCGTATCGACAAAACCAATAATCATGCATCGAATGAGTTAAACAATGCAAGCATTAAGCAAAGAGGAAAAACCCTAACTAATGATGAAAAGTAAGTCTTAATTAAAAGATGTAAAAACAGATTCCATATATGAGAGTTTCACAAGATTACATTCATTCCCCAACAAACATACAGAGTTTAGTTCACCATATTCATGGTGAACCTAGATGAATTATAATGAAAGAATGAAAGAATAAACCCTAAAAACGTGAAGAGGAAGCCTCAGCATCCAAGATCCTCCTTCAAAGGGGTGGAAGAGAGAGTGTTTGCTTCGTTCCAGCCAAAGATACCTAACCGTAGGAAACCCTAAAGCTTAAATACCATTCGTAAATTACAAAAACTTAGGTCCAAGCCCATTAAAGTGCCGCTCAGCGGTAAGTGCGTGTCTTGTTTTCTCCCCTCAGCGGCCATTTTGCCCCTCAGCGGATCTCCCGTGAGTGCCTGAGTGCCGCTCAGCGGTAAACTGCCGCTGAGCGGTGACTTCGGCTTCTCCTTTTGCACTTTTTGATGTCTTTTCTGATTTCATCTCTCTCCTTGTTCACTTCTTTCACCAAATTCACCTTAAAACCTGCACAAAAACACTGAAATCAAGCATAAACCTGTCCAGCTCTCTTATTTCCAAAAATATAAAGAAAAGCATGATTTCAAGCTAGTTTCTAAGTGTAAAGGTTGCTTTTAGTGTCAATTTTAATCATAAAAATAACAGTTTTTCAACTGTTATCAATTTGGGAGCTAGCATTAATCTAATGCCGCTATCCAGGTGCAGAACAATTCAGGGGTTGGAAATTAAACCAACCAGAATGGCTCTTCAATTGGCGGACAGGTCTCTTAAATATCAATCTGGAGTGGTTGAAGATGTTCTAGTAAAGGTTGACAAATTTGTATTCCCAGTGGATTTTATTGTGATGGAGATGGAAGGGAATAGTGATGTTCCTCTTATTCTTGGGAGACCTTTTATGAAGACTGCTAGAGTTTTGATTGATGTAGAGAATGGTAAGCTTAAAATGAGAGTTGATGATGAAGAAGTCACTTTTGACATATCCAAGGCCATGACATGTCCAAATGATGACAAAGCATGTTTTCAATTTGATGAACTTGATGAAGTTTGTATGGTGCAAGAAAGGATGGTGCGAAATATTTCTCCATTGGAAAAAACTCTCATTAATGCATGTGAAGATTTAGATGAAGAAGAAGAGAAATTGATTGATGAATGTCTGATGGACTTGGAAACATTGAAAAAGAGTCCGGAGGAAGATCCAATATTCGAAATAATTGATAAGGAAGAAGCAGTCAAAGCACAGACACCAGAATTAAAAAGATTGCCATCACATTTGAAATATGTTTTTCTAGAGGAAGATGGAACAAAGCCAGTCATCATCAATAACTCTTTATCTCTACAAGAAGAAGAGCAGTTGATAGAAATTTTGAAAGCCAACAAAGAAGCAATTGGGTGGTCAATATCAGATCTCAAAGGTATTAGCCCAACTTATTGCATGCAGAAGATTTTTATGGAAGAAGATTATAAACCAAGTGCTCAACCACAGAGAAGGTTAAATCCTATTATGAAGGAGGTGGTCAGAAAAGAAGTGTTGAAACTACTAGAAGCAGGTATCATCTATCCAATCTCTGACAGTGAATGGGTGAGTCCAGTAAAGGTGGTTCCAAAGAAAGGTGGGATGACAGTAATTTATAATGATAAGAATGAACTTATTCCTACTCGGACAGTTACTGGCTGGCGTATGTGCATTGATTACAGGAAGCTAAATAAAGCTACTAGGAAAGATCATTTTCCTCTTCCTTTCATGGATCAGATGTTAGAAAGGTTATCAGGGCAGGCTTTCTATTGTTTTCTAGATGGATATTCGGGATACAATCAAATTGTGGTAGATCCAAAAGACCAGGAGAAGACGGCTTTTACTTGTCCTTTTGGTATCTTTGCATATAGAAAGATGCCTTTTGGATTATGTAATGCTCCAGCTACGTTTCAGAGGTGAATGCAGGCAATTTTTGCAGATCTCTTAGAAAAATGCATTGAAGTATTCATGGATGATTTCTCAGCTTTTGGAAATTCTTTCCAAAGATGTTTGGCTAATTTGAACACTGTCCTCAAAAGATGTGTTCAGACAAATCTTGTTCTTAATTGGAAGAAATGTCATTTCATGGTAACTGAAGGAATTGTATTGGGGCATAAAATTTCTGCTAAAGGAATTGAGGTAGACAAAGCTAAAGTAGATGTCATTGAGAAACTACCTCCACCAACAAATGTAAAGGGGATTAGAAGTTTTCTTGGTCATGCTGGGTTTTATAGAAGATTCATCAAAGATTTCTCAAAAATTGCTAAACCATTGAGTAATCTTTTGATGAAGGATGCGCCTTTTGTGATGAATGAAGACTGTCTGAAAGCTTTTGACACATTGAAGAAGAAGTTAGTGTGAGCTCCAGTAATTGTAGCGCCAGATTGGAATCAAAATTTTGAATTAATGTGTGATGCAAGTGATTATGCAATAGGAGTTGTCCTTGGCCAGCGGAAAGAACAAAAGTTTCATCCATTTATTATGCTAGCAAGGTTCTGAATGATGCTCAATTGAATTATGCTAGCACAGAGAAAGAATTTCTTGCTATTGTGTATGCTCTAGAGAAATTTAGACCTTATCTTATTGGGTCCAAGGTGACTGTCTATAGAGATCATGCAGCTATCAAATATTTGTTGACAAAACCAGATTCTAAGCCACGTCTGATTAGATGGGTATTACTATTGCAAGAATTTGATGTAGACATCCGTGATAAGAAAGGAAGTGAGAACTTAATTGCTGATCATTTGTCACGGTTAGTCAACAATGAGGTCACTAGCAAGGAGTCTGAAATCTGGGAATCTTTTTCAGATGAATCACTCATGTATATTCAGCAGAGACCCTGGTTTGCTGATATGGCTAATTTCAAAGCTGCAAGGGTCATGCCGGAAGACTTAACTTGGCAACAAAGAAAGAAATTTTTGCATGATGCCAAGTAGTTTGTTTGGGATGATCCTTATTTGTTCAAAATTGGAGCAGATAATCTTCTGAGGAGATGTGTTACAAATGAAGAAGCAGAAGGAATTCTCTGGCATTGTCATGATTCACCTTATGGAGGACATTTTAATGGAGAAAGAACAGCAGCAAAAGTCCTTCAATCAGGATTTTATTGGCCAACTTTGTTTAAAGATGCCCATAATCATGCTAGAAATTGTGATAAATGTCAAAGAGCAGGGACAATCACTAAACGTCATGAGATGCCTTTACAAGGTATTTTAGAGGTTGAGGTTTTTGATTGTTGGGGTATTGATTTTGTTGGACCCTTCCCTCCATCTTTCAACAATGAATATATTCTGGTAGCAGTAGATTATGTGAGTAAATGGGTGGAAGCATTAGCTTGTCCTAAAAATGATGCTAGCACGGTAATTAAATTCTTGAAGAGGCAGATATTCTCACGTTTCGGCACTCCAAGAGTGTTGATCAGTGATGGAGGATCTCATTTTTGCAATTATCAGCTAGAGAAAGTACTCAAACACTATGGAGTAAAACATAAGGTAGCTGCACCTTATCATCCACAAACCAATGGACAAGCTGAGGTGTCTAACAGGGAGATAAAAAGGATCATGGAAAAAACAGTGACTTCATCAAGAAAGGATTGGTCTCTCAAATTGGATGATGCTCTTTGGGCTTATAGGACAGCAATGAAGACGTCTATGGGATTATCACCATTTCAATTAGTCTATGGGAAGCATGCCATTTGCCAGTAGAATTGGAGCATAGAGCATTATGGGCTTTGAAATTCTTGAATTTTGATCCTTATGAAACTCAATGCTCACGCAGACGGCAGATTTTGGAGCTTGAAGAAATGCGATTACATGCATATGATTCATCCAAGGCTTACAAAGACAAAATTAAATTTTATCATGACAGGAAGTTGGTAAATAGAGTTTTCAATCCAGGACAACAAGTACTATTGTTCAATTCAAGATTGAAGATATTTCCTGGGAAGCTGAAGTCAAAATGGTCAGGACCATTTGTGATAAAAGAAGTGCATCCGCATGGAGCAATTGAAATATTTAATCCAGCTGCTGATGATCCACAGAGAAGTTGGGTGGTGAATGGACAACGTCTCAAACCCTATCTAGGGGGAGAGGTGCAACAATTTTCCACAATGATGTTGTTGGTTGATCCTTGAAAGTTTGGGTCAGGCTCGTGACGTTAAACAAGCGCTTACTGGGAGGCAACCCAGTATTCTGTAAGTATTTTATGTTTTTAGATTAGAGTTTGATGTACTCTATTGAACACCTGGTTTGTTATGATGGTTTGCTATTAACTGTGATTGTGTGATAAGTAATGCTGAATGATGCTTATTGATTGATTGATGTTGAGATGATGTGCACATTAAAATGCTTATACAGGTGATTCACAAGCTTTGTAAACAAATGCATGATATTATGATTGTGATTGTGAGATTAAGCAGGATGTGTATGTCAAATGTGGATGAGCTTATATGTGAGGTTTTGAGCTCCAGAGTTTTTGGTATGATTGAATGTTATTACTTTGGAAACATGAATGACTTTGCCCAGGTTTTCTATGATTGAATCAATTGCTTGTTTTGCATCATATGATCAAGGCCGTTTGTTGGAACCCTTTTTATTGGCCAAATTCATAAAGTTAGCCCACTAAAAAGAGAACACTTTGTGTTCTATCCTTTGAACCCTTAGCCTTGAACATACACTGAAACCCTTGATTGAAAATCTTTACCTTGAGTTAAGTAGAATATCTTGTGTGGTATTTGATAACGGTTGAAAAACCGTTATTTTTATGCTTAAATTTGATACCAAAAGCAACCTTTAAGACTTAGAAACTAGCTTGAACTCATATTTTTGCTTTAGTTTTGAGAATAAGAGAGTTGAAAGTGAATTTAATGGTTTTGTGCAAGATTCCCTTGATTTTGTAGGCTAATTGAAAGATTTGAAAGAAGAATTGAAATACCGAATGATTGGAGTGCTGAAAAGTCAACCAGTCAACCAGAAAAGTCAACCAGTCAACCAGAAAAGTCAACCAGTCAACCAGAATGCTGAAAAACCAACCATAACGCAGAAAAAGTATGACCGAGTGGCGCTGAGCGGAAAAATACCGCTGAGCGGCACTTTTTGGGTGCCGAAATCACCGCTGAGGGGCAAAATAGCAGTTGGGGGGCAAAATGGATCATGCGCTAGTACCGCTCAACGGTAAAATACCGTTGAGCGCCATTCTAAGTGGGCTTGGACCGGTTTTCTTTTGTTTTTATGGGCTTGGACTTGTTTTATGTTATTTTTATGCCCTATTTAAGGACTTGCACGTCCTAGGGTTTGTATCTTTGGCAGAAACGAAGCAAACACTCTCTATTCCACCCCTTGGGGTAGATTGGGAGATGGTGACAGCTCTCCTCTTCTCTTTCTCGGGTTTTTCTATCTCTTTCATTCTTTCATTATTGTTCATCTAGGTTCACCATGAATATGGTGAACTGAACCTTGTATGTTTGTTGGGGAATCAATGTAATATTTTGAAGCTCTCATATATGGAATTTGTTTTTACATCTTTTATTTAAGATCTATGCTTTCTTTCATCATTAGTTAGTGTTTTTCCTCTTTGCGTAATGCTTGCATTGTTTAACTCATTTGATGCATGATTATTGGCTTTGTCGATACGGGCGCGTACGGGGAAGTCTAGATCCGGGGAATTTCTCCCAATATCACATTGGTTGTCGTTAAGCTCCTGCACTTATGAACTAATCATTAGGAATGCTAGGAATTGTATGAACTCGTGATTAGTGAGAAGCCTTCTTGAAAGGTACTTTAGAGAGTGGCATTAACAATGATGATTTGAATGTTGAATTCCTAAAATATATGAGAGTGGAAAAGATGAAATTGAACCCCAACAACATATTTATACATATATTTCATTGAAAGTGTTTATCTTTTGCTTTTTGCCATTGATCAATACTTCATGCATACATATTTAATTTTCGTCTTCTGCATATAAAATCCAAATATTTCGTCTTTAAGTGTTAGCTAATCAATAAAGCACACAACTAAACTAGGCCGTGAGTCCTTTGGGAAGAACGATACTTGGTCTTACCAAGTTTATTACTTGAACGATTCGGTCATACTTGCCGATTGAAAAACAAGTTTGTGACATCATATTTTGGTGTTCATAAATTTGTCCATCAGTATTGTTAAATGTTCAAGTTTGGGGTTGTTAGGAAAACATGAACAAGGAAAAGCATTGAGCTAAGATCTAAAAAGTAAGAATATGCAAAGAAAAAAAAAAGAAAAGAAAAAGAAGCAAAGCTCAATGCAAATGCAAAGGCAAGTTGGAATGAATAAGAATAATTGTGTTGTTATGATTTTCTTAACTCAAGGATTTTGTGATCCAGAAAAATCAATTTTCTTGTTAGCCCAGCCACAGTATAAGCCATTGAAAAGTCCTTGTGATGATGCATGTTTGTGAATGATTTTGATTATGGTAAAATGAAAGGCAAAGTTGATTCATGTGACATTGTGATAGTAGAGTGAATGAGTGATTACCTTTTATACACTTGTGTGTTGAGTGAAACACTTTACCTAGTGAGGAAATATTCCATTAGCACATGAACATCCATGCTTAATTGATTGGTCATTCATGAACAAGAGCATTTGTTGGGTATTAATTGACTTTGTGAAACACTAAAGCATGTGCACATCTTGATTGAACTCTTGGTCATAAGTTTGATTGAAGTTTTTACTTATCTAAAAAGAGGATTTTTGAATGAGTGAACCATCATATGAATTGGTTGAAGATTGAGTTATATCTTGTTTGCTTGAGGACAAGCAAAGTTCTAAGTTTGGGGTTGTGATAACAGTTGAAAAACTGTTATTTTCATGCTTAAAATTGATACAAAAAGCAACCTTTACACTTAGAAACTAGCTTGAAATCATGCTTTTATCCATATTTTCATAAATAAGAGAGCTGGGCAGGTTTATGCTTGATTTCAGTGTTTTTGTGCAGGTTTTAAGGTGAATTTAGTGAAAGAAGTGAAGAAGGAGAGAGATGGAATCAGAAAAGACATCAAAAATTGCAAAAGGAGAAGCCGAAGTCACCGCTCAGCGGCAGTTTACCGCTGAGCGGCACTCAGGAAGTCACGGGAGGTCCGCTGAGGGGCAAAATGGCCGCTGAGGGGAAGAAACGACTCACGCACTTACCGTTGAGCGGTACTTTACCGCTGAGCGGCACTTTTATGGGCTTGGACCTAATTTTCTGTAATTTACGAATAATATATAAGCTTTAGGGTTTCCTAGGGTTAGGTATCTTTGGCTGGAACGAAGCAAACACTCTCTCTTCCACCCCTTTGAAGGAGGATCTTGGATGCTCAGGCTTCCTCTTCACCTTTCTAGGGTTTTATCTTTCATTCTTTCATTGTTATTCATCTAGGTTCACCATGAATATGGTGAACTAAACTTTGTATGTTTGTTGGGGAATCAATGTAATCTTTTGAAGCTCTCATATATGGAATTTGTTTTTACATCTTTTATTTAAGATCTATGCTTTCTTTCATCATTAGTTAGGGTTTTTCCTCTTTGCTTAATGCTTGTGTTGTTTAACTCATTCGATGCATGATTATTGGTTTTGTCGATACGGGCACGTACGGGGAAGTCTAGATCCGGGGAATTTCTCCCAATAAGTATATTGGTTGCCTTAAGCTCCTGCACTTGATGAACTAATTATTAGGAATGTTAGGAATTGTATGAACTCGTAATTAGGGAGAAGCCTTCTTGAAAGGTACTTTAGAGAGTGGCATTAACAATGATGATTTGAATGTTGAATTACTAAAATATATGAGAGTGGATAAGATGAAATTAAACCCCAACAACATATTCATACATATATTTCATTGAAAGTGTTTATCTTTTGCTTTTGCCATTGATCAAAACCTCATGCATACATGTTTATTTTCGTCTTTTGCATATAAAAATCTAAATATTTCGTCTTTAAGTCTTAGCTAATCAACAAACCACACAACTAAACTAGGCCGTGAGTCCTTTGGGAAGAACGATACTTGGTCTTACCAAGTTTATTACTTGAACGATTCGGTCATACTTGCCGATTGTAAAACAGGTTTGTGACATCATATTTTGGTGATCATAAATTTGTCCATCACTTCGTCAACTTCATCCACCTCGTCCACTTCTTCTTCCACTTCTTCCACTTCTTCCACTTCGTCCACTTCCTCCATTTCGTCCCCTTCGTTCACTTCGTCAACTTCGTTAACTTGGTCAACGTCGTCCACTTCCTCAACTTCCTCCACTTGGTCCACTTCTTCTACTTCGTTGATTTCGTCCATGTCATCCACTTCGTCCACTTCCTGCACTTCCTCCACTTCCTCCATTTCGTCTACTTCGTCCACTTCGTAAACTACGTCCACTTCCTCCACTTCTTCCACTTCCTCCATTTGAGCCACTTCGTTCACTACCTCCACTTCGTCGACTTCCTCCACTTCCTCCATTTCCTCGACTTCCAACACTTCATCCACTTCCTCCACTTCCTCCACTTCCTCCAATTCCTCCACCTCGTCGACTTCCTCCACTTCCTCCACTTCTTCCACTTCTTCCACTTCTTCCACTTCCTCCACTTCCTCCACTTGCTCCACTTCGTCCACTTCGTCCACTTCGTCAACTTCGTCAACTTCGTGCACTTCCTCCACTTCGTCCATAAGTCAACTTCGTCCACTTCGTCAACTTCGTCCACTTCGTCAACTTCGTCAACTTCGTCCACTTCCTCCACTTCCTCCACTTCGTCAACTTCCTCCACTTCCTCCACTTCGTCAACTTCCTCCACTTTCTCCACTTCGTCCATAAGTCAACTTCGTCCACTTCGTCAACTTCCTCCACTTCGTCAACTTCGCCAACTTCGTCCACTTCCTCCCCTTCTTCTACTTCCTACACTTCCTCAACTTCCTCCACTTCCCCCTCTTCTTCTTCCACTTCGTGCACAACATCCACTTCCTCCACTTCCTCCACTTCCTCCACTTCTTCTACTTCGTCCACTTCGTCCACTTTGTCAACTTCGTCCACTTCGTGAACTTCGTCAACTTCCTCCACTTCCTCCACTTCGTCCACTTCCTCCACTTCCTCCACTTCCACCACTTCCTCCACTTCCTCCACATTCTAGACTTCCTCCATTTACTCCAATTCCTCCTCCACTTCGTCCACTTCCTCCACTTCGTCAAGTTCCTCCACTTCCTCCACTTCCTCCATTTCCTCCACTTCCTCCACTTCCTCCCCTTCCTCCACTTCCTCCACTTCCTCTACTTCTTCTACTTCCTCTACTTCCTCAACTTCCTCCACTTTCTCCACTTCCTGCACTTCTTCTTCCACTTCGTGCACAACGTCCACTTCCTCCACTTCCTCCACTTCGTCTACTTCGTCCACTTGTCAACTTCGTCCACTTCGTCAACTTCGTCCACTTCGTCAACTTCGTCGACTTCGTCAACTTCCTCCACTTCGTCAATTTCCTCCACTTCCTCCACTTCCTCCACTTCCTCCACTTCCTCCACATCCCCCACTTCCTTCACTTCCTCCAGTTCCTCCACTTCCTCCCCTTCCTCCGCTTCCTCCCCTTCCTCCGCTTCCTGCACTTCCTCCACTTCCTCAACTTCCTCCACTTCCTCCACTTTCTCCAGTTACTCCATTTCGTCCGCTTCGTCAACTTCGTCCACTTCGTCAACTTCGTCAACTTCCTCCACTTCCTCCACTTCGTCAACTTCGTCCACTTCGTCCACCTCGTCCACTTCGTCCATTTTGTCCACTTCGTCCACTTCGTCAACTTCGTCCACTTTGTCAACTTCGTCCACTTCGTCCTTTTCATCCACTTCGTCCACTTCGTCAACTTCGTCCACTTCGTCCACTTCCTCCACTTCCTTCACTTCCTCCACTTCCTCCACTTACTCCACTTACTCCATTTCGTCCACCTCGTCCACCTCGTCCACTGATGAGTCATTATTTCTTGAATTATATTTAGTTTATTGCACTTAAATAAACCAGGGAATTGTGTTTAATTGTCTGTTATTTCCCCGTTTTCCGAATTCTGCTTAATTTGGTCGGAAATTCGTAATTGTGCTAATTTGGGTTTTCTGAGCTGATTAAGTGCATTTCTGGTTGCAGGGAAGTTGTGGAAACATCATCTGGAGCATTGGGATATGGCGTGACACACTCAAAGGCTCAACATTTAGTCATTTAGATTCTAATTAAAGTTGTAATTTCGTTTTCTAGAAGCCCTTAATTAGAATTAGGTGTTTTGGACCCTTTTAGGGGCAATTTTGTAAAAGAACCCATTTGTAGGACATGTGCCTTTTAGGTTAAGGTTTTTATTTTATTGTGTGGACCCCACCCTTATTAAAGGGAGGGACACACGGCCTAGGTTAGCCGCCACTTGCCACACGCTCTCGGTCTTTTGAGTTTTGGGGGGAGACTACGGTAGTTTAGGAACTTTTTCTTAGGGGCTGAACGTTGTTTTTGAATTGAAGGAATGGAATGAATTTTTTATCAACTTTGTTGAATTCTCATTGTCGCTTCCATTTGGTTACAACACTTTGATTGAATGTTCTTTTTGTCTTTTAATTCCAATATGCTGATGGGTTGGTGATGATGGGATGAAGGGCCTGCTTCACACGGAGATTGGTTGGGTTTTGGGAGAGACACGCTCAGCTTGCTGCACCCAGTTGGAGCTGCCACGTCCTTAGAGGGAGTTACGCGTCCAGGGGCTCTCGGTTGAAGAAAAAAAATGGTTGTTGAATAGGGAGAGCTCCAGCCGCCACGCGTTATGAGAAGCACCTCTTGGAACATTGAGAAGCAACAACAACATGTAGGGATTGTGACGTGGAGCACAATTAGAAGTTATTTCATTTAGTAAAAGGGATTTGTCCAGCAGTGACTTTGGTTTTTCTTGAGCAATTTTATTAAATGAAAAAGAAGGAAGCACACGGAAAGGGGGGCTGATTGCATTGGGCATTTAATTTCATGTTTAGTTGATGAAGCTTGAGGAGGTCTCGGTCATCACTGCCACGTCCATGAGCAGCACACAAGTGTCACAACTTTAAAGCAGGATATGTGGCTAGCTTTCCCCAGTCATTCCCTAACACTTGCTCTCCAAATTGAGGAGCAAAGTTAGGTATCATTCCAACTTTTCTTTCCATCAGAAGTCTCCTGTCCTGAACCACCCTAAAGTGCTTCTCATGTTTCCTAGTGAGGAACCTGCTAGAGTGGGGTTGCTCTGGTTCCTTTTCCTTTCTCTTGGTTGCCATGGTTTTCAATCTCTTTCCTGAAGAGGATGCCATTCCTGCATTCAAACATAAATACAAAACCACAGAACATGATGTTAATCATTAGTAAAACACAGAACACAACTCCTTTCGAAGCTAAACCACCGCTGAGGGCCAGAATTTCCCCTCAGCGCCACCAGTGCCACATTCCAGATCACAAAAAAAACAGAAAAACCAAGTCTGGCAAAGTGCCGCTCAGCGGCAGTTTACCCCTGAGCGGTAACTCTGCAGATTTTTGAAAAATCTCTTTTAAGCTGTCCTAACTCCACCCAAATGCAATTTTCAGTTTTCCAGTTCATAATCATGCAGTTTAATCGGTTCAAACATCAAATATATCATCAAATCATGCATAGAAACCAAAACCCCTAAATATTCATGCTTTGACAATCACATTCAAATCAAGAACCCTAGAATGAACAAAATGCTTTTTACTTACTTGGGTGGAGATAATAGATGCAATGAAAATGCTTCCAACCTAAAATGCTCTCTTCCAACCCCAAACTTTGATGGCACACTAGTGAAAAAGTGAGTGGAAGAGAAATTTTCTTAAGAGGGAAGAGTGAAAAGATGTGGAAAACCTTGGAGAAGGTATGTGGGAGTGTTTCTGCAGAGAAGAGCCTGAAAGAATGAGCAATTGTGCAGCTTAGGGTTTAAAAATACCCTAATGGGCTCGAGTCCCGCTGAGGGGAAACTAAAGCCCATCTGCGAGAGTACCTCTCAGCGGTAAATTGCCGCTCAGCGGCGCTTTCGTGATGTGCTCTTCTCCTTCTTTTCTTAACCTACTGATGAGAGGGTCGCACCTCACACAAAAGTTGATTGCAAAATTAATGCAGTATAGTGCTAGGAAGTGACTCCTAGGTCGTCTCTCAAGGACCAAATGTGGTTCGAGTCTAAGGTAAAACACGTAGTGGGGGGTTTTGAAAGTGTTTTTGTGATTAGGAACGAACTAAATTAAAATTGGAAATTAAACACGACCGAACATAATTGAAAGCATTGAAATAAACTAACAAAACATAAAGACCGAACGGTCGTACAAATGACCGAACGGTTCTACATTGAGACTGAACGATGTCTAAAGCAAGCGAAGAAATTGGAAATACAGGAAGATAATGAAGCAGAACAAGATAGACAACATAGTGAACGAAAACAACAAACTAAACAGTCCTAAAACAAGACGTGTAAACTAATTAAAATTCAGCAGATAATAAGAGACACTTGGTTAAAAATAAAATGCACATATGAACCAAATTAAATGCACTAAATAATTAAGACAACTCATAACTGAATTGAAATGGAATAAAAGATATCAAAAACTCATCTACCTAAATTAAAATGGAACCACGCTAACTAATAAACAAACGAAAGTTGTAGCTTAGAAATAAAATATTCAATGCAAAAGACTAAGAAGCAAGATGAGCATTTAATGACACAAATGATTCAGGCCGTGACAGCGCATCTAATGAAGCATGTCTCCAAAAATAAAAATGCTTTCAATATATATCTATATATTATAAAGAAACAAGTTTGGTTCATGCGTGAAGAAAAGAAATGAAACTCCGTGAGTGCATCTCCAGCTGGCCATGAATCACCGTGTCCTGCTTCCAAATGTCTATGATAGCTTGATTGGTCAAATTTAGATGTTAGACATTGCATAGATGTCATGCATGTTGAGAAAAATGTGTATGATAGCTTGATTGGTACACTACTAAACATCCAGGGAAAAACAAAAGATGGAGTGAATGCGCGTTTGGATTTGGTTGACATGAAGATCCGAGAAGAGTTGGCACCAAGAGAGATTGGTAAACGTACTTATTTGCCCCCTGCATGTTACACAATGTCCAAACAAGAGAAGATAAGTTTTTGTCTTTGTTTAAAGAGTATCAAGGTACCACAAGGATACTCTTCAAATACCAAGAGCTTAGTGTCAATGCAGGACTTAAAGCTTGTTGGACTGAAGTCTCACAATTGCCACGTCTTAATGCAACAGTTGTTACCAGTGGCAATTCGTGGAATTTTGCCCAAAAAAGTTAGGCTGACCATAACTCGATTGTGCTCATTTTTCTCGTCAATTTGTAGTAAAGTCATCGATCCTACAAAGTTAGATGAACTTCAAAGCGAAATTATCATCATCTTGTGTCAACTAGAAATGTTTTTCCCTCCATCCTTTTTTGACATCATGGTGCATTTACTTGTTCATTTGGTCAGAGAAATAAAGTTGTGTGGACCAGTATAGTTAAGATGGATGTACCCTATTGAGCGTTATATGAAGATTTTGAAAGCGTACGTCAAAAATCAATATCGTCCAAAAGGTTCAATGATTGAAAGATATATTGTTGAAGAAAGTATTGAGTTTTGCTTTGAGTATATGACTAAAGCAAATCCGATAGGAGTCCCTCGGACATCATGGTTGAGTAGATTTTCTACAAGTAAAAGCATCCGAGGTGTGAATGTGGTGACGAAAAGTCGTGAAGAATTGATGCAAGCACATCTGTACATATTAAACAACACAGATGAAGTGATCCCATTTTTGGAAGCACACAAAGCCGTTGTAAAGGACAACTATGCACGACAATCAGAGAAATGGCAGTTGATGGAGCATAACAGAACATTCTTGTCCTGGTTCAAGTCTGAAGTTTCGAAAGAATCATTGTCCTCTGAGACTTTGTTGTGGTTAGCAAATGGCTTGAAGTTTGATGTTGTATGTTGTACAGGCTACAAAATTAATAATTGCACATTCTATACAAAGACTTTGGATGATAAAAGCACAATACAAAATAATGGCGTCAGTCTAGAAGCTGAGTCGCTACAATTTTCCACATCCAAAGATCAATATCCTATAGTTGGATCCATGAGATATTATGGTAGAATTGAAGAGATATTTGAAGTTGATTACACTAAGTTTTCCGTTGCACTCTTCAAATGTAAGTGGGTAGACAATAAGAGTGGTGTCAAAATAGATGAATCTTGTTGATTTTCGAAAGGTTGGTTATAGAGACGAACCGTTCATCATGGCATATCAAGCAAGTCAGGTTTTTTATGTCAAAGATCCTACGTCTGACCATTGGTATGTTGCTCTCCAAGGAAAAAGGCAAATTGGAGATAAAGAAGAGAATTTAAGTAATCTTCATATCGCTGACAACCATCCATTTAAAACGACAATAAATTTGGATGACGACCCTCTAATTGATGATATACAAGCAATACGAGAAGATCACAATGAGGGAATATATATGACCAATCCATATGATTATGTATGAATTTCATGTTTGTGTAAATATTTATGCTTTTGTTAACTAATATATGTTATTTTATAAGTGTTTTATTTATATTTCATCTTATTTATTGTGACAGACACTAGTGCAGAAAGGGCTTTAGACGTCCGATATTTTGGCCTTTTGACGTCCGACGTACGCCCGACGTTTATGTGGGTGACGTCGCTCAGACGTCTGTTGTGTCAGGACGGACGTCTATGTAAACGTTCGTTGTGTCAGGACGGACATCTATATAAACGTCCGTTGTGTCAGGACGGACGTCTATATAAAAACGTCCGTTGTGTCAGGACGGACGTCTATATAGACGTCCGCTGTCTGAGGACAGACGTCTATATATACCTCCGCCTCCTCCCCCGGACGTCTACCTTGCTGAATTGTTTATGGTAGGGGCTGGGGGGTGGACGTCCGTGTGTGCACTGACAGACGTCTATAGACGTCCGACTGTACACTAACAGACGTCTACTGGGCGTTTTTTTTTAAAAAAATTAGTTTATTTTTTCAATAAAACCACACTGAAAAGCAGAAAAATGTCCTAGAACAATTTTGCAATAATATAAATATGCGTTTCATATAAACAAAGTTCTACTTAATGTGGAGTTCAATCCACTACTAAACTATCAACATAAAACTTAAACTAAAACTAAACAATGTTCAAGAAGAATTATAACTATTCCTAACTCCATCTTTGCAGAAGATAAGCGGTTCACTCCTGCCTTATCTGTTTAATTGTGTCCTCTGTAATAGGCGATGTAGTCTTGAAGCGCTGCAAAATTCAAGAAAGATTCATTATTGTTTCATATATAGTTGAAGATGAATTTGATTTGTAATGTATTGAAGGTATACATCATTACCTCATTCCAGTCATCTGTAATGACAGCTCGAATGATGGTCTTAATCCAACACATCACATAGAAGCCACATTCCCATGAATCTAGCTGCTGGTTACACTAAAATAACAAACTAAATAGTTAAGAATTTAGATCATTCAATAACATAAATGAATTAGAAACTATAAATGACTTACAACCTTTGGATACAAAATTTGAACCAGTTGACCATGAGATTTACCAATAACTCTGTACAGATTGAAAACACAATGTATAATTAATATGACTATTTTATCATAAAAGTTGAAGGTGAACATCAAATTCAAAGTCATTTTTGGAGAAACACTTACCCTTGAAGCATGGTTCTCAACTTAGTTTTCATCCTCCTGTGCAACGAACAAAACCATATAATTTTACATTGTTTGGGAATGATGACCATCAGCTGCCAGTGCGACCTATCACGAAGGACAAATAGTTATTCAACTAATTAAGGAAACTATAATAATAAACTGACCACATATAACAACACCTACCCGTCAATGTATGGCACAAGGTATACGTCTCTTTTTGACTCATCCATCCATGTTTGCAAATAATGTTGTCTGTTTTGAAGTGTGTTACCAGACGGTTGAATGGTCTGAGGTTCAACAAATTCATACATGGAAGACCGACCTTGGTCTACAACGATTGTGTCCATGTACCTAAAACAACAAAGTTAAGTTGTTAGAAACTATATAACAATGTAAATAAAAGTAATATGAAAGACCAAATTGACTAACTTACATGCACCACAGCTGAATGATGGAAATATTCAACATCCTGTCTCCCTCAATCACCTCCAATGCATCAGAAAATGTGATATAAACTGGCACATGTGGGGGAAGACCAAATACCCTCAAATCCCAGTATAGTTCTAATGATGCTTTCTTCAATCTGGGTAATTTTGTCATTAACTTTGATAGAGGATCATCCTCCGCTTCAGCCATCTCATCATCTTCATGTATGACTGTATCATGAATTGGCTGCTTCTGAGGACGTGTGAACTGAAGATAAGAATTTACGTCAAAGCTTTATGGACAATTATATGAAGAATAAACATAGAAATACTGAGGAAAAAGACATTATACCTGTGGAGTAGCGATGTGGGACATGATCAATGCTCTAGGCCAGGCAATAAATGATCCTATGGCCTCCCCCACAAAGTTAATTTCTGGAGTGGGTACAGGCACTTGAGCCTGGGCATCCCGAACCTCGTCAATGGTCACACGCACGTGCTGGGGTAATATGGCAACACCATGAATGGTCTGCCCTCCCTCAAGCACTCGTCCGACAGCCACAATGTGTGGGGATCCCCATCAACCAACAGCTCATATTGACCGCTATACTGAGTGGGGTCTACAGCAGAGCATGATCCTCTAGTGCTGACACGAGGTGGTGTGGGAGTTTCATCGGCCCCCATGTTGCCTTGCGTCATGGAATGCAGCTTTTCTTCAAGCGCTCTTTGTATTTGTTTTTGTTCTTGTAGCTGCTCCATGAATCGTTGATTGGGGGGTTTTCTGTGTAGGGCCAAAATGGTCATGAAGACCAATCGCCCCAGGAACTCCACGTACACATCCTGGGTGCTCGGGCCTTCCAATGGCCGTTCTCAGAATGTCGTACCTACCTTGGCCAGCAAATGTGCCCTGAGTCTGCTGCTCAACCAACTCATCCTGCACATAAAAAAACCAAGTTACTTAGAAGACTGTTAAACTGTTTTTCGTCGCGCAAAAACAGAACAAACTAAGTTTCCCCACTAATGTAGTAAAGGGACAACCTAGGTATCTGATAACAGTTGAAAAACTGTTATTTTTATGATTAAAATTGACGCTAAAAGCAACCTTTACACTTAGAAACTAGCTTGAAATCATACTTTTCTTTATATTTTTTGGAAATAAGAGAGCTGGACAGGTTTATGCTTGATTTCAGTGTTTTTGTGCAGGTTTTAAGGTGAATTTGGTGAAAGAAGTGAAGAAGGAGAGAATTGAAATCAGAAAAGACAACAAAAAGTGCAAAAAGGAGAAGCCGAAGTCACCGCTCAGCGGTAGTTTACCGCTAAGCGGCACTCAGGAGCTTGCGGGAGGTCCGCTGAGGGGCAAAATGGCCGCTGAGGGGAGAAAACAAGTCACGCACTCACCGCTGAGCGGTATTTTACCGCTGAGCGGCACTTTAATGGGCTTGGATTTGACTTTTTGTAATTTACGAATGATATATAAGCTTTAGGGTTTCCTAGGGTTAGGCATCTCTGGCTGGAACGAGGCAAACACTCTCTCTTCCACCCCTTTGAAGGAGGATCTTGGATGCTGAGGCTTCCTCTTCACCTTTTTAGGGTTTATTCTTTCATTCTTTCATTGTAATTCATTTAGGTTCACCATGAATATGGTGAACTAAAACTCTGTATGTTTGTTGGGGAATCAATGTAATCTTGTGAAACTCTCATATATGGAATCTGTTTTTACATCTTTTAATTAAGACTTATGCTTTCTTTCATCATTAGTTAGGGTTTTTCCTCTTTGCTTAATGCTTGCATTGTTTAACTCATTCGATGCATGAGTATTGGTTTTGTCGATACGGGCACGTACGGGGAAGTCTAGATCCGGGGAATTTCTCCCAATTTTATATTGGTTGTCGTTAAGCTCCTGCACTTATGAACTGATCATTAGGAATGCTAGGAATTGTATGAACTCGTGATTAGGGAGAAGCCTTCTGGAAAGGTACATTAGAGAGTGGCATTAACAATGATGATTTGACTGTTGAATTCCTAAAAATATGTGAGAGTGGATAAGATGAAATTGACCCCCAACAAACATATTCATATCTATAATTCATTGAAAGTGTTTAGCTTTTGATTTTTGCCATTGATCAAAATTCATGCATACATGTTTATTTTCTGTCTTGCATTCTAAACCACAAATATTTCGTTTGTAAGTCTTAGTTAATCAAGAAACCACATAACTAAACTAGGCCGTGAGTCCTTTGGGAAGAACGATACTTGGTCTTACCAAGTTTTATTACTTGAACGATTCGGTCATACTTGCCGATTGAAAAACAAGTTTGTGACATCATAATTTGGTGTTCATAAATTTGTCCATCAAGTTTTTGGCGCCGTTGCCGGGGACTCGTGGTTTAACTGGTTAATTTGTGTGATTATTGATTATCTTTGACTTATTTTTTTATTTTATTTTTAAATTTCGAATTTATTTTATTTTATTTTTGTTTTCTGTTTTTCTGTTTTCTGTCTTTATTTTCTGAATCTTATATCTTCTTTTATATCTTTTTGTGCTAACCAAATCTTTTCTAGGGTTTCGTGTTCTTGTGTATGCAGGAGGCAATTCGAACTAGGAGCAAGAAAACAACAGAACCTCTGCTTGAAGGATTAGAAGACAGTAGATGGAGGAGAAGAATCAGAACATCTAGAGAACTTTTCCCTCCTCCGGAAACTCTGTTGCAACTGATGAGTCAATATTTTCTCAATTTCACTTAGCTTATTGTACCGAATTTAATCAGGGAATTGTGCTTAAATGTCCGATATTTTCCTGTTTTTGATAATTGTGCTTAATTTGACCAAAAATTCTTATTTTAATTAATTTGAATTATTTGAGCTAATTATTTGCATTATTAAGTGCAGGGAAAATTTTGGAAATACAATTCGGGACATTTACAGATGAAATGAGAAATGAATTTCATTTAAAAGATGCAAGAGTTGGTTTGGGTGCACAATTATTACATGGAATTTTTATTCCAGCACTGAGAAAGAAGCTCACGGGCCCGGCCTAGCAATGAGAGGCCCACTGCTCACACATAAGATAGATATTGAAGTTTCAATTCAAAAAAAAAAAAGGAAGAAGGCAGCAGACGGTCCAGTAGATTGCACGTCCAGCAATATGATTGCTAATGTCCAGCGGGCCCATGGAGAAGTCACGCTGCCACCTAGGGCACAGACATTAAAGAAGAGGACTTTGGCAATTAAAAAGGCAGCAGCATTGATTCAATTGGGAAGGCATGGGCTTCACGAGTAGAGAGCTGGGACGTGTTGGAGCCGCCACCTAAGAAAATAGGGTATGATTCTCAATTGAAAGGGAGAGCGGCCGCCATCGAGAAGCTTCTTTACTTTTCTTTTTGTGAGCACACGGAGAATGGAGGGAGCGTACGCTGCACGTTGGAGAGAAGCGAATTCCTTTATTTGCAAAGAGTGGCATTCACGGGTTTCAATGTGCAATTCAGCATTTTACTTCTTAGCTCAACATTGAATTTTAAGAGTATTGAACGTAGTTCTTTAGCTGTGCATTTTACTTGGTTCAAGCACTTTATGAATTTTTCTTGAAATTTTATTCCAAGCTGCAATGTGCATTTCGTTATTAGGCAAACGTTCTTTTTATTATTACTGCTGCATTTTAATTAGTTCACACGTCTTGTTTTAGGACTGTTCACTTTATCGTTTTTCTTCACTGCCTATTATGTTTGGTTTATTGTTTCTATTCACTTTAATGTTGTCTATTATGTTCGGCTTCTTTATCTTCCTGCATTTCCAATTTCTTCATTTGCTTTAGAGACCGTTTGGTCTCAATGTAGAACCGTTCGGTCATTTGTAGGACCATTCGGTCTTTGTGTTTTGTTCATTTATTTCAATGTTTTCAATTATGTTCGGTTGTGTTTAATTTACATTTTAATTTAGTCCATTTCCAAGCACAAAAACCCTTTCAAAACCCCCCACTACGTGTTTGATCTAAGCCTCGAACCACATTTGGTCCTTGAGAAACGACCTAGGAGTCACTTCCTAGTACTGTACTGCATTCTTTTTTGCAATCAACTTTTGTTGGGAGGTGCGACCCTCTCATCAAAATGGCGCCGTTGCCGGGGACCAATGGTTCGGTCTTAGGTCTTTTTGTTGTGTTTGTGTGTGTTGTGTTTTGTCTTGTGTTGTGATGTGATGTGATGTGATGTTTTGTTTTGTGTGTGCGTGTTGCATGTATAAATGTGTTGTGTTTTATTTGTTTCGTAATTTGTAGTATTTTTCTTTTTCCATGTCTACCTATTTTGATTTTGTGAATACTGCTTATTTTGCTAGTGCCTCTGATTATGATTCTCCTTCTGCATGTTACTCTGATTGTAATTCATATTCTGCTGACTTCTATGTTGAGAACAATATGACTCATCCTCTAATTTCTGAGAGTGCTCTTGGTGAGCCGGTTTCACTTAAGGAGGATGATCTTCATTGCGATCTCACCCCTGGACTGATACATTTGCTGCCTAAGTTTCATGGTTTTGCAGGAGAATGCCCACACAGACATTTGGAGGAGCTCCACATCATGTGCTCTTCAATGAAGCCTCCAGATGTCCCTCTTGATTACATTTTCTTGAGCGCATTTCCGCATTCATTACAAGGAGCAGCTAAGGATTGGCAAGACTCTCTTCCTCTGAGATCCGTTACCGATTGGGGATATCTTGAGCACCAGTTTCTGAGCAAATTTTCCCCTGTGCAATATGCTTATAGCAACGGTCTTGGATGGAATGACCCTACCTTGGGATGGTATGATGCTCCACAGCATCAATATCAAGAACCACCATTCCAGAGTACTTTCATGCCTCCACCAGTCCAGCAATACGAGAGTCAGCAGTATAGTGCTCCTGCCGAAATAGCTCCTCAGCCTTCTACTTCTGAGCCTACATTGAAGGAGTTGTTGGAGCAGTTGACCATGCAGAACCTGCAGTTTCAGCAAGAGACCAGAGCGTCCATTCAGAGCTTGAATGACCAGATAGGGCAGATGGCTACTCAACTCAATCAGGAACAGTCTCAAGATTTAGAGGAATCACCATTTCAGACTGTTCTGATTCCTGATGATGTTAGTGTCATCCACATAGAAGATGGGGAGCAGAGTTATGAGCTTACTACTACGCCACATACTTTCCCACCTTCAGATGTCTCTACTCTTGCACATGCAGAGACTTATGAAGATTTTGAGGACCAGGCAGGTATAAGCAGCAATTTTGAGCCAGGTAGACCATTTTCATCCTCCACCACTATTCCAATCTTTAGGGAAGTGGAGGTAAACATACCTCAAATTGATTATTCTGTTGATGATTGTGCTATGCATGATTATGATGTTGATAGGTGTGTTGATGATTATATTGTTGATGAGTCTGTTCTTAATTGTCCTTCTCTGCATGATGAGAACCACTTTTTGCTATCACATCCAAATGTTTATTCTCCATGCACTGAACATGAATCTGAGTCTGTTGTTGATATTGCTTTTGAATTTGAAATTGATTCATGTTCTGAGAGTATATCTGTTGTTCAGCCTGTTACACTGGGATTGGGTGTTATACCCCTGCATATCATTTCTTTGGAGACACATCGCACTAACCATGTTGCAGGAGGTACACATGAATTTGATAGACAAACACCCACAGTGGAAAATAAAGGTGCTAACACTGACAAAAGCTTCAAGATCAATAGGCACCAGCTGAACCTGCTCATCAACAATCTTTTCTTCTTAGATCCAGCTGTGGATGATATTTCTCTGCTTGATCAAATCTGGAGGATGAAGCAATTCTTCCTCAAAACTTCCTTGCTGGATCCTGTGGTGGAAGACATCTCCCTAAAAGTCCAAAATTGGCAACTGCCACCATGATCAGGGGAGTTTTCTTTCTCTCTTCTCCCCCTTTCCCTACTTTTATTTCACTTGTCCATGATCTGTTGACTGTTATGATTTCTGATCTTATGCTTATGACACATTGAGGACACTGTGTAGTTTAAGTGTGGTCTATTGGGGGAGATTTTTATTTTTCTTTGTTAGTTTTTGTTTCCTTGGTTAAATATTTTCCTTTCTAGGTTATTTTTGTCGTGTCTTGTATACAGTTTTACATGTTTCTCTTGATTTCTGGACTTTGTTTAGGTTGTAGATGTGTCTTTCACTTCATTGATACTCTGATTTGTTTGGAATCCTTGCTTTTCTCTGCTTGGGAAAATGATTATGATTTTTGAGAGTTGAATTGATTGTGACAAAATTACCCTGTGTGAGAATTTGAGCCACTTTATGTTCTTTCTTGTGTGTGATATGTCTCTTGATTGCTTGCACATATGCCTTGGCTTGACTCTTGTTGATAATTCTTGATTGATATGCATGTTTGGAAGTGATAAAGGCAGTTTTGTTCTTGAGCCTCTCTAGCCAAATAAGCTTACCTTGTTCTAATCCTTTGAAAACCCTTTTGAGCCTATACTTTCCTCCATTTCTTTGTTTTGAAGCTCATACACTAGCCCTAAGTGAAAAACCATGAGTACCTTAACCTTAGGGAATTTTGGAGCCTTGGAAGTGTTTTGGGGACAAGTGTGGTCTCCCTGGGGATTCTGATAAATTGGCTAGTTGGTTCCTCTTCCTGTTTTGTTTTTAGAAATATGTGGTGTATCTTGTCTCTTGAAATTGTGTGCTGAATAGAGTAAAGAAAAGAGACAGGATGAAAAAAAAAGAAGAGCAGAAAAATAGTGAAAAAAAAAAATGTGGGTAAATAAATGTGAATAATGGAGTCAAGAAGAGGACTGAATTAGAGGTTTTGGGTGTGATTTGATTGTGTTTACACTTGTTCCCCATTGCTCCTCTATTTCTTTTGGTTTATAGCTTCTCATCCATATGTTATCCTCCCATGTCCTTGGCCCAATTACATCCATAAAAGACCTTTTGATTTGAACATGCATATGTTTTGAGTGTTGATATTAGAGGCTTGCCAAGTTTGTTGTTGTTTGCTTTCTTGAGTGCATGGAGTTGAAATTGCTTACCGTAGACACTTGAGAGAAACATTGATAGTGCATCTGTGCGGTTCTGTTGCTTTTGATTCACCTCTTGAGCTGATTAATCATTTTGCCATGTCTTGAATTGCTTGGATGATTTCATGAGTATCTGCTTTCTCTGATTCATTCTGTGTTGGAATTGTCTACTTCTTTTCTCTGTCCAGATTTCTTGAGGACTGTGTAAATTCTGTTTCTGTCCTTGTTAGTCTTTGTTTTCTGTGTGCTGAGATTGTGTCACTTCCCTGGATGTCCTCTGAACTATTCCTTGATCTGCGTCTTGATTTTGCCCAGGAGTGCAAAAGACTAAGTGTGGTCTATTTTGATGAGTCAATATTTTCTCAATTTCACTTAGCTTATTGTACCGAATTTAATCAGGGAATTGTGCTTAAATGTCCGATATTTTCCTGTTTTTGATAATTGTGCTTAATTTGACCAAAAATTCTTATTTTAATTAATTTGAATTATTTGAGCTAATTATTTGCATTATTAAGTGCAGGGAAAATTTTGGAAATACAATTCGGGACATTTACAGATGAAATGAGAAATGAATTTCATTTAAAAGATGCAAGAGTTGGTTTGGGTGCACAATTATTACATGGAATTTTTATTCCAGCACTGAGAAAGAAGCTCACGGGCCCGGCCTAGCAATGAGAGGCCCACTGCTCACACATAAGATAGATATTGAAGTTTCAATTCAAAAAAAAAAAGGAAGAAGGCAGCAGACGGTCCAGTAGATTGCACGTCCAGCAATATGATTGCTAATGTCCAGCGGGCCCATGGAGAAGTCACGCTGCCACCTAGGGCACAGACATTAAAGAAGAGGACTTTGGCAATTAAAAAGGCAGCAGCATTGATTCAATTGGGAAGGCATGGGCTTCACGAGTAGAGAGCTGGGACGTGTTGGAGCCGCCACCTAAGAAAATAGGGTATGATTCTCAATTGAAAGGGAGAGCAGCCGCCATAGAGAAGCTTCTTTACTTTTCTTTTTGTGAGCACACGGAGAATGGAGGGAGCGTACGCTGCACGTTGGAGAGAAGCGAATTCCTTTATTTGCAAAGAGTGGCACATGCAATGATTAGATGGGAGGAGGTGTCACGGCTGAGCTGGTAGAAGCAATCTTGCTTTTCTTTTGGAATGAAGCTCTGCATTAATTTTTGTTTTCGAAGAATAAGAGGTGACGGTGATGATTCATTGAAAAAAAGGCTGATTCATTGGCTGGAAGAAAAGCACACGCGGATCACTTGGTCTTGGAGAAGGAGGCGCACATGTGCACACGGAAGCAACTTACTCATGGATTCAACATTCACGGGTTTCAATGTGCAATTCAGCATTTTACTTCTTAGCTCAACATTGAATTTTAAGAGTATTGAACGTAGTTCTTTAGCTGTGCATTTTACTTGGTTCAAGCACTTTATGAATTTTTCTTGAAATTTTATTCCAAGCTGCAATGTGCATTTCGTTATTAGGCAAACGTTCTTTTTATTATTACTGCTGCATTTTAATTAGTTCACACGTCTTGTTTTAGGACTGTTCACTTTATCGTTTTTCTTCACTGCCTATTATGTTTGGTTTATTGTTTCTATTCACTTTAATGTTGTCTATTATGTTCGGCTTCTTTATCTTCCTGCATTTCCAATTTCTTCATTTGCTTTAGAGACCGTTCGGTCTCAATGTAGAACCGTTCGGTCATTTGTAGGACCATTCGGTCTTTGTGTTTTGTTCATTTATTTCAGTGTTTTCAATTATGTTCGGTTGTGTTTAATTTACATTTTAATTTAGTCCATTTCCAAGCACAAAAACCCTTTCAAAACCCCCCACTACGTGTTTGATCTAAGCCTCGAACCACATTTGGTCCTTGAGAAACGACCTAGGAGTCACTTCCTAGTACTGTACTGCATTCTTTTTTGCAATCAACTTTTGTTGGGAGGTGCGACCCTCTCATCAGCAACCATCACCACAAGGTTCTGACAATAGCACAGAAAATATGGAGAATAATAATATCAGAAGAACTCTTGCTGATTACACCAACATAGCTGGACCTCAACACTTTAACAGCATAGCTAGACCTAGAGTCAATGCAGCCAATATGGAGGTCAAACCAGCACTGATCCAACTGGTGAAGAGTAATCAATTTAATGGGTTATCTCATGAAAGCCCATATGAGCACCTTACTACATTTAATGAAATTTGCAACACAGTGAAAATCAATGGGGTGCCAGATGAAGCAATCAAACTTAGTTTGTTTCCTTTCTCATTGGGAGGCAATGCTAAGCTTTGGTTGAACTCTTTTCCAGAAGGAAGTTTCACAGAGTGGGAAGCAGTGGTAACAAAGTTTTTGAACAAATACTTTCCACAATCAAAGGTGACAAAAGGCAAGCAAGAGATATCTTCATTTAAGCAGGGCATGGAAGAATCACTGGGGCATGCATGGGATAGATACAAAAGTCTGCTAAGAAAAACACCCACGCATGGCTTTGAAGAACAAGAAGTAGTCTTAACTTTCCTTGGGGGGCTTGGTTCACAAACCAAGATGATGCTTAATATTAAATGGAAAACTCCAGAGGAAGCTATAGAAATCATTGACAACATGGCTACTAGTGATAATGAGCTCAACAGTGAAAGAGGAGTTCCTATGCAACAAAAAGGGGTTCTCCAATTACAGACCCATGATGCCTTGCTAGCTCAAAATAAAATTCTAACTCAACAGCTGGAGACTCTGACTAAAACTCTTGCACAATTACCTAAAGAGTTGAAAACTGCTGCACAGGTACAAACCCAGTTGTGCGAATTATGTGGAGGTGATCATATCAATGGTCAATGTGCTTTTCCAGTGGAAGCCTTGGAGGATGTTAATTTCATGGCTAATCAATTTCCATACCGTCAAGGGAATTACAATCAAGGGTGGAAACCACATCCAAGCATTGGTCAAGGACAAACTGGGCAAGCAAATCAATATAATAAGCAGCAGCAGCAACCAACCTTTTGGCAACAGTTATCTATGCTTAATGAAAAATCAACAAGGTTGGAAGAAACTCTTCAGCAATTCATACAGAAAACCGAATCTTCTCAAAAGAGCACTGAAGCTGCTATAAAAAATTTGGAGATTCAAATGGGTCAGATTACCAAGCAATTGGAAGAAAGGCCAAATAGAAATTTTGGGGCTAATACTGAGGTTAACCCTAGAGAAGAGTGCAAAGTGGTAAAGAGTGTGAATGAAGAGATAATTGAGTTAGAAGAAGGAGAAACAGAAGAAAGAAGAGAAATAGAGAGCAAAAACAATTTTCCTTTTCCAATAAATCAAGAGAAACAAATGGACTTCACAGAATTATTCAGAATGGTGGATAATAAAGCACCTTGGGAACAGATTTTACAGAAAATTGCAGTTTACACAAAATCTGATGAAGAAATCTCTACAAAGAAGAGACGTAGAGATGAGGAGGTAAAAAAGTGTATAACTGTTAAAAAAGAGTCATTCCCTCCTAAAGCATCAGATCCAGGCAGTTTTTCTATCCCTTGTACTATAGGGAAGAAAAAGGTAAAGAAAGCTCTTCTTGATTTAGGTTCAAGTGTTAACTTGATACCTTATTCTTTACTGGAGCAAATCGGCAATGTTAAAATGAAACATGCAAAGATTAAAATAGTAATGGCCGATGGATCTTCAAAGGAGCCATGTGGGATTGTAGAGGACATTATAGTTTGTGTTGGCAAACTTCAGTTCTTGGCAGACTTTGTGGTGATGAAGATGGAGACTGAGAAGATACCTATCATACTTGGAAGACCGTTTATGAAAACGGCCAGGGCTATCATAGATGTAAATGAAGGTATAGTGGTGCTCCAGGACAGAGAAGAGAGAGTGGTGGTAGATGTCTTCAAAGATGAGATGCAAGCAAAGGAGGAAGAAGCTAGTTATAAAGCTGCATTTCGAGATGCACCCATGACTAGCCGTAAAGATGAAAATCTTGAAGTTTCAGGTAACCATTGTTTGTTGTTTCAGGTACCCAAGGAAGAAGAGATTGGAAGAGGAGAAGAAATTCCTAGAGACTGGAAGAAAAGAAGACTCCAACTTGGCACACCTGTTAGAATCAAGAACAAGTTGTGGGTTGTGAAGGGCTTTAAAGAGAAGGAGATGATAGAGATAGAGTCTCCATATTCTAGAAGAACCAAAACAGTTCAAAGGAAACAGCTGAGGAGTTGGTGGAATGACAACATCAACTATAAAGAAGATGGAACTTGAGCTTTATTGGGTCAAGCTAATGACGTTAAAAGAGCGCTTGCTGGGAGGCAACCCAGTGAATTTAAAAACTTTTGATTTGGTTTTGTAATTTTTAATTTGTGAACATTATTTTTGTAATTATTTTGTTGGATATAGCATCTACTGAAGGATGCTAGGTGGTTAAGTATCTACTGAAGGATACAATGGCTGTAACACCTACTGATGGGTGTTGGTGGATTTTGGGTCAGGCTCGTGACGTTAAACAAGCGCTACCTGGGAGGCAACCCAGTTGATTGAATATTTCTGTTTGTTTATTTTAGTTAGGGTTTGCATAAGCATTTTGAACATTGAATTGCAGGAAACCAGTGAGGGGCACATATGGGAGGCACGTAGGTTAAGAAAAGAAGGAGAAGAGCACTTCACGAAAGTGCCGCTGAGCGGTACTTTACCGTTGAGCGGTACTCTCGCAGAATAGGGTTTTAGTTCCCCTTAGCGGGACCCGAGCCCATTAGGGTATTTTTAAACCCTAAGCTGCGCATTCTTTCACACTTTCAGACTTTTCTTTGCACAAACACTCCCACATACCTTCTCCAAGGTTTTCCACATCTTTTCACTCTTCCCTCTTAAGAAAATTTCTCTTCCACTCACTTTTTCACTAGTGTGCCATCAAAGTTTGGGGTTGGAAGAGAGCTTTCTAGCTTGGAAGCATTCTCATTGCATCTAGTATCTCCACCCAAGTAAGTAAAATGCATTTTGTTCATTCTAGGGTTTTTGATTTTGAATATGATTGTCAAAGCATGAAGATTTAGGGGTTTTGATTTCTTTGCATGATTTGATGATATATTTGATGTTTGAACCGATTAAACTGCATGATTATGAACTGGAAAACTGAAAATTGCATTTGGGTGGAGTTAGGAAAGCTTTAAAACAGGTTTTTCAAAAATCTGCAAAGTTACCGCTGAGGGGTAAACTGCCGCTGAGCGGCACTCTGCCAGATTTGATTTTTCTGGTTTTGTGTGATCTGGAATGTGGTACTGGTGGCGCTGAGGGGAAATTCTGGCCCTCAGCGGTGGTTTAGCTTCGAAAGGAGTTGTGTTCTGTGTTGTACTAATGATTAACATCATGTTCTGTGGTTTTGTTTGTGTTCTAAATGTAGGAATGGCATCCTCATCAGGAAAAAGATTGAAAACCATGGCAACTAAGAGAAAGGAAAAGGAACCAGAGCAACCTCACTCTAGCAGGTTCCTCTCTAGGAAACATGAGAAGCACTTTAGGGTGGTTCAGGACAGAAGACTTTTGATGGAGAGAAAGGTTGGAATGATACCTAACCTTGCTCCTCAATTTGGAGAGCAAGTTTTAGGGAATGACTGGGGAAAGCTAGCCACTTATCCTGCACCTGCCAACATAGCTGTGGTTAAGGAATTTTACACCAATGCAAAGAAGATTGGTGATTATCCAGCTGAGAATTATTTGGGCTATGTCAGAGGCCATGCTATCAGGTATGATCCGGATTCAATTAATAACTTTCTGGACACTGTATGGGCTGGTGAGCAGTGCCAATTTGCTCTTTGCATGGAGGAAGGTGCTGATTATGAGGATGTGGAGAGAGTACTGTGTATACCTGGAGGACACTTCCAAAGGAATCGATCTGGCTCAGTGGTTAACATTAGGAGGACAGATTTGACTCCTCTTGCAAAGTATTGGATGGCGTTTTCTCATGCCAACATTCAGCCATGTTCACATGTGTCAGATATTACTCTCAGCAGGGCATTCTTCATCTACTGTGCTATCAGAAACTTGAATGTTAATATTGGGCAGGTGATAGCTGATGAGATTAGTGTGTGCGCCAATACTTCAAACAACAAAGCACCACTGGGACATCCTTCTTTGATCACGCACCTTTGCAAGATAGCTGGGGTGGACACTTCTACTCCACCATTTGAGAGGCCAAGAAAAGCAATTGATGAGGCCTATTATAGACAGTACTGTGGAGGTGATGATGCAACTCAGCCAGTTCCACCACGCCGTGCTCGTAGAGAGAGAGGGCCAGCACAGAGCCAGACATCTGCTGAGACACATGAAGCAGAGCCATTCCAGATGAGGGACATGTATATGTCTCTTATAGGGGCTCAGTTGCAGTCCATTCACAGAGGGCAGGTGGCTACTGCTGAGATGATTGTGGGGATGTATGATACACCTCCAGCCCACAGGTGGACTATGGATGAATTCCATAATGTGGTAGCATGGCCAGAGGAACCAGTGCATGGAGGAGGAGCTGAAGCAGCTGAAGCTTCAGCTAGAGATATGGAAGAAGATGAAGCTGATGAGGATGATGCATTTGAAGAGGATGAAGATGAGGAGGAAGAGGAAGATACAGAGGACAGCTCAGATTGATGAGGAGCTGAGATAGCATTTACTGATGAATGCTATCATGTGCTTATGTTTTGTGGTTTAAGTTTTCTGAACTTATTTGTTTCTGTTTTTTTTAGATTAGGGTTTGATGTACTCTATTTGAAACCTGGTTTCTTGTGATGGTTTGCTATTAACTGTGATTGTGTGATAAGTAATGCTGAATGATGCTTATGATTGATTGATGTTGAGATGATGTGCACATTAAAATGCTTATACAGGTGATTCACAAGCTTTGTGAACAAATGCATGATATCATGATTGTGATTGTGAAATTAAGCAGGATGTGTATGTCAAATGTGAATGAGCTTATATGTGAGATTTTGAGCTCCAGAGTTGTTATTGTTGAATGCTATTACTTTGAAAGCATGAATGATTTTGCCCAGGTTTTCTATGATTAAGTCAATTGCTTGTTTTGCATCATATGATCAAGGCCGTTTGTTGGGAACCTTTTTATTGGCCAAATTTATAAAAATTAGCCCACTAAAAAAGAACACTTTGTGTTCTATCCTTTGAACCCTTAGCTTTGAATATACACTGAAAACCCTTGATTGAAAATCTTTACCTTGAGTTAAGTAGAAGATCTTGTGTGGTATTGTTAAATGTTCAAGTTTGGGGTTGTTGGGAAAACATGAAAAGCATTGAGCTAAGAGCTAAAAAGTAAGAATATGCAAAGAAAAAGAAAAGAAAAGAAAAAGAAGTAAAGCTCAATGCAAAGGCAAAAGAAAGTTGGGAAAGAATAAGATGATTGTGTTGTATGATTCTCTTAACTCAAGGATTTTGTGATCCAGAAAAACCAATTTTCTTGTTAGCCCAGCCACATTATAAGCCATAGAAAAGTCCTTGTGATGATGCATGCTTGTGAATGTTTTTGATTGTGGTAAAATGAAAGGCAAATTTGATTCATGTGACATTGTGATAGTAGAGTGAATGAGTGATCATCTCTTATACACTTGAGTGTGAGTGAAACACTTGACTTAGTGAGGAAATATTACATGAACACATGAACATCCATGCTTAATTGATTGATCATTTATGATAATAGCATTTGTTGGAATTTAAATGACTTTGTGAACACTAAAGCATGTGCACATCTTGATTAAACTCTTGGTCATAAGTTTGAGTGAAGTTGTTACTTATCTTGAAAAAGAGGATTTTTGAATGAGTGAACCATCATATGAATTGGTTGCAGATTGAGTTATATCTTATTTGCTTGAGGACAAGCAAAGTTTTAAGTTTGGGGTTGTGATAACAGTTGAAAAACTGTTATTTTTATGATTAAAATTGACACTAAAAGCAACCTTTACACTTAGAAACTAGCTTGAAATCATACTTTTCTTTATATTTTTTGGAAATAAGAGAGCTGGACAGGTTTATGCTTGATTTCAGTGTTTTTGTGCAGGATTTAAGGTGAATTTGGTGAAAGAAGTGAAGAAGGAGAGAATTGAAATCAGAAAAGACAACAAAAAGTGCAAAAAGGAGAAGCCGAAGTCACCGCTCAGCGGCAGTTTACCGCTGAGCGGCACTCAGGAGCTTGCGGGAGGTCCGCTGAGGGGCAAAATGGCCGCTGAGGGGAGAAAACAAGTCACGCACTCACCGCTGAGCGGCACTTTAATGAGCTTGGATTTGACTTTTTGTAATTTACGAATGATATATAAGCTTTAGGGTTTCCTAGGGTTAGGCATCTCTGGCTGGAACGAGGCAAACACTCTCTCTTCCACCCCTTTGAAGGAGGATCTTGGATGCTGAGGCTTCCTCTTCACCTTTTTAGGGTTTATTCTTTCATTCTTTCATTGTAATTCATTTAGGTTCACCATGAATATGGTGAACTAAAACTCTGTATGTTTGTTGGGGAATCAATGTAATCTTGTGAAACTCTCATATATGGAATCTGTTTTTACATCTTTTAATTAAGACTTATGCTTTCTTTCATCATTAGTTATGGTTTTTCCTCTTTGCTTAATGCTTGCATTGTTTAACTCATTCGATGCATGATTATTGGTTTTGTCGATACGGGCACGTACGGGGAAGTCTAGATCCGGGGAATTTCTCCCAATTTTATATTGGTTGTCGTTAAGCTCCTGCACTTATGAACTGATCATTAGGAATGCTAGGAATTGTATGAACTCGTGATTAGGGAGAAGCCTTCTCGAAAGGTACATTAGAGAGTGGCATTAACAATGATGATTTGACTGTTGAATTCCTAAAAATATATGAGAGTGGATAAGATGAAATTGACCCCCAACAAACATATTCATATCTATAATTCATTGAAAGTGTTTAGCTTTTGATTTTAGCCATTGATCAAAATTCATGCATACATGTTTATTTTCTGTCTTGCATTCTAAACCACAAATATTTCGTTTGTAAGTCTTAGTTAATCAAGAAACCACATAACTAAACTAGGCCATGAGTCCTTTGGGAAGAACGATACTTGGTCTTACCAGGTTTTATTACTTGAACGATTCGGTCATACTTGCCGATTGAAAAACAAGTTTGTGACATCATAATTTGGTGTTCATAAATTTGTCCATCAGTATCAATCCTCAGACTCGATACAATTAAGCCTAAAGTGTAGAGTTAAATCTTGTATTTATTTAAGACCTAATTAACTACTAATACAAGGTGGGGAAAGGAAAAATTATCTGTAATGTAAAAATGTGAAACTAACTAAAAATGCATGTATCTACTAAATCTAATCACTGAATGCAAGTTAATGTGATGAAAACATAAACTATGTAAAAAAATATACGCACTCATAATGAAGAATTAGAATGAATGGTGTATGGATGAATAAATGCAAAGAAAGAAAATTAATGCATGAATCCTAACCTAAAATGATATACAAATGCAATACAAAAACCTGAACATTATTAATGATAGAATCTAAAATAAGAAGAACAATTAACAACACGAAACCCCCATGGGGTAATCTCCTTAGGGAATGAAAGAAGAACAATATAGAATGAAGTGTAAAATATAAAACTAAATTGTGACTGTGATAGGAAAAGGTAAACAGAATATTCAACACCATATAGCATCTGAAAAACAGAAAAGAAAAGCACAAAACTAATTACCTAATATTGGGACAAATTGGAAGATAGTATAATATCAAACACAATCTTGGCAACAGGAATAATTTGAAGCTTCAAAGCATACTATATCTCAAGAAGACATCTTGAAAAGTTAGGCCCTCTTTGGGGTCCTAAGGTATCTGAATCAAATACCACTGATATGCACAGTTTCCTTTAAATCTCAAATCAACCTCAATTGCCTAAAATTGTACTTGTCCTTATACTATAACAAATTGCCCAAACCAACTGATCAAAAATCAAATCCCATACTAACCTTACGTTAAAACTAACCTCTAATGAAACTGTAAACGGAAATGCAAAGGAAATCATAAAGGAAAGGAAACAACCCACAAGGAACTCAGAATCTAAAACTTAATTGTAAAGTTATTGAATGATAAAGCATAGAAAGTAAAATCAAGTGCAGAATTTAACAGAACAAACTCAAAGGTAAAGTGAATCGAAACTGGAACATAAAAGTGCTTTATTGAAAAGTAAATTCAGAATTTACAAGATACCGGAGTTTCTCAGAAAGCCAATATCTGTCACACAATGGAAGCTCCAAGAACTCCAAGGATCAAAGTTTCTACCCTACGAAAACTGGAAATTCTAAAAACTAAAGCGAGAGAATGAAAACCCTAAGCTAGATACACCATCTGTCACCCAGTGCACATCTAAATCTAAGAATGGGCTTGTGACCCACCACTCGTGCTTTACAAAGTTACAAAACCCCCTTTTATAGGGAAAGTTCAAAGGCAAAAAAAGAAACCACAGGGGGGAAAGGGGGAAGAATCACCAACTGTCTTTGGAAGCTTCTCGAGCAGCCTTCAACAAATTCTAAACCACTTTGATCTTCAACCGTCGACTGCTTCGCACGTGCCTCCAACCTCCAGTCTGACCGATCAACATCTTGGGTTGGCCTCCTTTAGTTAATTTTCTGGATCATCATCTTTTGTGTTGTAAAACCCCTTTCTCTCACGCTCTCTAGAGGCTCTCTCACGAACCCTAGCTGCTGGGTTATTCTTCTCCTCCAAATGAAGTCTCGAGCTCAACCCCCAAAGCTGCCTACTTTGAAACTCATCGTTTCACTTAAGCCCAAATCCAGCCAATGCATTTAGCCCAATTGCTCCTCTGCTCACAAATGGTCCAAACCCAATTCCTAAGGCCATCTGCAACAAAGAAAAATCAGTCCAAAACTACAGAAAGGAAATGAAATTTAAGAAATAAAAAGAAATGTTTTTATCAAAAGATTTTCTAAAAAAAATATTAATTCTCTAATTATTTACAACTACCAAAAATACTCCTAAAAACCTTTTTTTAACTAGAATTTTATAAAACTAAAGAATTAAGAGAAAAACGCAAAACTAGCCTAATTCTAAGAAATTAAAAACTAAAGAAATCTAAGAAATGATTTTTAACAAAGAAAAATATGTAAATCTAGAGTGTTATCAAAGACATGCTGTGATAGATACACAATCAAATAACTGCTTATAATTTGAACTTACAATTCTCTGTGAGATCAAGGCAGCTGAGGAAGATGTCATGTTCCCATCAGATTTAGTCCGAGCAGCCTTCCACAGCTCGTACCTAGCAGGTGCAGGTGCTAGGTCCGGCGACTCAAGTCCCAAGGCATCGGCTCTAGACTTTCTCAGTTTCTTCTCTAGTTTTGCATATCCACCTCGTGAACAAGTGGGGTGCGTGGTTTAGCCTTTATCTTTCTTGGGCGGCTAACCTTTTATCCTGTGAAACCATGTATATAAGTAAGTGTAAAATCATAAAAACTCAATGAAAGACGATCTTAAGAAACATACCTTCCATTCCTCAGACTCTCTAGATGCACGAAACTACATCCAATCCTCCTCTGTGAAGGTATAATGCTGAGATGGATTTTCATGTTGTCTATCTCCAAAGACATATAGTCGTGTCAGCCTTGTCTTGAAATCCCTCCATCTTATCGCTATATGCGATAACACTTTCTTTCTGATTTGCATTGTGTTTGGAATATAAAAATGTTGCTGTTTAAAACAAAAAACTTGTTACCAAAAGAAAACATAACAGATAAGTATATCACAAATTGCCTGAAGTCTAAACATACCTGAACATCTTGCCATAAGAGGTTCTTGTCGACCTCTGGGACGTCATCCCAACATGCATGAAGGATAGAGACATGACTTTTTGCTAACTTGCCCAGATAACTCCTAAACCTATCAGCATTTGGCCCTGATGGATGACCTGATCTGGGGTCAATGTCAACATGCCTCCTCTGACCATCCACGCGTCCGGATGTCACATCTGCCACTCGGGTGACGCCTCGTCCACGTCTGCTCTTTCCCGATCCTGAGTCTGAGGCCGACATACCTGAAAAATTATACAACGTTAGTAATAATTCAATTATGATGAACATACATATAAAGTCAATAAAAGTGAAAAGACTCTAAATGACAGTACTTGACTCAAGGCTTCTCTAAATCAATAGGTCTTGAATTGGCTTGTAATGTTCATGGAATGAAATGGAAAAACAGAAAAGAATGGGAACTGAAATGAGTAGAGAAATGTGAAGAAAAAGGGATAAAACTAGAACTCAAGACATACTCTTTTTCTCAAACTTTGGTCAGATGATTTTTTTCTTTCTTTTTCTCTGGTTCTCTTTCTATTTCATTCATTTCAGGTCTCTTTTTCAATTTCTTTTTCTGATTTTCTCATTTTCCAGACCTGTTTATTTCTTTTTCAACCAAACCAGATTTTTTTTTCAACACAATTTTTTTTTCTTTTTCACTTCTGGCCTCACCCTTTTTTCATGCACTCACCAAGTTCTAGACTTCTCCCTACATCTCACAAGTCTCTAAGGAATGATTGGTTGGGGGAAATGGCTTGAAATGGATGGAAAGCAAAGAAAAGAGGCTAAGGCTCAATATAAGGTGCAATGGTAAATAATGAAATGGATAAGCTAAACTGGAAAAATGAAGGATGCCTAGATCATATTTAAAGTTACCAAGAGCAAGCACATCACAAAGAATCAATGCAAAATCAGAATGACAATTAAACATGCATTTTATCACACAAGAAAGACAAAAACTAGCCCAAAATCTCTCAAGGGTTTAAAATTTGTTAAAACTGACTTGCTACTCATCCTATGCAAAAATTACTGAATTGAAATGAACTAAAGACTGTAAAAATTAATGCTAGAACTACTTCTGCCCAAATCCAAAGCTAAGTCTACTCTTGACAATTCTAATCTAAGGAAATAAAGCTAAAATTTGAATGAAATCAGCAAAGAATGAAGATAAGCATAAAACAAAATCTAAAAGAATAGAAACAAAGGTTAGAGAAATAAAAGGAACCTGGAATCAGTGCTAAACTACCTAATATATTTACAGAAGATAAACCTAACCTATTCCTATAAGCTACCTAAACAAGGACAAATTAACCAAAGCATTGAAAAGGAAAAAGCTAAACAGATTTAGAAAATTTTTTTAAAAATAGTAGCAGAAAGAAAACAGAACCTAATTATGAAAAGAATCCTAATTAAAAATTTGAAGCAAAGCATGAAACTAATCAAGAGCTTAAAACAGAACAAGTAACTAACATAAGGAAGAGAAAATAATAGAAAGAAGAAAAGAAAAGGGACCTAAAAGAAGTTCTAAAACAGATAAAAAAAAAACAGTAAAAGAACCTAAGCTAAAACAACATAAACCAGAAAATGAATGAACTTTAAAAGACCTAAAAACTATTATCAACAAAACTAACAACTAAACTAAAACAGATCAGTAACAAAAATAGGTATTTACAGACTAAAACAAGAATGGGAAACTACCCTAGGTATTTAAAACTAAACCAGACCTAAGCTAAGAGAAAAACAGCTCAGAAAAAAAAAATTACCCCTATTTTACTCAAAGACAGATGCTAACAAAGCTATATACATCAAAACAAAAAATATTTAAACCAACCTATACCTTCCCACCCCCACACTTAAGAGGCACATTGCCCTTAATGTGTGAATGAGTAAGGTTTTCTAATCAGCATAGAGCAAACACAAACACATGTATAGATCAAACAGATAGAACTAGAATTTAATAAGAAATATGTACAATAGTACCAAGAAAACTGAACACAACATGTACAAGAACAAAGCTGGGAAAAGAAAAATAAAACTACAAGCTACAATAAGAAGAAAATTTATTCAAATTGGCCAAAGATCAAAATTAATTTTTTTTAGTTTTATGAAAAACAACATATGTTCTACTCTACTATTTACTATGCTACTTAAAGTTATGTAAACTACTATAAAAGACCTATAACTATTATTTAAAGAAGGGAAAAAAAAGAGCTTATTGGATTTTCTCCATTGTCAGCCAAGATGTGCATTAGCTCCTAAACTTCCAGAAACAACAACTAAATGCACAAAATACAAAAAAAAATGATAAAAATCTAAAAACACAAAAATCGATAAAAGAAGTAAACCCAAACAAGACTAACTAAACATCCTAAAACACATCACACAACACAACACTAACACAACAAAAGACACTAACACAACAAAAGACACTAACACAACAAAAGACCTAAGACTGAACCGTTGGTCCCCGACAGCGGCGCCATTTTGATAAGAGGGTCGCACCTCCCACAAAAATTGTGCAAAAAAGAATGCAGTATAGACTAGGCAGTGACTCCTAGGTCGTCTCTCAAGGACCAATTGTGGTTCAGGTAATAGGTCGAACGCATTAGGGGGGGGTTTGAAAAGGTTTTCCAAAAATTAAAGAACTTAATAAAGACACAGATGCAAACAAACTAATTTAAGCTAGCATGGTTATTAAACTAGGACTATTAAAAGCCTTAGATAACATTCAAACATCAAACACTGTTACAAACTGATTAACAAACACAGTTAAAAATAATTAAATGCAACACTAACTCAAACACATAAACTCAACCTATTAATTAAATTAATTAAAAACCAAAGAAATCAACAAGCCTAATTTAATCCTAGCAAATTACTTGTCATAATGGAAATTAACAAATGAATTTAAAAGTCCAATTGGCCAAAGAAAGAACACATGGCCGTGAGTCATCATGCACCCAAGTCAAACTTCAATTTCACCTTAAATAAGCCACAAAATGTGTTGACTTCTTCTCTCATGTGCACCATTTTTCAAGAAATTAAGCATGTGCCTTCCACACTCTCCAAGACCGTCCCCTCTCTCCTTCCATGCAGCAAAGAAATGATTTTATACACCAAAGCACACAATTTACGTGAACCACCAAGTGGAAATGCCAAAGAATGCTTCAAAGACCAATGTGCAAATGGAAGATACCATGGGTGCTCCTACCAATGTGCCAAGTAAGCTAAATCAAATGAAAACAAACTCTAAAAACCTCCATTTCTCATTGCAATTCACGGCTGGAACAAGCAAAGGCCAAATCTCAAAGTGGAAACATTCCTTGGGTCAAAACAAGCATCTTTTGTGTTGGTCCAAAAGTGGTAAAAATTAAATGAAGCAATTTCCTCTCTCCTACAAACTCCAAACGGTTTTTCTTCAAGAATTATGCATCCAAAAGCTTTCTTCCACTCTTACATACAGAGAACAACTTCAAGAAACCAAAGTTAAAGTTTCAAATGAACACAAGAACAATAAACCCAAACTTCTACTCATCAACCCATCTTTAACACTACCATTTCTTCAAGTTTCTTTGCAAAAACGAAAATAATACTTAGACCATTAATTCCAGTTCTGTCCAGCCTCCATAACATCACCAAGATCTGATCCCAACCTTGTCTCAAGCATCAAAACCGAAAAATGCAAGAAAAGAGTTAAACCCACAACACCCACACATCATCTTAAGCTCTCTTCAACCTAAAACTACATAGAACTTCATTTTTATCATCCAACCATATAGAATGAGATAAAAACCGAGAGGAACAACAGCAAAGGGAGAGGAAAACGAAATATAAAGTTACTCAAACCCAACATCCACCATGGAAATGCAAAGACAAGCTCCAAAACTCAAACTTCAAGCATCAAGAACAAGCAAATGGAAGTGGAAATGAATAGTTTTTCACCACCAATAAGCTAAGACAACCAAGAGTAAATTAAGAGAAGAAGAAAATCTGCATCTTGCTCATTGAAATGGCCAAAAACGAGACACCCAAGTCAAGCTCTCCATAAGAGTGTTCATACAAGAAACCCTAAGAGAGAAAAGCTCAAAAACATCAAAAAAATGAAGTGTGTAAGAGTCTTTTTGTGTGGTTGGCTAAGGCTCTCTAAAATGCCGAGAGTTTCTCCTCCAAATGGGGTCCACAATCATTTAAAAACCCTAATAAAAAAGGCACATGTCCTACAAATGGGTCTTTTTACAAAATTGCCCCTAAAAGGGTTCAAAACACCTAATTCTAATTAAGGGCTTCTAGAAAACGAAATTATAATTTTAATTAGAATCTAAATGACTAAATGTTGAGCCTTTGAGTGTATCACGCCATATCCCAATGCTCCAGATGATGTTTCCACAACTTTCCTGCAACCAGAAATGCACTTAATCAGCTCAGAAAACCCAAATTAGCACAATTACGAATTTGCGACCAAATTAAGCAGAATTCAGAAAACGGGGAAATAATAGACAATTAAACATAATTCCTTGGTTTATTTAAGTGCAATAAACTAAATATAATTCAAGAAATAACGACTCATCAAAATAGACCACACTTAGTCTTTTGCACTCCTGGGCAAAACCAAGACGAAAACTAGGGAACTACTCAAACATGAGGAAGGTGACACAGACTCGACAGACAGACAACAAAGACTCCAAAACAGGAACACAGTTGCACAATTCTCACAAAATCTGGACAGTAAAAGGTATAGGCAGAATCCCACACAGAGTCAATGAAAGCAGATACTCAAATAATCGTCCAAACAGTTCAGTACAAGGAAAACAGTCAATCAGTTCAAGAGATGAATCAAAGGTAACAGAGCCTCACAGATGCACACAATCAGTGTTTCTATCAAGTGTTTAAGGTAAATCAATGTCACTCAATGCACTCAAGAAAGCAAACACAAATAGACTTGGCAAGCCCCTAATATCAACACTCAAGCACATACACATGTTCAAATCAAAAGGTCTTTTCATGGTTGTAATGGGGCCAAGGACAAGGGAGGATATATCTGGATAAGAAGCTACAAACCATAAGGAACAGAGGAGCAATGGGGAACAAGTGTAAACACATTCAAACACACCCACAACCTCTAATTCCATCATCTTTTGACTCCATTATTCACAAATTTTTTTTTCATTTTTTTTACTGTTTTTCTGCTCTCTTTTTTTTTTCATCCTGTCTCTTTTCTTTACTCTATTCAGCATACAATTTCAAGAGACAAGATACACCACATATTTACAAAAACACGATAAGAAGAGGACTCACTAGCCAATTCATCTGAAACTCCCAGGAGACCACACTTATTCCCAAAACAATTTCAAAGCTCCAAAATTCCCTAAGGCTAAGGTAATAATGGTTTTTCACTTAGGGCTGGTGTATGAGCTTCAAAACAAAGAAATGAGGAAAGTATGGGCTCAAAAGGGTTATCAGTGGATCAAAATAGGGTAGGCTCATTTGGCTCTAGAGGCTCAACAACAAAATGCCTTTATCACTTTCAAACATGCGTATCAATCAAGAATCATCAAAAAGAGTCAAGCCAAGGCATATGTGTAGGCAATCAAGAGACATATCACACACAAGAAAGAACATAAAGTGGCTCAAATTCTCACACAGGGTAATTCTGCCACAATCAATTCAACTCTCAAAAATCATAACCATCTTCCCAAGCAAAGAAAAGCAAGGATTTCAAACAAATAAGTATCAATCAAGTGAAGGAAATGATAAGTCTACAACCCAAACAAAGTCCAGAATTGAAGAGAAAAATGCAAAATTGTATACAAGACACAACAAAAACTACCTAGAAAAGAAAAAAATAAATTTTAACACGGAAAATAAAAACTAACAAAGAAAAATCAGAATCTTCCCCAATAGACCACACTTAAACTACACAGTGTCCTCAATGTGTCATAAGCATAAGATCAGAAATCAGAACAATCAACACATCATGGACAAGTGCAATAAAAGTAGGAAAGGGAGGAGAAGCGAAAAAGAAAACTCCCCTGATCATGGTGGCAGTTGCCAATTTTGGACCTTCAGGGAGATGTTTTCCACCACAGGATTCAGCAAACAAGTTTTGAGGAGGAACAACTTCATAAGTACTGCCATATCATCCAAAACGAGATGTTTCTTCTTTCTTCTCCCAGCAAACTGTTCCATCAGTAGCTTTCCTTCCACTGGCAGTTGTTCAGTGTGTGACACCGGAATGGAGATCTCTGGCTCAGTCAAAGAAGTAGTAGTACACTCTCCTTCATTAATCATGATTTCCTTAATGTCAGCACCTGTATTCTCATTTAATTCTGCAGCATGGTCATCAAACTCACAATTAATAGCATCTGTTATACGCTTAGAATCTGTCTGTAACACATAATCAATTTCAATACAAATCGGGCAAGAACCAGATTCACAATCACATTCAAAGTTCTCATAGAACTGTGTCAGATCAAAGTTCAGTCCTAACTCTATAGAGTTATCAGATTGCACAGTTTCCACCTCAAAATCAATATTGATATATGCATCATCAACAGAATCAAAGGTCAGTTCAAGGCTATTATCATTCAAAATTTCATCACGGCAATCATGTCCATTCAAAACAACCCTTAGACCAATGGGTTCAATGGCTGATACTGAATCAAAAATTTTAGAATGGTCAATCAAATCTGTATCAGTATCAGTCATGAATCCTATAGAATCAGTGTGCATCAAATCACAGGCATTTGAATGTATAAGCAAATCAGGTAAAGTGTTTGGAATCTCAAGTTCAGAATAAACCTGTTTTTTCTCATTGAAAATTTCCTTACCAATCTCCAAGTCATCAGCTGCATCCTCAAGGCTATCATTTAAATCAAGATCAGTGCAAGGATAGTGAACATCAGGTATGTCAATGTGCTCTACAGGGAATAATGAATCCACAACATGAGTGTGCACATGTGTATCAATATCAGAATCCAGAACAGGCTTAAATGGTTCAAGTTTTACCAATTCAAAAACATTAAAATTTACTTGAACCTCAGATACATGAGTAGGGATTTCAAGTTCACAGTAAACCTGCTCAGGTTTTTCCTTTACTACCTCACTTGGATTTTGACCCGCCAGCTTGTAGAGCAACTTCTTTGCCTCTGTTGGAGTTTTGTCCATCAAAGATCCACCAGCAGCTACATCCACTAATATCCTTTCATTGTCCAGGAGCCCTTCATAAAAGTAAATCAAGAGCAAATGCTCTGAAATTTGGTGGTTTGGACAAGCTGTGCAGAGCCTGTTAAACCTCTCCCAATAATCTGCCAGGCTTTCTTCTTGAAATTGCTCAATGGTAGTGATCTCCCTCCTAATGCTGATTACCTTTGCTGCTGGAAAGAACTTGTTGAGGAATCTCTGTTGTGTTTCCTGCCAACTATCAAAAGGATACTGGTATAGGAACCAGTCTCTTGCTGCACCTTGAAGGGACATTGGAAACACTTTCATCAACACTGTCTCCTTTGAAACACCAGGAGGCCTCATCGACAAACACACCAAACAAAACTCCTTGAGGTGCCTGTATGGATCTTCATGTGCCAACCCATGGAATTTGGGAAGACTCTGGATCAGATCATATATTCAGTCTTGAGAATCTGTCATCTCCTCTATTGTAGTGCAAAACCTGTCTCAGACCTGGACTTCCACTTCAAACAAAGATTAAGCCAAACATATAGAAACATAACATGGGGGAAAACCATTATTTACATAATTTGAAACTTCCAGAAACAACAACTAAATGCACAAAATACAAAAAAAATGATAAAAATCTAAAAACACAAAAATCGATAAAAGAAGTAAACCCAAACAAGACTAACTAAACATCCTAAAACACATCACACAACACAACACTAACACAACAAAAGACACTAACACAACAAAAGACACTAACACAACAAAAGACCTAAGACTGAACCGTTGGTCCCCGGCAGCGGCGCCATTTTGATAAGAGGGTCGCACCTCCCACAAAAATTGTGCATAAAAGAATGCAGTATAGACTAGGCAGTGACTCCTAGGTCGTCTCTCAAGGACCAATTGTGGTTCAGGTAATAGGTCGAACACATTAGGGGGGGGGTTTGAAAAGGTTTTCCAAAAATTAAAGAACTTAATAAAGACACAGATGCAAACAAACTAATTTAAGCTAGCATGGTTATTAAACTAGGACTATTAAAAGCCTTAGATAACATTCAAACATCAAACACTGTTACAAACTGATTAACAAACACAGTTAAAAATAATTAAATGCAACACTAACTCAAACACATAAACTCAACCTATTAATTAAATTAATTAAAAACCAAAGAAATCAACAAGCCTAATTTAATCCTAGCAAATTACTTGTCATAATGGCAATTAACAAATGAATTTAAAAGTCCAATTGGCCAAAGAAAGAACACATGGCCGTGAGTCATCATGCACCCAAGTCAAACTTCAATTTCACCTTAAATAAGCCACAAAATGTGTTGACTTCTTCTCCCATGTGCACCATTTTTCAAGAAATTAAGCATGTGCCTTCCACACTCTCCAAGACCGTCCCCTCTCTCCTTCCATGCAGCAAAGAAATGATTTTATACACCAAAGCACACAATTTACGTGAACCACCAAGTGGAAATGCCAAAGAATGCTTCAAAGACCAATGTGCAAATGGAAGATACCATGGGTGCTCCTACCAATGTGCCAAGTAAGCTAAATCAAATGAAAACAAACTCTAAAAACCTCCATTTCTCATTGCAATTCACGGCTGGAACAAGCAAAGGCCAAATCTCAAAGTGGAAACATTCCTTGGGTCAAAACAAGCATCTTTTGTGTTGGTCCAAAAGTGGTAAAAATTAAATGAAGCAATTTCCACTAGTAAAAAATCGGGTTTTTACAGCGCACATTATGCCACGGTTCAACGAAAACCGCAGCATAATGGTGCGCGGTGGCAGTTTTGTAAATAAAACGAACATATATGCCGCGGTTCTCAGTAGAACCGCGGCATATACCCCAGTCAAACTTTGCCTTTGACGCCACGTATGAATAAAAAATTAAATAACAGAGTATATGCCGCGGTTCTCTGCACAACCGCGGCATATACCCCCCAATTTATTGCAGGTGCTGACTGGGTCAGTGAATTTGAAAAGTTACAGGGGGTATATGCCGCGGTTCCCCAGGGAACCGCGGCATATACCCCCTGTAACGTCTTAACTTCTCTGCTAGTCAGAGAATTTCAGAAGTTACAGGGGGTATATGCCGCGGTTCTCTGGGGAACCGCGGCATATACCCCCTGTAACTTCTGAAATTCTCTGGAAGGCAGTTGGGGAGACAGTTGTGCTGAACACGTTTCAGGGGTATATGCCGCGGTTCCCTGGGGAACCGCGGCATATTCGCCTATATGAAATTAATTTAATATTTATTTGAAATATTTCGAGGTATATGCCGCGGTTGCCCGCTGAACCGCGGCATATAGTTTGAAAATAATTTCAAAAATGCCATTTCTGATAATTTTTTAAATTAGTATATGCCGCGGTTGGGGGTTAAACCGCGGCATATAACCCTTTTATACCGCGGTTAAGTAGTGAACCGCGGTAGATTCCCCTGTTCAGAGTTAAAAAACAAAACTTGGAACAGTGCATCGTCTTCCTCGCGGGTTCTCTCTGTTTTCGCGTTTCTTCTTCCTCCCAACCACCCTTCATCTCAGATTTTGCATTTTTAACCGTTTAAACTCAAAATTGTTAGATCATTATTCGTTTTTGACGATAAAAACGAGTTTTAGCCGATCAAAATCGTGATTTCCTTGCGTTTTTCACCCTCTCCGCCGCCGCCGCCGTTGTGTTGCGTTTTTCACCCTCTCCGCCGCCGTTCCTCTTCCAGGTATTTATGTCCATTTGCATTTTTAACGTGATTTTTTCATTAATTTTTGCATAATGCTATAGTTTTGGTAATGTATGAAGTTTCTATAGTTTTGGTAATGTATTATGGTATAATTTTTGCTTTAATTTTGATAGTGCATGAAATTGTTATAGTTTATTAATTGTTTGATTGTATGATTGAATTGATTGTATGTTGAATATATTGTATAATTGTATGATTGTAATTTTGTAGAATATTTACGTATGGATCGAAATTGGATTAATTTACCACGCATTAGTGTTGAGTACGAGAGAGGGGTAGAGGAATTTATACAATTCGCGCAACGTAATGAGGGGAGAACTGATAATGAAGTGAAATTTAGATGTCCTTGTGTGAACTGTTTGAATGGGAGAAAGTTGAACGCAACTCAAATTAGAGAACATCTTATATGTGATGGTTTTCTAAGATGCTATACAACATGGATCTGGCACGGCGAAGAAATGGATTTTCCCTCTGACTCTCAAAGTGTAAATGTTACTGATTCCACCATGGAAGAAGATCGACCGGATGAAGACAAATTGGAGGACATGATCCGCGATGTTGGAGCAGAAAATTTTGCCAAAGCTCATGTGTATGAGACGATGTCGACTGATGCAGAAACACCTTTGTATGTCGGTTCAACTAAGTTCACACGTTTGTCAGCGGTGTTAAGGCTCATGAATTTGAAGGCGAGCAATGGATGGACTGATAAGAGTTTTACAGAACTGTTGACGTTATTGAATGAAATGTTGCCAGATGGAAATACACTGCCCACTCGTAATTATGATGCAAAGAAAATTCTTTGTCCAATGGGTATGGAGTATAAAAGGATACATGCTTGTCCTAATGACTGCATTTTGTATAGGAAAGAGTTTGAATTTTTGACAAAGTGTCCAAAATGTGGCTTATCACGATACAAGTCAAAAAACAATACTGAAGATAATGGTCAGATAGAAAAAAATGGATCTGCTTTGAAAGTAGTTTGGTACCTTCCAATAGTGCCCAGACTGAAGCGTTTGTTTGCGAATCCCAAAGATGCTAAAAACCTTAGATGGCATGCAGATGAGAGAAAAATTGACGGGCTGCTTCGTCATCCAGCTGATTCAAAGCAATGGAAAAATATTGATCGACAATTCCCCGAATTTGGTAAAGAGTGTAGAAATCTTAGGCTTGGTTTAGCCACTGATGGAATGAACCCATTTGGTAATCTGAGTACCAATCACAGTTGTTGGCCAGTTATATTGATAATTTACAACTTATCTCCTGCATTGTGCATGAAGAGGAAGTACATGATGTTGTCTATGATGATATCTGGTCCAAAGCAGCCTGGAAATGACATAGATGTTTATCTAAGCCCACTAGTTGAAGACTTGAAGGTTTTGTGGGTTGACGGGGCATTTCGTGGAATTTTGCCCAAAAATGTTAGGCACACCATAAACAGGTTGTGTTCATTTTTCTCGTCAATATGTAGTAAAGCCATCGATCCTACAAAGTTAGATGAACTTCAAGGCGAGATTGTTATCATCTTGTGTGAACTAGAGATGTTTTTCCCTCCATCTTTTTTTGACATCATGGTACATTTACTTGTTCATTTGGTTAGAGAAATCAAGTTGTGCGGACCGGTATACTTAAGATGGATGTATCCTATTGAGCGTTATATGAAGATTTTGAAAGGGTACGTTAAAAATCCATATCATCCTGAAGGTTCGATGATTGAAAGGTATATTGCTGAAGAAAGTATCGAGTTTTGTTCAGATTACATGACATCAACGAATCCAATAGGAGTTCCTCGCACAGCATGGTTGAATAAATTTTCTACAAGTAAAAGCATCCGAGGTGTCAATGTGGTGACAAAAGATCGCGAAGAATTGTTGCAAGCGCATCTTTATATATTGAACAACACAGATGAGGTGATCCCTTTTTTGGAAGCACACAAAACCATTGTTAAGAATAAAAATCCAAGACAATCAGAGAAATGGCAATTGATGGAGCATAACAAAACATTTATGTCTTGGTTCAAATCTGAAATTGACAAAGAGCCACATTCTTCTGAAACTTTATTGTGGCTTGCAAATGGTTTGAAGTTTGATGTCGTGTGTTGTACAGGTTATGAAGTCAATAATTGCACATTCTATACGAAGACTTTGGATGATAAAAGCACAGTACAAAATAGTGGAGTCAGTTTAGAAGCTGAGTCACTTCAATTTTCCACATCAAAAGATCAATCTCCTGTACTTGGATCAATGAGATATTATGGTATAATAGAAGAGATATGGGAGGTTGATTACACCAAGTTTTCCGTTCCATTGTTCAAGTGTAAGTGGTTTGACAATAAGAGTGGTGTGAAAATAGATGACTCGGGTATGACACTGGTTGATTTTCGCAAGGTGGGTTATCGAGACGAACCGTTTATCATGGTACATCAACCATCTCAAGTTTTTTATGTCAAAGATCCTTCGTCTGACCATTGGTATGTTGCTCTTCAAGGCAAAAAACAAATTGAAGTTAACGAAGACAATCTAATTAATATTGATATTGCTGACAACCATTCATTTCAAACTACAACAAAGTTGGATGACCAATCTGTAGTTGACGATGATGTACATGCAATTCGGTCAGATCATGATGAGGGAATATACATATGATGAATTGTTAGGTGTGAACTTCCTTCCCTGCTCCATCAGATCCTGCTTTTGTATCATGAATCCATATCTTTATGTATGAATTTTCAATTTGGATACTATTACATGTTTTGTTAATTTATATGATATTACATAAGTCTTCAAAGAAAATTTAATGTTGTTATTTATTTTGACAGATATATGGCTGATCATCCACATTCTTCAGGGGATGAGGCTCCCCCACCCAGATCCACTAGAGGACCCACTAGGATGAAACAACTATTAATCAGGAAAAATAGTGGTGAAAGAACTCCGGTGAATGTGAATGTCACCACGGGTGTGGCAACTGGCCCCTATGCAGATGACTTCCGATCATACCTTGGAGTAGTGGCACGTGATAAGATTAGCATTCTCATTCCATCTTTTGATCATGTGTCCGAGGGTGATCGGAACATTATTTGGCAAGATATATTGGTAAGTTAGTTAATAGCATTTGAATTATAATTTGTTTATATTGATAATTTTGTACTAATACAACTTTATTATGTTTTTTTCAGATGACATTTGACATTCCAAATGTCCCAACACTTAGAAATAAGTGTTTGTCAACTGTTGCAGAAAATTTCAGAAACTTTAAAAGCAAGTTGACATCAAGGTACATCTTTGGACACCTTAAACATAAAACTCCATGTAATGCATATAAGTCCATTGATGAGGAGACTTGGCGGGTTTTTAAAGAGAGTCGGATGTCAGAGGAATGGCAGGTTAGTGTAGTTCATATTATTCAATTCCTCATTAACAAATATATATCATATGAACTCATTAATTAATGTGTATGTGACAGGCAATTAGAAGCAAAGCACAAGGAACAAGTGCTAAGAACAAAAACCCCCACCTATTATCTCGTGGTGGGTATAGGAAGCTTGAGGAGAAAATCCTCAAGCAAAAGGCAGATGCTATACCACCATCTCAGAGTGGTAGCCCTCCTCAGCCTCCTTCTCCACCGTCTAGACACGAGAAATGGAAGTTGGCCCGTATGCGACCATCGGGCACCTACTCTTCCGACTCAGCACGAGAGATTTCTGAAAAAATTGTAAGTTATCACTGTTCCTAAAATAATAAATATTGTCATTATACATACTACATTAAACTATTTAACTGATAATGGTGTTTTGTAATGTTACAGGACGCCTTGGTTGAGCAGAGCTCCCAAGGCCAATTCACTCCAGAGGGTCGCCAGGATATTCTTGCTGCTACAATTGGACGACCTGAGCACCCTGGACGTGTACGTGCTGCAGGTCCTGGAGTAGGAATTACGGATTATTTTGGGAGCTCTTCTCGTCAGCCTTCATATTCGTACAGCGATACACAAAGGATGACAGAAGAGATCACAAAAAAGGTCCGACAAGACCTTATGCAGGAGATCAGGGCCGAGGTGAGGGCTGAATTCCAGATGCTCTACCAGGAGCAGTTTCAGAGCATGCGCCCGATGCAGTCTCCTATAGAGGAACATGTGGTCCCTCCCCCTCCCACAGGTAAACTTAATAAACATTTATGTGCAATTATTTTTATCTCTTGTATAATCTAACATTTACTCTGACAGGGAGAAGCGGCAAAGGAAGTTGTTCCGCATCAGCCATCCCAGAGGATGACATGGACGATGGTAGTCCATGTCTGCTATACATTTTAGAAGAAGATCAGATGGTGCTGGTAGCTCGTGGAACAGAGTTTAGGTCAGCGACTGTATGTCATGGTATGCAACTATTAGAGGATGAGGTGAAGGTCTCAGTGGATGAAATGATCATGCCAGATGCCTCGGTTCCACTGTCCACGGAAGAGATTTTCACTGTGGAACAAGCATATAAGTCGTTTATCACTTGGCCTAAATTTTTGGTTAAACCAATTTCTGACCCCTCGGTATGAAATTCTTCTTTACACTTCTCAATTTTAAAGGTTTTTGATTTCAAAACTTATCTTATCTTTTCATGTAACAACAGACGCAGGAACAACAGAAGATTCCTCTATCTGAGGATGACCCTCTTTCTTCATTGCATCTACTTGCTGACATCCTTGATGATAAGCCTTTGGAGGTTCAGTATGATGCTAATGTATTTGGGCATGGCTCTGAGGTCCCAATATACCTTAATAGCCAAGATGTCCGTGAGCTTGCGTCGGGAACACAAGAGTTGAATATTTCAATTATTCAACTATGGACGATGTAAGTCTATGACCAATTATTTATATATAAAATTGATTTATATATCAAGTATCCTTATATCAAAGTTAATTTTTGATTTCAGGTATATGTTTGGGGTCGCTAATAAGTTGGGGCGTTCTGATGATTATGGATTCATTGATCCCCAAGAAATTCATGAATCAAATGATTTTGACCATATCAACATGAGTCTGATAAGAAGTTTTGGAAGGGGCAAGAAAATATACTTTTTGCCTTACATATCCGGGTAAGTGAACTTTGTTAACATAATAATGTTCCATATGTGATTTTAATATTTAATAGTTACGTTATTATGAATTTCAGGCGCCATTGGCAACTTCTTGTTATGTCTGTGCAAGACAACTATGCTTTGTGGTTCTGCTCATTGCACAGGCCTCCTCCCACACAACTCAGACAAGCAATTGATTGGTAAGAACCTCAATGTTTGGACTTTCTTTGTTATATAACTGAATGCTAAAACATTTTTTTATATACAGTTCTATTCCAGCAAGTATGATGATGGACGGGAGATCAATTGCTAAGAGTAGAAAGATTGCTTGGATTTCTCTCAAGGTTTGACATATGCTAAAGTCATACTTTGTTATAATTGTTTTATAACAAATGTTATTCACTAACTATTATCAACTGTGATGATATATTGTAGTGTAACAGACAAAATGGGTCATATGAGTGTGGATACTATGTAATGTATTGGATGACCCATATTGTTCGTTCTCACATCACAAGAAGCTGGGAAACGGTAATATTTAACTTTAACAAATTTTGATTTTTTAACAAATGTTGAATTCATATACACTAATTAAAATGAATTGTCTTTTGCAGAGATTCAAGACTACTACACCAGTTCCTGAGAAGTCCCTACTATTCATTAGGAACGCTGCTGCGAAGTATATAGTTAGATTATACAATAGCTCTTAGATTTAGATTTAAACAATGCATTTGATTAGCTTTTGATTTCTTAGACTCTCTACTTTATTTGATGTTGAAATACATTTGAACATGTGTTTGTTATGTTGAAATTGCATTTCTGTAAATGTTTTTATATGCAGGTCTGTTTTTGTGGTAGTGGATATCACAAAAACAGACCTGCAATTTTAAAAAACTGCAGGGGAATATGCCGCGGTTCTAACCACAACCGCGGCATATTCCCACTATATGCCGCGGTTCTAACCACAACCGCGGCATATAGTGCTTCGTTTTTTTTTTTAAAAACGAGACATATGGCCGCGGTTTTGACACTAACCGCGGCATATTTGTCGGCCTATATGCCGCGGTTCGCGGTTGAACCGCGGCATATAGTGCATTTTTTAATTATTTTTTTTGAATTTTTTTTTTAAAAAAATGAATTTAGGCAGCGGTTCCCTAGACAACCGCGGCATATTGCGCAGACTATATACCGCGGTTATGACCGCGGCATAAAGTGTCTGACTTACTACCGCGGCTGAATATGCCGCGGTTCAAGAACCGCGACGTATAGTGAAAATCAACCGCGGTAAAAGCCCCTCGCTGCACTAGTGTTCCTCTCTCCTACAAACTCCAAACGGTTTTTCTTCAAGAATTATGCATCCAAAAGCTTTCTTCCACTCTTCCATACAGAGAACAACTTCAAGAAACCAAAGTTAAAGTTTCAAATGAACACAAGAACAATAAACCCAAACTTCTACTCATCAACCCATCTTTAACACTACCATTTCTTCAAGTTTCTTTGCAAAAACGAAAATAATACTTAGACCATTAATTCCAGTTCTGTCCAGCCTCCATAACATCACCAAGATCTGATCCCAACCTTGTCTCAAGCATCAAAACCGAAAGATGCAAGAAAAGAGTTAAACCCACAACACCCACACATCATCTTAAGCTCTCTTCAACCTAAAACTACATAGAACTTCATTTTTATCATCCAACCATATAGAATGAGATAAAAACCGAGAGGAACAGCAGCAAAGGGAGAGGAAAACGAAATATAAAGTTACTCAAACCCAACATCCACCATGGAAATGCAAAGACAAGCTCCAAAACTCAAACTTCAAGCATCAAGAACAAGCAAATGGAAGTGGAAATGAATAGTTTTTCACCACCAATAAGCTAAGACAACCAAGAGTAAATTAAGAGAAGAAGAAAATCTGCATCTTGCTCATTGAAATGGCCAAAAACGAGACACCCAAGTCAAGCTCTCCATAAGAGTGTTCATACAAGAAACCCTAAGAGAGAAAAGCTCAAAAACATCAAAAAAATGAAGTGTGTAAGAGTCTTTTTGTGTGGTTGGCTAAGGCTCTCTAAAATGCCGAGAGTTTCTCCTCCAAATGGGGTCCACAATCAATTAAAAACCCTAATAAAAAAGGCACATGTCCTACAAATGGGTCTTTTTACAAAATTGCCCCTAAAAGGGTTCAAAACACCTAATTCTAATTAAGGGCTTCTAGAAAACGAAATTACAATTTTAATTAGAATCTAAATGACTAAATGTTGAGCCTTTGAGTGTATCACGCCATATCCCAATGCTCCAGATGATGTTTCCACAGCTTTCCTGCAACCAGAAATGCACTTAATCAGCTCAGAAAACCCAAATTAGCACAATTACGAATTTCCGACCAAATTAAGCAGAATTCAGAAAACGGGGAAATAATAGACAATTAAACATAATTCCTTGGTTTATTTAAGTGCAATAAACTAAATATAATTCAAGAAATAACGACTCATCATAGAGTATACAGTTACAGAGGTGGTTGGACACTTAATCACTTGAAACTCTGGGGCAGCAGCTACCATCAGTGGTGCTTCATTGGTTGCTGCCTCTTTCTCCTTTTCAACTCTCCCAGTCAACTTGTTGACTACAGCTACTAACTCTGCCACTTGATTGGTTAGTCCTTGAAGTTCATATGCTGGAATCCCCTCCTGCTGATCACATAATTGATCCTGCCATGGCTGTACTGATTGGAATTCCTCCAGCCCTGGTTCAGCATACTGGTGCCAATATGAATGTGGCAGCTGCTGCTGCATAATCCAGGGTTGCTGCTCACCATATGGTTGAAAACAAAGTGGTGGTTGCTGCTGGAAATCTTGATTGATTGGCTGCAAAAATTCCTCAGCAACAGGCTCAAAGAACATGTTAAATCTTTGTGGTGGAGCATTGTAAGGGAAAGGGAAATTACCATATGCAGAGGAGTGATCCATGCTTACCAATTGCTCACCAAAATAAAACCAATCAGACCAATAAAGCCTCTATCACAGAATTCAACAAAAGAATTGAAAGAAAAGAAAATCTATACAATCTATATTCACAATTTCTACTCTGCAGAACAGATCCTAATATACAAAAATGAAAACAGAACAAACAGATCCTAAACTAAAAAGGAACAGATATGAACACAAAACAGAAATAAAATCAAGAAAACAAACCTAAACAAGACTAACCTAACACTCTAAGACTTAATTCGCCGAGTCCCCGGCAACGGCGCCATTTGTTAAACTGCTTTTCGTCGCGCAAAAACAGAACAAACTAAGTTTCCCCACTAATGTAGTAAAGGGACAACCTAGGTATCAATCCTCAGACTCGGTACAATTAAGCCTAAAGTGTAGAGTTAAATCTTGTATTTATTTAAGACCTAATTAACTACTAATACAAGGTGGGGAAAGGAAAAATTATCTGTAATGTAAAAATGTGAAACTAACTAAAAATGCATGTATCTACTAAATCTAATCACTGAATGCAAGTTAATGTGATGAAAACATAAACTATGTAAAAAAATATACGCACTCATAATGAAGAATTAGAATGAATGGTGTATGGATGAATAAATGCAAAGAAAGAAAATTAATGCATGAATCCTAACCTAAAATGATATACAAATGCAATACAAAAACCTGAACATTATTAATGATAGAATCTAAAATAAGAAGAACAATTAACAACACGAAACCCCCATGGGGTAATCTTCTTAGGGAATGAAAGAAGAACAATATAGAATGAAGTGTAAAATATAAAACTAAATTGTGACTGTGATAGGAAAAGGTAAACAGAATATTCAACACCATATAGCATCTGAAAAACAGAAAAGAAAAGCACAAAACTAATTACCTAATATTGGGACAAATTGGAAGATAGTATAATATCAAACACAATCTTGGCAACAGGAATAATTTGAAGCTTCAAAGCATACTATGTCTCAAGAAGACATCTTGAAAAGTTAGGCCCTCTTTGGGGTCCTAAGGTATCTGAATCAAATACCACTGATATGCACAGTTTCCTTTAAATCTCAAATCAACCTCAATTGCCTAAAATTGTACTTGTCCTTATACTATAACAAATTGCCCAAACAAACTGATCAAAAATCAAATCCCATACTAACCTTACGTTAACACTAACCTCTAATGAAACTGTAAACGGAAATGCAAAGGAAATCATAAAGGAAAGGAAACAACCCACAAGGAACTCAGAATCTAAAACTGAATTGTAAAGTTATTGAATGATAAAGCATAGAAAGTAAAATCAAGTGCAGAATTTAACAGAACAAACTCAAAGGTAAAGTGAATCGAAACTGGAACATAAAAGTGCTTTATTGAAAAGTAAATTCAGAATTTACAAGATACCAGAGTTTCTCAGAAAGCCAATATCTGTCACACAATGGAAGCTCCAAGAACTCCAAGGATCAAAGTTTCTACCCTACGAAAACTGGAAATTCTAAAAACTAAAGCGAGAGAATGAAAACCCTAAGCTAGATACACCATCTGTCACCCAGTGCACATCTAACTCTAAGAATGGGCTTGTGACCCACCACTCATGCTTTACAAAGTTACAAAACCCCCTTTTATAGGGAAAGTTCAAAGGCAGAAAAAGAAACCACAGGGGGGAAAGGGGGAAGAATCACCAACTGTCTTTGGAAGCTTCTCGAGCAGCCTTCAACAAACTCTAAACCACTTTGATCTTCAACCGTCGACTGCTTCGCACGTGCCTCCAACCTCCATTCTGACCGATCAACATCTTGGGTTGGCCTCCTTTAGTTAATTTTCTGGATCATCATCTTTTGGGTTGTAAAACCCCTTTCTCTCACGCTCTCTAGAGGCTCTCTCACGAACCCTAGCTGTTGGGTTATTCTTCTCCTCCAAATGAAGTCTCGAGCTCAACCCCCAAAGCTGCCTACTTTGAAACTCATCGTTTCGCTTAAGCCCATATCCAGCCAATGCATTTAGCCCAATTGCTCCTCTGCTGACAAATGGTCAAAACCCAATTCCTAAGGCCATCTGCAACAAAGAAAAATCAGTCCAAAACTACAGAAAGGAAATGAAATTTAAGAAATAAAAAGAAATGTTTTTATCAAAAGATTTTCTAAAAAAATTATTAATTCTCTAATTATTTACAACTACCAAAAATACTCCTAAAAACCTATTTTTAACTAGAATTTTATAAAACTAAAGAATTAAGAGAAAAACGCAAAACTAGCCTAATTCTAAGAAATTAAAAACTAAAGAAATCTAAGAAATGATTTTTAACAAAGAAAAATATGTAAATCTAGAGTGTTATCAAAGACATGCTGTGATAGATACACAATCAAATAACTGCTTATAATTTGAACTTACAATTCTCTGTGAGATCAAGGCAGCTGAGGAAGATGTCATGTTCCCATCAGATTTAGTCCGAGCAGCCTTCCACAGCTCGTACCTAGCAGGTGCAGGTGCTAGGTCCGGCGACTCAAGTCCCAAGGCATCGGCTCTAGACTTTCTCAGTTTCTTCTCTAGTTTTGCATATCCACCTCGTGATAACAAGTGGGGTGCGTCGTTTAACCTTTATCTTTCTTGGGCGGCTAACCTTTTATCCTGTGAAACCATGTATATAAGTAAGTGTAAAATCATAAAAACTCAATGAAAGACGATCTTAAGAAACATACCTTCCATTCCTCAGACTCTCTAGATGCACGAAACTGCATCCAATCCTCCTCTGTGAAGGTATAATGCTGAGATGGATTTTCATGTTGTCTATCTCCAAAGACATATAGTCGTGTCAGCCTTGTCTTGAAATCCCTCCATCTTATCGCTATATGCGATAACACTTTCTTTCTGATTTGCATTGTGTTTGGAATATAAAAATGTTGCTGTTTAAAACAAAAAACTTGTTACCAAAAGAAAACATAACAGATAAGTATATCACAAATTGCCTGAAGTCTAAACATACCTGAACATCTTGCCATAAGAGGTTCTTGTCGACCTCTGGGACGTCATCCCAACATGCATGAAGGATAGAGACATGACTTTTTGCTAACTTGCCCAGATAACTCCTAAACCTATCAGCATTTGGCCCTGATGGATGACCTGATCTGGGGTCAATGTCAACATGCCTCCTCTGACCATCCACGCGTCCGGATGTCACATCTGCCACTCGGGTGACGCCTCGTCCACGTCTGCTATTTCCCGATCCTGAGTCTGAGGTCGACATACCTGAAAAATTATACAACGTTAGTAATAATTCAATTATGATGAACATACATATAAAGTCAATAAAAGTGAAAATATTAACCTATTAATTAATTGTTTTTTCCCAAATGCCTTCGTTGTGATCACTACGAATTGCCTGCATTACATCGGCAACGTCATCAACTGGGTCTTCAGTGGGTCTACATGCAACAGATGTTGTCTCAAGTATATCAAGAGAATCGTCATCATCATGTCCATGCATGTTTCTACCTTCTAAAACCACTGACCATTTGTTATTCGATGGATCACTTACGTAGAATATTTGTCTTGCTTGACTAGCCATGATAAATGGTTCATCAGTGTAATTCATCTTGTTCAAGTCTACCAATGTGAAACCAAGGTCATCCATCATGACACCAGAATTTATATCAACCCATTTACACTTGAAAACTGGTACTCTAAAAGTGACGTAATCAACTTCCCATATTTCTTGTATTATTCCAAAATAACTTATGGATGTTGTGATTGGATTTTTGTCTTTAGAACTAGCAAAGTGCACAGCCTCAGCTTGTAGTGTGACGCCACTATTTTGAACTCTGCTTTTGTCATCTTCTTCCTTTGTTTGAAACGAATTATTGTTTATATAGTACCCACCATATGTAATGACCTCTTTGTTCGGCCCACGAGATAACCTCAATAAAGTTTCAGAAACATGTGGAGTCGCATACATCTTTTTCTTAAACCATCCCAAGAAGGTTTTCACATATTCATTAAGATGCCATTTTTCACTCATTTTTGGGTTTGCTGCCTTTATTTCATTAACGTGGTCAGAAATGTAAGGAATCACATCAACAGTGTTGTTTAAGACGTACAAATGAGCTTGGTCAATTTCTTTACTGCTAACACTTTGAATTCTCACACCTCGAACACCCTTACCTTCACATTTTCCTTTATTTTTGCTCTTGGGAAGACCGACAGGTTCACAAGATGGCATATAACTTGAACAAAATTCAATGGCTTCTTCTGCAACGTATCGCTCTATGATTGAAGCTTCTGGTCTATACTGATTCTTGACATATCCCTTTAAGATCTTCATGTATCTTTCAACTGGGTACATCCACCTTAAGAAGACCGGCCCACATATTCGAATTTCTCTGACTAGATGAACAATCAAATTTACCATGATGTCAAAAAAGGAAGGTGGAAAATACATCTCCAATTGACATAGTAGTCTTATTCCCTCATTTTCCAATTCATCTAAACCTCGAGGGTTAACAACTTTCTTGCAAATGGCATTAAAGAAAAAACTCAGACGTGTCAGAATACCCTTAACAGAAGGAGGTAATATACCTCGAATAACAACTGGTAACAACTGTTGCATCAATACATGACAATCGTGAGACATTAAACCAACTAGCTTTAAGTCTTGCATAGACACAAGGTTACTAATATTTGAAGAATAACCTTACGGAACCTTCACACTTCTTAAACAGTTACAAAAACTTTGTTTTTCTTTTTTGGAAAGTGTGTGACAGGCTGGGGGCAGATAGGTGTGTTTTCCTATTATCTGTGGATGTAACTCAGATTGGATTCACATGTCAGCCAAATCTTGTCTTGCTTTTATTCCGTCTTTGCTCTTCCCTTTGACGTTTAATAAAGTTCCGATAACACTGTCACAAACATTTTTTTCAACGTGCATCACATCAATACAATGTCTAACATCAAGTTCACACCAATATGGAAGCTTAAAAAATATCGATCGTTTCTTCCAAATGTTCTTTGCAGAGGTACTTTTATGATGTTTTCCAAACACAATGTCAATGTTTTTGACTTCGTTGTACACCTCTTCACCATTCCGGGGTCTGCACACAACCTCATCCTCAGCACTTCCATTAAATGCTTTTTTCAATCTACGATAAGGATGATTACGAGGAAGAAATTTTCGATGTCTTGTATATACTGTCTTCTGACCATGCTTCAACTGAAGGTAACTAGTGTTTTCTTCACATATGGGACATGCAAAATGACCTTTAACACTATAACCGCTCAAGTTTCCATATGCTGGGAAATCATTTATAGTGCAAAACAACATTGCACGCAAACGGAACTGTTCCTGAACATATGAATCAAACACGTCGATGCCTTCTTCCCACAACAATTTCAAATCATCAATTAAAGGTGCTAAGTAAACATCAATGTCATTTCCAGGTTGTCTAGGACCCGATATCATCATGGACAACATCACATATTTTCTCTTCATGCACAACGAAGGAGAAAGATTGTAAATCATCAACATAACTGGCCACGAACTGTGTTTTCTACTTAAGTTTCCATAAGGATTCATACCATCAGTTGCAAGTACAAGCCTTAAGTTTCTTGGATCTGCACCAAATTCAGGGAATTTGTCATCAATCTTTTTCCATTGTGGAGAATCAGCAGGGTGTCGAAGAAGATTATCGCACTTTCTTTCGTCAGAGTGCCATTTAAGGTTCTTTGCATCTTCTTTAACAGAGAACATACGTTTGAACCTAGGTATTATAGGCAAATACCACATCACCTTAGCAGGTGCACCATCATTACCTTCATTACCAGTGACTCTGTCAGATTTCTTTTTAAAATAGGATAAACCACATGTTGGACAATACTTTAATGAAGCAAACTCCTTTGTGTACAAAACACAATCATTAGGACAAGCATGTATCTTTTGATATTCAAGACCCATTGGACATAAATTTTTTTTGGCCTCGTAATTACGAATAGGTAGAGTATTATTTTCTGGAAGCATCTCCTTCAACAACTCCAACAACTCGGTGAAACTTTTATCGGTCCATCCATTCCTTGCTTTTAAACTAAACAACTTTAAAGTTGAAGACAGACGTGTAAAGTTCGAGCATCCTAGGAACAACGGTTGCTCTGAATCATTAATAAGAGAATCATACAAATTAGCCCTTCCAAAATTATCTTCACCGACATCACGTATCATGTCCTCTAAATGGTCACTCATCCATTCTTCCACATAATTCGTTCCTCGTGACGTGGTAGGCTGCTCCAGTACTTCTCCATGCCAAGTCCAAACGGTATAAGTCCTCATTATGCCGTACATGAATAGATGGTCACGCACATTGCCTAAGTCTTGCCGTATTTGATTAAGACAACGCACACAAGGACAAAAATATGTCTCGTTGAAAGACTTAGCATTTTGTTCAACGTATTGCAAGAACTTCGAAACACCCTTGTCATATTCTTCATTGATGCGACGTTCGTTCATCCAGCTTCGATCCATACTATGTTCGTAAAATCATCAGTTCAAGTGTTTTAACTCTCACAAGGTTAGGCCCTACCCATTCAAAAAAATTAATTTTCATAATTTGCTCAGCCACGTGCATTGAAGTCTACATCATAAAATTGATAAGATTTTGGCAGCATTTCGCATTGGTCTCCGAAATACACGAAATGAGAGTAGTCAACGACGACCACAATCAAATATGCATCCGGAGAACAACACAAGTACTGAACCGAAATTTTATCAATCTTATCCTTAAACTCCAATTGACATGGTATTGCAAATTATGAAAATTAATTTTCTCAAACTGTCCAATCGGACAATTCAAAATTTAACACAAACGATTAAAAGATTAATCGTTTGTCTTAAATTTCAAATGGGAACTAAGTGTCACTCAATGATTTGATACTTATAATAACACAACTAATACACATATATTCAAAAGCCAATAACACAGTCACATTTTATAGTAAAAAACGTGCATTCAAAAAACCCAATTACATGCATACAAAAAATTTTCAACCAACAAGCTAACCTGAAAAGTAGATTCGAAATGAAAAGGAGGGAAATGGAGGAGTGAACGGCCTAAAACGCAGTCCAAAAACAGTCAAAGAAGCCGCCCAAGAACACGCAAGAGACTGCAAAAAAACGGACCGAAAACGATTTTTAATCGGTTCAAATCAAAGGTATTTCATGACAGAGCAATGTAATCGGATTGAAAATCAATTTAAACGGTCCAAAAAAGAGAAAACGCACCTGGAAAATCAATGGCGCAACAGCGTTTGCGGAGGAAGACGATGAACAGTGTTTTCGCGTTCCCAAAAGTTAACTGGTCACGGGTTCGCGGGAGCACTATTAATAGTCTTAGACGTCCGGTACGCTGGGGCACGGACGTCTATAATATTATAGACGTCCAGTTCGTCACTAATATGACGTCTTTGAGGATTTAAAAATGATATTCGCGGGTGGGTTTAAACGTCCGTCCTGGGTCGCGCCCGACGTCTATAATATTATAAACATCCTTTTGAGGGGGACGGACGTCTATTACACTGAACAACTGAATGTTTCAACTCCCCATGGCAGCCCTTAAACGTCCGTCCTAGGAGGGCCCGGACGTCTATAATATTATACACGTCCGGCCCCCCAGATTGGACGTTTAAGGGCCTGAAGACAATTAAATGTCCAACCACCCTGTCAGCACATTAAATGTCCGATATGCGGGGCCGGACGTTTATAATATTATAGACGTCTGGGCCCTCCCAGGACGGACGTTTAAGGTCCCTACTTGGGGAATTGAAACGTTCAGTTGTTCAGCCTCGTAGACGTCTGTCCCCCTAACACGGACGTTTAAGGGCTGGCATGGGTCCTTGAAAATGTTCACTTGTTCAGCCTATAAACGTCCTTCTCGACCAAGGACGGACGTTCAAAGGGCTGACATGGGTTCACTTGTTCAGCCTATTAAACGTCCGTCCCCAAAGACGGACGTTCATAAAATTATAAACGTCCGTCTCGACAAGGGACGGACGTTCAAAGGGCTAACATGGGTTCACTTGTTCAGCCTATTAAACGTCCGTCCCCTAGGACAGACGTTCATAACATGATAAACGTCCGTCTCGACCAAGGACGGACGTTCAAAGGCTGACATGGTGATGGACAAATTTATGAACACCAAAATATGATGTCACAAACTTGTTTTCAATCGGCAAGTATGACCGAATCGTTCAAGTAATAAACTTAGTTAGACCAAGTATCGTTCTTCCCAAAGGACTCGCGGCCTAATTTAGTTATGTGGTTTCTTAATTAACTAAGACTTACAAACGAATTAATTGAGGTTTAAAATGCAAGACAGAAAATAAATATGTATGCATGAATTTTGATCAATGGCAAAAAGCAAAAGATAAACACTTTCAATGAAATTTATGTATGGATATGTTGTTGGGGGTCAATTTCATCTTATCCACTCTCATATATTTTAGGAATTCAACAATCAAATCATCATTGTTAATGCCACTCTCTAATGTACCTTTCCAGAAGGCTTCTCCCTAATCACGAGTTCATACAATTCCTAGCATTCCTAATGATCAGTTCATAAGTGCAGGAGCTTAAAGACAACCAATATAAAATTGGGAGAAATTCCCCGGATCTAGACTTCCCCGTACGTGCCCGTATCGACAAAACCAATAATCATGCATCGAATGAGTTAAACAATGCAAGCATTAAGCAAAGAGGAAAAACCCTAACTAATGATGAAAGAAAACATAAGTCTTAATTAAAAGATGTAAAAACAGATTCCATATATGAGAGTTTCACAAGATTACATTGATTCCCCAACAAACATACAGAGTTTAGTTCACCATATTCATGGTGAACCTAGATGAATTACAATGAAAGAATGAAAGAATAAACCCTAAAAAGGTGAAGAGGAAGCCTCAGCATCCAAGATCCTCCTTCAAAGGGGTGGAAGAGAGAGTGTTTGCTTCGTTCCAGCCAGAGATGCCTAACCCTAGGAAACCCTAAAGCTTATATATCATTCGTAAATTACAAAAGTCAAGTCCAAGCCCATTAAAGTGCCGCTCAGCGGTGAGTGCGTGACTTGTTTTCTCCCCTCAGCGGCCATTTTGCCCCTCAGCGGACCTTACGTGACTTCCAGAGTGCCGCTGAGCGGTAAAATACCGCTCAGCGGTGAGTGCGTGACTTGTTTGCTCCCCTCAGCAGCCATTTTGCCCCTCAGCGGACCTCCCGCAAGCTCCTGAGTGCCGCTCAGCGGTAAACTGCCGCTGAGCGGTGGCTTCGGCTTCTCCTTTTTCACTTTTTATTGTCTTTTCTGATTTCATCTCTCTCCTTCTTCACTTCTTTCACCAAATTCACCTTAAAACCTGCACAAAAACACTGAAATCAAGCATAAACCTGTCCAGCTCTCTTATTTCTAAAAACATGAGGAAAAACATGATTTCAAGCTAGTTTCTAAGTGTAAAGGTTGCTTTTAGTGTCAATTTTAATCATGAAAATAACAGTTTTTCAACTGTTATCACATGGGTTCACTTGTTCAGCCTATTAAACGTCCGTCCCCCTAGGACGGACGTTCATAACATTATAAACGTCCGTCTGGACAAGGGACGGACGTTCAAAGGGCTGACATGGGTTCACTTGTTCAGCCTATTAAACGTCCGTCCCCTAGGACAGACGTTCATAACATTATAAACGTCCGTCTCGACAAGGGACGGACGTTCAAAGGGCTGACATGGGTTCACTTGTTCAGCCTATTAAACGTCCGTCCCCTAAGACGGACGTTCATAACATTATAAACGTCCGTCTCGACCAAGGACGGACGTTCAAAGGGCTGACATGGGTTCACTTGTTCAGCCTATTAAACGTCCGTCCCCTAGGACGGACGTTAATAACATGATAAACGTCCGTCTCGACCAAGGACGGACGTTCAAAGGCTGACATGGGTTCACTTGTTCAGCCTATTAAACGTCCGTCCCCCTAGGACGGACGTTCATAACATTATAAACGTCCGTCTAGACAAGGGACGGACGTTCAAAGGGCTGACATGGGTTCACTTGTTCAGCCTATTAAACGTCCGTCCCCTAGGACGGACTTTCATAACATTATAAACGTCCGTCTCGACAAGGGACGGACGTTCAAAGGGCTGACATGGGTTCACTTGTTCAGCCTATTAAACGTCCGTCCCCTAAGACGAACGTTCATAACATTATAAACGTCCGTCTCGACCAAGGACATACGTTCAAAGGGCTGACATGGGTTCACTTGTTCAGCCTATTAAACGTCCGTCCGCCTAAGCCGGACGTCTATAATATTATAAACGTCCGGCTCGACCAAGGACGGACGTCTAGAGTTCCACTTATTTACGAATATGCCACCGGTCAATTATATACGTTGGGGCTTTTGTGGAAGGACGTCTATTGGGGGACGTTAAAAGCCAATTCTGCACTAGTGAGATATATGGGTGAGTCACCTCATTCGTCAGGCGATGAAGTCCCCACCACTTCTAGACGAACGAGAGGAGCAACGAGGTTACGACAGCTTATACTTAGAAGAAATGCAGGTGAGAGGACACCTGTCATTGTTGACGTGGTCATTGGAGTTGCATCTGGCCCAAATGCAGATATATTTAGGTCTTACCTTGGAGTTTTAGCACGTGATCGTATCTCTATACTTACTCCATCCTTTGACCATGTTTCTGAGGCTGATCGGAATCTCATCTGGCAAGATCTATTGGTAAGTTAAGCAATATTGCTCTAAATTCTATATTCATTATATTGATAAATCTGTATTGATATAAGGTTATTACTTTCTTTGTTGCAGATAACATTTGATATGCCAAACGTCGAGAGCTTAAGGAATAAGTGTTTATCTGCAATTGCAGAAAGATTTCGAGGGCTTAAGACAAAATTGACGTCTAGATATATATTTGGACCAAAAAGTAATGAAAATCCATGTTCCAAATATTCAGCAATTGACGAAGAAACATGGCATCAGTTTGTAGAGTTTCGTTCATCTGAGGCGTGGCAGGTAAGTGCAGTAAAATCATTCAATTCAATAGATCTTCCATAATTCTTTACCATGACAATTGTTTTATTTTGTCACAGGAAAAAAGGTCAAAAGCACAGGGAATAAGCGCTCAGAATAAAAATCCACATCTATTGTCTCGTGGTGGATATAGGAAGCTTGAAGAAAAAATAATAAAGCAGAAGTCAGATAGTAGACTTCCACTTTCTGAGGGTGCTGACCCTCCTCCTCCTCTTTCACCACCATCTCGGCACGACAAGTGGAAGTTAGCCCATATAAGACCATCGGGCTCCTACACTTCCGAGTCTGCCAGAGAAATATCTGAAAGAATTTTAAGATGTCATTTCTTATATTTTTACATTAATTTTGTTATATATATTACATAGATCTTTCAAATGATTTTGAAATTTTGTTATGTGACAGGACTCCTTGGTTGAGCAGAGCTCCCAAGGTCAATTCACACAAGAAGGTCGTCAAGATATTCTTGCCACAGCTATTGGACGTTTTTAGCACCCAGGACGGGTGCGTGGTGCTAGGACTAGCATAGGCATACGACAATTTTTTGGGTCTTCCTCGCGTCCATATTCATACGAAAAGATGAAGGAGGAAATAAAAAAAGAGATGACGCAGGAGATCATAAAGAAGGTTTGAGCAGAGTTGTATGATGAAGTTGTTGAAATGGTTGCGTGCCAGTTCCAGCAACATTATGAGGATTATGGCAATCGTCCTCCGCCATCTCCTGTAGCGGAACATGTTGTGCCCCCTACAGGTAAACTTATTTATTTTTGGTTACTAATTTACTTTTTGCATAACCTAACATTTAATTTGACAGGTAGAAGCGGTAAAGGAAGTTGCTCAGCTGCCGGTGCCCCAGGGGACGACATGGATGACACTCGTCCATGTCAATTATATATTCTCTCTGATATTGGGACCATGCTAGTGGCTCGTGGTACAGTTTATGAGACAGCCACTATAGTGCATGGTGTACAGCTTGCAGAAGATGAGGTCAAGGTCACGGTGGATGAAGTTGTCATAGCGGATGCCGTTCTTCCTGTGCCTACAGATGAGTTCTTCACTGTGGAAGAAGCATTTAAGTCCTTTGTCGCATGGCCTAGACATTTGGTTGGTGATGTATCTAATGCCTCGGTAAACACTCGTACTATATACTTCTCAATTTTAATATTTACTTCTAATTGACGTTATAACATAACCATTTTTGCATTGAACAACAGATAGGTCAAGAGGGAAGTCCTACACCGAAGAAGACTCATTTATCTGAGGATGACCCTCTTGGTGCGTTAGACGAGCTTGCTAAAATCATTTCAGATGTGCCGATGAATGTACACTGGGATTCTACTACATTTGGAAGAGAAGCTCAGATCCCATTGTACTTGCATTATCAAGATGTTAGGGAGCTTGCGTCGGGTAGAGAAGAAATTAACATTACACTTATTCAGCTGTGGATGATGTAAGTTTATGATTTATTTTTTATATAGTTCTATTTTATCAACTTACTTATATCAGATTATTTCTTCATTTTAGGTATATGTTTGATGTTAGTAACAAGAAGGGGTTCAACGATGTATATGGGTTCATTGACCCCTCTATGACTCATGAAAGAAATAAATTTGATGATATCCAGACATACATCACCACCTGCTTTGGAATGGGGAAGGAGATATATTTTCTTCCTTATATACATGGGTAAGTGAAGTTTGTTAACTTCAACACATTCATTTATTAATTTTGGTATATGATTCATAAGTTATTACCAATTTCAGGTGTCATTGGCAGCTACTTGTGATCTCCATATCGGACAACACTACTGTCTGGTTTTGTTCATTGCAGAAGTCTCCTCCCAGCCCTCTTAGACATGTAGTAGATTGGTAAGAATCTCAATGTGTGGAATTTTTTGTTATATAAATGTATGCTAAAGGAATTTTTTTTAATAGTTCCCTTGCAACACATATGATGTTATCTGGGAGATCTCCTGCTACAGCTAAAAAGCTTGCATGGGTTGACCTTAAGGTTTGGTACTTTAGTCCATACTTTGTTACATTTGGTTCCATTCAAATGATGTTACTTAACATTTTATAATTATGATGATATATTGTAGTGTAATAGACAAATGGGGTCATATGAATGTGGTTACTACGTTATGTTTTGGATGATGACCATCATTCGTGCACATTACACCAGTGGATGGGAAACGGTAATATTTAGGTTTGAATTTTATTTTCTCTATAGTTTGGATTTCATATACACTAATTGAAATCATTGTGTTTTATGCAGAGATTTAATAGGACTGCTCCAATTCCAGAGAAGTCAATTCAACTTGTGAGGAAAACACTTGCTAAATATGTAATTCATTTATATAATAGTATGTAGTAGATATTAGGATATAGTAAGTTCTAAGTTTATGTTCCTAAGTTGTTTTATGCTTTTCTACATTATTATAAGTTTAACTTTGTACATTGCATTGATTTATGCTTGAAACTTGATTTATGATTACATTAGATTGATTTATACTTCTAAGAAGTTGATTTATGATTCCATTCAATATATTTATGTTTTAATATAATTTTCATTTAAAATATACGTTTCTGCATTATTTTGGACTGTTCTGGCTATAAAAATATATGCAGGTCTGTTTCTATGGTTGGGAATGTTGCAGAAACAGACCTCATTTTAAAAAAAAAACGTACTTATATGCCTCGGTTCAGGTCATAACTGAAGTCGAAATACCACCTACGGCCTCGGTTATGGTCACACCCGAAGCAGAATGTATTGTGCATGAGAAAAAAAAAAGTCTACTGCCTCGGTTGTAGCCTGAACCGAGGCATAAAGTCCTACGAAAGAAAAAATTAAAAAAACCAAAAACTTTACTGCCTCGGGTAGAGAAAACTGAGGCAAAATCCTCTCTTTTTATGCCTCGGTTCCCAACCGAGACCAAAAGTATTAAACCTTTTACCTCGCCTGAATATGCCTCGGTTTGAGAACCGCTGCCTATAGAGAAAAATAACCGCTGTCGTTTCCCCTGACTGTACTAGTGGTGAGACCGAATCGTATCAAGTAATAAAACTAGGTAAGACCAAGTATCGTTTTCCCAAAGGACTCACGGCCTAGTTAGCTATATGATTTGTTGATTATTTGAGACTTGTGAATAATTGATTGTAGGTTTTAAATGCAAAATGTAAGACCCTAGAACCTCAAGAATTTACCAAGTTGTAAAAAGTTCAAGTTATAATGTAAAATGGAATGCTGTCAGGTTTGACATGGTTTACTATTTTAATTATAACTTTTTGTAGAAAATATCAATTGAGTTGATTCTTGTTTTATTGGAAACTAGACTCAAATAGCTTCAATTTGACTACTCATACGCATATTTTAGACTTCGGGAAGGGGTCCAACCGAGCTGGGGAAAACGTGACAGTGTTGCTGTCCAGGGGCTAGCGTCCAACCTTAATGTTAGGTGTATTTTTACAAGTTGCGATTTTTTTTTTGAGTGGGTAGGTTGTGTTCTGCACTAGGAGAACATTTTGGGACCCTTTGGAAACTTTCCTACCATGTTTTAGGGCTGGAAAATGGTTTAGGATGGTCCATTGGTTGTTTATTATTGCTAAGTGCCAAGTGCATGGGTCCTTAGTTGTCTAAGGCATCTTCTTTTAATTCTAAATCAGATTTGGAGTTTTGGGGAAGAGTAGAGAGGTCCTTGGTGGGAGGTGAACGAAAATCCTAAGTGTCCTAAGTGTGGAAACTGACTTGGTCTAGCAAGGAGGAGAGGAATTGCTCTCTTTGAAGAAGAGAGATTTAAGTTAAAAAATTTCTTTGAAATTGAAAGTGAAAACAAGCAAAAGGTGGTGGTCTAGGTGTATCAAGAGTGAAGAATTTCTTGCAAGGAGAAGAGGTAGGGGAGCTAATCCTTTCTTGATTATGATCATGAATATGAGTATGCATGTGTTAAAATTGGTAATGGTAGTTATATATTGACTTGTGTAAAATTTGGTTTTCAAGATTATAATCTCTCATTTTCGAGTTACTGTGGTGAAAAATTTCTATTAATTGTTTTCACCGTTGGATTTAGCTAAAATTTTAGTATGTGAATCCTAAGACCTATTACTAAACTTTGACCGTTCGGATTTGAAAATAGAAGTCTGTAATTGGAGAAATAAGTTCTGCAAGATTGAGTAAATTAGTTACCCCTGTAGTTCTGTTACTGAGTTGTCTCGGTATAATATTGATTCTGACCTATTGGACCGTTAGATCAACCTCAAAATTTGATATATGATCCCTAAGACATATTAATACACTTTGACCGTTCTGATTTGCAATTAGTAGTCTGTACTTGGAGATATATATCCTACATGTTTGAGTGAATTAATTACCCCTGCAGTTCTAATACTGAGTTCCCTTGGTAAAATATAGATTCTGACTTATGGGACTGTTAGATCAACTTGAAAATTGGATATATGATTCTTAGAATACATTATTACAGTTTGACCGATCGGATTTGGAATTGAAGGTCTATGTTTAGAGAAAGAAATTTCGAAAGTTTGAAATATTTGATGAACACTGCAATTCTGTTCTTAAGTTATTATGGTAAAAATTTCATAGATATTTCATTTACCGTTAGATTGAGCCCAGACTTTAGTATGTAGTTCATAAGACATATTAAGTGATCTTGACCGTTCAGATTTGGAATTAGATGTATGAGATTAGAGGAATTCATTTCGCATTTTGAGTTTAACCGAGAACCACTTAAATTTCTGTCTCTGAGTTACCTCGGTAAAATCTCCATATCTACTTAGATAACCGTTAGATTAATCTGAAATTTTAGTATGTTGATCCTAAGAGATAGTGGCATACTTCGACCGTTCGGATTTTAGATCGGAGTTACAGAATTAGAGATATTAATTTCGTATCTTCTCAGGGATCTCAATATTGTTAATTTATGTTTTTGGATCATTTATACAAAATTGATGATTTCCGCCTCATTAACCATTGGATTGGACTGAAAAGCTTACCATATGATCTAAACATGTTGTTGATTAGTTTGATTGGTTCAGATCGTCGATAAATAATATGTTGAAAAAGGTAATTTGGTTAATTTGAGCTACTTTGGTAAGTAGATAGTATTGTCTTGCTGCGCTACTTTGGTAAGTAGGCAGAAGAACTTGGTTTGCGCTACTTTGGTAAGTAGGCGAGAAGATGTTGGGTCTGCGTTACTTTGGTAAGTAAGCAGGGTGATTTGCGCTACTTTGATAAGTAGGCAGGATGAGATGATGAATGAAGAGATAAAAAGAACGATATAAATCGTGCTACTTTGATAAGTAGGCAGATTAACTATACTGTGCTACTTTGGTAAGTAGACAGTATTGTCTTGCTGCGCTACTTTGGTAAGTAGGCAGAAGAACTTGGTTTGTGCTACTTTGGTAAGTAGGCAGAAGATCTTGTGTTGTGCTACTTTGGTAAGTAGACAATATCACCTTGTTGTACTACTTTGGTAAGTAGATAATAAAAATCACCTTGTTAGATTACTTTGGTAAGTAATCAGTATATCATGGTTATACTACTTTGGTAAGTAGACAGAAGGATTGTTGACTGCTGTGCTTTGGTAAGTAGGCAGATTAATAATATGTTGTATTGACTCTAGTGAATCGACTAATGATTTTGACTGGAGAAATATTATAAAGTATCAGTGTAATAGTTGGTTTTTGAGTATGTTTGAGATACATGTATTTGACTGATTTACCACACTTGTGATGTTAGTAAGATTGTGGATGATGTATATTTCTTGAATCGGTTAGCTCACCCTACTGTTTGTGTTTGTGCATGTGAATGCGATGATCGTATAATGTGTGATATTATACGGGAGCAGAAACTATATCAGATGAATTAGCAGATGGTTCTGGACTTGCTTAGAAGATGAGAGATCTGTGGGGAAAAGGAGACATGGGGAATTTCTAAAATAAATCTGTGTTTGAATTTCCGAACTGTGAGAAATTTTAAATTTCAGAAGTTTATGAACTGTGTGGACTTTTATTTTCAGAAGACTTGTGCTGTAATAAAGAACTTAATATTTTATGGGTGTTGAAATTTGTTAAAGAAAAATTATATATGTATTTTGTGGAATATTAAATTGTAACGCCTAAATCGGGGTGTTACACTGTATAGGTATGGGACTATACAGTTGAAGGATAGCTTAAAGGAATTGATTTGACTACTCATATCACCAAAATGCATTTACTTTTCGGTAGCCTGACTCATAAGAACTCCATGGTTAAGCGTGCTTAGCCTGGAGCAATTCTGGGATGGGTGACCTTCTGGGAAGTTTTCCCAGAAAGTGTGCGAGTGAGGACAAAGCACACTGGAAAGCCTGGTGGTGGTCTGTGGGGGCAGTCAACGGTCCCTGTGAGTTGCCGGGACGTTACAGATGGTATCAGAGCAATGGTTTTCGAAAATCTTTTGGTTGAGGCACGACCCAACAAGGTTCAATGGAAGGACTACGCCAGATAAAGCGGATGCTTGGATCAAGGACATTGAGAAGATCTTTCATGTGATCAAGTGCACAGATGAGGAAAAACTAGATTACGCAACCTTCATACTGAAAGAGGAAGCAGAGTACTGGTGGGATGGTATGAAACGACTGATGGAATCTGATGAAGAGGCTATTACTTGGAACAGTTTCAAGGACAAGTTTTTGGAAAAGTACTTCCCTACTAGTGCCAAGATCGAAAGGGAGCAAGAGTTTTTGGCCTTGCGTCAAAGTGGGATGTCAGTGCAAGAGTATATCGACAGGTTTGAGTATCTTATCCGTTTTTATAGTCAGCACATGACGGAAGGGTGGAAGTGTCAAAGATTTGAGCAGGGTCTGAGGTATGACCTGAGGAGAATGATTGTACCTCTTGAAATCAAGAAGTTTCCAGCCTTAGTTGAGAAGACAAAAAAGGTGGAGTTACTAGAAATGAACCGAAACCGAGTTGACAAGACTCAGAAGGACAAGTTTATTAGAGGAAAGCCATGGAAGAAGCCATATCAGCGACCCCAACCGCTTATGCGAACAGCCGTGAAATGTTTTGAATGCGGTGGTGCGCACTACAAGAAGGATTGTCCTAAGCTCTCTGGAGTGAAGGTTGAAGAGAAGAGGTGCTTTGTGTGTAACAAGCCAGGACATTTCGCTCATGTTTGTCCTGAGAAGAAGATAGCATATGCACCACCACAACCAAGTTCTTCAGGAGTGAAGCCCAAGATAGCTGGAAGAGTTTTCGCTTTGACCGGTGAAGAGGCTACAAAGCCAGGTAATCTCATCCTTGACACATGCCTTTTGTTTGGTAAATGTGTGCATGTATTGTTTGATTCCGGAGCTACGCACTCCTTTGTTTCTTCTACTTGTTTGAAAGACTTCAGTATACCGGTGAGTAATCTAAGGTATGAATTGGTGGTTTCGACACCAACATCAGGTCAGATTTCAACCAGTTCGATCTGTGTTGGATGCCCGATTGTAGTCTACGGACGCAAGTTCAAAGTGAACTTGATCTCCTTGCCTCTCGAAGGCTTAGATGTAATTCTGGGAATGGATTGGTTGACCGCCAACCACGTTCTTCTTGACTGTGGACAACAACGATTGGTTTTTCCAGACTCGGATGGTTTAGAACTGATCTCAACCAAAGAAGTTCTAAAGGATGTTAGTGATGGGGCCATGTGTTTTGTACTGGTAGCTCAAGAGCAGAAACGTTTTAAGGTTCAAACGACGGGTATTCCGGTAGTGGAAGAGTTCGAGGATGTCTTTCCAGATGAAGTACCAGGATTGCCGCCGAGCAGGGAAGTGGAGTTCTCTATAGACTTGGTACCAGGAGCTGGACCAGTGTCTATGGCTCCGTATAGGATGGCTCCGACAGAGCTAGCTGAGCTGAAGAGACAAATTGAGGAACTACTAGAGAAGAAGTTTATCAGGCCGAGTGTGTCACCATGGGGAGCTCCAGTCTTGTTAGTAAAGAAGAAAGATGGTAGTTCAAGGTTGTGTATTGACTATCGACAATTGAACAAGTTGACGATTAAGAACAAGTACCCACTGCCAAGAATTGATGACTTGTTGGATCAGTTGCGAGGAGCTGGTGTGTTTTCAAAGATTGACCTGAGGTCTGGTTACCATCAGATCTTGGTCAAGCCAGAGGATAGTCAGAAGACGGCTTTCAGGTCACGTTATGGTCACTACGAGTATGTGGTGATGCCGTTTGGAGTGACCAATGCTCCTGCTATATTCATGGATTACATGAATCGAATATTTCGACTGTGGCTAGATAAATTTGTTGTTGTGTTCATAGACGACATTCTTATATATTCAAGGGATCATGAAGAACATGCAGAACATTTGAGGATTGTGTTGGAAACTCTTAGGAAGCATCAATTGTTTGGGAAATTATCTAAATGTGAATTTTGGTTGGAGGAAATACAATTCCTTGGCCACGTGATTTCTGCCAAAGGGATTTCTGTAGATCCAACGAAGGTGGAGGCAGTGCTAAAATGGGAACGTCCAAAGACGGTTTCAGAAGTAAGAAGTTTTGTGGGCCTAGCTGGTTACTACAGGAAGTTCGTCGAAGGTTTCTCCAAGATAGTGGGTCCTTTGACGCAATTGACTCGTAAAGAACAACCTTTCTTATGGACCGACAAGTGTGAAACAAGTTTTGAAGAGATGAAGAAACGGTTGACAAGTGCTCCAGTATTAGCAGTTCCTGATACTTCTAAAGCTTTTGAAGTGTTTTGTGATGCTTCATACCATGGGCTCGGTTGTGTATTGATGCAGGAGAAGCGACCAGTAGCTTATGCATCGAGACAGTTGAAGGTGCATGAAAGGAACTATCCAACGCACGACATCGAATTAGCGGCTGTGGTTTTTGCTCTGAGGACTTGGAGGCACTATCTGTACGGATCACATTTTCAAATCTTTAGTGATCACAAGAGTTTGAAGTATCTCTTCGATCAGAAGGAGTTGAACATGAGGCAGAGAAGGTGGATGGAGTACTTGAAGGATTTTGATTTTGAGTTACAGTACCATCCAGGGAAGGCAAATGTTGTAGCTGATGCTTTGAGTAGAAAGCGAATACATATGTCAGCTTTGATGGTGAAGGAGTTTGAATTAATAGAGAAGTTCAGAGATATGAACTTGGGATTGCAGCTGAGCCAAGAACACCTTTGGTGTTATCATTTAAAGATCACAAATGATTTCTTAGAAAAGATCAAAGTGGGACAAAAGGAAGACACATGTCTGCAAGATACAATGGAGTTGTTGGGAACGAATCAAGCTAAAGACTTCAATTTGGGATTAGATGGTATTATTCGTTTTAAAAATAGAGTCTGCATTCCAGCAAAGGATGAGTTGAAGAAGATGATTCTAGAAGAAGGACACAAGAGTCGTCTTAGCATACATCCCGGTATGACTAAGATGTACAAAGACTTGAAAGAATCTTTCTGGTGGAGTGGGATGAAAAAGGATGTGGCAAATTTTGTATCTTCTTGTTTGGTATGTCAGAAGGCTAAGATAGAACATCAAAGGCCAGGAGGAATGTTACAACAGTTGGATATTCCCCAATGGAAATGGGACAGCATCTCGATGGACTTTGTAACTCACTTACCAAGATCATTGAAGGGTCATGATTCCATTTGGGTGATAGTTGATCGATTGACGAAAAGTGCTCACTTTTTGCCAATCAACCTGAGGATGTCAATGCAGAAGTTGGCGGAGTTGTACATTCAAGAAATAGTGAGATTGCATGGTGTACCAAATAGCATTGTCTCAGATCGGGATCCAAGGTTTACGTCAAGGTTCTGGCAGCTTCGGGTGGAAGGGGTACATGGATGAATCGAACATACACCGGAATGAGAGGGATCTGGAGACTGTATAGGTATGGGACTATACAGTTGAAAGATAGCTTAAAGGAATTGATTTGGCTACTCATATCACCAAAATGCATTTACTTTTCGGTAGCCTGACTCATAAGAACTCCATGGTTAAGCGTGCTTAGCCTGGAGTAATTCTGGGATGGGTGACCTTCTGGGAAGTTTTCCCAGAAAGTGCGCGAGTGAGGACAAAGCACACTGGAAAGCCTGGTGGTGGTCTGTGGGGGCAGTCAACGGTCCCTGTGAGTTGCCGGGACGTTACACAAAAGACAGTAATTAAACATGTATGCATGAATTTGATCAATGGAAAAGAGGAATGCAAACACTTTAATGAATTAGATGGATGAGTATGTTGTTGGGGTTATCAATTTCATCTTATCCACTCTCATATACTTTTAGGAATTCATCATTCTTTTCATCAATGCTAATGCCACTCTCTAAATAACCTTGCAAGAAGGCCTATCCTTAATTACGAGTTCATACAATTCCTAGCATCCCTAATAATTAATTCTGATGTGCAGAAGCTTAACGGCAACCAATATGCTATTGGGAGAAAGTCCCCAGATCTAGATTTTCTCGTACGTTCCCATATCGACAAAATCAATAATCATGACAATGAATGAGTTAAACAAAGCAAGCTTTAAGCAAAGAGGAAAAACCCTAACTAATGATGAAAGAAAGCATAAGCCTTAAAATAAGATGTTAAAACAAATTCCATATATTAGAGTTTCACAAGACTACATTGATTCCCCAACAACAATACAAGGTTTAGTTCACCATATTCATGGTGAAACTAGATGAACAATAATGAATGAAAGAAAGAGATAGAAAAGCCCTAGAAAGAGAAGAGGAGAGCTGTCACCTTCTCCCAATCTACCCCCAAGGGGTGAAAAGTGTGTTTCTGCTTCCTCCCAGCCAAAGATACAAACCCTAAGACATCTAGGTCTTTAAATAGGACATAAAAATAATAGAAAACGGGTCCAAGCCCAAAAAGATCATAAAATCGCAGAAAAATGGCCAAAAACTCGTCTGGTTGACTTTTTCCGTATTTTGGTTGATTGGTTGACTTTTCTGGTTGACTGGTTGACTTTTCTGGTTTCTGGTTGACTTTTCAGCACTCCAATCATTCGGTACTTCAATTCTTCTTTCAAATCATTCAATTAGCCTACAAAATCAAGGGAATCTTGCACAAAACCATTAAATTCACTTTCAACTCTCTTATTCACAAAACTATAGCAAAAATATGAGTTCAAGCTAGTTTCTGAGTGTTAAGGGTTGCTTTTAGTATCAATTTTAAGCATGAAAATAACAGTTTTTCAACTGTTATCACAACCCCAAACTTAGAACTTTGCTTGTCCTCAAGCAAACAAGATGTAACTCAATCTTCTACCAATCAATACAATGGTTCACTCCATTCACAAATCCTCTTTTCAAGATAAGTAAGTACTTCAATTAAGCTCATGACAAAGACTTCAATCAAGACATGCACATGCTTTAGTGTTCACAAAGTCACTTAATATCCAACAAATGTTATTTTTCATGAATGATCAACCAACTAAGCATGGATGTTCATGTGCTCATGGAATCTTTCCTCACTAGGTAAAGTGTTTCACTCAAACACAAGTGTATAAGAGGTAATCACTCATTCACTCTACCATCAAAATGTCACATGAATTGACTTTGCCTTTCATTTAACCACAATCAAATACATTCACAAGCATGCATCATCACAAGGACTTTTCAATGGCTTATAATGTGGCTGGGCTAACAAGAAAATTCGTTTTTCTAGATCACAAAACCCTTGAGTTAAGAGAATCATATAAACACAACCATTCTTACTTATTCCCAACTTTCCTTTGCATTAAGCTTTGCTTTTTCTTCTCTTTTCTTTCTCTTTTTCTTTTTCTTTTCACATACTTAGTTCTTAGCTCTTAGCTTAATGCTTTCAATTTCCCTTTCATAACTTCCCAGCAACCCCAATCTTGGACATTTGTCAATACCACAAAATATTCTACTTAACTCAAGGTAAAGCTTTTCACAAGGGGTTTTCAAATTATGTTCAAGGCTACGGGTTGAAATGATAGAACACATAGTGCTCTCTTTTAGTGGGCTAAATTTATGAATTTGGCTAATAAAAGGGTTACCAACAAATGGCCTTGATCATATGATGCAAACAAGCAAGTAATTCAATCATAGAAAACCTGGGCAAAGTCAATCATGCTTTCACAGTAATAGTATTCAACAATAACAACTCTTGAGCTCAAAACCTCACATATAAGCTCATTCACATTCCACACATAACATCCGGCTTAGAATCATAATCACAATCACAACATCTTGCATTTGTTCACAATGCTTGTGAACCACCTGTATAAGCATACAATGTGCACATTCTCAACATCAATCAATATCAAAGCATCATCAAGCATTACTTATCAAACAACAATCATAAGCAAACCATCATAATAGACAAAGTTTCCAATTGAGTACATCAAATCCTATTCTAAAAACAAAAGTGATTGATAAAACAAATCCTACTCTAGTGCTTTGAAAAACTCAGCCCCATCAATGATGCTCTCTCCCAACCCCAAACTTAGATGGAAAACTAGTGAGAAAGCGAGTGGAAGGGAGATTTTCTAAAGAGGAATGAAAGGAAAAATGTAGAGAACCTTTAGAAAAGTGTTTAGGAGTGTGTGTGCAGAGAAGAATCTGAAAATAGAGGCCAAAGCGTGACTTAGGGTATAAAAATACCCTAATGGGCTCGGGTTCCGCTAAGGGGCAACCTAAGCCCATTCTGCGACACTACCGCTCAGTGGTAGTTTGCCGCTCAGCGGCACTTTCGTGAAGTGCTCTTCTTCTTCCTAGCTTAACCTAGGTGCCTCCTACTCATGCCCCTCACTTGCTACCTATAATTAAGTTCTTAGATCACTCAAACATTCAATCCCTATCATGCAACTAAAGCAGAATCAAAACAAACAATACAGATAAAATCAATCAACTAGGTTGCCTCCCAAGTAGCGCTTGTTTAACGTCACGAGCCTGACCCAAAATCCTCCAGCACCCTTCAGTAGATGCAAATCTTTCTTACCAACACCCATCAGTAGGTGTATACAAACATAGTATCCTTCAGTAGATACTCTTCTGCCTAACATCCATCAGTAGATGTAAACCCTGTGACAAACTTATAACAAAAACAAAAATACCCAAAAGTTCAAAATTACATCACCAAACCAAAAATTAAAAGTTCTTAAATCATTGGGTTGCCTCCCAGCAAGCGCTCTTTTAACGTCACTAGCTTGACCCAATAAAGCTCCCGTTCCATCTTCTTTTTCTTCTTTCTACTGAACTTCTTCAGAAATTTGATCAAACCAGGAACCTGTTGCAGTGTCTCAATCATAGGAACTTTAATCTCCAATTTCTTGAAGATTTCCATGAAGCACTTAAATTTATTTTCCTTCCTATGATACTTCTTTGGATGATGAAAGGGTTTTTCATATGATTCTCTCTCTTCCTCCACTTCCTCCACTTCCTCATCTTCCTCCTCTTCGCCCACTTCCTCAACTTCCTCAACTTCATCTACTTCCTCCACTTCATCTACTTCCTCTACTTCCTCCACTTCTTCCACTTCCTCCACTTCATCCACTTCGTCAACTTCATGGACTTCGTCAACTTCGTCACCTTCGTCCACTTCGTCAACTTCATCCACTTCGTCCACTTCCTTGACTTCGTCCACTTCCTCCACTTCGTCCACTTCCTCTATTTCCTTCACGTTGTCCACTTCCTCCACTTCCTCCACTTCCTCCACATGCTCCACTTCGTCCACTTCCTCCACTTCGTCCACTTCTTCCACTTCGTTCACTTCTTCAACTTCGTCCACTTCGTCAACTTCGTCTACTTCTTCCACTTCCTCCACTTCTTCCACTTCGTCCACTTCGTCAACTTCGTCCACTTCGTCCACGTCTTCTTGCACTTCGTCCACTTTGTGCACTTCCTCCACTTCCTCCACTTCCTCCACTTCCTCCACTTCCTTCACTTCCTCCCCTTCCTCCACTTCTTCCACTTCCTCCACTTCATCCACTTTGTACACTTCGTCAACTTCCTCAACTTCGTCGACTTCGTCCACTTCGTCCACGTTTTCTTCCACTTCGTCCACTTCTTCCAATTTTGCCACTTTGTCCACTTTCACCACTTCCTCCACTTCCACTGGTTCTACCACTTGTTCTTCCACTTCGTCCACGTCTTCTTCCACTTCGTCCACTTCCTCCACTACCTCACCTTCCCCTACTTCCTCCACTTCTTCCACTTTTTCCACTTCTTCCACTTCATCCACTTCGTCAACTTCGTCAACTTCGTCGCTTTAATCAACTTCGTCCACTTCTTCTTCCACTTCGTCCACATCATCTTCCACTTAGTCGACTTCCTCCACTTCCTCCACTTCCTCCACTTCGTCCAGTTCGTCAACTTCGTCAGTTTCATACACTTTGTCCACTTCGTCCACTGCGTGAACTTAGACCACTTCGTCCATTTCGTCAACTTTTTCCACGTCTACTTCCACTTCGTCCACTTCCTGCAGTTCCTCCACTTTGTCCACTTCTTCAACTTCCTCCACTTCATGCACTTCCTCAACTTCGTCAACTTCATCCACTTCGTCAACTTCGTCCTCTTCGTCCATTTCGTCCACTTCGTCCATGTCTTCTTCCACTTCGTCCACTTCGTCTACTTCCTCCACTTCCTCCACTTCCTCCACTTCCTCAACTTCGTCGACTTCCTCCACTTCCTCCACTTCCTCAACTTCTTCCACTTGTTCTTCCACTTATTCTTCCACTTCATCCACTTCGTCCACGTCTTCTTCCACTTCCTCCACTTCCTCACCTTCCTCTACTTCCTCCACTTCTTCTACTTCGTCCATTTCGTCAACTTCGTCCACTTCGTCAACTTCGTCCACTTCTTCAACTTCTTCTTCCACTTCTTCTTCTACTTCGTCTAATTCGTCCAATTCCTCCACTTCCTCTACTTCCTTCACTTCCTCATCTTCCTCCACTTCGTCCACTTAGTCCACTTCGTCAACTATGTCGACTTCTTCCACTTCCTCCACTTCCTCCACTTTCTCCACTTCGTCCACTTCGTCAACTTCGTCAGTTTCCTACACTTCGTCAACTTCGTCCACTGCGTCAACTTAGTCCACTATGTCTATTTCGTCAAGTTTTTCCATGTCTTCTTCCACTTCGTCCACTTCCTTCACTTCCTCCACTTCCTCCACCTCGTGCACTTCCTCAACTTTGTCCACTTCGCCAACTTCGTCCACTTCGTCCATTTCGTCCACTTCGTCCATTTCGTCCACTTCGTCCACGACTTCTTCCACTTCCTCCACTTCCTCCACTTTCTCCACTTCGTCAACTTCGTCGACTTCCTCCACTTCCTCCACTTCCTCCACTTCGTCCACTTGTTCTTCCACTTCGTCCACTTCTTCCACGTCTTCCTCCACTTCGTCCACTTCCTCCACTTCCTCACCTTCCTCTACTTCTTCCACTTCGTCTACTTCGTCAACTTCGTCTACTTCGTCCACTTCGTCCACTTCCTCCACTTCTTCTTCCACTTCTTTTTCCACATCGTCCACTTCACCCACTTCTTCCACGCGTTCTTCCACTTCCTCCACTTCCTCCACTTCGTTAACTGCGTCAACCTCGTCCACTTCGTCCACTTAGTCTACTTCGTCAACTTCGTCGACTTCGTTCGCTTCCTCAACTTCGTCCACTTCGTCCACGTCCTCCACTTCCTCCAATTCCTCCACTTCTTCCACTTCGGCCACTTCGTCTACTTCGTCAACTTCGCCAACTTTGTCCACTCGTCAACTTTGTCCACTTCTTCCACTTCTTCTTCCACTTCTTCTTCAACTTCGTCCACTTGCTCCACTTCCTCATCTTCCTCCACTTCCTCAACTTCCTCCACTTCGTCCACTTCCTCAACTTCGTCCACTTCTTCCAGTTCTTCTTCCACTTCTTCTTCCACTTTGTCCACTTCGTCCACTTCCTCGACTTCCTCCACTTTGTCCACTTCGTCTACTTCGTCCACTTCGTTTACTTCGTCCACGTCACTTGTTCCGCTTCGTCAACTTCGCCAGCTTCGTCCACTTCGTCCATTTCTTCCACTACTTCCACTTTATCCACTTCCTCCACTTCCTCCACTTCCTCACTATCCTCTACTTCGTCCACTTCGTCCACTTCGTCAACTTCGTCCACTTTTTCCACTTCGTCCAGTTCATCCTCTTCTTCCACGTGTTCTTCCACTTCCTCCACTTCCTCCACTTCTTCCACTTCGGCCACTTCGTCCACTTCGTCAGCTTCGCCAACTTCGTCCACTCGTCAACTTTGTCCACTTCTTCCAGTTCTTCTTCAACTTCGTCCACTTCCTCCACTTCCTCGACTTGTTCCACTTCCTCATCTTCCTCCACTTCCTCCACTTCACCCACTTCGTCATCTTCGTCCACTTCTTCCACTTCGTCCAATTCGTCCACTTTCTCCACTTCCTCCACTTCGTCATGTTCCTCCACTTCCTCCACTTCGTCAACTTCGTCTACTTCGTCCACTTCTTCCACTTCTTCTTCCACTTCGTCCACTTCACCCATTTCGTCCACTTCGTCCACTTCCTTCACTTGCTTCGCTTCCTCCACTTGGGCTGGAAAGTGTACACGGGAGAGGGCAGATTGTTTTGGTGGGAGAAGTGGAACACGGTGATTGATGGTTTTTTTTTTTGTAGAAAAAGCTTATTTATTTTAGTTGAAAGAATGTGCACAAGGTGTCAATTCATTTTCTCTTCTTAGAGAAAGAGGAGTGCTGGCATCCAATTTAATTCTTTTAGAAAAAGAAGAAGTGGTGGTTAAGTGGAAGCAATACACGTAGTATGATGGTTTCATTTAAAGCAGTTGGCTCATTTCATTTTTATCTCTACTGTTGATAACAGTTGAAAAACTGTTATTTTTATGATTAAAATTGACACTAAAAGCAACCTTTACACTTAGAAACTAGCTTGAAATCATGCTTTTCTTTATATTTTTGGAAATAAGAGAGCTGGACAGGTTTATGCTTGATTTCAGTGTTTTTGTGCAGGTTTTAAGGTGAATTTGGTGAAAGAAGTGAAGAAGGAGAGAGTTGAAATCAGAAAAGACAACAAAAAGTGCAAAAAGGAGAAGCCGAAGTCACCGCTCAGCGGCAGTTTACCGCTGAGCGACACTCTGGAAGTCACGTGAGGTCCGCTGAGGGGCAAAATGGCCGCTGAGGGGAGAAAACAAGTCACGCACTCACCGCTGAGCGGTATTTTACCGCTGAGCGGCACTTTAATGGGCTTGGACTTGACTTTTTGTAATTTACGAATGATATATAAGCTTTAGGGTTTCCTAGGGTTAGGCATCTTTGGCAGAAACGAAGCAAACACTCTCTCTTCCACCCCTTGGGGTAGATTGGGAGATGGTGACAGCTCTCCTCTTCTCTTTCACGGGTTTTTCTATCTCTTTCATTCTTTCATTGTTATTCATATAGGTTCACCATGAATATGGTGAACTAAACTCTGAATGTTTGTTGGGGAATCAATGTAATCTTGTGAAACTCTCATATATGGAATCTGTTTTTACATCTTTTAATTAAGACTTATGCTTTCTTTTCATCATTAGTTAGGGTTTTTCCTCTTTGCTTAATGCTTGCATTGTTTAACTCATTCGATGCATGATTATTGGTTTTGTCGATACGGGCACGTACGGGGAAGTCTAGATCCGGGGAATTTCTCCCAATATGATATTGGTTGTCGTTAAGCTCCTGCACTTATGAACTGATCATTAGGAATGCTAGGAATTGTATGAACTCGTGATTAGGGAGAAGCCTTCTAGAAAGGTACTTTAGAGAGTGGCATTAACAATGATGATTTGAATGTTGAATTCCTAAAATATATGAGAGTGGATAAGATGAAATTGACCCCCAACAACATATTCATACATTCATTGAAAGTGTTTATCTTTTGCTTTTTGCAATTGATCAAAACTTCATGCATACATGTTTATTTTCTGTCTTGCATATTAAACTCCAAATATTTTATCTGTAAGTCTTAGCTAATTAAGAAATCACATAACTAAACTAGGCCGTGAGTCCTTTGGGAAGAACGATACTTGGTCTTACCAAGGTTATTACTTGAACGATTCGGTCATACTTGCCGATTGAAAAACAAGTTTGTGACATCATAAATTGGTGTTCATAAATTTGTCCATCAACTGTTCAAGCATTTATTTTTTTTTCTAAGTGTTCTTCGGTGATGGATGTGCATGGTAGCAATCAGCAAATCTCGTTTCGGCTCATGAGTTGCATTTTACAACGTTATGCATCTCACCCTTTAGCTTACTCGTTGCACACTTTTTATTTTCATATTTTACTCCTTTGTTAGCTGAATGTTGCAATTTAATAGCATTAAATGAGTTTCTTTATTTACCTGTTGCATTCAATCGGTGCTTTCAAGTTAACACAAGCTCGGTTTTTAATTTGCTTAAAATTTGAACATTTAGTTTATTTTTTTCGTTTACTATGTTGTCTATTTAGTTCGGTTTCTTTATGTTCCTGCATTTCAAATTTCCTCACTTGCTTTAGAGATCGTTCGGTCTCGATGTAGAACCATTCGGTCATATGTAGGACCGTTCGGTCTTCATGCTTTGTTCGTTTATTTGACGGTTTCCAATTATGTTTGGTTGTATTTAATTTCCAGTTTTAATTTAGTTTATTTCTAATCATAAGAACACTGTCAAAGCCCCCCACTACGTGTTTGACCTAAGCCTTGAACCACATTTGGTCCTTGAGAGACGACCTACGAGTCACTTCCTAGCACTATACTGCATTCTTATTTGCACATCAAAATTTGACGGGTCGCGATAGTCGCACCACACTTCGTCCACTTCGTCCACTTCGTGAACTTCGTCCACTTCGTCAACTTCGTCCAATTCCTCAACTTCGTCAACTTCGTCCACTTCGTCCACTTCTTCTTCCACTTCGTCCACATCATCCACTTCCTCCAATTCCTCCACTTCCTCCACTTCCTCCACTTACTCCACTGCGTCCACTTCGTCAACTTCTTCCACATCGTCAACTTCGTCCACTTCCTCCACTACCTCCACTTCCTTCACTTCCTCCACTTCCTCCACTTCGTCTTGTTCTTCTTCCACTTCGTCCACATCATGCACTTTCTCCACTTCCTCCACTTCCTCCACTTCCTCTACTTTCTCGACTTCCTCCACTTATTCCACTTCCTCCACTTCGTCAACTTCGTCCACTTCCTCCACTTCCTCCACTTAGTCCACTACATCAATTTCGTCACCTTCGTCCACTTCGTCAACTTCGTCCACTTCCTCCACTTTGTCCACTTCGTCATCTTCGTCCACTTCCTCTACTTTGTCCACTTCCTCCACTTCCTCCACTTCGTCAACTTCCTCCACTTCGTCCATTTCCTCTACTTCCTCCACTTCCTCCATTTCCTCCACTTCCTTCACTTCCTCCACTTCCTCCACTTCGTCAACTTCCTCGACTTCCTCCACTTCTTCTTCCACTGCTTCCATTTCTTCCACTTCGTCCACTTCGTCCACTTCCTCAACTTTGTCCACCTCCTCCATTTCGTCCACTTCCTTCTGATGACAAATTTATGAACACCAAAAAACGGCGCCAAAAACTTGTTTAACCCTCGCCAAGTGTGACCGAATTGTATCAAGTAATAAACTCGGAAAGACCAAGTATCGTTCTCCCAAAGGACTCACGGCCTAGTTAGTTATATGATTTGTTGATTATTTAAGACTTGTGAACAATTGATTATAGGTTTCAAATGCAAAAGACAATAAGTAAACATGTATGCATGAGTTTGATCAATGGAAAAGAGGAACACAAACACTTGAATGAATTAGATGGATGAGTATGTTGTTGGGGTAATCAATTTCATCTTATCCACTCTCATATATTTTAGGAATTCATCATTCTTTTCATCAATGTTAATGTCACTCTCTAAATCACCTTGCAAGAAGGCCTATCCTTAATTACGAGTTCATACAATTCCTAGCATCCCTAATAATTAATTCTGAAGCACAGAAGCTTAAAGACAACCAACCCTCATATTCCTATGTTTAGGCAATATGCTATTGGGAGATTTTCCCCGGATCTAGATTTCTCCGTACGTTCCCATATCGACAAAATCAATAATGATGACATCAAATGAGTTAAACAATGCATGCTTTGAGCACAGAGGAAAAACCCTAACTAATGATGAAAGAAAGCATGTATCTCAAAATAAGATGTTTAAACACAAATTCCATATATGAGAGCTTCAAAATATATCTCTTGCTTTCCTTTATTTACCTTGGATTGTGGGAAGTATTTGTTCAAGAACTTTGTCACCACTGCTTCCCACTCTGTAAAGCTCCCTTCTGGAAAAGAGTTCAACCAAAGCTTAGCGTTGCCTCCTAATGACAATGGAAACAGGCTAAGTTTGATTGCTTCGTCAGGCACCCCATTTATCTTCACTGTATTGCAAATCTCATTAAAAGTTGTAAGGTGCTCATATGGGCTTTCGTAAGACAACCCATTAAATTGGTTACTCTTAACCAGTTGGATTAATGCCGGTTTCACCTCCATATTAGCTGCATTGACCCTCGGTCTTGCTATGCTATTGAAATGCTGAGGGCCAGCTACATTAGTGTAATCTGCAAGAGTCCGTCTGACATTATTATTCTCTATCTCCTAAGTGTTATGGTAAGAACCTTGTGGTGAAGGTTGTAAGAGATCTTCCGGAGGAGGGAAAAGTTCTATAGATGTACGAATTCTTCTCCTCCGTTTACTCTCGTCTAATCCTTCAAGAAGAGGTTCCGAGGTTTTCTTGCTTCTAGTTCGAATTGCTTCCTGCATACATGATGAGAGGGTCGCACCTCCCAACAAAAGTTGTGCATAAAAGAATGCAGTATAGTGCTAGGCAGTGAGTCCTAGGTCGTCTCTCAAGGACCAAATTTGGTTCAGTCTCGGATCAACACGTAGTGGGGGGGTTTGAAAGTGTTTTGGTTTGATGCGGAAAATTAAAATTAAATTAAAACTGGGAATTAAACACAACCGAACATGAATAAAAACATTAAAATGAAAATTACAACAGATAAATACCCAAACACAATTCAAGCTGTAAACATGCAACGGTGAGCTGACAAATTAAATGCGCATGGGAATAAACTTGGAAATTGTAAAACAAAATCACCACCGATTTAAGCATCAACAAAATGTAAAGAGACTTTTTTTTTTAAGAGCTAAAACAAATTAAAAGACAAATCACAAGTACTTGAACCAATTTTATAATTAAATGCACACGGCATCTGAAATGAGAAAGCAACTTTGGAGTCAAACATTCAATGCAAAGCGTTGGAATAAAATTGGAATGCATAAATTTAACACTTGCAATTAATACTATTAAAATGCTATTGACTGAACTAGAAATGCTATTAAAATGCTGGCGTAAAAATGAGAATGCATGAGCAGTAAAATGATGGCACTGTTCATCCAAATCAACGTGAATCTCTAAAGGAGAAATATCACTCCATGTAGCAGCGTTGGAATTCATTTCTTTTCAGATGAAATCAGCGCCTCATTAAATGCTGAACGTGATCTATCCCTGCCACCAAGCATAAAGCTTCTCCAGCAAAAAATGAAAAGGGCCGTGTGCTTCCACACACTTCACCTACCAGCTTGCTTCATTCTCAAAATAAAGTGACAGTGAGTAAATCAGCAAATAGAAGTAAAAATCAGCTCTTAATTCATCATCCAAAAACAGCGTTCCAGTCAAGAAATAAAAGACTTCAATCAAAGTGCATAAAAACTGAAAAACCCAGAGTGTTGTTCTTCCCTTCTATAAATTGTAATAGCGTGAATAAACCTCCCAGTTTTTACATTTTTTCAGAAACGTTCCAAGCACAAGCCTAAGAAAAACATAAAAAAAAAACTCAGAGAATGGCCAGTGGCGGCTCCCTCATGAAGTGTGATACCCTCCTCCAGGCCGAAAACCCCTTTTAGCGGCTGGACACCTCCAAATATATCAAGGTGAATGCTGCCCTAGACCGTGGGCGTGGAGTGTGTGTGTTGTGCTCTGGATCACCACGTGTTGCTGCTGGGCTTCTCTACGCTCTAGACGCTGCCCTCTACTGGACTTGCTGCACCTCCATTCTCTTCTTTTCTGGTCCAAGGTCGTGAGTGCCTCCTGGATGCAAGACAAAACGTGCTAGCCTTTTCTCTCTTCCGTGGCAGCTAGAGCACACACCCCAAGCCCAACTCTCAAGACCACGTGTTGATTTCTGCTTGTCACACCTCAAGTTTGCTGGACGCACCGTGCTTCTCCACGGGCCCCCTGTGCCAGTAGCTGTCCGCGTGAAGCCCTCCGTGCCTTGCTGGACGCTGGGTTTGAAGAGCGAATGAGCTGCTTCACGTGCACCCCTCATTCATCCAGCACACACCACTTTCATTTAAGTCCGCGTGCAACAGCTTCTGCTGGACTGTGCAGGCCGTGCTTCAAGATCCATTACCGAGTGCACCCCCAAAAAAAATAAATCCACACCTCCTTTCTCTTCTTAGTTTAAAGTATAATTTATGTGGCATTTATTTTGACCTCCAAATGTTCCAAATTGTATTTCCAACATTTTCCCTGTAATTAATAATGCAAATAATTTGCTCAAATAATTCAAATTAATTAAAATTAGAATTTTTGGTCAAATTAAGCACAATTAGTAAAAATGGGAAAATACTGAACAATTAAGCACAATTCTCCGATTAATTCTAGCACAATAAACTAAGTGAAGTGAACAAAATATTGACTCATCAAAATAGACCACACTTAGTCTTTTGCACTCCTGGGCAAAATCAAGACGCATATCAGGGAATAGTTCAAAGGACATCCAGGGTATGACACAAACTTAGCACACAGAAAACAAAGACTCGCAAGGAAACAAACAGAATTTACACAGTCCTCAAGAAATCTGGACAGAGAAAAGAAGTAGACAATTCCAACACAGAACGAATCAGAGAAAGCAGATACTCATGACATCATCCAAGCAATTCAAGACATGGCAAAATGATCAATCAGCTCAAGAGGTGAATCAAAAGCAACAGAACCTCACAGATGCAATATCAGTGTTTCTCTCAAGTGTCTAAGGTAAAGGATTTCAACTCAATGCACTCAAGAAAGCAAGCAACAACAGACTTGGCAAGCCTCTAATATCAACACTCAAAACATATGCATGTTCAAATCAAAAGGTCTTTTCATGGTTGTAATGGGGCCAAGGACAAGGGAGGATATAATATGGATGAGAAGCTATAAACCAAAAGAAATAGAGGAGCAATAGGGAACAAGTGTAAACACAATCAAATCACACCCAAACCTCTAATTCAATCCTCTTCTTGACTCCATTATTCACAAATTTTTTTTTTCATCCTGTCTATTTTTTTTCTTTTTTTACTTTTTGTTTTTTATTTTTCTCTATATTTTTTTTTCATCCTGTCTCTTTTCTTTTCTCTCTGTTTAGGACACAACTATAAGAGACAAGATACACAACATATTTACAAACACAAAACAAGAAGAGGAACCAACCAGCCAATTCATCAGAAACCCCCAGGAGACCACACTTGTTCCCAAAACACTTCCAAAGCTCCAAAATTCCCTAAGGTTAAGGTAATCATGGTTTTTCACTTAGGGCTAGTGTAAGAGCTTCAAAACAAAGAAATGTGGAATGTATAGGCTCAAAATGGGTTATCAAAGGATTAGAACAACGTAAGCTTATTTGGCTAGAGAGGCTCAAGAACAAAAATGCGTTTATCACTTCCAAACATGCATATCAATCAAGAATTATCAGCAAGAGTCAAGCCAAGGCATATGCGCAAGCAATCAAGAGACATATCACACACAAGAAAGAACATAAAGTGGCTCAAATCTCACACAGGGTAATTCTGCCACAATGAATTCAACTCTCAAAAATCATAAACATCTTCCAAGCAAAGAAAAGCAAAGATTTCAACCAATCAGAGTATCAATGAAGTGGAAGACATATTTACAACCCAAACAAAGTCCAGAAATCAAGAGAAACATGTAAAACTGTACACAAAACAAAACAAAAACTACCTAGAAAAGAAAAAATTTAACACGGAAAACAAAAACTATCAAAGAAAAATCAGAATCTCCCCTAATAGACCACACTTAAACTACACAGTGTCCTCAATGTGTCACAATCAGCAGATCAAACAATCAGAACAGTCAACAGATCATGGACAAGTGCAATAAAAGTAGGGAAAGGGGGAGAAGAGAAAAAGAAAACTCCCCTGATCATGGTGGCAGTTGCCAATTTTGGACTTTCAGGGAGATGTCTTCCACCACAGTATCCAGCAAGAAGGTTTTGAGGACGAACTGCTTCATCCTCCAGATTTGATCTAGCAGGGAGATATCATCCACAGCTGGATTTAAGAAGCAAAGATTGTTGATGAGCAGGTTCAGCTGGTGCCTATTGATCTTGAAGCTTTTGTCAGTGTTAGCACCTTTATTTTCCACTGTGGGTGTTTGTCTATCAAATTCATGTGTACCTCCTGCAACATGGTTAGTGCGATGTGTTTCCAAAGAAATGATATGCAGGGGTATAACACCCAATCCCAGTGTAACAGGCTGAACAACAGATATACTCTCAGAACATGAATCAATTTCAAATTCAAAAGCAATATCAACAACAGACTCAGATTCATGTTCAGTGCATGGAGAATAAACATTTGGATGTGATAGCAAAAAGTGGTTCTCATCATGCAGAGAAGGACAATTAAGAACAGACTCATCAACAATATAATCATCAACACACCTATCAACATCATAATCATGCATCGCACAATCATCAACAGAATAATCAATTTGAGGTATGTTTACCTCCACTTCCCTAAAGATTGGAATAGTGGTGGAGGATGAAAATGGTCTACCTGGCTCAAAATTGCTGCTTATACCTGCCTGCTCCTCAAAATACTCATCACTCTCCTCATGTGCAAGAGTAGGGACATAGGATGATGGGAAAGTAGATGGCACCATAGTAAGTTCATGACTCTTCTCCCCATCTTCTATGTTGATGCCACTATCATCATCATCTGGAATCTGAACAGTCTGAAATGGTAACTCTGAATCTTGAGACTGTTCCTCAGTGAGTTGAGTGGCCATCTGCCCTATCTGATCAGTCATACTCTGAATGGCAGCTCCTATTTCTTGCTGGAACTACATGTTCTCTTGCCGAAACTGAAGGTTCTGCATGGTCATCTGCTCCAACAACTCCTGCAATGTAGGCTCAGAAGTAGAAGGCTGAGGAGTTATTTGGGCAGGAGAATCATATTGCTGACTTTGGTATTGCTGGACTGGTGGAGGCATAAAAGTACTCTGGAATGGTGGTTCTTGATATTGATGTTGTGGAGCATCATACCATCCCAATGTAGGGTCATTCCATCCAAGACCGTTGCTGTAAGC